>NC_136057.1:119054167-119654167 GCF_964261635.1 Lissotriton helveticus | reverse complement strand
TACATGAATGACCCAAGCCCTCAGACTTGCGTGTGCATCTCCGGCATCTGTGGGGGGCCGTTGTAGAGATGAGGCAAGCTTAATGCCCAGAGTTACCGAGTGTGTTCCCTGGTTAGAGTAGGCGCTGAGGCGAGAATTATCGAGTCCGTTGACCCTGGTCCAAGACCCTGCCGCGTCGGGAATTGAACCCTGGTTCGGGGCCGTTCTCTGCTTACAGGTCTGCAGCCTCTAACCAGTGAGCCACACCTCTCCACTAATATGTCCAAAAATAGGACTGAGATCATTATATGACAAACATTAACAGACGAAACAACATGTCAGCGATTTTATAGCATGTAAAGTGCTTTCAAAAGCAGGAATAATGTGTATTTTCATATATTTACTAACAGTAGTCTCTGAAACATCCATGAATGACCCAAGCCCTCAGACTTGCGTGCGCGGCAAGGGTCACAGCGCCACAGACTGGATAATACATGAATGACCCAAGCCCTCAGACTTGCTTGCGCGGCAAGGGTCACAGCGCCTCAGACTGGATAATACATGAATGACCCAAGCCCTCAGACTTGCGTGTGCGGCAAAGGTCACAGCGCCTCAGACTGGATAATACATGAATGACCCAGCCCTCAGACTTGCGTGTGTGGCAAGGGTCACAGCGCCTCAGACTGGAGAATACATGAATGACCCAAGCCCTCAGACTTGCATGTGCGGCAAGGGTCCCAGCGCCTCAGACTGGAGAATACATTAATGACCCAAGCCCTCAGACTTGCATGTGCGGCAAGGGTCCCAGCACCTCAGACTGGAGAATACATGAATGACCCAGCCCTCAGACTTGCGTGTGCGGCAAGGGTCACAGTGCCTCAGACTTTAGAATACATGAATGACCCAAGCCCTCAGACTTGCGCGTGCGGCAAGGGTCACAGCGCCTCAGACTGGAGAATACATGAATGACCCAAGCCCTCAGACTTGCGTGTGCGGCAAGGGTCACAGCGCCTCAGACTGGAGAATGCATGAATGACCCAGCCCTCAGGCTTGCGTGTGCGGCAAGGTTCACAGCGCCTCAGACGGGAGAATACATTAATGACCCAGCCCTCAGACTTGTGTGTGCGGCAAGGGTCACAGCGCCTCAGACAGGAGAATACATGAATGACCCAAGCCCTCAGACTTGCATGTGCGTCAAGGGTCACAGCACCTCAGACTGGAGAATACATGAATGACCAAAGCCCTCAGACTTGCGTGTGTGGCAAGGGTCACAGCGCCTCAGACTGGAGAATGCATGAATGACCCAAGCCCTCAGACTTGCGTGTGCGGCAAGGGTCACAGGGCCTCAGACTGGAGAATACATGAATGACCCAAGCTCTCAGACTTGCGTGTGCGGCAATGGTCACAGCGTCTCAGACTGGAGAATACATAAATGACCCAAGCCCTCAGACTTGCGTGAGCGGCAAGGGTCACAGCGCCTCAGACTGGAGAACACATGAATGACCCAAGCCCTCAGACGTGCGTGTGCGGCAAGAGTCACAGCACCTCAGACTGGAGAACACATGAATGACCCAAACCCTCAGACTTGCGTGTGCGGCATGGGTCCCAGCGCCTCAGACTGGAGAACCCTTGAATGGCACAAGCACTCAGACTTGGGTGTGCGGCAAGGGCCCCAGTGCCTCAGACTGGAGAACACATGAATGACCCAGCCCTCAGACTTGCGTGTGCGGCAAGGGTCCCAGTGCCTCAGACTGGAGAATACATGAATAACCCAGCCCTCAGGCTTGCGTGTGGGGTAAGGTTCACAGCGCCTCAGACGGGAGAATACATTAATGACCCAGCCCTCAGACTTGTGTGTGCGGCAAGGGTCACAGCGCCTCAGACAGGAGAATACATGAATGACCCAAGCCCTCAGACTTGCATGTGCGTCAAGGGTCACAGCACCTCAGACTGGAGAATACATGAATGACCCAAGCCCTCAGACTTGCGTGTGTGGCAAGGTTCACAGCGCCTCAGACTGGAGAATGCATGAATGACCCAAGCCCTCAGACTTGCGTGTGCATCTCCGGCGTCTGTGGGGGGCCGTTGTAGAGATTAGGCAAGCTTAATGCCTAGAGTTACCGAGTGTGTTCCCTGGTTAGAGTAGGCGCTGAGGCGAGAATTATCGAGTCCGTTGACCCTGGTCCAAGACCCTGCCGCGTCGGGAATTGAACCCTGGTTCGGGGCCGTTCTCTGCTTACAGGTCTGCAGCCTCTAACCAGTGAGCCACACCTCTCCACTAATATGTCCAAAAATAGGACTGAGATCATTACATGACAAACATTAACAGACGAAACAACATGTCAGCGATTTTATAGCATGTAAAGTGCTTTCAAAAGCAGGAATAATGTGTATTTTCATATATTTACTAACAGTAGTCTCTGAAACATCCATGAATGACCCAAGCCCTCAGACTTGTGTGCGCGGCAAGGGTCAAAGCGTCTCAGACTGGATAATACATGAATGACCCAAGCCCTCAGACTTGCTTGCGCGGCAAAGGTCACAGCGCCTCAGACTGGATAATACATGAATGACCCAAGCCCTCAGACTTGCGTGTGCGGCAAAGGTCACAGCGCCTCAGACTGGATAATACATGAATGACCCAGCCCTCAGACTTGCGTGTGTGGCAAGGGTCACAGCGCCTCAGACTGGAGAATACATGAATGACCCAAGCCCTCAGACTTGCATGTGCGGCAAGGGTCCCAGCGCCTCAGACTGGAGAATACATGAATGACCCAAGCCCTCAGACTTGCATGTGCGGCAAGGGTCCCAGCACCTCAGACTGGAGAATACATGAATGACCCAGCCCTCAGACTTGCATGTGCGGCAAGGGTCACAGTGCCTCAGACTTTAGAATACATGAATGACCCAAGCCCTCAGACTTGCATGTGCGTCAAGGGTCACAGCACCTCAGACTGGAGAATACATGAATGACCAAAGCCCTCAGACATGCGTGTGTGGCAAGGGACACAGCGCCTCAGACTGGAGAATGCATGAATGACCCAAGCCCTCAGACTTGCGTGTGCGGCAAGGGTCACAGGGCCTCAGACTGGAGAATACATGAATGACCCAAGCCCACAGACTTGCGTGTGTGGCAAGGGTCCCAGCGCCTCAGACTGGAGAATCCATGAATGACCCAGCCCTCAGACTTGCGTGTGCGGCAAGGGTCCAGCGCCTCAGACTGGAGAATACATGAATGACCCAGCCCTCAGACTTGCGTGTGCAGCAAGGGTCCCAGCGCCTCAGACTGGAGAATACATGAATGACCCAGCCCTCAGACTTGTGTGTGCGGCAAGGGTCACAGCGCCTCAGACGGAAGAATACATGAATGACCCAGCCCTCAGACTTGCGTTTGCGGCAAGGGTCACAGCGCCTCAGACAGGAGAATACATGAATGACCCAGCCCTCAGACTTGCGTGTGCGGCAAGGGTCACAGTGCCTCAGACTTTAGAATACATGAATGACCCAAGCCCTCAGACTTGCGCGTGCGGCAAGGGTCACAGTGCCTCAGACTGGAGAATACATGAATGACCCAAGCCCTCAGACTTGCGTGTGCGGCAAGGGTCACAGCGCCTCAGACTGGAGAATGCATGAATGACCCAGCCCTCAGGCTTGCGTGTGCGGCAAGGTTCACAGCGCCTCAGACGGGAGAATACATTAATGACCCAGCCCTCAGACTTGTGTGTGCGGCACGGGTCACAGCGCCTCAGACAGGAGAATACATGAATGACCCAAGCCCTCAGACTTGCATGTGCGTCAAGGGTCACAGCACCTCAGACTGGAGAATACATGAATGACCAAAGCCCTCAGACTTGTGTGTGTGGCAAGGGTCACAGCGCCTCAGACTGGAGAATGCATGAATGACCCAAGCCCTCAGACTTACGTGTGCGGCAAGGGTCACTGGGCCTCAGACTGGAGAATACATGAATGACCCAAGCTCTCAGACTTGCGTGTGCGGCAATGGTCACAGCGTCTCAGACTGGAGAATACATTAATGACCCAAGCCCTCAGACTTGCGTGAGCGGCAAGGGTCACAGCGCCTCAGACTGGAGAACACATGAATGACCCAAGCCCTCAGACGTGCGTGTGCGGCAAGAGTCACAGCACCTCAGACTGGAGAACACATGAATGACCCAAACCCTCAGACTTGCGTGTGCGGCATGGGTCCCAGCGCCTCAGACTGGAGAACCCTTGAATGGCACAAGCACTCTGACTTGGGTGTGCGGCAAGGGCCCCAACGCCTCAGACTGGAGAACACATGAATGACCCAGCCCTCAGACTTGCGTGTGCGGCAAGGGTCCCAGTGCCTCAGACTGGAGAATACATGAATAACCCAGCCCTCAGGCTTGCGTGTGTGGTAAGGTTCACAGCGCCTCAGACGGGAGAATACATTAATGACCCAGCCCTCAGACTTGTGTGTGCGGCAAGGGTCACAGCGCCTCAGACAGGAGAATACATGAATGACCCAAGCCCTCAGACTTGCATGTGCGTCAAGGGTCACAGCACCTCAGACTGGAGAATACATGAATGACCCAAGCCCTCAGACTTGCGTGTGTGGCAAGGTTCACAGCGCCTCAGACTGGAGAATGCATGAATGACCCAAGCCCTCAGACTTGCGTGTGCATCTCCGGCGTCTGTGGGGGGCCGTTGTAGAGATGAGGCAAGCTTAATGCCCAGAGTTACCGAGTGTGTTCCCTGGTTAGAGTAGGCGCTGAGGCGAGAATTATCGAGTCCGTTGACCCTGGTCCAAGACCCTGCCGCGTCGGGAATTGAACCCTGGTTCGGGGCCGTTCTCTGCTTATAGGTCTGCAGCCTCTAACCAGTGAGCCACACCTCTCCACTAATATGTCCAAAAATAGGACTGAGATCATTACATGACAAACATTAACAGACGAAACAACATGTCAGCGATTTTATAGCATGTAAAGTGCTTTCAAAAGCAGGAATAATGTGTATTTTCATATATTTACTAACAGTAGTCTCTGAAACATCCATGAATGACCCAAGCCCTCAGACTTGCGTGTGCGGCAAGGGTCAAAGCGTCTCAGACTGGATAATACATGAATGACCCAAGCCCTCAGACTTGCTTGCGCGGCAAGGGTCACAGCGCCTCAGACTGGATAATACATGAATGACCCAAGCCCTCAGACTTGCGTGTGCGGCAAAGGTCACAGCGCCTCAGACTGGATAATACATGAATGACCCAGCCCTCAGACTTGCGTGTGTGGCAAGGGTCACAGCGCCTCAGACTGGAGAATACATGAATGACCCAAGCCCTCAGACTTGCATGTGCGGCAAGGGTCCCAGCGCCTCAGACTGGAGAATACATGAATGACCCAAGCCCTCAGACTTGCATGTGCGGCAAGGGTCCCAGCACCTCAGACTGGAGAATACATGAATGACCCAGCCCTCAGACTTGCGTGTGCGGCAAGGGTCACAGTGCCTCAGACTTTAGAATACATGAATGACCCAAGCCCTCAGACTTGCATGTGCGTCAAGGGTCACAGCACCTCAGACTGGAGAATACATGAATGACCAAAGCCCTCAGACTTGCATGTGTGGCAAGGGTCACAGCGCCTCAGACTGGAGAATGCATGAATGACCCAAGCCCTCAGACTTGCGTGTGCGGCAAGGGTCACAGGGCCTCAGACTGGAGAATACATGAATGACCCAAGCTCTCAGACTTGCGTGTGCGGCAATGGTCACAGCGTCTCAGACTGGAGAATACATGAATGACCCAAGCCCTCAGACTTGCGTGAGCGGCAAGGGTCACAGCGCCTCAGACTGGAGAACACATGAATGACCCAAGCCCTCAGACTTGCGTGTGCGGCAAGAGTCACAGCGCCTCAGACTGGAGAACACATGAATGACCCAAGCCCTCAGACTTGCGTGTGCGGCATGGGCCCCAGCGCCTCAGACTGGAGAACCCTTGAATGGCACAAGCACTCAGACTTGGGTGTGCGGCAAGGGCCCCAGCGCCTCAGACTGGAGAACACATGAATGACCCAGCCCTCAGACTTGCGTGTGCGGCAAGGGTCCCAGTGCCTCAGACTGGAGAATACATGAATGACCCAGCCCTCAGACTTGCGTGTGCGGCAAGGGTCCCAGCGCCTCAGACTGGAGAATACATGAATGACCCAGCCCTCAGACTTGCATGTGCGGCAAGGGTCCCAGCGCCTCAGACTGGAGAATACATGAATGACACAGCCCTCAGACTTGCGTGTGCGGCAAGGGTCCCAGCGCCTCAAACTGGAGAATACATGAATGACACATCCCTCAGACTTGCGTGTGCGGCAAGGGTCCCAGCGCCTCAGACTGGAGAATACATGAATGACACAGCCCTCAGACTTGCGTGTGCGACAAGGGTCACAGCGCCTCAGACTGGAGAATGCATGAATGACCCAGCCCTCAGACTTGCGTGCGCGGCAAGGGTCACAGCGCCTCAGACGGGAGAATACATGAATGACCCAGCCCTCAGACTTGTGTGTCTGGCAAGTGTCACAGCGCCTCAGACTGCAGAATACATGAATGACCCAGCCCTCAGACTTGCGTGTGCGGCAAGGGTCACAGCGCCTCAGACTGGAGAATACATGAATGACCCAAGCCCTCAGACTTGCGTGTGCGGGAAAGGGTCACAGCGCCTCAGACTGGAGAACACATGAATGACCCAAGCCCTCAGACCTGCGTGTGTGGCAAGGGTCACAGCGCCTCAGACTGGAGAACACATGAATGACCCAAGCCCTCAGACTTGCGTGTGCGGCAAGGGCCCCAGCGCCTTAGACTGGAGAACACATGATGGACCCAGCCCTCAGACTTGCGTGTGTGGCAAGGGTCCCAGCGCCTCAGACTGGAGAATCCATGAATGACCCAGCCCTCAGACTTGCGTGTGCGGCAAGGGTCCAGCGCCTCAGACTGGAGAATACATGAATGACCCAGCCCTCAGACTTGCGTGTGCAGCAAGGGTCCCAGCGCCTCAGACTGGAGAATACATGAATGACCCAGCCCTCAGACTTGTGTGTGCGGCAAGGGTCACAGCGCCTCAGACGGAAGAATACATGAATGACCCAGCCCTCAGACTTGCGTTTGCGGCAAGGGTCACAGCGCCTCAGACTGGAGAATACATGAATGACCCAGCCCTCAGACTTGCGTGTGCGGCAAGGGTCACAGCGCCTCAGACTGGAGAATACATGAATGACCCAGCCCTCAGACTTGCGTGTGTGGCAAGGGTCCCAGCACCTCAGAATGGAGAATACATGAATGACCCAGACCTCAGACTTGCGTGTGCGGCAAGGGGCCCAGCGCCTCAGACTGGAGAATACATGAATGACCCAGCCCTCAGACTTGCGTGTGCGGCAAGGGTTCCAGCGCCTCAGACTGGAGAATACATGAATGACCCAGCCCTCAGACTTGCGTGTGCGTTAGGGGTCCCAGTGCCTCAGACTGGAGAATACATGAATGACCCAGCCCTCAGTCCTGCGTGTGCGGCAAGGGTCCCAGCGCCTCAGACTGGAGAATACATGAATGACCCAGCCCTCAGACTTGCGTGTGCGACAAGGGTCCCAGCGCCTCAGACTGGAGAATACATGAATGACCCAGCCCTCAGACTTGCGTGTGCGGCAAGGGTCACAGCGCCTTAGACGGGAGAATACATGAATGACCCAGCCCTCAGACTTGTGTGTGTGGCAAGGTTCACAGCGCCTCAGACTGGAGAACACATGAAGGACCCAGCCCTCAGACTTGCGTGTGTGGCAAGGGTCCCAGCGCCTCAGATTGGAGAATCCATGAATGACCCAGCCCTCAGACTTGCGTGTGCGGCAAGGGTCCAGCGCCTCAGACTGGAGAATACATGAATGACCCAGCCCTCAGACTTGCGTGTGCGGCAAGGGTCACAGCGCCTCAGACGGGAGAATACATGAATGACCCAGCCCTCAGACTTGTGTGTGCGGCAAGGGTCACAGCACCTCAGACGGAAGAATACATGAATGACCCAGCCCTCAGACTTGCGTTTGCGGCAAGGGTCACAGCGCCTCAGACTGGAGAATACATGAATGACCCAGCCCTCAGACTTGCATGTGCGGCAAGGGTCACAGCGCCTCAGACTGGAGAATACATGAATGACCCAGCCCTCAGACTTGCGTGTGTGGCAAGGGTCCCAGCACCTCAGACTGGAGAATACATGAATGACCCAGACCTCAGACTTGCGTGTGCGGCAAGGGTCCCAGCGCCTCAGACTGGAGAATACATGAATGACCCAGCCCTCAGACTTGCGTGTGCGGCAAGGGTTCCAGCGCCTCAGACTGGAGAATACATGAATGACCCAGCCCTCAGACTTGCGTGTGCGTTAGGGGTCCCAGCGCCTCAGACTGGAGAATACATGAATGACCCAGCCCTCAGACCTGCGTGTGCGGCAAGGGTCCCAGCGCCTCAGACTGGAGAATACATGAATGACCCAGCCCTCAGACTTGCGTGTGCGACAAGGGTCCCTGCGCCTCAGACTGGAGAATACATGAATGACCCAGCCCTCAGACTTGCGTGTGCGGCAAGGGTCACAGCGCCTTAGACGGGAGAATACATGAATGACCCAGCCCTCAGACTTGCGTGTGTGGCAAGGTTCACAGCGCCTCAGACTGGAGAACACATGAAGGACCCAGCCCTCAGACTTGCGTGTGTGGCAAGGGTCCCAGCGCCTCAGACTGGAGAATCCTTGAATGACCCAGCCCTCAGACTTGCGTGTGCGGCAAGGGTCCAGCGCCTCAGACTGGAGAATACATGAATGACCCAGCCCTCAGACTTGCGTGTGCGGCAAGGGTCACAGCGCCTCAGACTGGAGAATACATGAATGACCCAGCCCTCAGACTTGCGTGTGCGGCAAGGGTCACAGCCCCTCAGACTGGAGAATACATGAATGACCCAAGCCCTCAGACTTGCGTATGCCTCAAGGGTCACAGCGCCTCAGACTGGAGAATACATGAATGACCCAAGCCCTCAGACTTGCGTGTGCGGCAAGGGTCGCAGCGCCTCAGACGGGAGAAGACATGAATGACCCAGCCCTCAGACTTGCGAGTGTGGCAAGGGTCCAGCGCCTCAGACTGGAGAATACATGAATGACCCAAGCCCTCAGACCTGCGTGTGCGGCAAGGGTCACAGCGCCTCAGACTGGAGAACACATGAATGACCCAGCCCTCAGACTTGCTTGTGCAGCAACGGTCCCAGCGCCTCAGACTGGAGAATACATGAATGACCCAAGCCCTCAGACCTGCGTGTGCGGCAAGGGTCACAGCGCCTCAGACTGGAGAACACATGAATGACCTAGCCCTCAGACTTGCTTGTGCAGCAAGGGTCCCAGCGCCTCAGACTGGAGAATACATGAATGACCCAAGCCCTCAGACTTGCATGTGCGGCAAGGGCCCCAGCGCCTCAGACTGGAGAACACATGAATGACCCAGCCCTCAGACTTGCGTGTGCAGCAAGGGTCCCAGCGCCTCAGACTGGAGAATACATGAATGACCCAGCCCTCAGACTTGCGTGTGCGGCAAGGGTCCCAGCGCCTCAGACTGGAGAATACAGGAATGACCCAGCCCTCAGACTTGCATGTGCGACAAGGGTCCCAGCGCCTCACACTGGAGAATACATGAATGACCCAGCCCTCAGACTTGACTGTGCGTCAAGGGTCCCAGCGCCTCAGACTGGAGAATACATGAATGACCCAGCCCTCAGACTTGCGTGTGCGGCAAGGGTCACAGCGCCTCAGACTGGAGAATACATGAAAGACCCAAGCCCTCAGACTTGCGTGTGCAGCAAGGGCCCCAGCGCCTCAGACTGGAGAACACATGAATGACCCAGCCCTCAGACTTGCGTGTGTGGCAAGGGTCCCTGCGCCTCAGACTGGAGAATACCCAAATCAATCCCAACTTTGTACAAGGGCACTACCCGTGCGGCGGATGTAAGGTATGCTGCCTGACCAAAAAGAGTAAAAAACTAACCTTTGACAACGGGACCTCATGGGAACAAAGAGCCTTTACCAACTGCAACAGTTCGAACGTCGTCTATCTCATTACTTGCCCCTGCCATCTTGAATACATTGGCATGACAAGCAGGGCAGTGAAGTTGAGAATAGGCGAACATAAGAGCACCATTAAATGTAAAAAGGCGAGTACAAAATTAACAAACCACTTCCTGGAAAGTGGGCACAAACCTGAGGATATTACTTGGACGGTCATCGAACAGATTGACAACGAGAAACATCTACTAGAGAAAGAACAGAGATGGGTTTTTCGTGTCCAGTCAAACAAACAGGGATTAAACGATGAAATTCCGTGGGGTCAGCTGTAAGCCTCGTACCACCCCACCCCACTGAGAGGCAGTTCATCCGTGGCCAGAGCAGATCCCCTGCGTCCTATTAGTGATCCACTGATAACACCCACCCTAGCATTCTACAACCCATTGCTCACTTTTTGTTATACATTGGGGATTACAGGTCCCAACCCTGTGGTTTGAGGTACTCCGTCAAACAACCTACAAGATATCCGGACATGTATGCATCCCAAGAGGATCTAAAGCTTATCTAAGATAATTGTCCGGCAACGCCAGTAACCCCTGAGAAATTGAGGAAGCGTGTTACAACATTGTAATTCAGACAACATGTTCTTTCTGTAATATATGATCATATTGATCGTTGTCTTAATTATCTGAGTTAATATGGGTAATATAATTGTTCAGCCATGAGATTCATGCCTGAGGTATTCAGGAGCCGGTTTCATTATATTGCATTTCAGTTAACTTTTCCCTGTAATATAATTAGACATTGTTCGTTTTCTAAATAACATAGTATTAATGTAAGGAGCGAGGATAAGATATTTTGGAATCCTTAAAATATATCTTCATGGTCGATCACTTTTGTTTACCTAATTGACACGGAAGACAGACTTCCGTTTTTAGCACACGCTTGCTCCATTTCAGGGCGGCCATCTTGGGGTGAGCGTTCTAGTGTTTGCGGGTGATTCCCTACGCGACACCGGCGCGTAAGCAGAGCTCATAAGACCACTGAGCCGCAGACGCGATTAATCCTCGGAGCGGTACCTCGTGGTAGAAGTAAGCCTTAATGATATAGCGGTCACTGTGAGTATTTGACTTTGCCAAAAGTCGCTAAACACTTGGCTAATCAAGACGAGGGCTACATGACATGGGTGTATATTGACTAGTTTGCTAAGGGCGCGGTCTCTTTCTTTCAGGACGCCGCGGTGAATACCTACCGAGTACCAGCTCATGGGGCATATCTTTTGCGCAACAGCAGTATGTATTGCACATTACTTAATGATTGGGGTGTGCCCCTTGGGTCTTTAGAAAGATCGTTTCTCAGATCACCACTGCTATTGATCGAGTCGGGTTCCTCTATTTTTACCCTGCAGAGTTCCGTTGTATGTATTGAGTCGTGAGAGTGTGTGTATGTTGAAGATGAATACAGCCCTAATTACAAGGGGCTTCCCTATGTTCGGCCACAACAACGAGCATATAGGGGATGGCAGATTGCACTATCATTCGCGCCATAAAAAACAGCCTATATTACAAGGGGCGTGACAATGTTCATTATAAAAGAAACATCTAGGGGATGGAGGATTGTACCATCATTCTGTTGTGGTATATAAATAAATAATACCGGATCTAGGTTTGACTGGACATAGCAATAACAGATAGCTCAATAAATAAGAGTCAAGATTCGAGGTAGTAGGAGTTTGCAGGTTTAATACAGCATAAAGGACAGGAACAGGACAACCTGCACAGGAATAGGATGACAGGGCCAGGCAGGGGGGCCCGACAGCTGCCGGGGCTGGATCTGGGATGAGCGCGCTAACTTTAATAACAGTACACAAGCATATATACTAAAACAGTTACATTACAATGAATACAGTAGGCGGAGCAGTGGGTGTGGTCAATAGCAGTCGCGAAAGATAAGGGTGAAAATGGGTGTAACAGGGGGCGTATACATAGACATGTGATGTAAACGTAACAGAATATGTCATAAATGGGGCGGAAACATGGAGGGGGCTACCTAAGGAGCCGGGACCTCTAACCTAATGGTGCGCGCAAGCTGACAATGACGTGTTACTAGGAGAAGCTGGGGGCTATGAACTCTGTGCTAGGAGCAGAGACTGAAGTCTGGAGAGTCAGGGCGACATGTACCTAAACCCTATCTAGTATCTGATGTTTAGAGAACATGTTGATAGAATCCAAAAGTTATCGGGGTAAAGGCTAACAGACTCTAAGACTGGAGCATGCATTATTCTACATGTAGTGCGTGATGAAGAATACTAAATGACCATTAAATGCAGTATTTTTCTTACATGGAGACGTAAAGGCTAGACAATGACGGAAACTATTGATGCGATTCAGTAGCTTAGGAATGCAGAGAAGGAGGGCTGGACTGATAACTAGAATCATAACATACTCTTGGCAGACTCGTAGGCAGAGCCAGGCTGAACCGGGCACTGTGAGGCAGGAAGTAAGTGAAGGGTCAGGAACACAGGTGGGGGCTGTATCGCTCCTCAGCGAGGGTTCAGGAGACAGGAGCTGAATCTGGTGTCCGGGCCCTTTTGAGGCCTAGAAACGGGGATTTTTCAATAAAATAACGTGCACACTGAGAAACGTGGCAACGCAACTTTACATAGGCCTAATACTCGTAGCTTTCACGAGAACTGGAAACTAGCATACTAGAGATGGACACAACTGTAATTGCGTCTTTAATCAAACATGGGGAATACATATGCATATTAATCATGCACACATAACATAAGATGGAGGACACGTAGGGACACAGAACATGGCAAAATTTACTTTTCCACATTCCCTCCTTGTCACTACGTTTCCATCAGGAAACATCAATATTCATGATACCATCTATCATTTCATACAGTATCATTTGCTCGTCTCGAATTTTCTTGGAACTGGATTTAGAACGGGACTTGGGACTAGGAATACAAGAAGTAGCACAAATGCCGCAAATCGCAGGGCCACATTGTAAACAGAGGCAGCAACTGAATATGATCGCTACTGCAATACCCAGAAATGACAATACTTTCCATCCCCAGGCGGAAATTATATTCCAGAACCAACCGGACCATGTCCAGGTGCCTGGATCTTGGTGTAACATATGGGCAATCTTATGGAGTCTGGTAATAGCTGAATAAACAGACGGCGCGTTATTAGGAATGAAAATGCAGCAACTAGATCCGATGACTCTACATGCCCCGCCCCTATCGGCCAGTATGACGTCAAGGACGAGACGATTCTGGAGCACGACAATTCTCATAAAGGATTGCTCTTCGGTTAAGTTACCTAGAGCAGAAGTAGTCTCAATCACTACTGCTTCAAGTGTTCTGGTTAATCTACGTATCAGTTTACTATTTACAACAGTACCTAAGTAGGGGAAGACACCTTTATTGATATCTATGTATTGTTCTAGAGCAGTTTCAGTATAATCGACAATCGGGAGGTTTCTCTTGTGTCTAGTATGTACTAGATGGGAATTCCTATGATAGTCAGGTGGGGCTAGGAAAACTGGTGGCAGTAGGAAGGCAATGTAACAGGTTCCCTCCCAATCGAGGGGCAGACGAACATATGCGGTCTGACCACAAACAAAATAAGAATGACGTGAAGCTTTGAAAATAGATTTCCCACTGTCACTATACTTGACAATAGTAGTACAATCACTATGGCCTACATGTACGGAACCATTATTTCGGACACATAATTCACCTTTGACTGGTAATACTGACATAGCAGGTAAGTCTGGAGTAGAATCAGACTGAACATTCAGGACCATAAAATTCGAAGAATAATTACCCAAATTATAAACTTCATTTTCTAGATCTAACCCTGTTCTGTGGGGAAGACCTTGCTTGTCTGGGAAACATGTACTGTTCAGAAAAGACATATCTGTTGAGGATGACGTTAACGTGGACCATGCTCCACACGAACCGTTATGTGAAAATGGATAAGGAAAGAGTGGCAGAACTCCCTTCGGTGTCTGGAAAGGGGGGAGTCGACCACACACCCAACAATTAGTGGCATTGCTGGTCTGATGTGAATAATGTAACATGCGGATAAAGGAATTATTACGCATAGCAAGACGATAAGAGAGTTCATGAGGAGGCAGATCACTAAACGTGTGCTCTACTGTAACATTAGCAGACTTATTTACATGAGAAACTGAAAAACACAAATAAAATGCATAACATGTGCAGGAAATCATAATGCTGAAATATAGCAGAAAACATAAAATAATAGTGCAACTTTTAGAGTTCTCACTAACTCTCTCTCTGTGGGGGTCTATTATATACATGTCAGAAACCGGTCTAACCGTTTCACCTAGGGGAGGACTTAGACAATCAAACTGGCTGACTTATTTTACTAGACCTTAATTTAAGCTTATACTCCTGCTGCGGAGTTTTCTCTAACAGGGAAGGGTTCGTATCAGAGTCTTTTGCGGGACAGTCCTTAAGAATAGTACTTTGGCAATCTTTAGAATCCTCGGAAATGTTCTTGGTAACAGGTTTTAGTCCAAAAAATCTTTTCACATGTGACAGGTGGACCCAGCCCTTCCTGCCTTCCAACTTGACGGCAGTACGGGTGGCCAGGAGGACCTGTTTGGGTTCCTTCCAGCGAGGCTCCAGCGGACTTGAACGATCAAAGTTCCTCACAAGAACCATGCATCCGGGAACGATTTCATGCGGTGCCACCTCGGTATTGTCTGGAAAGGCGGCGGCAACCTGTGAACGACAAGAGTGTAGGGCAGACATCAAGGAAGCTAGGTAATCTGTCAGCATATTACTTGAAACATCGGTAATACTTCGGGGTCTAGGTGTACCCCACATGTTAGGGGGGCGGCCGAATACGACCTCGTACGGGGACAGACCTGATCTGGAATGTGCGACCATGCGCATATAAAACAAAGCGACGGGCAGAGCTACTAGCCAGTCCACACCTTTCTCTTTACATACTTTTGCAATTCGAATTTTCAGGGTCTGATTATGTCTCTCTACGAGACCGGCTGCTTCAGGATGGCGTACGCAATGGAACTTCCACTGGTACCCTAACAAAAGGGAAATATGTTTCATGAGCTCAGATGAGAATGGCTGGCCGTTATCAGAATAGACGACCCTTGGGAGTCCATAACGGGGGAAGAATTCACGAACCAACTGCTTGGCAGTGGTCGCGGCTGTGTAATCTGGGACTGGATATGCTTCTGTCCACCTGGACAAAGCGCATACAACTACAAGGACATACTTGAAACCTCGACATCGCTCCATCTGAATATAATCCATCTGGAGGACTTCAAAAGGGTGGTCAGGAGGCTGGAATCCACCTTGTTCCACCGGAACACTTTTACCTGGATTAAACTGGCAACATATCATACAGGTACGGACCTTCTGCTTGGCTGCAGCTCGTAAATGCTTGTTGGACCATAGGTTCTGGATACTATCTAACATAGCTTTTTCTCCTAAATGTGCTGGACTATGTGCGGTATTGATAATGACTTGAACCATAGAGTCGGGGAGAAACCATGTGGCTTTACCCTTCGTTACCCATCCCTGATCTGTCTGGACCCCTCCTTGTTCGGACCATTTCTTGATTTCATCGGGAGTAGCATGTAACTGGATATCTATGACATCTTGAGTAGGGTCCTTAACTGTCATACAGGTAGTCGGATCTGGAGTATGTGTCGGTGTCTTATTAACTGGAATGTCTGGAGTCTGAGCGCTAAGCTTGGCTGTGCGATCTGCTAGATCATTACCTTGGGAAATAGTGTCAGTAACTTTCGTATGTGCTTTGCATTTCATAATAGCAATAGATGTCGGTAAGTGTATGGCATCTAACAGAGCTTGAATAAGGAGACCATGCTGAATCTTGGTTCCATGAGAAGTCATGAAACCTCTCTCCTGCCAGAGCACTCCAAAGTCGTGTACGACTCCAAATGCGTAACGTGAATCTGTGTAAACATTAACTTTCAGGTTCTTGGCACGTATGCAGGCTTGTGTCAGAGCAACTAGCTCTGCTGCCTGAGCAGACAGGGTGTCAATACGATGTGTCTCTATAACTTCAGTGTCAGTAGTCACTGCATACGCGGCTACTAGTTCTCCTGTACTTGTTCTCATACATGAACCATCCACATAAAGTGTCAGGTCGGGATCTGGTAATGGAATATCTGTCAAGTCTTGTCTTGGCTTTGTCATAGTATTAACTACTTCCACACAGTCATGTGTGGCAGGATTTGAATTAACTGACGGTAACAGTGTAGCAGGATTTAAAACGTTGCAGCGTCTGATTTCTATGTGTGGCTGGAACAGTGTCAGTTCATAACCTGTTAAACGTGCAATTGTCAAGTGCTGAGTCTGTGTTCGGTTTAAAAGAACTTCCACGGAGTGTGGAACTTGTACTGTCAAGGAATGTCCTAATACTATGGAATCACTTTGTCTGATAGCTAGTGCTGTGGCTGCAACTGACTTGAGGCACGCAGGCAGAGCCTGGGCTACTGGATCTAATGTGCTCGAAAAATAAGCACAGGGCTTGTACTGTCCTGCTTCATCTTGTGTGAGAACAGATAATGCTGTACCTTCGCGTTCAGTGACAAAAAGTGTAAAAGGCTTATTGTAGTTCGGTGTAGCTAGAACTGGAGCTTGGCATAGAGCTTTCTTTAATTCATTGAAACTAAGTGTATGTTCAGATGTCCAAGGGAGGACAGTCGATACGGCTGCCTCCTGTGTCGTTAACTGTATCAGTGGTTTAGCTAGAAATGCATACTGAGGAATCCATTGCCTGCAATAAGAAGTAAGGCCGATAAAAGCACGTACCTCCTTCTGGGTCTTGGGCTGAGGAAGACTCGCTATTAACTGGATACGGTCAGGTGTCAACTGCCTACCCCTCTTGGACAGTAAGTGGCCTAAATAGATCACTTGCTGGACACAGAATTGAAGCTTAGAAGGGGACACCTTGTGCCCCATCTCGGCAAGGAAATACAAGACTGTAAGGGATGCTCGCTCGCAAGCACGTTCAGAATGGGCTGTGATCAGTAGATCATCGACATACTGGAGCAGGGCAGTGTCAGTTGGCATGTGAATATTGTCTAGTTGTCTCTTAAGTGCTTGACTGTAAATACTTGGACTTTCTGTGAAACCTTGAGGAGCGCGTGTGAACATATAGCTCCTTCCATTTAAACAAAATCCGAAAAGAAACTGGCTGTCTGGATGAATGGGGACACTGAAAAACGCGTTCTTGAGGTCTATGACTGTAAAAAATGTGGCTTCAGAATCAATGGCTGTCAGTAGGGAAGAGATATCTGGGACAACTGGGTACTGGGGAATGATACATTTATTGAGTTCTCGAAGGTCAATCACTAATCGATATACTGGGGGTGCATTTGGATCAGTACGTTTCATGACGGGAATGATCGGAGAATTACATACATTGGAGTCGGTTTCTACAACCACTCCTTGAGCCATGAGCTCGTCAATAATTTTGGATAAGGCTGTTACAGCTTCAGGTGGCAATCTGTACTGACTGATTCGTGGCAGGACTACACCTGGCTTGAGAGTCACACGATGGGGTGTGATTTGCATATAACCAACATCAGTTGGACCTTGTGCCCATAAATGCTGCGGAACATTGGACAATCTCGGATCAAAATCTCGTAATACATAGTGACCCTTGAAGTCAGGTAAGAACAATCGTATTCCCTCTGGGGAGCAGCATATAACTGCACCTAATTCTTTCAGTGTTTTAATACCTAACAAATTTTCTGGACATGACTTCGTAAGTAACAGATCAGTAGTGCAGGACAATGGACCTACTTCTAGAGTAACTGGCTTAGATATCTCGTTTACAATAGGCTTTCCTGAAAATCCAAGGGAAACATTTCTTGAGCCTGAGAGCGGAGCCCCTGGAACTTCGGCGTGACTGATGGTGGTCCTACTTGCCCCTGTATCAATCAGAAACTTTCTGTCTTTCCCTAATACTCGACTATGAACATAGGGACCCTCTTGATCTACAGGTATCTCGATGAGAGGCAAGCCTACCTCCCTCTCTAGGCTGTTTCATGAATATGGCTGATATTCTGGATACTCGGACTGTGCATACTGGTACATCTGCTGTGTAACATGCTGTGTTGCAGCAATAGGCTGCGGTGCTGGAACTGTCTGTTGTGCATTCTGTGGCTGAGAAGCCTGTGAAACTTGTTCTTGTCTAGGCGGACGTGGTCTTTCTTTAGTCTTACCGGTGGCTATATTGTGTTTCAGAACTGCACACTCGTTTATATAATGACCTGGCTGTTTACAATAATTGCATGTCCCTTTAACGGGAGCTGCAGGATGACTGGCTTGATTCGTACCCCTCTTCTGACTGTCTTGAGGAACAGATTGTGCAACTAGTACTTTCATTTTCGTGTCTTTCATACGTTTTCTCTCGTGATCTTGCTCTTCTCTGATTCTATTCTGGTGGTACTGAAGCATCTGTAACATCTGGGACGGGGTATTAGCTTGCCAGGTACTTTCGACTTTCAAAACTCGATTCTTAACTTGTGGACTTGAATTCTCGACTAATTTAGTAACAAAAAGATGAGGGTATGACTCGCTACTTGTCTTGAGGCCACTGTTGATACTAAAGCATTTCTCAAATCTAGAATAAAAATCACTAGTGTCTTCATCTTGTTTCTGTTTACAGGCTGAGATTGCATCCCAGTCTTCCTTTTTAGTGGCTAATAATCTGGGCAAAACTTGTATTAACAATTCTGGTAATTCTTTACATTTCTCTCCTAGACCGGTACCTGGTACTCGTATCTTATCTTCAGCTTCTAGAACTGCCCAATCGATCTTTTTCTCTCCCACCTCCCAATCTTTTTCCTTGAGTTTTTCATATACCCCTGCGGGCAACAGGACCTTTAACATTTTAATTATATCTGGATACGTGTATTCTCCCATACGGAGCATGTCCTTTAATTCTCGGTGGAACCCTGCTGGATCTTTATCATGACAGGGAATTAATTTCTTCATCTCTAAGAGTTCCATCTTTGTAATCGGAGTGTAAACAAACACTCGTTGCATTTCACCATCTGTTGTCCTGACTGGGTGTACTTCTCGTAACGGATTCTGTCTGTCTATGTAAAAGGGTTTACTTTCTGGGGGTGAGACATGAACAAAATGCGGGTTCAAAAACATACTATATTTGTGGCGCTGTTCTAGAATGACACTAATTAAATCGGTACCTAGACCTTTCCACCTATACTGGAGTAACTCGTTCAGGACATCATGTAACGGACCTGGATCAGAATGCTGACCCTCATACAGAGTAATGAGGTGCTGGATCATATACATACCCACCAGTCGTTGCTCGGCTGGGGGCAGTTTCAGGAACATTTGTGCCACTATTTCGTCTGGAAAAGTGGTAGAATCAGTAATCCATCGGACTGCTGATCGGGCTAGTTCTTGTTCATGCATAGTACTTAACTCACTATAACCGATTCGTGATTTCAGAATGTGATCGGTAGCTTGAAATACTTGTTCTAGAGAACCTTGTTCTGGTGCTGGATGATGTAAAACTGACTTGTGTTCTAGGCGCAAATGGCGATCTGGAAATCTAGATTTTCCTACATACGCTATTCTGGCGGGATTCTCGTCGTCTACCTCTTCAGTAGAGTCATTTTCTTTCTCGCTTACTTGTGCTGCTTTACGTTGTTCGTGTAACTTTAGTATTTCTTTACGAATTTTCTTGTACATACTCTCTATACTACTGATAGTCTTGTGCTTACCCTCGGCTATATTATCACTCCACCTTGTCAGGATTCTCATTTCGGCCGGATCTTTAGTCGGGTAATCTTGTTCTCTTATTAGACAATTAATCAGAAACTTTAATATCATGAGCTGGATCTCAGCTTTCCTTTGAGACATGGCTTCGCCAATACTTTCTGGATCATCCCCTGTACGGATGAAACGATATATTCTGTCTAGATCTTCTTTCATATTCGGTAGGGTGTCCAAATACCCGGCCACCCGTCTTACACGGATGGAATATATTACTGTACTATCATCACCTGCAACTGGATCATAGCGGCATTCAGTAAGAGCTCGTCGGATATCTGCAACGGACTTATATTTGGGCGTACGCTGTAACGCGCGTTCATGTAACTCGACCAACGTTACACGTTGGTGTGGTGGCGGGGTACCAGGAGGACCTCCTCCTGCGGCCCCTGAACTAGAATCTTCGACTGACATTCTTCGTGCTGGCAGAGTGGGAAATTGTAATGTAGGCTGGACCGGGGGTACCGTAGCAGGTACTCCGGTGACTGGAGGAGCAGGATTTACATTATTTACAGGAGCTGGCGGAACAGGATTTGCATATTCTGGGACTGTGTCGTCCAAATAGGACGACATAAAAATATCAGCTGCGGTCGGTTTGTGACGTAGCTTGGTCGGAACTAGTGGTGGCGGAAAATTACTAGATGCCTCCGGGGTCGCTTTTGGCAAGCCCTCGGCAAGAAGAGGGTACATACCCCTAATAAGGGCATTCCTCTGTCTGTCTGACTGTTCGGTTTTAACTCGTTCACCTATCTCGATTAGTTCCCTTTCTTGGGCTCGTTCTAAGGATTCTCTACTTAGTTCTGACTTTCTGATTTCTTTTTCGGTTCTTTTATGAGATTCTTTGCGCCATAACTCGATGGCATCTTTCTGTGACTGTCTGGCTTTCTTTTTCCATAATGCTTCTTCTACTCTCATGATGCACTCGGCATCCCACGTACCTGATACGGGCCATCTATACTTTTCCTCTAACTCTTTGGTATACTCTACCCATAAATCTAGATATAATATGGCACTTATGCCATGCTTCTGATACATAAAATGACCTGGACTGTCCCTAGGCGGGACAGGAACTGCTGCTTCTAACAGACCTTTTCTAGTTTTCAACTGACGTAGTTTCGAGAATAAAGGCATAACTGAACTGTAATCTAGACACAATACAATACACAATGAACACGATAATTACTCCACATTCATACCACGACGTTAAAAATACATGAAGAACATTTAAAATAACAGTTCGAACAGAATACTACCTGGAATACTGAAAACAGAATACATGAGTTTTCTCGAGAACAGAACTGACTAGAACAGAGACTAGATGCACTGCTGAAACAGTACGAAACTTACCGGTCTCATAAAGAGACACGTCAGGACCCGCATCCACCGAAGTGGACACTTCGTTTTGGGTCTGTGTACCACCAAAACCCACGGACCAGAGTCAATTAGATTGACCCTGTCTAGATACTACCCCAGCAACGGTACTCACCGGGCAGCAAGAACGGAAGGCCTCGGACTGGACTGGACTGCTACGACGCCGGACGGACGAACTTCGGGCTTCTGTTACGGGTGGGCCTCCGGATACCTCGGACCTTGGACTCTCGGCTTGGGCTCTGGTCGGGACTCGCCGCGTTCCTCCACCGCCTCGTCTGGATGCTGGACCGCCACCTCCGTCTCCTCCGTGGGCCTGAGGGATACTTGAAGCAGAAATATCTGCACGTGCACAGTATGGTTCCGTCACGGCT
Source organism: Lissotriton helveticus (assembly GCF_964261635.1). Lineage (NCBI taxonomy): Eukaryota > Metazoa > Chordata > Amphibia > Caudata > Salamandridae > Lissotriton > Lissotriton helveticus. Next base: position 119,632,563 of record NC_136057.1, on the reverse strand, counting down.
GCAGAGGGTCAGGGGGCCGGCGTGGCTTCACCGGCGCGTGGGGAAAGGGCAAGTCCCTGTTCGGGCGCCATTATGTGGTATATAAATAAATAATACCGGATCTAGGTTTGACTGGACATAGCAATAACAGATAGCTCAATAAATAAGAGTCAAGATTCGAGGTAGTAGGAGTTTGCAGGTTTAATACAGCATAAAGGACAGGAACAGGACAACCTGCACAGGAATAGGATGACAGGGCTAGGCAGGGGGGCCCGACAGCTGCCGGGGCTGGATCTGGGATGAGCGCGCTAACTTTAATAACAGTACACAAGCATATATACTAAAACAGTTACATTACAATGAATACAGTAGGCGGAGCAGTGGGTGTGGTCAATAGCAGTCGCGAAAGATAAGGGTGAAAATGGGTGTAACAGGGGGCGTATACATAGACATGTGATGTAAACGTAACAGAATATGTCATAAATGGGGCGGAAACATGGAGGGGGCTACCTAAGGAGCCGGGACCTCTAACCTAATGGTGCGCGCAAACTGACAATGACGTGTTACTAGGAGAAGCTGGGGGCTATGAACTCTGTGCTAGGAGCAGAGACTGAAGTCTGGAGAGTCAGGGCGACATGTACCTAAACCCTATCTAGTATCTGATGTTTAGAGAACATGTTGATAGAATCCAAAAGTTATCGGGGTAAAGGCTAACAGACTCTAAGACTGGAGCATGCATTATTCTACATGTAGTGCGTGATGAAGAATACTAAATGACCATTAAATGCAGTATTTCTCTTACATGGAGACGTAAAGGCTAGACAATGACGGAAACTATTGATGCGATTCAGTAGCTTAGGAATGCAGAGAAGGAGGGCTGGACTGATAACTAGAATCATAACATACTCTTGGCAGACTCGTAGGCAGAGCCAGGCTGAACCCGGCACTGTGAGGCAGGAAGTAAGTGAAGGGTCAGGAACACAGGTGGGGGCTGTATCGCTCCTCAGCGAGGGTTCAGGAGACAGGAGCTGAATCTGGTGTCCGGGCCCTTTTGAGGCCTAGAAACGGGGATTTTTCAATAAAATAACGTGCACACTGAGAAACGTGGCAACGCAACTTTACATAGGCCTAATACTCGTAGCTTTCATGAGAACTGGAAACTAGCATACTAGAGATGGACACAACTGTAATTGCGTCTTTAATCAAACATGGGGAATACATATGCATATTAATCATGCACACATAACATAAGATGGAGGACACGTAGGGACACAGAACATGGCAAAATTTACTTTTCCACACTGTCCATAAAGTCTTACGTGCATCATTTGTGGTATGGGCAATTGCAACTAAAAATGTGGGACCTGGGGCGCTAATAATAATGAGCATCCACAGACAGATTACAGTATCATTGTATAATTCTGTATGTTTCTCTCCCCCTTTTTTTCCTCCTTATTTTACAGAGACCACATACAGGTCATTATTTTTGATACCTTTTGCTTACAGAGGGCCAGCTCATGCCCTGAAGCAGAAACTAGCAGGGGATTTTTACTACTGGTTTCTAGGACGACAGGCTTATTACATTTAGCAACTGAGCTTCGATCCAGTAGGGGCCATTAGAAGGTCCTGATGAGTAGGCAGTAGGGGACTGCCTACGAAACATGTAGACCAGGTTGTAGCGATTCGCTCTACCTCAAAACCCCCTTCTTAACGTCCCCAGCTAGGGAAATGAATACATTGTTTTTTTCCACTAGCCAGAGGATTTTTAACCTTTTTTATTTCCACACATGATTAGGTCCCTACACTTCACTGACATCACCCACACTTGCACAGTCACATAGTCCTGTCACCATACCAGTGCTCCCGCGTAGTCGGTCAGGTCGTAGCACGCCCCGCCCCGTAGAGGGACGGGAAGACCCCAATGATGAAGCATGACACTATTGGATTTTTTTAGTGTGTGAGGGGTATTTTAAAAAGCACACTGTGCTCTCATCTTTACCATCCTAAGAGAGAGCTCATTTATTAGTTTTTATCACCCACAGAAATTAATAAAAATAATAAAAATCACTACACTTTGATAGAATCTCTTTGTTTATACATATCTGATCGGAGGGTGATTCTGTCATTACCTCTTCACTTCCTCAATTGTTTTGGAATACATGAATGACCCAGCCCTCAGACTTGCGTGTGCGGCAAGGGTCCCAGCACCTCAGACTGGAGAATACATGAATGACCCAGCCCTCAGACTTGCGTGTGCGGCAAGGGTCACAGCGCCTTAGACAGGAGAATACATGAATGACCCAGCCCTCAGACTTGCGTGTGCGGCAAGGGTTTCAGCGCCCCGGGCTGGAGAACACATGAATTACCCAGCCCTCAGACTTGCGTGTGCGGCAAGGGTCTCAGCGCCTCGGACTGGAGAATACATGAATGACCCAAGCCCTCAGATGTGCGTGTGCGGCAAGGGTCACAGCCCCTCAGACTGGAGAATACATGAATGACCCAAGCCCTCAGACTTGCGTGTGCGGCAAGGGTCACAGCGCCTCAGAATGGAGAATACATGAATGACCCAAGCCCTCAGACTTGCGTGTGCGGCAAGGGTCACAGCGCCTCAGACTGGAGAACACATGAATGACCCAAGCCCTCAGACTTGCGTGTGCGGCAAGGGTCACAGCGCCTCAGACGGGAGAATACATGAATGACTCAGCCCTCAGACTTGCGTGTGCGACAAGGTTCACAGCGCCTCAGACGGGAGAAGACATGAATGACCCAGCCCTCAGACTTGCGAGTGCGGCAAGGGTCCCAGCGCCACAGACTGGAGAATACATGAATGACCCAAGCCCTCAGACCTGCGTGTGCGGCAAGGGTCACAGCGCCTCAGACTGGAGAACACATGAATGACCCGAGCCCTCAGACTTGCGTGTGCAGCAAGGGCCCCAGCGCCTCAGACTGGAGAACACATGAATTACCCAGCCCTCAGACTTGCGTGTGTGGCAAGGGTACCAGCGCCTCAGACTGGAGAATACATGAATGACCCAGACCTCAGACTTGCGTGTGCGGCAAGGGTCCCAGCGCCTCAGACTGGAGAATACATGAATGACCCAGCCCCCAGACTTGCGTGTGCGGCAAGGGTCCCAGCGCCTCAGACTGGAGAATACATGAATGACCCAGCCCTCAGACCTGCGTGTGCGGCAAGGGTCCCAGCGCCTCAGACTGGAGAATACATGAATGACCCAGCCCTCTGACTTGCGTGTGCGGCAAGGGTCCCAGCGCCTCAGACTGGAGAATACATGAATGACCCAGCCCTCAGACTTGCGTGTGCGGCAAGGGTCACAGCACCTCAGATGGGAGAATACATGAATGACCCAGCCCTCAGACTTGCGTGTGCGGCAAGGGTCACAGCGCCTCAGACTTGAGAATACATGAATGACCCAGCCCTCAGACTTGCGTGTGCGGCAAGGGTCACAGCGCCTCAGACTGGAGAATACATGAACGACCCAGCCCTCAGACTTGCGTGTGCGGCAAGGGTCACAGCGCCTCAGACTGGAGAATACATGAACGACCCAGCCCTCAGACTTGCGTGTGCGGCAAGGGTCACTGCCCCTCAGACTGGAGAATACATGAATGACCCAAGCCCTCAGACTTGCGTGTGCGGCAAGGGTCACAGCGCCTCAGACTGGAGAATACATGAATGAACCAAGCCCTCAGACTTGCGTGTGCGGCAAGGGTCACAGCGCCTCAGACTGGAGAACACATGAATGACCCAAGCCCTCTGACTTGCGTGTGCGGCAAGGGTCCCAGCGCCTCAGACTGGAGAATACATGAATGACCCAGCCCTCAGACTTGCGTGTGCGGCAAGGGTCCCAGCGCCTCAGACTGGAGAATACAGGAATTACCCAGCCCTCAGACTTGCGTGTGCGGCAAGGGCCCCAGCGCCTCAGACTGGAGAATACACGAATGACCCAGCCCTCAGACTTGCGTGTGCGGCAAGGGACCCAGTGCCTCAGACTGGAGAATACATGTGTTAGAATTGGGGGTCTCTGGTTGGCGCAGCGCAACACTGGCGAAAAGCAGGGACCCTCTCCTCTAAGTCAGGGCAAAGTATTACTCCCAGAAATAACCCCTGCTCACCCTCTAGGTAGTGTGGCGCAAGCAGTCTAGGCTAAACTCTGGAGTACATAGGGTTAAACATTTGCAGTATCACACACAATAACCATCAACCCACCACACAATGACGCCAGGCTGTATTTATGTAAAAATATATCTATTTTATATAGATTCAAAGCAGGCTTGTAAATATGGTCTTTGTACAGTTCAAAATGGTTCCAGTTACTTGTTCAGGTTGTACATATACTCTTCACGTAGTGCCTTGTAAATACAGTCTTTCAGATTGCAAGAAGCGGTTCCAGTTACTCTCTAAATATGTCACAGCTTCCAAAAGCAATGGTGTTAGACCTGTCTGCTTCTGAACTTCCCCTCACACTATGATTTATTTTGTTCCCCCGTGCCTCCTAAAATTTGTCGCTTTTTCTTTGTCTACCAGGACCTTTTTGTGTGTTGTCCCATGGGGCTAGATGCTCTTTGATGCCCAGTTGCTCACCAAGTTCCTGGCACCTATGTACAAGGCGCCTGACGGAACCAGTGGCATAACCAACTGGGGTTGTCAACCCTAAAATGGTGGACACCATTGTCCCCTATGAGAGTGACTCCCATTGGAGCCCCTCTGACCTCTGACCCTTTGAAGGTTTTGGCGCACTTTGTGTAACCTGCAAACCTGACAGGAATCCCCTCAGGAGTTACAAGTACACAAAATGGCTGCCTTAGGAAGCCCAGTACGGTGGCTCCTAATGACTAAAAAGATACCTTGAAAGGGCCATGTCATTGACATAGCCAGAGAAGGTTCTAGAACCTTCTGGCTCGTGCTGGCATCCTAGGGCACGGGCTATATAAGGCCCAGTCCCTGGCGGCCATTTTAGATGTGATAGAGAATGATCAAAGAACACCAGAAGAAGAGGACTTGACCCCAGATTGACACCTGCCCTGTTAACCCCCTGAGGCAGCTGATAGCGCAGGCAGAAGAGCAGCAGAGGTTGCTGGCGTGGACCCTGACTGGCGTTCCAGTCAGAAGCGTGAGCAGTGACCTCTAGCCTTCAGCGCCTGGTCAGCAAGTGCCCAATTGCCCCTCAGAGACTTTGGCCATAGTTAGAGCCTCCCCGCCCCCCAGTGGTGAGAACGCAACTGCAACTCTTAAAAGTGCCACCTTCAACTTAAGTGCCTCCTGGTGGGCGTTCGGACGTCTCCGAACCCACCGCCGTTGACGCGCTGTTTGTGGATAGAAGGTGAGGTGCTGCGCTAGGGAGGGAAAAGGCTGGCCTTCATTTGGGCGAGATTACTGTCTCTGCCCTGCCCGAGTGACTTGGGAGCTGGTGTGTGGGCGGAACCCCCCCCCGTGAGTGAGCTCGAAGGGAGGATCGCGGAGCCCCTGGAACCCCCCCTTCGCCCTTGGGAGAAGTGCCATACTGACTGGAGCGCTTACCGGCGCCGCCGAAGTGAGGTGGACCGTCTCTACCCCTGAAGTTGCCGCGTTGTTGTGGAACTGTGATGCGGTCTCATTTTGAACTGTGCGCGCAGGTGTTTTGGCTCCTCCGGCAGCCCGTTCGACGGTCCCAAGACTCGTGAACTAGAGCCGCCTTCGGAAACCCCGCCTGCGCTGACAGAAGCGCACAGACTCCTCCGGCAGCAGTAACATTAAACCGGCTGGCCGCGGAGTGTAATTGCCGTAGTCATTTTATGCCTTTATCTTCCAGATATACGCGCAATGAGATGTGAGTGCAACTAAGGGATTATCACGCGTATCTTGTGCCAGAGAGCCCGAACCCGTGAACACTTCAAAAACTGTAAGAGCACGCATTCCGCATTGAATGACAAACGTAATGTGTTTACCCTGAAAGTGATTAATTGGTGGCAGCGATACCAGAATGACCCTGTGATATTTATGTGAAACGATCAGTATCTAACCTGCTAGGAAACTGTCCAGTCATTGCTGATATTTATTCCAGTCATTGCTGATATTTATTCCAGTCATTGCTGATATTTATTCCAGTCATTGCTGATATTTATTCTAATGTATTGAATCCTGATATTTATCCAGTATATTTATTTATTAGAGTCCAACTATTTATTCCTGAGAAACCAGTACACAGCTAATCAAACCCATGTAAGAAATGTGAATGTGATTACCTAAGTGAACTTCCTTCAAACCCAGAGAACTTTTACATAAACGAAACGTATTTTTCTATAACAGTGGTGTGGTGTCCTTCTTTTTATGTGGTGTGCAGGGAGTTATTATTTGGTCATAGCCGGCTTAACACAACAGCCTTCTACCGCCTTGTCACTCAAGCCAAGCTACCCCCCTTTGTGCTGGGCTTGCCTATCGCAGGTACAACATAAAATTGGTGCTCAGCGGGTGGGATTGCGAGCCGTGCTTGTTTTGAACCACATAATAATTCAGTGCGCACTACAGGTACACACCCGGAGTTTTCTCCTAGCGGCCCTCAAATTCAACGTTTTGCTTTTTCCAAATTCTTTCCTGGAGGTGGGTGGAAGTGACCCTCAAAGTTCTTATCCTGGTCACCTACTTCGGGGTGGTGGTCCACACTTTTCACTGACAAGATGGAATTCGAAATGTCAGAGCTGGAGACCTATACTGTGGCCCAGCTCAAGGATTTCTGTCAGGAGAGGGGAGTGTTTGTCAGGCGAGGGGCCAAAAGAGAGGAGCTCCGTACTAGTCTGCGAGCATGGGTGGAAGCACACACGGAGGGAATGGTGGAAGAGGAGGAATCGGACAGAGGTACTGTCATTGATAGGACTGCGGAATGTCCCCCAGGGGTGGGTGAGATGTCAATCAGCCCCGAGGCAACCTCACGGGAGGGCAGCAGTGTGTCATCGAGAGGGTTGTCAGAAACCGAGTTAGCTGACAGGAGAGAGGAAAGACTGTTAAGGGGGGAAATAGCAAAAATGGAGTTGGAAGAACGGAGGGAGAGGAGGAGAATGGAACACGAGTTCAAGCTACGAGAACTCGAGTTCTAGGCCTCTAACATCACTCCGAAGGGTGTCGAGTCAAAGGAATTTGCCAGGGAGCCCAGGCCCCATTTACCCAAGGACGTAGTCGCCAGTTATACCGCTGGAGACGACATAGCCAAGTGGCTGGCAGCCTATGAGGTCTCCTTAAGAGCCCATGGGATCCATGAGAAGCATTGGGGTGGTGGATTATACCGGTACATGCCTCCGACAGGTAGGGATGCCCTATTGGCCCTAGACCGGGAGGAACAGGTTAATTACCCCGCCATGAAGGTGGCGCTCATCAGGAAGTTTGGGTTGACCCCCGAGAAATACCGGCAAAGGTTTAGGGGCAGCCATAAGCTGAGCTCACAAAATTGGGTTGACTTCCTGGATTTTGCCAAGAAAGCCCTGGAAGGGTGGGTCCAAGGTAGTGAGGTGGAGGACTATCAAGGGTTGTATGGCTTAATCCTCAAGGAGCATCTACTCGAGAAATGTCTTCCCGAGCTGAGGCAACACCTGGTAGACAGCAAACTTACTTGCCCCCGTGAGCTTGCTGAGGAGGCGGACATTTGGGCGAGTACCCGAGTGTCCACGACGGAGGAGATTCTCAGAAGTCCGGACAGGGCGCTCCCCAGAGGAAAGAGGGGGGAGATAATAAGAAAGAGTTCTACAAAGGTCCCCAAAATAACTTCAAGGGGAAAAACACCTTTTCCAACTCTAAGGCAAACCCGCAGAAGAACCCTAACCCTGGCCAGAGTCAGCAGCCAAGGGTTGTCCATTGCTTTGAGTGCGGTGGTATTGGACATTACAAAGGAGACCCGAAATGCCCAAAGAGACCACCCCCTCCCACTGGAGGAAAGGCCCCGGGAGTCGCTAGTGTAGCGCTCGGGCAGGAGATGTCCTCAAGTAAGGGAAGGGAGTGGGCGGGAGTCACCTTAGTGTCCCTGGGTGATCGGGAGATGGTTCCAAAGATCCAGGTGCCCGCGAATACTACCAAGTATGGTCAGTGGATCACCATCAATGGCCATAGAGGGGAAGCTCTGAGAGATACAGGAGCCAGTATGACTATGGTAAGGAGTCATCTGGTGTCCTCGGAGCAGGTGATGCATGGCGTACTTCATCCAGCCGCAATGGCTGATGGCAGAATGGGTCACTATCCTGTGGCCGAGGTTCCCTTTGAGTGGGGAGGGGTTGCAGGTCCACTTCGAGTCGCCGTAAGCCCCGCCGTGCCAGTCGATTGTTTGCTGGGCAATGATATGGAGCACAATGCTTGGAAGGAGGTGGAATACCGGACTCATTCTGAGATGCTGGGTACACCTGATTGGGCCTGTGTGAGTACCAGGTCGGCGACTGCTCGAGAGGAGAAGTCGCAGGGGTCGGAGTCTGGAACAATGGCCCGCCCCGTAGCTGCTGATGAGGGAGCATGTCGAGGACAGGAGGAGCCTGCCTCGACGTCCGTGCCCCGTGAGGCGGATAGGCCACCTGCGGAGGTGGACCTGGAGTCCACGGAGGAGGACATGGTTCCGTTGGAGAACTTACCTATCCCCGCTGATTGGCGAGTGGAGGGAGGTCCGTCCAGGGAGGAACTGAGCAAGGGACAAAGGGAATGTCCCTCCCTCGAGGGTCTGAGGCAACAGGCTGAAGCCCAAGCAGCGGGTAACGAGTCTGGGACTATCATGTTTACTGGGAGGATGGCCTTCTCTACAGTGAACCCAGGGCGCCAGTGCACGGATTGTCACGGGCCCTGGTAGTCCCACAGTGTTACCGAGCCTTCCTGTTAGAGTTGGCTCATGAGATTCCCTTGGCAGGACACTTGGGTCAGGACAAGACCTTTGCCAGGCTTGTCCCCCACTTTTATTGGCCTCGAATGAGGGTGGCGTCCGACGCATACTGTCGGTCGTGTGTGTCATGCCAAGCCAGTGGGAAAACAGGGATGAAGCTGAAAGCTCCCCTGGAACCACTTCCCGTCGTTGGCACCCCCTTTGAAAGGGTGGGCATCGACATTGCTGGGCCCCTAGATCCACCGACAACCTCTGGTCACAGGTTTATCCTGGTACTGGTGGATCATGCCACAAGATATCCAGAGGCAAATCTTCTGAGAACCATCTCTGCACCGGTGGTGGCAAAGGCCCTGATGGGGATCTTTACCCGAGTGGGTTTCCCCAAGGAAGTTGTGTCTGATAGGGGGACCAACTTCATGTCAGCATACATGCGGGCAATGTGGAAGGAGTGTGGAGTGACCTACCGGTTCACCACTCCTTATCACCCACAGGCCAATGGCCTTGTGGAAAGATTCAACAAGACGTTGAAGGGTATGATCAGAAGTCTACCCGAAAGCCTGCGGAGGAAATGGGACGTCCTCCTACCCTGTTTACTTTTTTCTTACAGGGAAGTGCCGCAGAAGGGAGTGGGCTTCAGCCCCTTCGAGCTTTTGTACGGGCACCCTGTACGTGGACCTCTCAGCCTGGTGAGGGACTCCTGGGAAAAGTCTCCCCGGAAAGTTCCCCAGGATGTGGTGAGCTACATGCTGGCCTTCCGGAGCCAAATGGCTAAGTTGTGGAAGCAAGCTTCTGACAACTTGGAAGCCAGACAGGCAGTGATGAAAGCGTGGTACGACCACAACGCTCACCCAGTGGAGCTGGAGCCTGGACAGAAGGTGTGGGTGATGGAGCCGGGAGAGCTGAGCGCTCTTCAGGACCGTTGGACAGGCCCCTATGAGGTATTGGAAAAGATGGGCAAGTCTACCTACCTGGTGGACGTCAAGACCCCACGGCATCCCCATAGGGTGCTGCATGCCAATCACCTCAAGCCCCACTATGAGAGGCCCGAAGTCATGTTAATCATGGTGACTGATGGATCGGAGGAAGAGGACACTGAGCCTCTCCCCGACCTGTTTGCGTCTCAAGAGAAGGATGGGTCAGTGGGGGGGGTGAAACTCTCAACATCCCTAACTCTGGAGCAGCAGGAGGAATGTCGCCAGGTCTTGGGGTCATTCTCTCCTCTGTTCTCCCTTGTCCCGGGTAAGACCCATCTGTGTGTTCATGACATGGACACCGGTGACAGCCCACCTGTGAAGTCTAAGTCTTACCGGCTGTCGGACAAGGTGAAGGCCAGCATCCAAAGCGAAGTAGCTAAGATGCTGGAGCTCGGAGTCATTGAACCTTCGAATAGCCCTTGGTCTAGCCCGGTGGTTTTAGTTCCCAAAGCTGCACCACCTGGCACCACGCCAGAATTGCGATTCTGCTTGGACTATCGAGGACTCAATTCGGTCACGAAGACCGATGCTCATCCGATCCCTCGGGCGGATGAACTAATTGACCGGTTGGGAGCTGCCCAATATCTGAGTATCATTGACTTCACAGCAGGGTACTAGCATATTCCCATGACTGATGGAGCAAAGGAAAGGTCAGCCTTCTCCACACCTGATGGACACTACCAGTTCTGTGTGATGCCCTTTGGGCTCAAGAACGCTCCTGCAATATTCCAGCGACTGGTGAACACGATCCTCACTGGGAAGGAATCCTTCTCTGCTGCTTACCTGGACGACATTGCCGTCTTCAGTAGCAGGTGGGAGGATCACTTGCAGCACCTGCAAGACGTTCTCCAGGCCCTGGAACAAGCTGGTCTGACGATCAAGGCCAGCAAGTGTCAGATTGGGCAGGGGTCGGTGGTGTACTTAGGTCACTTGGTGGGCCGGGGAACGGTGCAACCCCTTCAGGCAAAGATTGAGGCAATCGTGGCCTGGGAACCCCCCAAGACCCAGACTGAGGTCCGAGCCTTCCTGGGCCTCACAGGTTACTACAGACGGTTCGTGAAGGGGTATGGCACTATCGTGGCTCCCCTTACTGAACTCACGGCCAAGAAGCAACCCAGGAGAGTAATCTGGACCGACGCTTGCCAACGAGCCTTCGACACCCTGAAACAAGCATTGTGCAACGCTCCAATTTTGAAGGCTCCAGATTTCTCAAAGGAATTCATTGTCCAGACAGACGCATCCGACATTGGCATTGGGGCGGTGCTATCGCAACTCAATGAAGAGGGTCTGGATCAACCCGTGGTCTTCCTGTCACGGAGACTACTTCCCCGGGAACAGAGATGGAGTACCATTGAGCGGGAAGCCTTTGCGGTGGTCTGGGCACTGAAGAAGCTGCGACCATACCTGTTTGGTTCGCACTTCCTGGTTCAGACAGACCACCGACCCCTTCGTTCGCTCATGCAGATGAAGGGGGAAAACCCAAAACTGTTGAGGTGGTCTATCTCCCTACAGGGAATGGACTTTCGGGTGGAACATCGGCCCGGAGCTGACCACGCCAATGCAGACGGTCTCTCCAGGTATTTCCGCCTTAGTGTTGAGAACTCCTAAGGGGTTGGGTAGCTCTCCCCACTTTCAGCTGGGGGGACACGTGTTAGACCTGTCTGCTTCTGCGAGTCCCCTCACACTATGATTTATTTTGTTCCCCCGTGCCTCCTAAAATTTGTTGCTTTTTCTTTGTCTACCAGGACCTTTTTGTGTGTTGTCCCATGGGGCTAGATGCTCTTTGATGCCCAGTTGCTCACCAAGTTCCTGGCACCTATGTACAAGGCGCCTGACGGAACCAGTGGCATAACCAACTGGGGTTGTCAACCCTAAAATGGTGGACACCATTGTCCCCTATGAGAGTGACTCCCATTGGAGCCCCTCTGACCTCTGACCCTTTGAAGGTTTTGGCGCACTTTGTGTAACCTGCAAACCTGACAGGAATCCCCTCAGGAGTTACAAGTACACAAAATGGCTGCCTTAGGAAGCCCAGTACGGTGGCTCCTAATGACATACCTTGAAAGGGCCATGTCATTGACATAGCCAGAGAAGGTTCTAGAACCTTCTGGCTCGTGCTGGCATCCTAGGGCACGGGCTATATAAGGCCCAGTCCCTGGCGGCCATTTTAGATGTGATAGAGAATGATCAAAGAACACCAGAAGTAGAGGACTTGACCCCAGATTGACACCTGCCCTGTTAACCCCCTGAGGCAGCTGATAGCGCAGGCAGAAGAGCAGCAGAGGTTGCTGGCGTGGACCCTGACTGGCGTTCCAGTCAGAAGCGTGAGCAGTGACCTCTAGCCTTCAGCGCCTGGTCAGCGAGTACCCAATTGCCCCTCAGAGACTTTGGCCATAGTTAGAGCCTCCCCGCCCCCCAGTGGTGAGAACGCAACTGCAACTCTTAAAAGTGCCACCTTCAACTTAAGTGCCTCCTGGCGGGCGTTCGGACGTCTCCGAACCCACCGCCGTCGACGCTCTGTTTGTGGATAGAAGGTGAGGTGCTGCGCTGGGGCGGGAAAAGGCTGGCCTTCATTTGGGCGAGATTACTGTCTCTGCCCTGCCCGAGTGACTTGGGAGCTGGTGTGTGGGCGGGAACCCCCCCGTGAGTGAGCTCGGAGGGAGGATCGCGGAGCCCCTGGAACCCCCCTTCGCCCTTGGGAGAAGTGCCATACTGACTGGAGCGCTTACCGGCGCCGCCGAAGTGAGGTGGACTGTCTCTACCCCTGAAGTTGCTGCATTGTTGTGGAACTGTGATGCGGTCTCATTTTGAACTGTGCGTGCAGGTGTTTTGGCCCCTCCGGCAGCCCGTTCGACGGTCCCAAGACTCGTGAACTGGAGCCGCCTTCGGAAACCCCGCCTGCGCTGACAGAAGCGCACAGACTCCTCTGGCAGCAGTAGCATTGAACCGGCTGGCCGCGGAGTGTAATTGCCGTAGTCATTTTATGCCTTTATCTTCCAGATATACGCGCAATGAGTTGTGAGTGCAACTAAGGGATTATCACGTGTATCTTGTGCCAGAGAGCCCGGACCCGTGAACACTTCAAAAACTGTAAGAGCACGCATTCCGCATTGAATGACAAACGTAATGTGTTTACCCTGAAAGTGATTAATTGGTGGCAGCGATACCAGAATGACCCTGTGATATTTATGTGAAACGATCAGTATCTAACCTGCTAGGAAACTGTCCAGTCATTGCTGATATTTATTCCAGTCATTGCTGATATTTATTCCAGTCATTGCTGATATTTATTCCAGTCATTGCTGATATTTATTCCAGTCATTGCTGATATTTATTCTAATGTATTGAATCCTGATATTTATCCAGTATATTTATTTATTAGAGTCCAACTATTTATTCCTGAGAAACCAGTACACAGCTAATCAAACCCATGTAAGAAATGTGAATGTGATTACCTAATTGAACTTCCTTCAAACCCAGAGAACTTTTACATAAACGAAACGTATTTTTCTATAACAGTGGTGTGGTGTCCTTCTTTTTGTGTGGTGTGCAGGGAGTTAATATTTGGTCATAGCCGGCTTAACACAACAGCCTTCTACCGCCTTGTCACTCAAGCCAAGCTACCGCCCTTTGTGCTGGGCTTGCCTATCGCAGGTCCAACAAATGGTAGTTCTTATTCAGCTTTAAAAATAGTTCTTAATTCTTGGACCAATGTTACTGGGTGAAAAATGACCTTTCCCAGCTTACTTTAGGCTTACAATGGTCCAGGCCCCGTGCGCTGCGTGTGGACCCCTTTTGCTCCCTTAGGTACGCTTCGCAGAGCTTTAGATCGTCTCGTTCGGTAAATGCAGCACGGCCCCGCTAAACCTTACGCATCTCGCGTGAGAAGCGTACGGCGCTGAAGAAGGGGATGCGAGGCGTACTGGGCACTGGAGCTGTGCAAGGCGTACCGAAGCTGGGAGACGTCTCGCAGGTACGGCCACACAGCGGAGGGGCCTCAGGGGGCTCGAGGGAGTGCGTGCCTCACGGACTTTGGGTCCTGAGCACCACGCACTTTACACACAGTCACAGTACCTTCTTGGGGGTGATGCGAAGGGCCCAGCAGCGGGGGTCAGGTCTGGTCACGTCGCGGTGCTCCTTGGGGGCAAGGCGGGCTACGGCCAGAACACAACCCCCTTCCAGCCAAAACGCAGGGTAGACCAATCACCATTGTGATGGGCTTCCCTGCTTAGGGCGATAGAACATGGACCTGGCCCGCAAAAGCAGGGGCACATTCCAGTTCTACGCCAATCTGATCCTATTTCAAATCCTCTGCCCATACTCTCAGAGTCCACCCAGCTAATCCATGGGGCACGCTTCTCTTCCTCTGTGGACACCACCTGTGCAGCCTCTAACCTTAACTTGCTCACAGGTGTGTCCCAACAGACAGACATCAAGTCATAGCGGCCACTGAAAGTAGTCAGAGATGAGACCCAGGCCTCATGCCTCTCAGGGCTCTCAAACCTCTGTGGCATTAGAGAGTGGGGGGCAGTAGCCCCAGGTGCTTGGCACCCTTTGTACACTCCCTCTCCTGTCAGGTCAGGTATGTCATCGTGGCGCTGACCCAGCAGCCCCAGGTCTGTACCTGGCAGCTGTACCAAAGACTGGGGTGGCCTCTCCCACACCTGGTCCTCCTTGGGGCTCTGTACCCTCCCACCTGGAGTGGTACCCCCTTCCAGAATTGTCAGGGCACCTGGGGCAGGTGACCTGCACAATTCGCCCACCAGTTCAGGGGTGCTATCCTGCAACTGGGGCACCAGGTCAGGGGGGACACCCTGCACCTGGCCCTTAAACCTAGGGTCTAAACCCTCAAGTCGCACCGGGGTCAGAGGCGAGGACTCCCTCCCTCTGCACCCCCTTCCAGAGTACTGCCCACTCCCAACTTGAGTGGTACCCCTAGAAGTGTCATGGGTCAAGACACTGATTACAGTGGTCCCACCCTCCAGGTCAGATAACACCTGAACATGGCTCTCCAACTCAGGGACCGAACCCTGCAGTTGAACCATTGCCTGGCGCACCAGGACTACCCGGGGAGCACGCATGCCCCCCCTGAGGGTGGCACATAGCTCATGTGTCGTGCGACAGTCTGCCTGGCGCAGATCTCCCAACCCCTGTCCATCTGACAGTGCGGGAAGATCCCCCAGGACAGAAGTGGTGTCCCCATGGTCATTCACTGGGGACACAGCCCTGCTGGCTGGCCCCTGACCCACTTGTTCTTCCACCTGGGACTCTTTCCCCCTCTCGCCTCTCCTTCTGGACTTCTGCACCCTCCCGACTGGAGTGGTACTGCCAGACACCAGAACTACTGGAGGTCTGTTTACAGAGCCTCCACGTTCTCTAGCCACTGGGGGATCAACCTCAGCGGGTGACTCATCCGGACAGCCTAGGCTCCCCACCTGGTGTTCCCTTAAAGAACCATCCAGGCTCTGAGACTGAGGTTGGGCACTACCGGGACAAAACCCATTCTCACTCCTTCCCCTTAAGGACAGGACGGGAGGCCCTACACCCCTCTCACTACTACAGGACCTAGCTGGGCTACTCTGCGCCACTTCCACCACTCTGGGCTGGAAGATACCTGAGCCACTCCCCACAGGATCACACCCCAATGCCTCTCCAGACCCTCTGGAATCCACCACAAGGTCTGCCTCCAACGTGAGCTCCCTGGGGTCAGAGAACTCCCTCGCAAACAGGTGTTGGCATAGCTCTGGAAAACTGGGAAATAAAGTATGCTCTCCCACAATTGGATTACACAGCCCCTAGCAGGGTTAACCAAACCATCCTTCACCTCTCCATCCAGCGCCTCACACACATACTCCACACCATTCTTCTGAGACTGGCCAGACAGTAGCGAACTGTCTCTGTCACACAACCCACACTCTTCTGGGCGGTCCTTACACTCACCCACCAGGACCTCAACCATGGGGGAATCCCTCCCACCACTAGGACCATGTACTCCTACACCAGCCACCCTATTCCCTTCAGGGATGCTGCGCACTACTGGAGCTACCTCATGCCCTTGAACCTCCTGGTGTAAGTTAACCCCCTCCAAGTCATAGCTCTAGGTGGGTGCACTATGCTCTCAGCACTGGTTACCTTAATGTTGCTGTCACCATCTGAGCTGGACTCCACCTCCAACTCCGCAAAGCTCAATCTCTGAGCTACACACATTTCCTGTGGCTGGGCTGACGCCCTCCTGGCCCCAAGCCCCTCGAGCTCCATGTCAAGTTTCCTCATTCTTAAGTCACGGGCCAGCTGTATTTTCATTTCTTCCAGGGCCAACTTCTTGGTTTCTAGCTCCAGTTGCCCATTTATTTCCAGCTCTGCCAACTTCAATTCATGATCTCGGGTTGCCTGTCTGTCCGCCAGCTCCTCTTGCGACAGACCTCGGCCAGAAACACTGCTACCCAAGGGGGAGGTTGCACACCTCCACTCTGGAGTCAGGGGTCCCTCCAGCTGCTGTTCTGCATCCTCAAATTTAATATCCTTTCCAGGGGCATTCCTTGCCTTGACCCAGGCCCTCAGCGCCTTTTGGAACTGCTCCCTTCTGGAGAGTCGGGTCATGGAAATGTTCAAATTTTTGCAGAAGCTCTTGAGCTGTTTCTTGGTGTAGTTTTCTAGTTTCTCCCAATCACAGTCAATAGAAGAAATGGGTGCTGCCTTTTCCATTTTCACTGACACAGGCATGACTTCAAAAACACATGTAGATCTCTTCTAGCAAAGTATAAATCAAAAAAGTCTGTGGCTTAGTTACTGGACGGTAATCACTGTGCCAGAGTCAACAATCACTGCATGGATACTGCAAATGTAAATTCGTGATCCTCTCGCTGCTGCCAATGTTAGAATTGGGGGTCTCTGGTTGGCGCAGCGCAGCACTGGTGACAAGCAGGGACCCTCTCCTCTAAGTCAGGGCAAAGGATTACTCCCAGAAATAACCCCTAATTGGGGGTCTCTGGCTGGCGCAGCGCAGCACTGGCGACAAGCAGGGACCCTCTCCTCTAAGTCAGGGCAAAGGATTACTCCGAGAAATAACCCCTGCTCACCCTCTAGGTAGTGTGGCGCAAGCAGTCTAGGCTAAACTCTGGAGTACATAGGGTTAAACATTTGCAGTATCACACACAATAACCATCAACCCACCACACAATGACGCCAGACTGTATTTATGTAAAAATATATCTATTTTATATAAATTCAAAGCGGGCTTGTAAATATGGTCTTTGTACAAAGTTTGTATAGGGACATAAAGAATTATGTAATATTCAATGATTGTATATATGGCAATAATGTGTGTTATGTTTTTAAATTGTTGTATATATGTGCACTTTTATGGTTTGAAATATAACCGAAATAAAGTCTCTTTTGATTTGATTTGATATTGTCTTTGTACAGTTCAAAATGGTTCCAGTTACTTGTTAAGGTTGTACATATACTCTTCACGTAGTGCCTTGTAAATACAGTCTTTCAGATTGCAAGAAGCGGTTCCAGTTACTCTCTAAATATGTCACAGGTTCCAAAAGCAATGGTAGTTCTTATTCAGCTTTAAAAATAGTTCTTAATTCTTGGATCAATGTTACTGGGTGAAAAATGACTTTTCCCAGCTTACTTTAGGCTTACAATGGTCCAGGCCCCGTGCGCTGCGTGTGGACACCTTTTGCTCCCTTAGGTACGCTTCACAGAGCTTTAGATCGTCTCGTTCGTTAAATCCAGCGCGGCCCCGCTAAACCTCACGCATCTCGCGTGAGAAGCGTACGGCGCTGAAGAAGGGGATGCGAGGCGTACTGGGCACTGGAGCTGTGCGAGGCGTACCGAAGCTGGGAGACGTCTCGCAGGTACGGCCACACAGCGGAGGGGCCTCAGGGGGCTCGAAGGAGTGCGTGCCTCACTGACTTCAGGTCCTGAGCGCCACGCACTTTACACACAGTCACAGTACCTTCTTGGGGGTGATGCGAAGGGCCCAGCAGCGGGGGTCAGGTCTGGTCACCTTGCGGTGCTCCTTGGGGGCAAGGCGGGCTACGGCTCGTCAGGCATAGGCGCAGGGCTCTCAAAGGACGGTGCGTTGTGGGGCAAACAGACGTACCCGCGGCGTACGCTTCGACCCTGGAGGGGGAGTGTCTGCAGGCGGGGCTGATGGGGGTACGATGCAGAACAAGACGTACCAGCCAGGCGGGGCCCCGCAGCACTTCACTTCACAGCTGCGGGGAGCGGGTCACAGCGCACGGGTCACAGAGGGCACAACTTGCAGGCAGAGTCCGTCTTTGCTGGGCAGCCTGCAACACGGGGATCAGCAGGCGGCGATGCTCGGACCGGACAGGTCCTTCTTCACGGTGTGAGCTACGGCTCAGAACGGGGGCAGTCACGGTGCTCGGACCAGCGAGGGGCTGGTCTTCACTTTGCAGCTGGCACACGATCAGGCCACAGTCACGGTGCTCATGGGACCCAGATGCTCAAATTGGTAGAGAGCGCGGCGTAGAAGCACAACGCTCTCAGCACTCCTTCACTCGGCGCTGTAGGGACAGACAGCCCACGCCAGCAGCAGCTTCCTTCAGGGGGGGGGTAGCGCCCACTGTTCCTGGGGCGCAGTTCAGGGGGCAAGTTCCACAGCAAGCCCTTGGAGATCTTTGTAGGAGTTGGGCACAAGTTGAAAATAAAGTAAAAGTCTCTTTCAGTCTTCCTTTCTCTCCTTCTGCAGCAAGGCACCCAACACAGGCCAGAGACAGCACTCCTCCTTGTAGTCTTTCCAGGTCCTTCTCTTCGGGCAGAGTTTCTTCTGTAGCGCAAACAGGATCTAATTTACAAGGAGCAGGGCTCCTACTTTTATACACCATTTCCTTTGTCTTTCCAGGCCAGGGGGACCTCTGCATAATTCCTTTCAGTCTCTGAGCACTTGTTGGGTGTACTCTGGCTGTTGCTTTCAGTGTGAGAGCAGGCACATCAGACGCTCCCCAGGGGGGCGAAGCCAGCATTGTGGGGACATGGGCTGCCAGGAGTACCTTGTTGACAGTGCTTCGCCCTTCCTGGGCCAGGTGCAGGCTGAGTCATCAGTCGCCTCCCAGGGGGCGGAGCCAGCATTGTGGAGGCAGAGCACAGCCTGATTTAAAGTCCAGGGCCACTCCTACCTCCCACTAAGGTGTAATCCTTGCATTCACCACCTGTCATCCCCCAGCCCTGTCACTCACACATCCCAGACAGCCAGATACACATACTAGCAGAGGCGGGCTGAAATGGTTAGGCAAGCAAATGCTAACTTTCTAAAAGTAGCATTTGAAAACACAGGATATTAAAATAAACTTTACTAAAAGAAGTATTTTATTATTCTGAGTTCAGGCATACTAAACATTATTTTCTACCATGTTCCCTGAGCCTGCTGGGATTATAGAGTGTAATAATTCCAGCAGCCCATCTGGCCTAAAGGGAACAGGTAGCCTTACAATAGTGAAAAGCGAATTTGGCAGTAATTCTCTATTAGGACATGCCACACACACCAGAGCATGTCCTACCTTACACTTACAATGCACCCTGCCCTTGGGCCTACCATAGGGGTGACTAATATGAAGTTAAGGGAAGGTTTAAGGGCTGGCAAGTGTGTGCACCTGCCCAGCCAGCATGACAGTACCAGACTGCACGCAGGCTCTGACATGGCAGACCTTAGACACATTTTAAGGCTGCTTCTGTGGGTGGCGCAACCAGCGCTGCAGGCCCACTAGCAGTATTGGCATTCACAAGACCTGGCACTCCTGGTGCACTTTACTGGGGACTGACAGTAAATCCAATGAACCAATCAGGTATATCAATCACATATACATTTTGCACAGGGAGAGCATATGCACTTTAGCACTGGTCAGCAGTGGTAAAGTGCTCAGAGTCATTAAACCAACAAAAACAGGTCAGAGAGTGTATTGGAGGAAGGCAAAAAGTTTAGGGATGACCCTGCCAAGAGGGCCAGGTCCAACAACATGAATGACCCAGCCCTCAGACTTGCGTGTGCGGCAAGGGTCCCAGCGCCTCAGACTGGAGAATACATGAATGACCCAGCCCTCAGACTTGCGTGTGCGGCAAGGTTCACAGCGCCTCAGACGGGAGAATACATGAATGACCAAGCCCTCAGACTTGCGGGTGCGGTAAAGGTCCCAGCGCCTCAGACTGGAGAATACATGAATGACCCAGCCCTCAGACTTGCGTGTGCAGCAAGGTTCACAGCGCCTCAGACTGGAGAATACATGAATGATCCAGCCCTCAGACTTGCGTGTGCAGCAAGGTTCACAGCGCCTCAGACTGGAGAATACATGAATGATCCAGCCCTCAGACTTGCGTGTGCGGCAAGTGTCCCAGCGCCTCAGACTGGAGAATACATGAATGACCCACCCCTCAGACTTGCGTGTGCGGCAAGGGTCCCAGCGCCACAGACTGGAGAATACATGAATGACCCAGCCCTCAGACTTGCGTGTACGGCAAGGGTCCCAGCGCCTCAGACAGGAGAATACATGAATGACCCAGCCCTCAGACTTGCGTATGCAGCAACGGTCACAGCGCCTCGGACTGGAGAACACATGAATGACCCAGCCCTCAGACTTGCGTGTGCGGCAAGGGTCTCAGCGCCTCGGACTGGAGAACACATGAATGACCCAGCCCTGAGACTTGCGTGTGCAGCAAGGGTCTCAGCGCCTCGGACTGGAGAATACATGAATGACCCAGCCCTCAGACTTGCGTATGCAGCAACGGTCACAGCGCCTCGGACTGGAGAACACATGAATGACCCAGCCCTCAGACTTGCGTGTGCGGCAAGGGTCTCAGCGCCTCGGACTGGAGAACACATGAATGACCCAGCCCTCAGACTTGCGTGTGCGGCAAGGGTCTCAGCGCCTCGGACTGGAGAACACATGAATGACCCAGCCCTCAGACTTGCGTGTGCAGCAAGGGTCTCAGCGCCTCGGACTGGAGAATACATGAATGACCCAAGCCCTCAGACTTGCGTGTGCGGCAAGGGTCACAGCGCCTCGGACTGGAGAATACATGAATGACCCAAGCCCTCAGACTTGCGTGTGCAGCAAGGGTCACAGCGCCTCAGACTGGAGAATACAAGAATGACTCAAGCCCTCAGACGTGCGTGTGCGGCAAGGGTCACAGCGCCTCGGACTGGAGAATACATGAATGACCCAAGCCCTCAGACTTGCGTGTGCGGCAAGGGTCCCAGCGCCTCGGACTGGAGAATACATGAATGACCCAGCCCTCAGACTTGCCTGTGCGTCAAGGGTCCCAGCGCCTCAGACTGGAGAATACATGAATGACCCAGCCCTCAGATTTGCGTGTGCGGCAAGGGTCCCAGCGCCTCAGACTGGAGAATGCACAAATGACCCAGCCCTCAGACTTGCATGTGCGGCAAGGGTCACAGCGCCTCAGACTGGAGAATACATGAATGACCCAGCCCTCAGACTTGCGTGTGCGGCAAGGGTCCCAGCGCCTCAGACTGTAGAATACATGAATGACCCAGCCCTCAGACTTGCGTGTGCGGCAAGGGTCCCAGCGCCTCAGACTGGAGAATACATGAATGACCCAGCCCTCAGACTTGCGTGTACGGCAAGGGTCCCAGCGCCTCAGACAGGAGAATACATGAATGACCCAGCCCTCAGACTTGCGTATGCAGCAACGGTCACAGCGCCTCGGACTGGAGAACACATGAATGACCCAGCCCTCAGACTTGCGTGTGCGGCAAGGGTCTCAGCGCCTCGGACTGGAGAACACATGAATGACCCAGCCCTGAGACTTGCGTGTGCAGCAAGGGTCTCAGCGCCTCGGACTGGAGAATACATGAATGACCCAGCCCTCAGACTTGCGTATGCAGCAACGGTCACAGCGCCTCGGACTGGAGAACACATGAATGACCCAGCCCTCAGACTTGCGTGTGCGGCAAGGGTCTCAGCGCCTCGGACTGGAGAACACATGAATGACCCAGCCCTCAGACTTGCGTGTGCGGCAAGGGTCTCAGCGCCTCGGACTGGAGAACACATGAATGACCCAGCCCTCAGACTTGCGTGTGCAGCAAGGGTCTCAGCGCCTCGGACTGGAGAATACATGAATGACCCAAGCCCTCAGACTTGCGTGTGCGGCAAGGGTCACAGCGCCTCGGACTGGAGAATACATGAATGACCCAAGCCCTCAGACCTGCGTGTGCAGCAAGGGTCACAGCGCCTCAGACTGGAGAATACAAGAATGACTCAAGCCCTCAGACGTGCGTGTGCGGCAAGGGTCACAGCGCCTCGGACTGGAGAATACATGAATGACCCAAGCCCTCAGACTTGCGTGTGCGGCAAGGGTCCCAGCGCCTCGGACTGGAGAATACATGAATGACCCAGCCCTCAGACTTGCCTGTGCGTCAAGGGTCCCAGCGCCTCAGACTGGAGAATACATGAATGACCCAGCCCTCAGATTTGCGTGTGCGGCAAGGGTCCCAGCGCCTCAGACTGGAGAATACACAAATGACCCAGCCCTCAGACTTGCATGTGCGGCAAGGGTCACAGCGCCTCAGACTGGAGAATACATGAATGACCCAGCCCTCAGACTTGCGTGTGCGGCAAGGGTCCCAGCGCCTCAGACTGTAGAATACATGAATGACCCAGCCCTCAGACTTGCGTGTGCGGCAAGGGTCCCAGCGCCTCAGACTGGAGAATACATGAATGACCCAGCCCTCAGACTTGCGTGTGCGGCAAGGGTTACAGCGCCTCAGACTGGAGAATACATGAATGACCCAGCCCTCAGACTTGCGTGTGAGGCAAGGGTCACAGCACCTCAGACTGGAGAATACATGAATGACCCACCCCTCAGACTTGCGTGTGCGGCAAGGGTCCCAGCGCCACAGACTGGAGAATACATGAATGACCCAGCCCTCAGACTTGCGTGTAAGGCAAGGGTCCCAGCGCCTCAGACAGGAGAATACATGAATGACCCAGCCCTCAGACTTGCGTATGCAGCAACGGTCACAGCGCCTCGGACTGGAGAACACATGAATGACCCAGCCCTCAGACTTGTGTGTGCGGCAAGGGTCTCAGCGCCTCGGACTGGAGAACACATGAATGACCCAGCCCTCAGACTTGCGTGTGCAGCAAGGGTCTCAGCGCCTCGGACTGGAGAATACATGAATGACCCAAGCCCTCAGACTTGCGTGTGCGGCAAGGGTCACAGCGCCTCGGACTGGAGAATACATGAATGACTCAAGCCCTCAGACTTGCATGTGGGGCAAGGGTCACAGCGCCTCGGACTGGAGAATACATGAATGACCCAAGCCCTCAGACTTGCGTGTGCGGCAAGGGTCACAGCGCCTCAGACTGGAGAATACAAGAATGACTCAAGCCCTCAGACGTGCGTGTGCGGCAAGGGTCACAGCGCCTCGGACTGGAGAATACATGAATGACCCAGCCCTCAGATTTGCGTGTGCGGCAAGGGTCCCAGCGCCTCAGACTGGAGAATACATGAATGACCCAGCCCTCAGATTTGCGTGTGCGGCAAGGGTCCCAGCGCCTCAGACTGGAGAATACACAAATGACCCAGCCCTGAGACTTGCGTGTGCGGCAAGGGTCCCAGCGCCTCAGACTGTAGAATACATGAATGACCCAGCCCTCAGACGTGCGTGTGCATCAAGGGTCCCAGCGCCTCAGACTGGAGAATACATGATTGACCCAGCCCTCAGATTTGCGTGTGCGGCAAGGGTCCCAGCGCCTCAGACTGGAGAATACACAAATGACCCAGCCCTGAGACTTGCGTGTGCGGCAAGGGTCCCAGCGCCTCAGACTGTAGAATACATGAATGACCCAGCCATCAGACTTGCGTGTGCGGCAAGGGTCCCAGCGCCTCAGACTGGAGAATACATGAATGACCCAGCCCTCAGACTTGCGTGTGCGGCAAGGGTCACAGCGCCTCAGACTGGAGAATACATGAATGACCCAGCCCTCAGACTTGCGTGTGAGGCAAGGGTCACAGTGCCTCAGACTGGAGAACACATGAATGACCCAAGCCCTCACACTTGCGTGTGCAGCATGGGCCCCAGTGCCTCAGACTGGAGAACCCTTGAATGGCACAAGCACTCAGACTTGGGTGTGCGGCAAGGGCCCCAGCGCCTCAGACTGGAGAACACATGAATGACCCAGCCCTCAGACTTGCGTGTGCGGCAAGGGTCCCAGTGCCTCAGACTGGAGAATACATGAATGACCCAGCCCTCAGACTTGCGTGTGCGGCAAGGGTCCCAGCGCCTCAGACTGGAGAATACATGAATGACCCAGCCCTCAGACTTGCATGTGCGGCAAGGGTCCCAGCGCCTCAGACTGGAGAATACATGAATGACACAGCCCTCAGACTTGCGTGTGCGGCAAGGGTCCCAGCGCCTCAAACTGGAGAATACATGAATGACACATCCCTCAGACTTGCGTGTGCGGCAAGGGTCCCAGCGCCTCAGACTGGAGAATACATGAATGACACAGCCCTCAGACTTGCGTGTGCGGCAAGGGTCACAGCGCCTCAGACTGGAGAATGCATGAATGACCCAGCCCTCAGACTTGCGTGTGCGGCAAGGGTCACAGCGCCTCAGACGGGAGAATACATGAATGACCCAGCCCTCGGACTTGCGTGTGCGGCAAGGTTCACAGCGCCTCAGACGGGAGAATACATGAATGACCCAGCCCTCAGACTTGTGTGTGTGGCAAGTGTCACAGCGCCTCAGACTGCAGAATACATGAATGACCCAGCCCTCAGACTTGCGTGTGTGGCAAGGGTCACAGCGCCTCAGACTGGAGAATACATGAATGACCCAGCCCTCAGACTTGCGTGTGCAGCAAGGGTCCCAGCGCCTCAGACTGGAGAATACATGAATGACCCAGCCCTCAGACTTGTGTGTGCGGCAAGGGTCACAGCGCCTCAGACGGGAGAATACATGAATGACCCAGCCCTCAGACTTGCGTTTGCGGCAAGGGTCACAGCGCCTCAGACTGGAGAATACATGAATGACCCAGCCCTCAGACTTGCATGTGCGGCAAGGGTCACAGCGCCTCAGACTGGAGAATACATGAATGACCCAGCCCTCAGACTTGCGTGTGCGGCAAGGGTCACAGCCCCTCAGACTGGAGAATACATGAATGACCCAAGCCCTCAGACTTGCGTATACGGCAAGGGTCACAGCGCCTCAGACTGGAGAATACGTGAATGACCCAAGCCCTCAGACTTGCGTGTGCGGCAAGGGTCACAGCGCCTCAGACAGGAGAAGACATGAATGACCCAGCCCTCAGACTTGCGAGTGCGGCAAGGGTCCCAGCGCCTCAGACTGGAGAATACATGAATGACCCAAGCCCTCAGACCTGCGTGTGCGGCAAGGGTCACAGCGCCTCAGACTGGAGAACACATGAATGACCCAGCCCTCAGACTTGCTTGTGCAGCAAGGGTCCCAGCACCTCAGACTGGAGAATAAATGAATGACCCAAGCCCTCAGACTTGCATGTGCGGCAAGGGCCCCAGCGCCTCAGACTGGAGAACACATGAATGACCCAGCCCTCAGACTTGCGTGTGCGGCAAGGGCCCCAGCGCCTCAGACTGGAGAACACATGAATGACCCAGCCCTCAGACTTGCGTGTGCAGCAAGGGTCCCAGCGCCTCAGACTGGAGAATACATGAATGACCCAGCCCTCAGACTTGTGTGTGCGGCAAGGGTCCCAGCGCCTCAGACTGGAGAATACAGGAATGACCCAGCCCTCAGACTTGCATGTGCGACAAGGGTCCCAGCGCCTCACACTGGAGAATACATGAATGACCCAGCCCTCAGACTTGACTGTGCGTCAAGGGTCCCAGTGCCTCAGACTGGAGAATACATGAATGACCCAGCCCTCAGACTTGCGTGTGCGGCAAGGGTTACAGCGCCTCAGACTGGAGAATACATGAATGACCCAAGCCCTCAGACTTGCGTGTGCAGCAAGGGCCCCAGCGCCTCAGACTGGGAAACACATGAATGACCCAGCCCTCAGACTTGCGTGTGCGGTAGGGGTCCCAGTGCCTCAGACTGGAGAATACATGAATGACCCAGCCCTCAGACCTGCGTGTGCGGCAAGGGTCCCAGCGCCTCAGACTGGAGAATACATGAATGACCCAGCCCTCAGACTTGCGTGTGCAGCAAGGGCCCCAGCGCCTCAGACTGGAGAACACATGAATGACCCAGCCCTCAGACTTGCATGTGTGGCAAAGGTCCCAGCGCCTCAGACTGGAGAATACATGAATGACCCAGACCTCAGACTTGCGTGTGCGGCAAGGGTCCCAGCGCCTCAGACCGGAGAATACATGAATGACCCAGCCCTCAGACTTGCGTGTGCGGCAAGGGTTCCAGCGCCTCAGACTGGAGAATACATGAATGACCCAGCCCTCAGACTTGCGTGTGCGTTAGGGGTCCCAGCGCCTCAGACTGGAGAATACATGAATGACCCAGCCCTCAGACCTGCGTGTGCGGCAAGGGTCACAGCGCCTCGGACTGGAGAATACATGAATGACCCAGCCCTCAGACTTGCGTGTGCGGCAAGGGTCACAGTGCCTCAGACTGGAGAATACATGAATGACCCAGCCCTCAGACTTGCGTGTGCGGCAAGGGTCACAGCCCCTCAGACTGGAGAATACATGAATGACCCAAGCCCTCAGACTTGCGTATGCGGCAAGGGTCACAGCGCCTCAGGCTGGAGAATACGTGAATGACCCAAGCCCTCAGACTTGCGTGTGCGGCAAGGGTCACAGCGCCTCAGACGGGAGAAGACATGAATGACCCAGCCCCCAGACTTGCGAGTGTGGCAAGGGTCCAGCGCCTCAGACTGGAGAATACATGAATGACCCAAGCCCTCAGACCTGCGTGTGCGGCAAGGGTCACAGCGTCTCAGACTGGAGAACACATGAATGACCCAGCCCTCAGACTTGCTTGTGCAGCAAGGGTCCCAGCGCCTCAGACTGGAGAATACATGAATGACCCATGCCCTCAGACTTGCATGTGCAGGAAGAGCCCCAGCGCCTCAGACTGGAGAACACATGAATGACCCAGCCCTCAGACTTGCGTGTGTGGCAAGGGCCCCAGCGCCTCAGACTGGAGAACACATGAATGACCCAGCCCTCAGACTTGCGTGTGCAGCAAGGGTCCCAGCGCCTCAGACTGGAGAATACATGAATGACCCAGCCCTCAGACCTGCATGTGCGGCAAGGGTCCCAGCGCCTCAGACTGGAGAATACATGAATGACCCAAGCCCTCAGACTTGCGTGTGCAGCAAGGGCCCCACCGCCTCAGACTGGAGAACAAATGAATGACCCAGCCCTCAGACTTGCGTGTGTGGCAATGGTCCCAGCGCCTCAGACTGGAGAATACATGAATGGCCCAAGCCCTCAGACTTGCATGTGCGGGAAGAGCCCCAGCGCCTCAGACTGGAGAACACATGAATGACCCAGCCCTCGGACTTGCGTGTGCGGCAAGGGCCCCAGCGCCTCAGACTGGAGAACACATGAATGACCCAGCCCTCAGACTTGCGTGTGCAGCAAGGGTCCCAGCGCCTCAGACTGGAGAATACATGAATGACCCAGCCCTCAGACCGGCGTGTGCGGCAAGGGTCCCAGCGCCTCAGACTGGAGAATACATGAATGACCCAAGCCCTCAGACTTGCGTGTGCAGCAAGGGCCCCACCGCCTCAGAATTGAGAACAAATGAATGACCCAGCCCTCAGACTTGCGTGTGTGGCAAGGGTCCCAGCGCCTCAGACTGGAGAATACATGAATGACCCAGACCTCAGACTTGCGTGTGCGGCAAGGGTGCCAGCGCCTCAGACTGGAGAATACATGAATGACCCAGCCCTCAGACTTGCGTGTGCGGCAAGGGTTCCAGCGCCTCTGACTGGAGAATACATGAATGACCCAGCCCTCAGACTTGTTTGTGCGGTAGGGGTCCCAGCGCCTCAGACTGGAGAATACATGAATGACCCAGCCCTCAGACTTGCGAGTGTGGCAAGGGTCCAGCGCCTCAGACTGGAGAATACATGAATGACCCAAGCCCTCAGACCTGCATGTGCGGCAAGGGTCACAGCGTCTCAGACTGGAGAATACACGAATGACCCAGCCCTCAGACTTGCTTGTGCAGCAAGGGTCCCAGCGCCTCAGACTGGAGAATACATGAATGACCCAAGCCCTCAGACTTGCATGTGCGGGAAGGGCCCCAGCGCCTCAGACTGGAGAACACATGAATGACCCAGCCCTCAGACTTGCGTGTGCGGCAAGGGTTCCAGCGCCTCAGACTGGAGAATACATGAATGACCCAGCCCTCAGACTTGCGTGTGCGTTAGGGGTCCCAGCGCCTCAGACTGGAGAATACATGAATGACCCAGCCCTCAGACCTGCGTGAGCGGCAAGAGTCCCAGCGCCTCAGACTGGAGAATACATGAATGACCCAGCCCTCAGACTTGCGTGTGCGGCAAGGGTCCCAGCGCCTCAGACTGGAGAATACATGAATGACCCAAGCCCTCAGACTTGCATGTGCGGGAAGGGCCCCAGCGCCTCAGACTGGAGAACACATGAATGACCCAGCCCTCAGACTTGCGTGTGCGGCAAGGGTTCCAGCGCCTCAGACTGGAGAATACATGAATGACCCAGCCCTCAGACTTGCGTGTGCGTTAGGGGTCCCAGCGCCTCAGACTGGAGAATACATGAATGACCCAGCCCTCAGACCTGCGTGAGCGGCAAGGGTCCCAGCGCCTCAGACTGGAGAATACATGAATGACCCAGCCCTCAGACTTGCGTGTGCGGCAAGGGTCACAGCGCCTCAGACAGGAGAATACATGAATGACCCAGCCCTCAGACTTGCGTTTGCGGCAAGGGTCACAGCGCCTCAGACTGGAGAATACATGAATGACCCAGCCCTCAGACTTGCGTGTGTGGCAAGGGTCACAGTGCCTCAGACTGGAGAATACATGAATGACCCAGCCCTCAGACTTGCGTGTGCGGCAAGGGTCACAGCCCCTCAGACTGGAGAATACATGAATGACCCAAGCCCTCAGACTTGCGTATGCGGCAAGGGTCACAGCGCCTCAGGCTGGAGAATACGTGAATGACCCAAGCCCTCAGACTTGCGTGTGCGGCAAGGGTCACAGCGCCTCAGACGGGAGAAGACATGAATGACCCAGCCCCCAGACTTGCGAGTGTGGCAAGGGTCCAGCGCCTCAGACTGGAGAATACATGAATGACCCAAGCCCTCAGACCTGCGTGTGCGGCAAGGGTCACAGCGTCTCAGACTGGAGAACACATGAATGACCCAGCCCTCAGACTTGCTTGTGCAGCAAGGGTCCCAGCGCCTCAGACTGGAGAATACATGAATGACCCAAGCCCTCAGACTTGCATGTGCGGGAAGGGCCCCAGCGCCTCAGACTGGAGAACACATGAATGACCCAGCCCTCAGACTTGTGTGTGCGGCAAGGGCCCCAGCGCCTCAGACTGGAGAACACATGAATGACCCAGCCCTCAGACTTGCGTGTGCAGCAAGGGTCCCAGCGCCTCAGACTGGAGAATACATGAATGACCCAGCCCTCAGACTTGCGTGTGCGGCACGGGTCCCAGCGCCTCAGACTGGAGAATACATGAATGACCCAAGCCCTCAGACTTGCGTGTGGAGCAAGGGCCCCAGCACCTCAGACTGGAGAACAAATGAATGACCCAGCCCTCAGACTTGCGTGTGTGGCAAGGGTCCCAGCGCCTCAGACTGGAGAATACATGAATGACCCAGACCTCAGACTTGCGTGTGCGGCAAGGGTGCCAGCGCCTCAGACTGGAGAATACATGAATGACCCAGCCCTCAGACTTGCGTGTGCGGCAAGGGTTCCAGCGCCTCAGACTGGAGAATACATGAATGACCCAGCCCTCAGACTTGCGTGTGCGGTAGGGGTCCCAGCGCCTCAGACTGGAGAATACATGAATGACCCAGCCCTCAGACCTGCGTGTGCGGCAAGGGTCCCAGTGCCTCAGACTGGAGAATACATGAACGACCCAGCCCTTAGACTTGCGTGTGCAGCAAGGGCCCCAGCGCCTCAGACTGGAGAACACATGAATGACCCAGCCCTCAGACTTGCGTGTGTGGCAAGGGTCGCAGCGCCTCAGACTGGAGAATACATGAATGACCCAGAGCTCAGACTTGCGTGTGCGGCAAGGGTCCCAGCGCCTCAGACTGGAGAATGCATGAATGACCCAGCCCTCAGACTTGCGTGTGCTGCAAGGGTTCCAGCGCCTCAGACTGGAGAATACATGAATGACCCAGCCCTCAGACTTGCCTGTGCGTTAGGGGTCCCAGCGCCTCAGACTGGAGAATACATGAATGACCCAGCCCTCAGACCTGCGTGTGCGGGGAAAGGTCCCAGCGCCTCAGACTGGAGAATACATGAATGACCCAGCCCTCAGACTTGCGTGTGCGGCAAGGGTCCCAGCGCCTCAGACTGGAGAATACATGAATGACCCAGCCCTCAGACTTGCGTGTGCGGCAAGGGTCACAGCGCCTTAGACGGGAGAATACATGAATGACCCAGCCCTCAGACTTGCGTGTGCGGCAAGGGTCTCAGCGCCTCGGGCTGGAGAACACATGAATTACCCAGCCCTCAGACTTGCGTGTGCGGCAAGGGTCTCAGCGCCTCGGACTGGAGAATACATGAATGACCCAAGCCCTCAGACGTGCGTGTGCGGCATGGGTCACAGCCCCTCAGACTGGAGAATACATGAATGACCCAAGCCCTCAGACTTGCGTGTGCGGCAAGGGTCACAGCGCCTCAGAATGGAGAATACATGAATGACCCAAGCCCTCAGACTTGTGTGTGCGGCAAGGGTCACAGTGCCTCAGACTGGAGAACACATGAATGACCCAAGCCCTCAGACTTGCGTGTGCGGCAAGGGTCACAGCGCCTCAGACGGGAGAATACATGAATGACTCAGCCCTCAGACTTGCGTGTGCGGCAAGGTTCACAGCGCCTCAGATGGGAGAAGACATGAATGACCCAGCCCTCAGACTTGCGAGTGCGGCAAGGGTCCCAGCGCCTCAGACTGGAGAATACATGAATGACCCAAGCCCTCAGACCTGCGTGTGCGGCAAGGGTCACAGCGCCTCAGACTGGAGAACACATGAATGACCCGAGCCCTCAGACTTGCGTGTGCAGCAAGGGCCCCAGCGCCTCAGACTGCAGAACACATGAATTACCCAGCCCTCAGACTTGCATGTGTGGCAAGGGTACCAGCGCCTCAGACTGGAAAATACATGAATGACCCAGACCTCAGACTTGCGTGTGCGGCAAGGGTCCCAGCGCCTCAGACTGGAGAATACATGAATGACCCAGCCCTCAGACTTGCGTGTGCGGCAAGGGTCCCAGCGCCTCAGACTGGAGAATACATGAATGACCCAGCCCTCAGACCTGCATGTGCGGCAAGGGTCCCAGCGCCTCAGACTGGAGAATACATGAATGACCCAGCCCTCAGACTTGCGTGTGCGGTAAGGGTCCCAGCGCCTCAGACTGGAGAATACATGAATGACCCAGCCCTCAGACGTGCGTGTGCGGCAAGGGTCACAGCGCCTCAGACGGCAGAATACATGAATGACCCAGCCCTCTGACTTGCGTGTGCGGCAAGGGTCACAGCGCCTCACACTGGAGAATCCATGAATGACCCAGCCCTCAGACTTGCGTGTGCGGCAAGGGTCACAGCGCCTCAGACTGGAGAATACATGAACGACCCAGCCCTCAGACTTGCGTGTGCGGCAAGGGTCACAGCGCCTCAGACTGGAGAATACATGAACGACCCAGCCCTCAGACTTGCGTGTGCGGCAAGGGTCACTGCCCCCCAGACTGGAGAATACATGAATGACCCAAGCCCTCAGACTTGCGTGTGCGGCAAGGGTCACAGCGCCGCAGACTGGAGAATACATGAATGACCCAAGCCCTCAGACTTGCGTGTGCGGCAATGGTCACAGCGCCTCAGACTGGAGAACACATGAATGACCCAAGCCCTCAGACTTGCGTGTGCGGCAAGGGTCCCAGCGCCTCAGACTAGAGAATACATGAATGACCCAGCCCTCAGACTTGCGTGTGCGGCAAGGGTCCCAGCGCCTCAGACTGGAGAATACAGGAATTACCCAGCCCTCAGACTTGCGTGTGCGACAAGGGTCCCAGCGCCTCAGACTGGAGAATACACGAATGACCCAGCCCTCAGACTTGCGTGTGCGGCAAGGGTCCCAGCGCCTCAGACTGGAGAATACATGTGTTAGAATTGGGGGTCTCTGGTTGGCGCAGTGCAGCACTGGTGACAATATATCTATTTTATATAGATTCAAAGCAGGCTGGTAAATATGGTCTTTGTACAGTTCAAAATGGTTCCAGTTACTTGTTCAGGTTGTACATATACTCTTCACGTAGTGCCTTGTAAATACAGTCTTTCAGATTGCAAGAAGTGGTTCCAGTTACTCTCTAAATATGTCACAGGTTCCAAAAGCAATGGTAGTTCTTATTCAGCTTTAAAAATAATTCTTAATTCTTGGATCAATGTTACTGGGTGAAAAATGACTTTTCCCAGCTTACTTTAGGCTTACAATGGTCCAGGCCCCGTGCGCTGCGTGTGGACACCTTTTGCTCCCTTAGGTACGCTTCATGAATGACCCAGCCCTCAGACCTGCATGTGCGGCAAGGGTCCCAGCGCCTCAGACTGGAGAATACATGAATGACCCAGCTCTCAGACTTGCGTGTGCGGTAAGGGTCCCAGCGCCTCAGACTGGAGAATACATGAATGACCCAGCCCTCAGACGTGCGTGTGCGGCAAGGGTCACAGCGCCTCAGACGGCAGAATACATGAATGACCCAGCCCTCTGACTTGCGTGTGCGGCAAGGGTCACAGCGCCTCACACTGGAGAATCCATGAATGACCCAGCCCTCAGACTTGCGTGTGCGGCAAGGGTCACAGTGCCTCAGACTGGAGAATACATGAACGACCCAGCCCTCAGACTTGCGTGTGCGGCAAGGGTCACAGCGCCTCAGACTGGAGAATACATGAACGACCCAGCCCTCAGACTTGCGTGTGCAGCAAGGGTCACTGCCCCCCAGACTGGAGAATACATGAATGACCCAAGCCCTCAGACTTGCGTGTGCGGCAAGGGTCACAGCGCCGCAGACTGGAGAATACATGAATGACCCAAGCCCTCAGACTTGCGTGTGCGGCAATGGTCACAGCGCCTCAGACTGGAGAACACATGAATGACCCAAGCCCTCAGACTTGCATGTGCGGCAAGGGTCCCAGCGCCTCAGACTGGAGAATACATGAATGACCCAGCCCTCAGACTTGCGTGTGCGGCAAGGGTCCCAGCGCCTCAGACTGGAGAATACAGGAATTACCCAGCCCTCAGACTTGCGTGTGCGACAAGGGTCCCAGCGCCTCAGACTGGAGAATACACGAATGACCCAGCCCTCAGACTTGCGTGTGCGGCAAGGGTCCCAGCGCCTCAGACTGGAGAATACATGTGTTAGAATTGGGGGTCTCTGGTTGGCGCAGTGCAGCACTGGTGACAAGCAGGGACCCTCTCCTCTAAGTCAGGGCAAAGTATTACTCCCAGAAATAACCCCTGCTCACCCTCTAGGTAGTGTGGCGCAAGCAGTCTAGGCTAAACTCTGGAGTACATAGGGTTAAACATTTGCAGTATCACACACAATAACCATCAACCCACCACACAATGACGCCAGACTGTATTTATGTAAAAATATATCTATTTTATATAGATTCAAAGCAGGCTGGTAAATATGGTCTTTGTACAGTTCAAAATGGTTCCAGTTACTTGTTCAGGTTGTACATATACTCTTCACGTAGTGCCTTGTAAATACAGTCTTTCAGATTGCAAGAAGTGGTTCCAGTTACTCTCTAAATATGTCACAGGTTCCAAAAGCAATGGTAGTTCTTATTCAGCTTTAAAAATAGTTCTTAATTCTTGGACCAATGTTACTGGGTGAAAAATGACCTTTCCCAGCTTACTTTAGGCTTACAATGGTCCAGGCCCCGTGCGCTGCGTGTGGACCCCTTTTGCTCCCTTAGGTACGCTTCACAGAGCTTTAGATCGTCTCGTTCGGTTAATGCAGCACGGCCCCGCTAAACCTTACGCATCTCGCGTGAGAAGTGTACGGCGCTGAAGAAGGGGATGCGAGGCGTACTGGGCACTGGAGCTGTGCGAGGCGTACCGAAGCTGGGAGACGTCTCGCAGGTACGGCCACACAGCGGAGGGGCCTCAGGGGGCTCGAGGGAGTGTGTGCCTCACGGACTTCGGGTCCTGAGCGCCACGCACTTTACACACAGTCACAGTACCTTGTTGGGGGTGATGCGAAGGGCCCAGCAGCGGGGGTCAGGTCTGGTCACGTCGCGGTGCTCCTTGGGGGCAAGGCGGGCTACGGCTCGTCAGGCGTAGGCGCAGGGCTCTCAAAGGACGGTGCGTTGTGGGGCAAACAGATGTACCCGCGGCGTACGCTTCGACCCTGGAGGGGGAGCGTCTGCAGGCGGGGCTGATGGGGGTACGATGCAGAACAAAACGTACCAGCCAGGCGCGGCCCCGCAGCACTTCACTTCACAGCTGCGGGGAGCGGGTCTCAGCGCACGGGTCACGGAGGGCACAACTTGCAGGCAGAGTCCGTCTTTTCTGGGCAGCCTGCAACACGGGGATCAGCAGGCGGCGATGCTCGGACCGGACAGGTCCTCCTTCACGGTGTGAGCTACGGCTCAGAACGGGGGCAGTCACGGTGCTCGGACCAGTGAGGGGCTGGTCTTCACTTTGCAGCTGGCACACGATCAGGCCACAGTCACGGTGCTCATGGGACCCAGATGCTCAAATTGGTAGAGAGCGCGGCGTAGAAGCACGACGCTCTCAGCACTCCTTCACTCTGCGCTGCAGGGACAGACAGCCCACGCCAGCAGCAGCTTCCTTCAGGGGGAGGGTAGCGCCCACTGTTCCTGGGGCGCAGTTCAGGGGGCAAGTTCCACAGCAAGCCCTTGGAGATCTTTGTAGGAGTTTGGCACAAGTTGAAAATAAAGTAAAAGTCTCTTTCAGTCTTTCCTTTCTCTCCTTCTGCAGCAAGGCACCCAACACAGGCCAGAGACAGCACTCCTCCTTGTAGTCTTTCCAGGTCCTTCTTTTCGGGCAGAGTTTCTTCTGTAGCGCAAACAGGATCTAATTTACAAGGAGCAGGGCTCCTACTTTTATACACCATTTCCTTTGTCTTTCCAGGCCAGGGGGGCCTCTGCATAATTCCTTTCAGTCTCTGAGCACTTGTTGGGTGTACTATGGCTGTTGCTTTCAGTGTGAGGGCAGGCACATCAGACGCTCCCCAGGGGGGCGGAGCCAGCATTGTGGGGACAGGGGCTGCCAGGAGTACCTTGTTGACAGTGCTTTGCCCTTCCTGGGCCAGGTGCAGGCTGAGTCATCAGTCGCCCCCCAGGGGGCGGAGCCAGCATTGTGGAGGCAGAGCACAGCCTGATTAAAAGTCCAGGGCCACTCCTACCTCCCACTAAGGTGTAATCCTTGCATTCACCACCTGTCATCCCCCAGCCCTGTCACTCACACAATGACTGTGATGGGCTTCCCTGCTTAGGGCGATAGATCATGGACCTGGCCCGCAACAGCAGGGGCACATTCCAGTTCTACGCCAATCTGATCCTATTTCAAATCCTCTGCCCATACTCTCAGGGTCCACCCAGCTAATCCATGGGGCACCCTTCTCTTCCTCTGTGGACACCACCTGTGCAGCCTCTAACCTTAACTTGCTCACAGGTGTGTCCCAACAGACAGACATCAAGTCATAGCGGCCACTGAGAGTAGTCAGAGATGAGACCCAGGCCTCATGCCTCTCAGGGCTCTCAAACCTCTGTGGCATTAGAGAGTGGGGGGCAGTAGCCCCAGGTGCTTGGCACCCTTTGTCCACTCCCCCTCCTGTCTGGTCAGGTATGTCATCGTGGCGCTGACCCAGCAGCCCCAGGTCTGTACCTGGTGGCTGTACCAAAGACTGGGGTGGCCTCTCCCACACCCGGTCCTCCTCCTTGGGGCTCTGTACCCTCCCACCTGGAGTGGTACCCCCTTCCAGAATTGTCAGGGCACCTGGGTCAGGTGACCTGCACAATTCGCCCACCAGTCCAGGGGTGCTATCCTGCAACTGGGGCACCAGGTCAGGGGGGACACCCTGCACCTGGCCCTTAAACCTAGGGTCTAAACCCTCAAGCCGCACCGGGGTCAGAGGCGAGGACTCCCTCCCTCTGCACCCCCTTCCAGAGTACTGCCCACTCCCAACTTGAGTGGTACCCCTAGAAGTGTCATGGGTCAGGACACTGATTACAGTGGTCCCACCCTCCAGGTCAGATAACACCTGAACATGGCTCTCCAACTCAGAGACCGAACCCTGCAGTTGAACCATTGCCTGGCGCACCAGGACTACCCGGGGAGCACGGATGCCCCCCCCTGAGGGTGGCACATAGCTCATGTGTCGTGCGACAGTCTGCCTGGCGCAGATCTCCCAACCCCTGTCCATCTGACAGTGCGGGAAGATCCCCCAGGACAGAAGTGGTGTCCCCATGGTCATTCACTGGGGACACAGCCCTGCTGGCTGGCCCCTGACCCACTGGTTTTTCCACTGGGGACTCTTTCCCCCTCTCGCCCCTCCTTCTGGACTTCTGCACCCTCCCGACTGGAGTGGTACTGCCAGACACCAGAACTACTGGAGGTCTGTTTACAGAGCCTCCACGTTCTCTAGCCACTGGGGGATCCCCCTCAGCGGGTGACTCATCCGGACAGCCTAGGCACCCCACCTGGCGTTCCCTTAAAGAACCATCCAGGCTCTGAGACTGAGGTTGGGCACTACCGGAAAAAAACCCATTCTCACTCCTTCCCCTTAAGGACAGGACGTGAGGCCCTACACCCCTCTCACTACTACAGGACCTAGCTGGGCTACTCTGCGCCACTTCCACCACTCTGGGCTGGAAGATACCTGAGCCACTCCCCACAGGATCACACCCCAATGCCTCTCCAGACCCTCTGGAATCCACCACAAGGTCTGCCTGCAACGTGAGCTCCCTGGGGTCAGAGAACTCACTCTCAAACAGGTGTTGGCATAGCTCTGGAAAACTGGGAAATAAAATATGCTCTCCCACAATTGGATTACACAGCCCCCTAGCAGGGTTAACCAAACCATCCTTCACCTCTCCATCCAGCGCCTCACACACATACTCCACACCATTCTTCTGAGACTGGCCAGACAGTAGCAAACTGTCTCTGTCACACAACCCACACTCTTCTGGGCGGTCCTTACACTCACCCACCAGGACCTCAACCATGGGGGAATCCCTCCCAACACTAGGACCATGAACTCCTACACCAGCCACCCTATTCCCTTCAGGGATGCTGCGCACTACTGGAGCTACCTCATGCCCTTGAACCTCCTGGTGTAAGTTAACCCCCTCCAAGTCATAGCTCTAGGTGGGTGCACTATGCTCTCAGCACTGGTTACCTTAATGTTGCTGTCACCATCTGAGCTGGACTCCACCTCCAACTCAGCAAAGCTCAATCTCTGAGCTACACACATTTCTTGTGGCTGGGCTGACGCCCTCCTGGCCCCAAGCCCCTCGAGCTCCCTGTCAAGTTTCCTCATTCTTAAGTCACGGGCCAGCTGTATTTTCATTTCTTCCAGGGCCAACTTCTTGGTTTCTAGCTCCAGTTGCCCATTTATTTCCAGCTCTGCCAACTTCAATTCATGATCTCGAGTTGCCTGTCTGTCCGCCAGCTCCTCTGGCGACAGACCTCGGCCAGAAACACTGCTACCCAAGGGGGAGGTTGCACCCCTCCACTCTGGAGTCAGGGGTCCCTCCAGCTGCTGTTCTGCATCCTCAAATTTAATATCCTTTCCAGGGGCATTCCTTGCCTTGACCCAGGCCCTCAGCGCCTTTTGGAACTGCTCCCTTCTGGAGAGTCCGGTCATGGAAATGTTCAAATTTTTGCAGAAGCTCTTGAGCTGTTTCCTGGTGTAGTTTTCTAGTTTCTCCCAATCACAGTCAATAGAAGAAATGAGTGCTGCCTTTTCCATTTTCACTGACACAGGCATGACTTCAAAAACACATGGAGATCTCTTCTAGCAAAGTATAAATAAAAAAAAAGTCTGTAGCTTAGTTACTGGACGGTAATCACTGTGCCAGAGTCAACAATCACTGCATGGACACTGCAAATGTAAATTCGTGATCCTCTCGCTGCTGCCAATGTTAGAATTGGGGGTCTCTGGTTGGCGCAGCGCAGCACTGGTGACAAGCAGGGACCCTCTCCTCTAAGTCAGGGCAAAGGATTACTCCCAGAAATAACCCCTAATTGGGGGTCTCTGGTTGGCGCAGCGCAGCACTGGCGATAAGCAGGGACCCTCTCCTCTAAGTCAGGGCAAAGGATTACTCCCAGAAATAACCCCTGCTCACCCTCTAGGTAGTGTGGCGCAAGCAGTCTAGGCTAAACTCTGGAGTACATAGGGTTAAACATTTGCAGTATCACACACAATAACCATCAACCCACCACACAATGACGCCAGACTGTATTTTTGTAAAAATATATCTATTTTATATAGATTCAAAGCGGGCTTGTAAATATGGTCTTTGTACAGTTCAAAAGGGTTCCAGTTACTTGTTCAGGTTGTACATATACTCTTCACGTAGTGCCTTGTAAATACAGTCTTTCAGATTGCAAGAAGCGGTTCCAGTTACTCTCTAAATATGTCACAGGTTCCAAAAGCAATGGTAGTTCTTATTCAGCTTTAAAAATAGTTCTTAATTCTTGGATCAATGTTACTGGGTGAAAAATGACTTTCCCCAGCTTACTTTAGGCTTACAATGGTCCAGGCCCCGTGCGCTGCATGTGGACCCCTTTTGCTCCCTTAGGTACGCTTCACAGATCGTCTCGTTCGGTAAATCCAGCGCGGCCCCGCTAAACCTCACGCATCTCGCGTGAGAAGCGTACGGCGCTGAAGAAGGGGATGCGAGGCGCACTGGGCACTGGAGATGTGCGAGGCGTACCGAAGCTGGGAGACGTCTCGCAGGTACGGCCACACAGCGGAGGGGCCTCAGGGGGCTCGAGGGAGTGCGTGCCTCACCGACTTCAGGTCCTGAGCGCCACGCACTTTACACACAGTCACAGTACCTTCTTGGGGGTGATGCGAAGGGCCCAGCAGCGGGGGTCATGTCTGGTCACGTTGCGGTGCTCCTTGGGGGCAAGGCGGGCTACGGCTCGTCAGGCGTAGGCGCAGGGCTCTCAAAGGACGGTGCGTTGTGGGGCAAACAGACGTACCCGCGGTGTACGCTTCGACCCTGGAGGGGGAGCGGCTGCAGGCGGGGCTGATGGGGGTACGATGCAGAACAAGACGTACCAGCCAGGCGCGGCCCCGCAGCACTTCACTTCACAGCTGCGGGGAGCGGGTCTCAGCGCACGGGTCACAGAGGGCACAACTTGCAGGCAGAGTCCGTCTTTGCTGGGCAGCCTGCAACACGGGGATCAGCAGGCGGCGATGCTCGGACCGGACAGGTCCTCCTTCACGGTGTGAGCTACGGCTCAGAACGGGGGCAGTCACGGTGCTCGGACCAGCGAGGGGCTGGTCTTCACTTTGCAGCTGGCACACGATCAGGCCACAGTCACGGTGCTCATGGGACCCAGATGCTCAAATTGGTAGAGAGCGCGGCGTAGAAGCACGACTCTCTCAGCACTCCTTCACTCGGCGCTGCAGGGACAGACAGCCCTCGCCAGCAGCAGCTTCCTTCGGGGGGGGGGTAGCGCCCACTGTTCCTGGGGCGCAGTTCAGGGGGCAAGTTCCACAGCAAGCCCTTGGAGATCTTTGTAGGAGTTTGGCACAAGTTGAAAATAAAGTAAAAGTCTCTTTCAGTCTTTCCTTTCTCTCCTTCTGCAGCAAGGCACCCAACACAGGCCAGAGACAGCACTCCTCCTTGTAGTCTTTCCAGGTCCTTCTCTTCGGGCAGAGTTTCTTCTGTAGCGCAAACAGGATCTAATTTACAAGGAGCAGGGCTCCTACTTTTATACACCATTTCCTTTGTCTTTCCAGGCCAGGGGGACCTCTGCATAATTCCTTTCAGTCTCTGAGCACTTGTTGGGTGTACTCTGGCTGTTGCTTTCAGTGTGAGGGCAGGCACATCAGACGCTCCCCAGGGGGGCGAAGCCAGCATTGTGGGGACAGGGGCTGCCAGGAGTACCTTGTTGACAGTGCTTCGCCCTTCCTGGGCCAGGTGCAGGCTGAGTCATCAGTCGCCCCCCAGGGGGCGGAGCCAGCATTGTGGAGGCAGAGCACAGCCTGCTTAAAAGTCCAGGGCCACTCCTACCTCCCACTAAGGTGTAATCCTTGCATTCACCACCTGTCATCCCCCAGCCCTGTCACTCACACATCCCAGACAGCCAGATATTCATACTAGCAGAGGCGGGCTGAAATGGTTAGGCAAGCAAATGCTAACTTTCTAAAAGTAGCATTTGCAAACACAGGATATTAAAATAAACTTTACTAAAAGAAGTATTTTATTATTCTGAGTTCAGGCATACTAAACATTATTTTCTACCATGTTCCCTGAGCCTGCTGGGATTATAGAGTGTAATAATTCCAGCAGCCCATCTGGCCTAAAGGGAACAGGTAGCCTTACAATAGTGAAAAGCGAATTTGGCAGTAATTCTCTATTAGGACATGCCACACACACCAGAGCATGTCCTACCTTACACTTACAATGCACCCTGCCCTTGGGCCTACCATAGGGGTGACTAATATGAAGTTAAGGGAAGGTTTAGGGGCTGGCAAGTGTGTGCACCTGCCCAGCCAGCATGACAGTACCAGACCGCACGCAGGCTCTGACATGGCAGACCTTAGACACATTTTAAGGCTGCTTCTGTGGGTGGCGCAACCAGCGCTGCAGGCCCACTAGCAGTATTTGCATTCACAAGCCCTGGCACTCCTGGTGCACTTTACTGGGGACTGACAGTAAATCCAATGAACCAATCAGGTATATCAATCACATATACATTTTGCACAGTGAGAGCATATGCACTTTAGCACTGGTCAGCAGTGGTAAAGTGCCCAGAGTCATTAAACCAACAAAAACAGGTCAGAGAGTGTATTGGAGGAAGGCAAAAAGTTTAGGGATGACCCTGCCAAGAGGGCCAGGTCCAACAACATGAATGACCCAGCCCTCAGACTTGCGTGTGCGGCAAGGGTCCCAGCGCCTCAGACTGGAGAATACATGAATGACCCAGCACTCAGACCTGCGTGTGCGGCAAGGTTCACAGCGCCTCAGACGGGAGAATACATGAATGACCCAGCCCTCAGACTTGCGGGTGCGGCAAGTGTCCCAGTGCCTCAGACTGGAAAAAACATGAATGACCCAGCCCTCAGACATGCGTGTGCGGCAAGGGTCCCAGCGCCACAGACTGGAGAATACATGAATGACCCAGCCCTCAGACTTGCATGTACGGCAAGGGTCCCAGCGCCTCAGACAGGAGAATACATGAATGACCCAGCCCTCAGACTTGCGTATGCAGCAACGGTCACAGCGCCTCGGACTGGAGAACACATGAATGACCCAGCCCTCAGACTTGCGTGTGCGGCAAGGGTCTCAGCGCCTCGGACTGGAGAACACATGAATGACCCAGCCCTCAGACTTGCGTGTGCAGCAAGGGTCTCAGCGCCTCGGACTGGAGAATACATGAATGACCCAAGCCCTCAGACTTGCGTGTGCAGCAAGGGTCACAGCGCCTCGGACTGGAGAATACATGAATGACCCAAGCCCTCAGACTTGCATGTGGGGCAAGGGTCACAGCGCCTCGGACTGGAGAATACATGAATGACCCAAGCCCTCAGACTTGCGTGTGCGGCAAGGGTCACAGCGCCTCAGACTGGAGAATACAAGAATGACTCAAGCCCTCAGACGTGCGTGTGCGGCAAGGGTCCCAGCGCCTCAGACTGGAGAATACATGAATGACCCAGCCCTCAGACTTGCCTGTGCGTCAAGGGTCCCAGCGCCTCAGACTGGAGAATACACAAATGACCCAGCCCTCAGACTTGCATGTGCGGCAAGGGTCACAGCGCCTCAGACTGGAGAATACATGAATGACCCAGCCCTCAGACTTGCGTGTGCGGCAAGGGTCCCAGCGCCTCAGACTGTAGAATACATGAATGACCCAGCCATCAGACTTGCGTGTGCGGCAAGGGTCCCAGCGCCTCAGACTGGAGAATACATGAATGACCCAGCCCTCAGACTTGCGTGTGCGGCAAGGGTCACAGCGCCTCAGACTGGAGAATACACGAATGACCCAGCTCTCAGACTTGCGTGTGAGGCAAGGGTCACAGCGCCTCAGACTGGAGAAGACACGAATGGCCCAGCCCTCGGACTTGCGTGTGTGGCAAGGGTCACAGCACCTCAGACTGGAGAACACATGAATGACCCAGCCCTCAGACTTGCTTGTGCGCCAAGGGTCACAGTGCCTGCATTGTGGAGGCAGAGCACAGCCTGCTTAAAAGTCCAGGGCCACTCCTACCTCCCACTAAGGTGTAATCCTTGCATTCACCACCTGTCATCCCCCAGCCCTGTCACTCACACATCCCAGACAGCCAGATATTCATACTAGCAGAGGCGGGCTGAAATGGTTAGGCAAGCAAATGCTAACTTTCTAAAAGTAGCATTTGCAAACACAGGATATTAAAATAAACTTTACTAAAAGAAGTATTTTATTATTCTGAGTTCAGGCATACTAAACATTATTTTCTACCATGTTCCCTGAGCCTGCTGGGATTATAGAGTGTAATAATTCCAGCAGCCCATCTGGCCTAAAGGGAACAGGTAGCCTTACAATAGTGAAAAGCGAATTTGGCAGTAATTCTCTATTAGGACATGCCACACACACCAGAGCATGTCCTACCTTACACTTACAATGCACCCTGCCCTTGGGCCTACCATAGGGGTGACTAATATGAAGTTAAGGGAAGGTTTAGGGGCTGGCAAGTGTGTGCACCTGCCCAGCCAGCATGACAGTACCAGACCGCACGCAGGCTCTGACATGGCAGACCTTAGACACATTTTAAGGCTGCTTCTGTGGGTGGCGCAACCAGCGCTGCAGGCTCACTAGCAGTATTTGCATTCACAAGCCCTGGCACTCCTGGTGCACTTTACTGGGGACTGACAGTAAATCCAATGAACCAATCAGGTATATCAATCACATTTACATTTTGCACAGTGAGAGCATATGCACTTTAGCAGTGGTCAGCAGTGGTAAAGTGCCCAGAGTCATTAAACCAACAAAAACAGGTCAGAGAGTGTATTGGAGGAAGGCAAAAAGTTTAGGGATGACCCTGCCAAGAGGGCCAGGTCCAACAACATGAATGACCCAGCCCTCAGACTTGCGTGTGCGGCAAGGGTCCCAGCGCCTCAGACTGGAGAATACATGAATGACCCAGCCCTCAGACTTGCCTGTGCGTCAAGGGTCCCAGCGCCTCAGACTGGAGAATACACAAATGACCCAGCCCTCAGACTTGCATGTGCGGCAAGGGTCACAGCGCCTCAGACTGGAGAATACATGAATGACCCAGCCCTCAGACTTGCGTGTGCGGCAAGGGTCCCAGCGC
The DNA here is from genome assembly GCF_964261635.1 of Lissotriton helveticus. Taxonomy (NCBI): domain Eukaryota; kingdom Metazoa; phylum Chordata; class Amphibia; order Caudata; family Salamandridae; genus Lissotriton; species Lissotriton helveticus. The sequence goes on along the minus strand of NC_136057.1, from coordinate 119,589,066 downwards.
CTCAGACTGTAGAATACATGAATGACCCAGCCATCAGACTTGCGTGTGCGGCAAGGGTCCCAGCACCTCAGACTGGAGAATACATGAATGACCCAGCCCTCAGACTTGCGTGTGCGGCAAGGGTCACAGCGCCTCAGACTGGAGAATACATGAATGACCCAGCCCTCAGACTTGCGTGTGAGGCAAGGGTCACAGCGCCTCAGACTGGAGAATACATGAATTACCCAGCCCTCAGACTTGCGTGTGCGGCAAGGGTCACAGCGCCTCAGACTGGAGAACACACGAATGACCCAGTCCTCAGACTTACGTGTGCGGCAAGGGTCACAGCGCCTCAGACTGGAGAACACATGAATGACCCAGCCCTCAGACTTGCTCGTGCAGCAAGGGTCACAGCGCCTCAGACTGGAGAACACAGGACATCATCAGCACCCGACATCGCCATAGCCATACCGGACGCTTACAAGATCATCCGAAAAGACCGCACCAATCAAACAGGAGGAGGCATCGCCATCATCCACAGGAACACCATCAAAATCACGACCAGCTCCGATGATAATTTTGCAACCGCCAAACATCTCCACTTCCAGATCCACACCGATCCTAGGACCACACTCAGAGGCACCCTCATCTACACACCTCCAGGTACCCGTACTCAATTCAGCGATGACATCTTGGACTTCATCAGCCCACATGCCCTCGCCTCCGAAAACTACATTCTTCTAGGAGACCTCAACTACCACCTTGAAAACAAACACGACAGCAACACCACCACCCTTCTAGACAACCTGGCCAATTTCGGACTCAAACAACTTGTTGACACCCCCACCCATGCAGCCGGACACACGCTCGACCCTATCTTCACCTCCAGCAAGCACATCTCTTTCGATCGCACCACAGCTCTCCATTGGACGGACCACACCTGTGTTCACTTCAGCTACAAAACCACCCTGAACCACAACCGCCCACAACCTATTCCTCGAAGGAACTGGAACAAAATCACCTCCGATCAACTCCTCACATCTCTCAACCAAAACCCTCCCACCCTCTCATTGGACCCAAACCAAGCGGCCACCAATCTCAAGCAATGGATCACCCACAGTGCTGACGAATTAGCACCCCTGAAAAAGCACCAGATCAAATCAACCAGTAAAAAAACTCCCTGGTTCAATGATGACCTTAAGAAATCCAAGAAGCTATGCCGCACCCGGGAGAAAACATGGAGAAAAAACCCAACCACAGACAACATGGCCACCCTCAAGGCAGCCACCCGCAAACACCACCAACTGATTCGATCCGCCAAGAAATCAGCATTCAAGGATCGTCTCGACAACAACACTCACAACAGCAAGGAACTCTTCAACATTGTCAAAGAATTCACCAACCCCACTGCAGCATCTAACGACATCACTCCCTCCCAAGACCTCTGCAATGCGTTATCCTCCTTCTTCTACAACAAAATTGCCGACATCCACAACAGCTTCGAGAATACTCCCAGCGACCAACCCTCCCCACCCCCCTAGGTCCTACTCCCCCAACTAACAACCTCAGAGACTGGAACCCAATCACCACTGAAGACACCATCCGCCTAATGAACTCAATACACTCTGGCTCGCCAACCGACCCCTGCCCCCACTACATCTTCAACAAAGCTGACTCCATCATCGCACCCCATCTCCGTGATGTCATCAACTGCTCGTTCAACTCTGCCACCTTTCCAGAAAGCTGGAAACACGCCGAACTCAGCGCCCTTCTGAAGAAACCCACAACAGACCCCTCTGAACTTAAAAACTACCGACCCATATCCCTCCTCCCATTCCTGGCCAAAGTCATTGAGAAAGCCGTCAACAGCCAACTCGCCGCCTTCCTCGAATCCAACAACTCCCTCGATCCATCTCAATCCGGGTTCCGAGCCAAACACAGCACCGAAACCGCCCTCATAGCAGCGACTGACGACATCCGAACACTACTGGACAACGGAGAAACAGTGGCCCTCATTCTACTCGACCTCTCCGCCGCTTTCAAAACAGTCAGCCACAGCACCCTTATACAATGCCTCAGCAACACCGGCATTCAAGGAAAAGCCTTGGACTGGATCATCTCTTTCCTTGCTGGGAGAACTCAAAGAGTCTGACTTCCCCCATTCAACTCTGAGGCCACTGAAGTCACCTGCGGTGTACCACAAGGATCTTCACTCAGTCCCACCCTCTTCAACGTTTACATGAGCCCACTTGCTTCCATCGCGCGTCAACGCAACCTCAACATCATCTCTTACGCCGACGACACCCAGTTAATCCTCTCCCTCACCAAAGACCCCAACACCGCCAAAACCAATCTTCACGAAGGCATGAAAGAAGTAGCCGAATGGATGAAACATAGCCGCCTAAAACTCAACTCAGACAAAACGGAGGTGCTCATCCTAGGATCCTCCCCCTCTGCCTGGGACAACTCTTGGTGGCCTTCCGCTCTTGCCGCAGCACCCACACCCACAGACCATGCACGTAACCTCGGCTTCATCCTAGACTCCTCTCTCTCGATGTGCAGACAAGTCAACGCAGTCTCATCCTCCTGCTTCAACATACTTCGCATTCTCAAAAAGATCTTCCGCTGGATCCCCCTCGAGACAAGAAAGACTGTCACCCACGCACTGGTCACGAGTCGACTGGATTATGGTAACACACTATACGCCGGAATCACAGCAAAATTACAGAAAAAACTCCAACGCATCCAAAACGCATCAGCGAGACTCATCTTAGACATCCCTCGCCAAGATCACATCACTGGACACCTAAAAGACCTCCACTGGCTTCCCGTCAACAAAAGAATTACCTTCCGCCTTCTCACCCACGCTCACAAGGCCCTCTACAATCTTGGACCCGAATGCCTCAACACTCGACTGTCCTTTTACAATCCTACCCGCCAACTAAGATCGTCCAATCAAGCCCTCGCCGCAGTCCCGCGTATCCGAAAATCCACCATGGGCGGCAGATCCTTCTCCTTCCTTGCTGCCAAGACCTGGAACTCACTCCCCACTCACCTCCGCCTTACTCAAAACCATATCTCCTTCAGAAAAGACCTCAAAACCTGGTTATTCGACAAATAATGAACCCCTTCCCCAAGCGGCTTGAAACCCTCCGGGTGAGTAGTGCGCTATATAAATGCCTGAACTTGAACTTGAACTTGAATGACCCAGCCCTCAGACTTGCGTGTACAGCAAGGGTCCCAGCGCCTCAGACTGGAGAATACATGAATGACCCAGCCCTCAGACTTGCGTGTACGGCAAGGGTCCCAGCGCCTCAGACGGGAGAATACATGAATGACCCAGCCCTCAGACTTGCGTATGCAGCAACGGTCACAGCGCCTCGGACTGGAGAACACATGAATGACCCAGCCCTCAGACTTGCGTGTGCGGCAAGGGTCTCAGCGCCTCGGACTGGAGAACACATGAATGACCCAGCCCTCAGACTTGCGTGTGCAGCAAGGGTCTCAGCGCCTCGGACTGGAGAATACATGAATGACCCAAGCCCTCAGACTTGCGTGTGCGGCAAGGGTCACAGCGCCTCGGACTGGAGAATACATGAATGACCCAAGCCCTCAGACTTGCATGTGGGGCAAGGGTCACAGCGCCTCGGACTGGAGAATACATGAATGACCCAAGCCCTCAGACTTGCGTGTGTGGCAAGGGTCACAGCGCCTCAGACTGGAGAATACAAGAATGACTCAAGCCCTCAGACGTGCGTGTGCGGCAAGGGTCACAGCGCCTCGGACTGGAGAATACATGAATGACCCAAGCCCTCAGACTTGCGTGTGCGGCAAGGGTCCCAGCGCCTCAGACTGGAGAATACATGAATGACCCAGCCCTCAGACTTGCCTGTGCGTCAAGGGTCCCAGCGCCTCAGACTGGAGAATACACAAATGACCCAGCCCTCAGACTTGCATGTGCGGCAAGGGTCACAGCGCCTCACACTGGAGAATACATGAATGACCCAGCCCTCAGACTTGCGTGTGCGGCAAGGGTCCCAGCGCCTCAGACTGTAGAATACATGAATGACCCAGCCATCAGACTTGCGTGTGCGGCAAGGGTCCCAGCGCCTCAGACTGGAGAATACATGAATGACCCAGCCCTCAGACTTGCGTGTGCGGCAAGGGTCACAGCGCCTCAGACTGGAGAATACATGAATGACCCAGCCCTCAGACTTGCGTGTGAGGCAAGGGTCACAGCGCCTCAGACTGGAGAATACATGAATTACCCAGCCCTCAGACTTGCGTGTGCGGCAAGGGTCACAGCGCCTCAGACTGGAGAACACACGAATGACCCAGCCCTCAGACTAACGTGTGCGGCAAGGGTCACAGCGCCTCAGACTGGAGAACACATGAATGACCCAGCCCTCAGACTTGCTTGTGCAGCAAGGGTCACAGCGCCTCAGACTGGAGAACACAGGACATCATCAGCACCCAACATCGCCATAGCCATACCGGACGCTTACAAGATCATCCGAAAAGACCGCACCAATCAAACAGGAGGAGGCATCGCCATCATCCACAGGAACACCATCAAAATCACGACCAGCTCCGACGATAATTTTGCAACCGCCGAACATCTCCACTTCCAGATCCACACCGATCCTAGGACCACACTCAGAGGCACCCTCATCTACACACCTCCAGGTACCCGTACTCAATTCAGCGATGACATCTTGGACTTCATCTGCCCACATGCCCTCGCCTCCGAAAACTACATTCTTCTAGGAGACCTCAACTACCACCTTGAAAACTAACACGACAGCAACACCACCACCCTTCTAGACAACCTGGCCAATTTCGGACTCAAACAACTTGTTGACACCCCCACCCATGCAGCCGGACACACGCTCGACCCTATCTTCACCTCCAGCAAGCACATCTCTTTCGATCGCACCACAGCTCTCCATTGAACGGACCACAGCTGTGTTCACTTCAGCTACAAAACCACCCTGAACCACAACCGCCCACAACCTATTCCTCGAAGGAACTGGAACAAAATCACCTCCGATCAACTCCTCACATCTCTCCACCAAAACCCTCCCACCCTCTCATTGGACCCAAACCAAGCGGCTACCAATCTCAAGCAATGGATCACCCACAGTGCTGACGAATTAGCACCCCTGAAAAAGCACCAGATCAAATCAACCAGTAAAAAAACTCCCTGGTTCAATGATGACCTTAAGAAATCCAAGAAGCTATGCCGCACCCGGGAGAAAACATGGAGAAAAAACCCAACCACAGACAACATGGCCACCCTCAAGGCAGCCACCCGCAAACACCACCAACTGATTCGATCCGCCAAGAAATCAGCATTCAAGGATCGTCTCGACAACAACACTCACAACAGCAAGGAACTCTTCAACATTGTCAAAGAATTCACCAACCCCACTGCAGCATCTAACGACATCACTCCCTCCCAAGACCTCTGCAATGCGTTATCCTCCTTCTTCTACAACAAAATTGCCGACATCCACAACAGCTTCGAGAATACTCCCAGCGACCAACCCTCCCCACCCCCCTAGGTCCTACTCCCCCAACTAACAACCTCAGAGACTGGAACCCAATCACCACTGAAGACACCATCCCCCTAATGAACTCAATACACTCTGGCTCGCCAACCGACCCCTGCCCCCACTACATCTTCAACAAAGCTGACTCCATCATCGCACCCCATCTCCGTGATGTCATCAACTGCTCGTTCAACTCTGCCACCTTTCCAGAAAGCTGGAAACACGCCGAACTCAGCGCCCTTCTGAAGAAACCCACAACAGACCCCTCTGAACTTAAAAACTACCGACCCATATCCCTCCTCCCATTCCTGGCCAAAGTCATTGAGAAAGCCGTCAACAGCCAACTCGCCGCCTTCCTTGAATCCAACAACTCCCTCGATCCATCTCAATCCGGGTTCCGAGCCAAACACAGCACCGAAACCGCACTCATAGCAGCGACTGACGACATCCGAACACTACTGGACAACGGAGAAACAGTGGCCCTCATTCTACTCGACCTCTCCGCCGCTTTCAAAATAGTCAGCCACAGCACCCTTATACAATGCCTCAGCAACACCGGCATTCAAGGAAAAGCCTTGGACTGGATCATCTCTTTCCTTGCTGGGTGAACTCAAAGAGTCTGACTTCCCCCATTCAACTCTGAGGCCACTGAAGTCACCTGCGGCGTACCACAAGGATCTTCACTCAGTCCCACCCTCTTCAACGTTTACATGAGCCCACTCGCTTCCATCGCGCGTCAACGCAACCTCAACATCATCTCTTACGCCGACGACACCCAGTTAATCCTCTCCCTCACCAAAGACCCCAACACCGCCAAAACCAATCTTCACGAAGGCATGAAAGAAGTAGCCGAATGGATGAAACATAGCCGCCTAAAACTCAACTCAGACAAAACGGAGGTGCTCATCCTAGGATCCTCCCCCTCTGCCTGGGACAACTCTTGGTGGCCTTCCGCTCTTGCCGCAGCACCCACACCCACAGACCATGCAAGTAACCTCGGCTTCATCCTAGACTCCTCTCTCTCGATGTGCAGACAAGTCAACGCAGTCTCATCCTCCTGCTTCAACATACTTCGCATTCTCAAAAAGATCTTCCGCTGGATCCCCCTCGAGACAAGAAAGACTGTCACCCACGCACTGGTCACGAGTCGACTGGATTATGGTAACACACTATACGCCGGAATCACAGCAAAATTACAGAAAAAACTCCAACGCATCCAAAACGCATCAGCGAGACTCATCTTAGACATCCCTCGCCAAGATCACATCCCTGGACACCTAAAAGACCTCCACTGGCTTCCCGTCAACAACAGAATTACCTTCCGCCTTCTCACCCACGCTCACAAGGCCCTCTACAATCTAGGACCCGAATGCCTCAACACTCAACTGTCCTTTTACAATCCTACCCGCCAACTAAGATCGTCCAATCAAGCCCTCGCTGCAGTCCCGCGTATCCGAAAATCCACCATGGGCGGCAGATCCTTCTCCTTCCTTGCTGCCAAGACCTGGAACTCACTCCCCACTCACCTCCGCCTTACTCAAAACCATATCTCCTTCAGAAAAGACCTCAAAACCTGGTTATTCGACAAATAATGAACCCCTTCCCCAAGCGGCTTGAAACCCTCCGGGTGAGTAGTGCGCTATATAAATGCCTGAACTTGAACTTGAACTTGAATGACCCAGCCCTCAGACTTGCGTGTACAGCAAGGGTCCCAGCGCCTCAGACTGGAGAATACATGAATGACCCAGCCCTCAGACTTGCGTGTACGGCAAGGGTCCCAGCGCCTCAGACAGGAGAATACATGAATTACCCAGCCCTCAGACTTGCGTATGCAGCAACGGTCACAGCGCCTCGGACTGGAGAACACATGAATAACCCAGCCCTCAGACTTGCGTGTGCGGCAAGGGTCTCAGAGCCTCGGACTGGAGAACACATGAATGACCCAGCCCTCAGACTTGCGTGTGCAGCAAGGGTCTCAGCGCCTCGGACTGGAGAATACATGAATGACCCTAGCCCTCAGACTTGCGTGTGCGGCAAGGGTCACAGCGCCTCGGACTGGAGAATACATGAATGACCCAAGCCCTCAGACTTGCATGTGGGGCAAGGGTCACAGCGCCTCGGACTGGAGAATACATGAATGACCCAAGCCCTCAGACTTGCGTGTGCGGCAAGGGTCACAGCGCCTCAGACTGGAGAATACAAGAATGACTCAAGCCCTCAGACGTGCGTGTGCGGCAAGGATCACAGCGCCTCGGACTGGAGAATACATGAATGACCCAAGCCCTCAGACTTGCGTGTGCGGCAAGGGTCCCAGCGCCTCAGACTGGAGAATACATGAATGACCCAGCCCTCAGACTTGCCTGTGCGTCAAGGGTCCCAGCGCCTCAGACTGGAGAATACACAAATGACCCAGCCCTCAGACTTGCGTGTACGGCAAGGGTCCCAGCGCCTCAGACAGGAGAATACATGAATTACCCAGCCCTCAGACTTGCGTATGCAGCAACGGTCACAGCGCCTCGGACTGGAGAACACATGAATGACCCAGCCCTCAGACTTGCGTGTGCGGCAAGGGTCTCAGAGCCTCGGACTGGAGAACACATGAATGACCCAGCCCTCAGACTTGCGTGTGCAGCAAGGGTCTCAGCGCCTCGGACTGGAGAATACATGAATGACCCTAGCCCTCAGACTTGCGTGTGCGGCAAGGGTCACAGCGCCTCGGACTGGAGAATACATGAATGACCCAAGCCCTCAGACTTGCATGTGGGGCAAGGGTCACAGCGCCTCGGACTGGAGAATACATGAATGACCCAAGCCCTCAGACTTGCGTGTGCGGCAAGGGTCACAGCGCCTCAGACTGGAGAATACAAGAATGACTCAAGCCCTCAGACGCGCGTGTGCGGCAAGGATCACAGCGCCTCGGACTGGAGAATACATGAATGACCCAAGCCCTCAGACTTGCGTGTGCGGCAAGGGTCCCAGCGCCTCAGACTGGAGAATACATGAATGACCCAGCCCTCAGACTTGCCTGTGCGTCAAGGGTCCCAGCGCCTCAGACTGGAGAATACACAAATGACCCACCCCTCAGACTTGCATGTGCGGCAAGGGTCACAGCGCCTCAGACTGGAGAATACATGAATGACCCAGCCCTCAGACTTGCGTGTGCGGCAAGGGTCCCAGCGCCTCAGACTGTAGAATACATGAATGACCCAGCCATCAGACTTGCGTGTGCGGCAAGGGTCCCAGCGCCTCAGACTGGAGAATACATGAATGACCCAGCCCTCAGACTTGCGTGTGCGGCAAGGGTCACAGCGCCTCAGACTGGAGAATACATGAATGACCCAGCCCTCAGACTTGCGTGTGAGGCAAGGGTCACAGCGCCTCAGACTGGAGAATACATGAATTACCCAGCCCTCAGACTTGCGTGTGCGGCAAGGGTCCCAGCGCCTCAGACTGGAGAATACAGGAATGACCCAGCCCTCAGACTTGCGTGTGCGGCAAGGGGCCCAGCACCTCAGACTGGAGAATACACGAATGACCCAGCCCTCAGACTTGCGTGTGCGGCAAGGGTCCCAGCGCCTCAGACTGGAGAATACACGAATGACCAAGCCCTTAGACTTGCGTGTGCGGCAAGGGTCCCAGTGCCTCAGACTGAAGAATACATGAATGACCCAAGCCCTCAGACTTGCGTGTGCGGCAAGGGTCACAGCGCCTCGGACTGGAGAATACATGAATGACCCAAGCCCTCAGACTTGCGTGTGCGGCAAGGGTCCCAGCGCCTCACACTGGAGAATACATGAATGACCCAGCCCTCAGACTTGACTGTGCGTCAAGGGTCCCAGCGCCTCAGACTGGAGAATACATGAATGACCCAGCCCTCAGACTCGCGTGTGCGGCAAGGGTCCCAGCGCCTCAGACTGGAGAATACATGAATGACCCAGCCCCCAGACTTGCGTGTGCAGCAAGGGTCACAGCGCCTCAGACTGGAGAATACATGAATGACCCAGCCCTCAGACTTGCATGTGCGGCAAGGGTCCCAGCGCCTCAGACTGTAGAATACATGAATGACCCAGGCCTCAGACTTGCGTGTGCGGTAAGGGTCCCAGCACCTCGGACTGTAGAATACATGAATGACCCAGCCATCAGACTTGCGTGTGCGGCAAGGGTCCCAGCGCCTCAGACTGGAGAATACATGAATGACCCAGCCCTCAGACTTGCGTGTGCGGCAAGGGTCACAGCGCCTCAGACTGTAGAATACATGAATGACCCAGGCCTCAGACTTGCGTGTGCGGCAAGGGTCCCAGCGCCTCAGACTGTAGAATACATGAATGACCCAGCCATCAGACTTGCGTGTGCGGCAAGGGTCCCAGCGCCTCAGACTGGAGAATACATGAATGACCCAGCCCTCAGACTTGCGTGTGCGGCAAGGGTCACAGCGCCTCAGACTGGAGAATACATGAATGACCCAGCCCTCAGACTTGCGTGTGAGGCAAGGGTCACAGCGCCTCAGACTGGAGAATACATGAATTACCCAGCCCTCAGACTTGCGTGTGCGGCAAGGGTCCCAGCGCCTCAGACTGGAGAATACAGGAATGACCCAGCCCTCAGACTTGCGTGTGCGGCAAGGGGCCCAGCACCTCAGACTGGAGAATACACGAATGACCCAGCCCTCAGACTTGCGTGTGCGGCAAGGGTCCCAGCGCCTCAGACTGGAGAATACACGAATGACCAAGCCCTTAGACTTGCGTGTGCGGCAAGGGTCCCAGTGCCTCAGACTGAAGAATACATGAATGACCCAAGCCCTCAGACTTGCGTGTGCGGCAAGGGTCACAGCGCCTCGGACTGGAGAATACATGAATGACCCAAGCCCTCAGACTTGCGTGTGCGGCAAGGGTCCCAGCGCCTCACACTGGAGAATACATGAATGACCCAGCCCTCAGACTTGACTGTGCGTCAAGGGTCCCAGCGCCTCAGACTGGAGAATACATGAATGACCCAGCCCTCAGACTTGCGTGTGCGGCAAGGGTCCCAGCGCCTCAGACTGGAGAATACATGAATGACCCAGCCCCCAGACTTGCGTGTGCAGCAAGGGTCACAGCGCCTCAGACTGGAGAATACATGAATGACCCAGCCCTCAGACTTGCATGTGCGGCAAGGGTCCCAGCGCCTCAGACTGTAGAATACATGAATGACCCAGGCCTCAGACTTGCGTGTGCGGTAAGGGTCCCAGCACCTCGGACTGGAGAATACATGAATGACCCAGCACTCAGACTTGCGTGTGCGGCAAGGGTCCCAGCACCTCAGACTGGAGAATACATGAATGACCCAGCCCTCAGACTTGCGTGGTCGGCAAGGGTCACAGCGCCTCGGACTGGAGAACACATGAATGACACAGCCCTCAGACTTGCGTGTGCGGCAAGGGTCCCAGCGCCTCGGACTGGAGAACACATGAATGACCCAGCCCTCAGACTTGCGTGTGCGGCCAGGGTCTTAGCGCCTAGGACTGGAGAACAAATGAATGACCCAAGTCCTCAGACTTGCGTGTGCGGCAAGGGTCCCAGCGCTTCAGACTGGAGAATACATGAATGACCCAGCCCTCAGACTTGCGTGTGCGGCAAGGGTCACAGCGCCTCAGACTGGAGAATACATGAAGGACCCAGCCCTCAGACTTGCATGTGCGGCAAGGGTCCCAGCGCCTCAGACTGTAGAATACATGAATGACCCAGCCCTCAGACTTGCGTGTGCGGCAAGGGTCCCAGCACCTCAGACTGGAGAATACATGAATGACCCAGCACTCAGACTTGCGTGTGCGGCAAGGGTCCCAGCACCTCAGACTGGAGAATACATGAATGACCCAGCCCTCAGACTTGCGTGGTCGGCAAGGGTCACAGCGCCTCGGACTGGAGAACACATGAATGACCCAGCCCTCAGACTTGCGTGTGCGGCAAGGGTCCCAGCGCCTCGGACTGGAGAACACATGAATGACCCAGCCCTCAGACTTGCGTGTGCGGCCAGGGTCTTAGCGCCTAGGACTGGAGAACAAATGAATGACCCAAGTCCTCAGACTTGCGTGTGCGGCAAGGGTCCCAGCGCTTCAGACTGGAGAATACATGAATGACCCAGCCCTCAGACTTGCGTGTGCGGCAAGGGTCTCAGCGCCTCGGACTGGAGAACACATGAATGACCCAGCCCTCAGACTTGCATGTGCGGCCAGGCTCACAGCGCCTCGGACTGGAGAACACATGAATGACCCAAGTCCTCGGACTTGCATGTGCGGCAAGGGCCCCAGCGCCTCAGACTGGAGAATACATGAATGACCGAGCCCTCAGACTTGCGTGTGCGGCAAGGGTCCCAGCGCCTCAGACTGGAGAATACATGAATGACCCAGCCCTCAGACTTGAGTGTGCGGCAAGGGTCCCAGCGCCTCAGACTGGAGAATACATGAATGACCCAGCCCTCAGACTTGCATGTGCGGCAAGGGTCACAGCGCCTCAGAAGGGAGAATACATGAATGACCCAGCCCTCAGACTTGCGTGTGCGGCAAGGGTCCCAGCGCCTCAGACTGGAGAATACATGAATGACCCAGCCCTCAGACTTGCGTATGCGGCAAGGGTCACAGCGCCTCAGACGGGAGCATATATGAATGACCCAGCCCTCAGACTTGCGTGTGCGGCAAGGGTCACAGCGCCTCAGACTGGAGAATACATGAATGACCCAGCCCTCAGACTTGCGTGTGCGGCAAGGGTCCCAGCGCCTCAGACTGGAGAATACATGAATGACCCAGCCCTCAGACTTGCGTGTGCGGCAAGGGTCACAGCGCCTCAGACTGGAGAACACATGAAGGACCCAGCCCTCAGACTTGCGTGTGCGCAAGGGTCACAGCGCCTCAGACTGGAGAACACATGAATGACCCAGCCCTCAGACTTGCGTGTTCGGCAAGGGTCACAGCGCCTCGGACTGGAGAACACATGAATGACCCAGCCCTCAGACTTGCGTGTGCGGCAAGGGTCTCAGCGCCTCGTACTGGAGAACACATGAATGACCCAGCCCTCAGACTTGCGTGTGCGGCCAGGCTCACAGCGCCTCGGACTGGAGAACACATGAATGACCCAAGTCCTCAGACTTGCGTGTGCGGCAAGGGTCACAGCGCCTCAGACTGGAGAACACATGAATGACCCAGCCCTCAGACTTGCGTGTGTGGCAAGGGTCCCAGCGCCTCAGACTGGAGAAAACATGAATGACCCAGCCCTCAGACTTGCGTGCGCGGCAAGGGTCCCAGCACCTCAGACTGGAGAATACATGAATGACCCAGCCCTCAGACTTGCGTGTGCGGCAAGGGTCCCAGCGCCTCAGACTGGAGAACAACAGAATTACCCAGCCCTCAGACTTGTGTGTGCGGCAAGGGCCCCAGCGCCTCAGACTGGAGAATACATGAATGACCCAGCCCTCAGACTTGCGTGTGCGGCAAGGGTCCCAGTGCCTCAGACTGGAGAATACATGAATGGCCCAGCCCTCAGACTTGCGTGTGCCGCAAGGGTCCCAGCGCCTCAGACTGGAGAAAACATGAATGACCCAGCCCTCAGACTTGCGTGTGCGGCAAGGGTCCCAGCGCCTCATACTGGAGAATACATGAATGACTCAGCCCTCAGACTTGCGTGTGCAGTGAGGGTCCCAGCGCCTCAGACTGGAGAATACATGAATGACCCAGCCCTCAGACTTGCGTGTGCAGCAAGGGTCCCAGCGCCTCAGACTGGAGAACAACAGAATGACCCAGCCCTCAGACTTGCGTGTGCGGCAAGGGTCCCAGCGCCTCAGACTGGAGAATACATGAATGACCCAGCCCTCAGACTTGCGTGTACGGCAAGGGTCCCAGCGCCTCAGACTGGAAAATACATGAATGACCCAGCCCTCAGACTTGCGTGTGCGGCAAGGGTCCCAGCGCCTCAGACTGGAGAATACATGAATGACCCATCCCTCAGACTTGCGTGTGCGGCAAGGGTCCCAGCGCCTCAAACTGGAGAATACATGAATGACCCAGCCCTCAGACTTGCGTGTGCGGCAAGGGTCACAGCGCCTCAGACTGGAGAATACATAAATGACCCAGCCCTCAGACTTGCGTGTGCAGCAAGGGTCACAGCGCCTCAGAAGGGAGAATACATGAATGACCCAGCCCTCAGACTTGCGTGTGCGGCAAGGGTCCCAGCGCCTCAGACTGGAGAATACATGAATGACCCAGCCCTCAGACTTGTGTGTGCGGCAAGGGTCACAGCGCCTCAGACGGGAGAATACATGAATGACCCAGCCCTCAGACTTGCGTGTGCGGCAAGGGTCACAGCGCCTCAGACTGGAGAATATATGAATGACCCAGCCCTCAGACTTGCGTGTGCGGCAAGGGTCACAGCGCCTCGGACTGGAGAACACTTGAATGACCCAATCCCTCAGACTTGCGTGTGCGGCAAGGGTCCCAGCGCTTCAGACTGGAGAATACATGAATGACCCAGCCCTCAGACTTGCGTGTGCGGCAAGGGTCACAGCGCCTCAGACTGGAGAATACATGAAGGACCCAGCCCTCAGACTTGCATGTGCGGCAAGGGTCCCAGCGCCTCAGACTGTAGAATACATGAATGACCCAGCCCTCAGACTTGCGTGTGCGGCAAGGGTCCCAGCACCTCAGACTGGAGAATACATGAATGACCCAGCACTCAGACTTGCGTGTGCGGCAAGGGTCCCAGCACCTCAGACTGGAGAATACATGAATGACCCAGCCCTCAGACTTGCGTGGTCGGCAAGGGTCACAGCGCCTCGGACTGGAGAACACATGAATGACCCAGCCCTCAGACTTTCGTATGCGGCAAGGGTCCCAGCGCCTCGGACTGGAGAACACATGAATGACCCAGCCCTCAGACTTGCGTGTGCGGCCAGGGTCTTAGCGCCTAGGACTGGAGAACAAATGAATGACCCAAGTCCTCAGACTTGCGTGTGCGGCAAGGGTCCCAGCTCTTCAGACTGGAGAATACATGAATGACCCAGCCCTCAGACTTGCGTGTGCGGCAAGGGTCTCAGCGCCTCGGACTGGAGAACACCTGAATGACCCAGCCCTCAGACTTGCGTGTGCGGCCAGGCTCACAGCGCCTCGGACTGGAGAACACATGAATGACCCAAGTCCTCGGACTTGCATGTGCGGCAAGGGCCCCAGCGCCTCAGACTGGAGAATACATGAATGACCGAGCCCTCAGACTTGCGTGTGCGGCAAGGGTCCCAGCGCCTCAGACTGGAGAATACAGGAATGACCCAGCCCTCAGACTTGAGTGTGCGGCAAGGGTCCCAGCGCCTCAGACTGGAGAATACATGAATGACCCAGCCCTCAGACTTGCGTGTGCGGCAAGGGTCCCAGCGCCTCAGACTGGAGAATACATGAATGACCCAGCCCTCAGACTTGTGTGTGCGGCAAGGGTCCCAGCGCCTCAGACTGGAGAATACATGAATGACCCAGCCCTCAGACTTGCGTGTGCGGCAAGGGTCACAGCGCCTCAGACTGGAGAATACATGAATGACCCAGCCCTCAGACTTGCGTGTGCAGCAAGGGTCACAGCGCCTCAGACGGGAGAATACATGAATGACCTAGCCCTCAGACTTGCGTGTGCGGCAAGGGTCACAGCGCCTCAGAAGGGAGAATACATGAATGACCCAGCCCTCAGACTTGCGTGTGCGGCAAGGGTCCCAGCGCCTCAGACTGGAGAATACATGAATGACCCAGCCCTCAGACTTGCGTATGCGGCAAGGGTCACAGCGCCTCAGACGGGAGCATATATGAATGACCCAGCCCTCAGACTTGCGTGTGCGGCAAGGGTCACAGCGCCTCAGACTGGAGAATACATGAATGACCCAGCCCTCAGACTTGCGTGTGCGGCAAGGGTCCCAGCGCCTCAGACTGGAGAATACATGAATGACCCAGCCCTCAGACTTGCGTGTGCGGCAAGGGTCCCAGCGCCTCAGACTGGAGAATACATGAATGACCCAGCCCTCAGACTTGCGTGTGCGGCAAGGGTCACAGCGCCTCAGACTGGAGAATACATAAATGACCCAGCCCTCAGACTTGCGTGTGCAGCAAGGGTCACAGCGCCTCAGAAGGGAGAATACATGAATGACCCAGCCCTCAGACTTGCGTGTGCGGCAAGGGTCCCAGCGCCTCAGACTGGAGAATACATGAATGACCCAGCCCTCAGACTTGCGTGTGCGGCAAGGGTCCCAGCGCCTCAGACTGGAGAACAACAGAATTACCCAGCCCTCAGACTTGTGTGTGCGGCAAGGGCCCCAGCGCCTCAGACTGGAGAATACATGAATGACCCAGCCCTCAGACTTGCGTGTGCGGCAAGGGTCCCAGTGCCTCAGACTGGAGAATACATGAATGGCCCAGCCCTCAGACTTGCGTGTGCCGCAAGGGTCCCAGCGCCTCAGACTGGAGAAAACATGAATGACCCAGCCCTCAGACTTGCGTGTGCGGCAAGGGTCCCAGCGCCTCATACTGGAGAATACATGAATGACTCAGCCCTCAGACTTGCGTGTGCAGTGAGGGTCCCAGCGCCTCAGACTGGAGAATACATGAATGACCCAGCCCTCAGACTTGCGTGTGCAGCAAGGGTCCCAGCGCCTCAGACTGGAGAACAACAGAATGACCCAGCCCTCAGACTTGCGTGTGCGGCAAGGGTCCCAGCGCCTCAGACTGGAGAATACATGAATGACCCAGCCCTCAGACTTGCGTGTACGGCAAGGGTCCCAGCGCCTCAGACTGGAAAATACATGAATGACCCAGCCCTCAGACTTGCGTGTGCGGCAAGGGTCCCAGCGCCTCAGACTGGAGAATACATGAATGACCCAGCCCTCAGACTTGCGTGTACGGCAAGGGTCCCAGCGCCTCAGACTGGAAAATACATGAATGACCCAGCCCTCAGACTTGCGTGTGCGGCAAGGGTCCCAGCGCCTCAGACTGGAGAATACATGAATGACCCATCCCTCAGACTTGCGTGTGCGGCAAGGGTCCCAGCGCCTCAGACTGGAGAATACATGAATGACCCAGCCCTCAGACTTGCGTGTGCGGCAAGGGTCACAGCGCCTCAGACTGGAGAATACATAAATGACCCAGCCCTCAGACTTGCGTGTGCAGCAAGGGTCACAGCGCCTCAGAAGGGAGAATACATGAATGACCCAGCCCTCAGACTTGCGTGTGCGGCAAGGGTCCCAGCGCCTCAGACTGGAGAATACATGAATGACCCAGCCCTCAGACTTGTGTGTGCGGCAAGGGTCACAGCGCCTCAGACGGGAGAATACATGAATGACCCAGCCCTCAGACTTGCGTGTGCGGCAAGGGTCACAGCGCCTCAGACTGGAGAATATATGAATGACCCAGCCCTCAGACTTGCGTGTGCGGCAAGGGTCACAGCGCCTCGGACTGGAGAACACTTGAATGACCCAATCCCTCAGACTTGCGTGTGCGGCAAGGGTCCCAGCGCTTCAGACTGGAGAATACATGAATGACCCAGCCCTCAGACTTGCGTGTGCGGCAAGGGTCACAGCGCCTCAGACTGGAGAATACATGAAGGACCCAGCCCTCAGACTTGCATGTGCGGCAAGGGTCCCAGCGCCTCAGACTGTAGAATACATGAATGACCCAGCCCTCAGACTTGCGTGTGCGGCAAGGGTCCCAGCACCTCAGACTGGAGAATACATGAATGACCCAGCACTCAGACTTGCTTGTGCGGCAAGGGTCCCAGCACCTCAGACTGGAGAATACATGAATGACCCAGCCCTCAGACTTGCGTGGTCGGCAAGGGTCACAGCGCCTCGGACTGGAGAACACATGAATGACCCAGCCCTCAGACTTTCGTGTGCGGCAAGGGTCCCAGCGCCTCGGACTGGAGAACACATGAATGACCCAGCCCTCAGACTTGCGTGTGCGGCCAGGGTCTTAGCGCCTAGGACTGGAGAACAAATGAATGACCCAAGTCCTCAGACTTGCGTGTGCGGCAAGGGTCCCAGCGCTTCAGACTGGAGAATACATGAATGACCCAGCCCTCAGACTTGCGTGTGCGGCAAGGGTCTCAGCGCCTCGGACTGGAGAACACCTGAATGACCCAGCCCTCAGACTTGCGTGTGCGGCCAGGCTCACAGCGCCTCGGACTGGAGAACACATGAATGACCCAAGTCCTCGGACTTGCATGTGCGGCAAGGGCCCCAGCGCCTCAGACTGGAGAATACATGAATGACCGAGCCCTCAGACTTGCGTGTGCGGCAAGGGTCCCAGCGCCTCAGACTGGAGAATACAGGAATGACCCAGCCATCAGACTTGAGTGTGCGGCAAGGGTCCCAGCGCCTCAGACTGGAGAATACATGAATGACCCAGCCCTCAGACTTGCGTGTGCGGCAAGGGTCCCAGCGCCTCAGACTGGAGAATACATGAATGACCCAGCCCTCAGACTTGTGTGTGCGGCAAGGGTCCCAGCGCCTCAGACTGGAGAATACATGAATGACCCAGCCCTCAGACTTGCGTGTGCGGCAAGGGTCACAGCGCCTCAGACTGGAGAATACATGAATGACCCAGCCCTCAGACTTGCGTGTGCAGCAAGGGTCACAGCGCCTCAGACGGGAGAATACATGAATGACCTAGCCCTCAGACTTGCGTGTGCGGCAAGGGTCACAGCGCCTCAGAAGGGAGAATACATGAATGACCCAGCCCTCAGACTTGCGTGTGCGGCAAGGGTCCCAGCGCCTCAGACTGGAGAATACATGAATGACCCAGCCCTCAGACTTGCGTATGCGGCAAGGGTCACAGCGCCTCAGACGGGAGCATATATGAATGACCCAGCCCTCAGACTTGCGTGTGCGGCAAGGGTCACAGCGCCTCAGACTGGAGAATACATGAATGACCCAGCCCTCAGACTTGCGTGTGCGGCAAGGGTCCCAGCGCCTCAGACTGGAGAATACATGAATGACCCAGCCCTCAGACTTGCGTGTGCGGCAAGGGTCCCAGCGCCTCAGACTGGAGAATACATGAATGACCCAGCCCTCAGACTTGCGTGTGCGGCAAGGGTCACAGCGCCTCAGACTGGAGAATACATAAATGACCCAGCCCTCAGACTTGCGTGTGCAGCAAGGGTCACAGCGCCTCAGAAGGGAGAATACATGAATGACCCAGCCCTCAGACTTGCGTGTGCGGCAAGGGTCCCAGCGCCTCAGACTGGAGAATACATGAATGACCCAGCCCTCAGACTTGCGTGTGCGGCAAGGGTCCCAGCGCCTCAGACTGGAGAACAACAGAATTACCCAGCCCTCAGACTTGTGTGTGCGGCAAGGGCCCCAGCGCCTCAGACTGGAGAATACATGAATGACCCAGCCCTCAGACTTGCGTGTGCGGCAAGGGTCCCAGTGCCTCAGACTGGAGAATACATGATTGGCCCAGCCCTCAGACTTGCGTGTGCCGCAAGGGTCCCAGCGCCTCAGACTGGAGAAAACATGAATGACCCAGCCCTCAGACTTGCGTGTGCGGCAAGGGTCCCAGCGCCTCATACTGGAGAATACATGAATGACTCAGCCCTCAGACTTGCGTGTGCAGTGAGGGTCCCAGCGCCTCAGACTGGAGAATACATGAATGACCCAGCCCTCAGACTTGCGTGTGCAGCAAGGGTCCCAGCGCCTCAGACTGGAGAACAACAGAATGACCCAGCCCTCAGACTTGCGTGTGCGGCAAGGGTCCCAGCGCCTCAGACTGGAGAATACATGAATGACCCAGCCCTCAGACTTGCGTGTACGGCAAGGGTCCCAGCGCCTCAGACTGGAAAATACATGAATGACCCAGCCTTCAGACTTGCGTGTGCGGCAAGGGTCCCAGCGCCTCAGACTGGAGAATACATGAATGACCCATCCCTCAGACTTGCGTGTGCGGCAAGGGTCCCAGCGCCTCAGACTGGAGAATACATGAATGACCCAGCCCTCAGACTTGCGTGTGCGGCAAGGGTCACAGCGCCTCAGACTGGAGAATACATAAATGACCCAGCCCTCAGACTTGCGTGTGCAGCAAGGGTCACAGCGCCTCAGAAGGGAGAATACATGAATGACCCAGCCCTCAGAATTGCGTGTGCGGCAAGGGTCCCAGCGCCTTAGACTGGAGAATACATGAATGACCCAGCCCTCAGACTTGTGTGTGCGGCAAGGGTCACAGCGCCTCAGACGGGAGAATACATGAATGACCCAGCCCTCAGACTTGCGTGTGCGGCAAGGGTCACAGCGCCTCAGACTGGAGAATATATGAATGACCCAGCCCTCAGACTTGCGTGTGCGGCAAGGGTCACAGCGCCTCGGACTGGAGAACACTTGAATGACCCAATCCCTCAGACTTGCGTGTGCGGCAAGGGTCCCAGCGCTTCAGACTGGAGAATACATGAATGACCCAGCCCTCAGACTTGCGTGTGCGGCAAGGGTCACAGCGCCTCAGACTGGAGAATACATGAAGGACCCAGCCCTCAGACTTGCATGTGCGGCAAGGGTCCCAGCGCCTCAGACTGTAGAATACATGAATGACCCAGCCCTCAGACTTGCGTGTGCGGCAAGGGTCCCAGCACCTCAGACTGGAGAATACATGAATGACCCAGCACTCAGACTTGCGTGTGCGGCAAGGGTCCCAGCACCTCAGACTGGAGAATACATGAATGACCCAGCCCTCAGACTTGCGTGGTCGGCAATGGTCACAGCGCCTCGGACTGGAGAACACATGAATGACCCAGCCCTCAGACTTGCGTGTGCGGCAAGGGTCCCAGCGCCTCGGACTGGAGAACACATGAATGACCCAGCCCTCAGACTTGCGTGTGCGGCCAGGGTCTTAGCGCCTAGGACTGGAGAACAAATGAATGACCCAAGTCCTCAGACTTGCGTGTGCGGCAAGGGTCCCAGCGCTTCAGACTGGAGAATACATGAATGACCCAGCCCTCAGACTTGCGTGTGCGGCAAGGGTCTCAGCGCCTCGGACTGGAGAACACATGAATGACCCAGCCCTCAGACTTGCGTGTGCGGCCAGGCTCACAGCGCCTCGGACTGGAGAACACATGAATGACCCAAGTCCTCGGACTTGCATGTGCGGCAAGGGCCCCAGCGCCTCAGACTGGAGAATACATGAATGACCGAGCCCTCAGACTTGCGTGTGCGGCAAGGGTCCCAGCGCCTCAGACTGGAGAATACAGGAATGACCCAGCCCTCAGACTTGAGTGTGCGGCAAGGGTCCCAGCGCCTCAGACTGGAGAATACATGAATGACCCAGCCCTCAGACTTGCGTGTGCGGCAAGGGTCACAGCGCCTCAGACTGGAGAATACATGAATGACCCAGCCCTCAGACTTGCGTGTGCAGCAAGGGTCACAGCGCCTCAGACGGGAGAATACATGAATGACCTAGCCCTCAGACTTGCGTGTGCGGCAAGGGTCACAGCGCCTCAGAAGGGAGAATACATGAATGACCCAGCCCTCAGACTTGCGTGTGCGGCAAGGGTCCCAGCGCCTCAGACTGGAGAATACATGAATGACCCAGCCCTCAGACTTGCGTATGCGGCAAGGGTCACAGCGCCTCAGACGGGAGCATATATGAATGACCCAGCCCTCAGACTTGCCTGTGCGGCAAGGGTCACAGCGCCTCAGACTGGAGAATACATGAATGACCCAGCCCTCAGACTTGCGTGTGCGGCAAGGGTCCCAGCGCCTCAGACTGGAGAATACATGAATGACCCAGCCCTCAGACTTGCGTGTGCGGCAAGGGTCCCAGCGCCTCAGACTGGAGAATACATGAATGACCCAGCCCTCAGACTTGCGTGTGCGGCAAGGGTCACAGCGCCTCAGACTGGAGAATACATAAATGACCCAGCCCTCAGACTTGCGTGTGCAGCAAGGGTCACAGCGCCTCAGAAGGGAGAATACATGAATGACCCAGCCCTCAGACTTGCGTGTGCGGCAAGGGTCCCAGCGCCTCAGACTGGAGAATACATGAATGACCCAGCCCTCAGACTTGTGTGTGCGGCAAGGGTCACAGCGCCTCAGACGGGAGAATACATGAATGACCCAGCCCTCAGACTTGCGTGTGCGGCAAGGGTCACAGCGCCTCAGACTGGAGAATATATGAATGACCCAGCCCTCAGACTTGCGTGTGCGGCAAGGGTCACAGCGCCTCGGACTGGAGAACACTTGAATGACCCAATCCCTCAGACTTGCGTGTGCGGCAAGGGTCCCAGCGCTTCAGACTGGAGAATACATGAATGACCCAGCCCTCAGACTTGCGTGTGCGGCAAGGGTCACAGCGCCTCAGACTGGAGAATACATGAAGGACCCAGCCCTCAGACTTGCATGTGCGGCAAGGGTCCCAGCGCCTCAGACTGTAGAATACATGAATGACCCAGCCCTCAGACTTGCGTGTGCGGCAAGGGTCCCAGCACCTCAGACTGGAGAATACATGAATGACCCAGCACTCAGACTTGCGTGTGCGGCAAGGGTCCCAGCACCTCAGACTGGAGAATACATGAATGACCCAGCCCTCAGACTTGCGTGGTCGGCAAGGGTCACAGCGCCTCGGACTGGAGAACACATGAATGACCCAGCCCTCAGACTTGCGTGTGCGGCAAGGGTCCCAGCGCCTCGGACTGGAGAACACATGAATGACCCAGCCCTCAGACTTGCGTGTGCGGCCAGGGTCTTAGCGCCTAGGACTGGAGAACAAATGAATGACCCAAGTCCTCAGACTTGCGTGTGCGGCAAGGGTCCCAGCGCTTCAGACTGGAGAATACATGAATGACCCAGCCCTCAGACTTGCGTGTGCGGCAAGGGTCCCAGCGCCTCAGACTGGAGAATACATGAATGACCCAGCCCTCAGACTTGCGTATGCGGCAAGGGTCACAGCGCCTCAGACGGGAGCATATATGAATGACCCAGCCCTCAGACTTGCGTGTGCGGCAAGGGTCACAGCGCCTCAGACTGGAGAATACATGAATGACCCAGCCCTCAGACTTGCGTGTGCGGCAAGGGTCCCAGCGCCTCAGACTGGAGAATACATGAATGACCCAGCCCTCAGACTTGCGTGTGCGGCAAGGGTCCCAGCGCCTCAGACTGGAGAATACATGAATGACCCAGCCCTCAGACTTGCGTGTGCGGCAAGGGTCACAGCGCCTCAGACTGGAGAATACATAAATGACCCAGCCCTCAGACTTGCGTGTGCAGCAAGGGTCACAGCGCCTCAGAAGGGAGAATACATGAATGACCCAGCCCTCAGACTTGCGTGTGCGGCAAGGGTCCCAGCGCCTCAGACTGGAGAATACATGAATGACCCAGCCCTCAGACTTGCGTGTGCGGCAAGGGTCCCAGCGCCTCAGACTGGAGAACAACAGAATTACCCAGCCCTCAGACTTGTGTGTGCGGCAAGGGCCCCAGCGCCTCAGACTGGAGAATACATGAATGACCCAGCCCTCAGACTTGCGTGTGCGGCAAGGGTCCCAGTGCCTCAGACTGGAGAATACATGATTGGCCCAGCCCTCAGACTTGCGTGTGCCGCAAGGGTCCCAGCGCCTCAGACTGGAGAAAACATGAATGACCCAGCCCTCAGACTTGCGTGTGCGGCAAGGGTCCCAGCGCCTCATACTGGAGAATACATGAATGACTCAGCCCTCAGACTTGCGTGTGCAGTGAGGGTCCCAGCGCCTCAGACTGGAGAATACATGAATGACCCAGCCCTCAGACTTGCGTGTGCAGCAAGGGTCCCAGCGCCTCAGACTGGAGAACAACAGAATGACCCAGCCCTCAGACTTGCGTGTGCGGCAAGGGTCCCAGCGCCTCAGACTGGAGAATACATGAATGACCCAGCCCTCAGACTTGCGTGTACGGCAAGGGTCCCAGCGCCTCAGACTGGAAAATACATGAATGACCCAGCCTTCAGACTTGCGTGTGCGGCAAGGGTCCCAGCGCCTCAGACTGGAGAATACATGAATGACCCATCCCTCAGACTTGCGTGTGCGGCAAGGGTCCCAGCGCCTCAGACTGGAGAATACATGAATGACCCAGCCCTCAGACTTGCGTGTGCGGCAAGGGTCACAGCGCCTCAGACTGGAGAATACATAAATGACCCAGCCCTCAGACTTGCGTGTGCAGCAAGGGTCACAGCGCCTCAGAAGGGAGAATACATGAATGACCCAGCCCTCAGAATTGCGTGTGCGGCAAGGGTCCCAGCGCCTTAGACTGGAGAATACATGAATGACCCAGCCCTCAGACTTGTGTGTGCGGCAAGGGTCACAGCGCCTCAGACGGGAGAATACATGAATGACCCAGCCCTCAGACTTGCGTGTGCGGCAAGGGTCACAGCGCCTCAGACTGGAGAATATATGAATGACCCAGCCCTCAGACTTGCGTGTGCGGCAAGGGTCACAGCGCCTCGGACTGGAGAACACTTGAATGACCCAATCCCTCAGACTTGCGTGTGCGGCAAGGGTCCCAGCGCTTCAGACTGGAGAATACATGAATGACCCAGCCCTCAGACTTGCGTGTGCGGCAAGGGTCACAGCGCCTCAGACTGGAGAATACATGAAGGACCCAGCCCTCAGACTTGCATGTGCGGCAAGGGTCCCAGCGCCTCAGACTGTAGAATACATGAATGACCCAGCCCTCAGACTTGCGTGTGCGGCAAGGGTCCCAGCACCTCAGACTGGAGAATACATGAATGACCCAGCACTCAGACTTGCGTGTGCGGCAAGGGTCCCAGCACCTCAGACTGGAGAATACATGAATGACCCAGCCCTCAGACTTGCGTGGTCGGCAATGGTCACAGCGCCTCGGACTGGAGAACACATGAATGACCCAGCCCTCAGACTTGCGTGTGCGGCAAGGGTCCCAGCGCCTCGGACTGGAGAACACATGAATGACCCAGCCCTCAGACTTGCGTGTGCGGCCAGGGTCTTAGCGCCTAGGACTGGAGAACAAATGAATGACCCAAGTCCTCAGACTTGCGTGTGCGGCAAGGGTCCCAGCGCTTCAGACTGGAGAATACATGAATGACCCAGCCCTCAGACTTGCGTGTGCGGCAAGGGTCTCAGCGCCTCGGACTGGAGAACACATGAATGACCCAGCCCTCAGACTTGCGTGTGCGGCCAGGCTCACAGCGCCTCGGACTGGAGAACACATGAATGACCCAAGTCCTCGGACTTGCATGTGCGGCAAGGGCCCCAGCGCCTCAGACTGGAGAATACATGAATGACCGAGCCCTCAGACTTGCGTGTGCGGCAAGGGTCCCAGCGCCTCAGACTGGAGAATACAGGAATGACCCAGCCCTCAGACTTGAGTGTGCGGCAAGGGTCCCAGCGCCTCAGACTGGAGAATACATGAATGACCCAGCCCTCAGACTTGCGTGTGCGGCAAGGGTCACAGCGCCTCAGACTGGAGAATACATGAATGACCCAGCCCTCAGACTTGCGTGTGCAGCAAGGGTCACAGCGCCTCAGACGGGAGAATACATGAATGACCTAGCCCTCAGACTTGCGTGTGCGGCAAGGGTCACAGCGCCTCAGAAGGGAGAATACATGAATGACCCAGCCCTCAGACTTGCGTGTGCGGCAAGGGTCCCAGCGCCTCAGACTGGAGAATACATGAATGACCCAGCCCTCAGACTTGCGTATGCGGCAAGGGTCACAGCGCCTCAGACGGGAGCATATATGAATGACCCAGCCCTCAGACTTGCCTGTGCGGCAAGGGTCACAGCGCCTCAGACTGGAGAATACATGAATGACCCAGCCCTCAGACTTGCGTGTGCGGCAAGGGTCCCAGCGCCTCAGACTGGAGAATACATGAATGACCCAGCCCTCAGACTTGCGTGTGCGGCAAGGGTCCCAGCGCCTCAGACTGGAGAATACATGAATGACCCAGCCCTCAGACTTGCGTGTGCGGCAAGGGTCACAGCGCCTCAGACTGGAGAATACATAAATGACCCAGCCCTCAGACTTGCGTGTGCAGCAAGGGTCACAGCGCCTCAGAAGGGAGAATACATGAATGACCCAGCCCTCAGACTTGCGTGTGCGGCAAGGGTCCCAGCGCCTCAGACTGGAGAATACATGAATGACCCAGCCCTCAGACTTGTGTGTGCGGCAAGGGTCACAGCGCCTCAGACGGGAGAATACATGAATGACCCAGCCCTCAGACTTGCGTGTGCGGCAAGGGTCACAGCGCCTCAGACTGGAGAATATATGAATGACCCAGCCCTCAGACTTGCGTGTGCGGCAAGGGTCACAGCGCCTCGGACTGGAGAACACTTGAATGACCCAATCCCTCAGACTTGCGTGTGCGGCAAGGGTCCCAGCGCTTCAGACTGGAGAATACATGAATGACCCAGCCCTCAGACTTGCGTGTGCGGCAAGGGTCACAGCGCCTCAGACTGGAGAATACATGAAGGACCCAGCCCTCAGACTTGCATGTGCGGCAAGGGTCCCAGCGCCTCAGACTGTAGAATACATGAATGACCCAGCCCTCAGACTTGCGTGTGCGGCAAGGGTCCCAGCACCTCAGACTGGAGAATACATGAATGACCCAGCACTCAGACTTGCGTGTGCGGCAAGGGTCCCAGCACCTCAGACTGGAGAATACATGAATGACCCAGCCCTCAGACTTGCGTGGTCGGCAAGGGTCACAGCGCCTCGGACTGGAGAACACATGAATGACCCAGCCCTCAGACTTGCGTGTGCGGCAAGGGTCCCAGCGCCTCGGACTGGAGAACACATGAATGACCCAGCCCTCAGACTTGCGTGTGCGGCCAGGGTCTTAGCGCCTAGGACTGGAGAACAAATGAATGACCCAAGTCCTCAGACTTGCGTGTGCGGCAAGGGTCCCAGCGCTTCAGACTGGAGAATACATGAATGACCCAGCCCTCAGACTTGCGTGTGCGGCAAGGGTCTCAGCGCCTCGGACTGGAGAACACATGAATGACCCAGCCCTCAGACTTGCGTGTGCGGCCAGGCTCACAGCGCCTCGGACTGGAGAACACATGAATGACCCAAGTCTTCGGACTTGCATGTGCGGCAAGGGCCCCAGCGCCTCAGACTGGAGAATACATGAATGACCGAGCCCTCAGACTTGCGTGTGCGGCAAGGGTCCCAGCGCCTCAGACTGGAGAATACAGGAATGACCCAGCCCTCAGACTTGAGTGTGCGGCAAGGGTCCCAGCGCCTCAGACTGGAGAATACATGAATGACCCAGCCCTCAGACTTGCGTGTGCGGCAAGGGTCCCAGCGCCTCAGACTGGAGAATACATGAATGACCCAGCCCTCAGACTTGTGTGTGCGGCAAGGGTCCCAGCGCCTCAGACTGGAGAATACATGAATGACCCAGCCCTCAGACTTGCGTGTGCGGCAAGGGTCACAGCGCCTCAGACTGGAGAATACATGAATGACCCAGCCCTCAGACTTGCGTGTGCAGCAAGGGTCACAGCGCCTCAGACGGGAGAATACATGAATGACCTAGCCCTCAGACTTGCGTGTGCGGCAAGGGTCACAGCGCCTCAGAAGGGAGAATACATGAATGACCCAGCCCTCAGACTTGCGTGTACGGCAAGGGTCCCAGCGCCTCAGACTGGAGAATACATGAATGACCCAGCCCTCAGACTTGCGTATGCGGCAAGGGTCACAGCGCCTCAGACGGGAGCATATATGAATGACCCAGCCCTCAGACTTGCGTGTGCGGCAAGGGTCACAGCGCCTCAGACTGGAGAATACATGAATGACCCAGCCCTCAGACTTGCGTGTGCGGCAAGGGTCCCAGCGCCTCAGACTGGAGAATACATGAATGACCCAGCCCTCAGACTTGCGTGTGCGGCAATATAATCCACATTTGTAAAGCGCACAATCACCCGTAAGGGTCTCTAGGCGCTGGGGGCCGTCGGGGAGATTAAGCAAGCTATTGCCCAGAGTCACATGGTGCTGGGCTAACCTGCCACCTGAGCCGGGGATCGAACCCTGATCCCCAGATTCCAGCGTCAGTCGCCCTGGCCGCGGCGCCACACCTCTCCCTTCAAGCGGCAAGGGTCACAGCGCCTCAGACTGGAGAATACATGAATGACCCAGCCCTCAGACTTGCGTGTGCAGCAAGGGTCACAGCGCCTCAGACGGGAGAATACATGAATGACCTAGCCCTCAGACTTGCGTGTGCGGCAAGGGTCACAGCGCCTCAGAAGGGAGAATACATGAATGACCCAGCCCTCAGACTTGCGTGTGCGGCAAGGGTCCCAGCACCTCAGACTGGAGAATACATGAATGACCCAGCACTCAGACTTGCGTGTGCGGCAAGGGTCCCAGCACCTCAGACTGGAGAATACATGAATGACCCAGCCCTCAGACTTGCGTGGTCGGCAATGGTCACAGCGCCTCGGACTGGAGAACACATGAATGACCCAGCCCTCAGACTTGCGTGTGCGGCAAGGGTCCCAGCGCCTCGGACTGGAGAACACATGAATGACCCAGCCCTCAGACTTGCGTGTGCGGCCAGGGTCTTAGCGCCTAGGACTGGAGAACAAATGAATGACCCAAGTCCTCAGACTTGCGTGTGCGGCAAGGGTCCCAGCGCTTCAGACTGGAGAATACATGAATGACCCAGCCCTCAGACTTGCGTGTGCGGCAAGGGTCTCAGCGCCTCGGACTGGAGAACACATGAATGACCCAGCCCTCAGACTTGCGTGTGCGGCCAGGCTCACAGCGCCTCGGACTGGAGAACACATGAATGACCCAAGTCCTCGGACTTGCATGTGCGGCAAGGGCCCCAGCGCCTCAGACTGGAGAATACATGAATGACCGAGCCCTCAGACTTGCGTGTGCGGCAAGGGTCCCAGCGCCTCAGACTGGAGAATACAGGAATGACCCAGCCCTCAGACTTGAGTGTGCGGCAAGGGTCCCAGCGCCTCAGACTGGAGAATACATGAATGACCCAGCCCTCAGACTTGCGTGTGCGGCAAGGGTCACAGCGCCTCAGACTGGAGAATACATGAATGACCCAGCCCTCAGACTTGCGTGTGCAGCAAGGGTCACAGCGCCTCAGACGGGAGAATACATGAATGACCTAGCCCTCAGACTTGCGTGTGCGGCAAGGGTCACAGCGCCTCAGAAGGGAGAATACATGAATGACCCAGCCCTCAGACTTGCGTGTGCGGCAAGGGTCCCAGCGCCTCAGACTGGAGAATACATGAATGACCCAGCCCTCAGACTTGCGTATGCGGCAAGGGTCACAGCGCCTCAGACGGGAGCATATATGAATGACCCAGCCCTCAGACTTGCCTGTGCGGCAAGGGTCACAGCGCCTCAGACTGGAGAATACATGAATGACCCAGCCCTCAGACTTGCGTGTGCGGCAAGGGTCCCAGCGCCTCAGACTGGAGAATACATGAATGACCCAGCCCTCAGACTTGCGTGTGCGGCAAGGGTCCCAGCGCCTCAGACTGGAGAATACATGAATGACCCAGCCCTCAGACTTGCGTGTGCGGCAAGGGTCACAGCGCCTCAGACTGGAGAATACATAAATGACCCAGCCCTCAGACTTGCGTGTGCAGCAAGGGTCACAGCGCCTCAGAAGGGAGAATACATGAATGACCCAGCCCTCAGACTTGCGTGTGCGGCAAGGGTCCCAGCGCCTCAGACTGGAGAATACATGAATGACCCAGCCCTCAGACTTGTGTGTGCGGCAAGGGTCACAGCGCCTCAGACGGGAGAATACATGAATGACCCAGCCCTCAGACTTGCGTGTGCGGCAAGGGTCACAGCGCCTCAGACTGGAGAATATATGAATGACCCAGCCCTCAGACTTGCGTGTGCGGCAAGGGTCACAGCGCCTCGGACTGGAGAACACTTGAATGACCCAATCCCTCAGACTTGCGTGTGCGGCAAGGGTCCCAGCGCTTCAGACTGGAGAATACATGAATGACCCAGCCCTCAGACTTGCGTGTGCGGCAAGGGTCACAGCGCCTCAGACTGGAGAATACATGAAGGACCCAGCCCTCAGACTTGCATGTGCGGCAAGGGTCCCAGCGCCTCAGACTGTAGAATACATGAATGACCCAGCCCTCAGACTTGCGTGTGCGGCAAGGGTCCCAGCACCTCAGACTGGAGAATACATGAATGACCCAGCACTCAGACTTGCGTGTGCGGCAAGGGTCCCAGCACCTCAGACTGGAGAATACATGAATGACCCAGCCCTCAGACTTGCGTGGTCGGCAAGGGTCACAGCGCCTCGGACTGGAGAACACATGAATGACCCAGCCCTCAGACTTGCGTGTGCGGCAAGGGTCCCAGCGCCTCGGACTGGAGAACACATGAATGACCCAGCCCTCAGACTTGCGTGTGCGGCCAGGGTCTTAGCGCCTAGGACTGGAGAACAAATGAATGACCCAAGTCCTCAGACTTGCGTGTGCGGCAAGGGTCCCAGCGCTTCAGACTGGAGAATACATGAATGACCCAGCCCTCAGACTTGCGTGTGCGGCAAGGGTCTCAGCGCCTCGGACTGGAGAACACATGAATGACCCAGCCCTCAGACTTGCGTGTGCGGCCAGGCTCACAGCGCCTCGGACTGGAGAACACATGAATGACCCAAGTCTTCGGACTTGCATGTGCGGCAAGGGCCCCAGCGCCTCAGACTGGAGAATACATGAATGACCGAGCCCTCAGACTTGCGTGTGCGGCAAGGGTCCCAGCGCCTCAGACTGGAGAATACAGGAATGACCCAGCCCTCAGACTTGAGTGTGCGGCAAGGGTCCCAGCGCCTCAGACTGGAGAATACATGAATGACCCAGCCCTCAGACTTGCGTGTGCGGCAAGGGTCCCAGCGCCTCAGACTGGAGAATACATGAATGACCCAGCCCTCAGACTTGTGTGTGCGGCAAGGGTCCCAGCGCCTCAGACTGGAGAATACATGAATGACCCAGCCCTCAGACTTGCGTGTGCGGCAAGGGTCACAGCGCCTCAGACTGGAGAATACATGAATGACCCAGCCCTCAGACTTGCGTGTGCAGCAAGGGTCACAGCGCCTCAGACGGGAGAATACATGAATGACCTAGCCCTCAGACTTGCGTGTGCGGCAAGGGTCACAGCGCCTCAGAAGGGAGAATACATGAATGACCCAGCCCTCAGACTTGCGTGTACGGCAAGGGTCCCAGCGCCTCAGACTGGAGAATACATGAATGACCCAGCCCTCAGACTTGCGTATGCGGCAAGGGTCACAGCGCCTCAGACGGGAGCATATATGAATGACCCAGCCCTCAGACTTGCGTGTGCGGCAAGGGTCACAGCGCCTCAGACTGGAGAATACATGAATGACCCAGCCCTCAGACTTGCGTGTGCGGCAAGGGTCCCAGCGCCTCAGACTGGAGAATACATGAATGACCCAGCCCTCAGACTTGCGTGTGCGGCAATATAATCCACATTTGTAAAGCGCACAATCACCCGTAAGGGTCTCTAGGCGCTGGGGGCCGTCGGGGAGATTAAGCAAGCTATTGCCCAGAGTCACATGGTGCTGGGCTAACCTGCCACCTGAGCCGGGGATCGAACCCTGATCCCCAGATTCCAGCGTCAGTCGCCCTGGCCGCGGCGCCACACCTCTCCCTTCAAGCGGCAAGGGTCACAGCGCCTCAGACTGGAGAATACATGAATGACCCAGCCCTCAGACTTGCGTGTGCAGCAAGGGTCACAGCGCCTCAGACGGGAGAATACATGAATGACCTAGCCCTCAGACTTGCGTGTGCGGCAAGGGTCACAGCGCCTCAGAAGGGAGAATACATGAATGACCCAGCCCTCAGACTTGCGTGTACGGCAAGGGTCCCAGCGCCTCAGACTGGAGAATACATGAATGACCCAGCCCTCAGACTTGCGTATGCAGCAAGGGTCACAGCGCCTCAGACGGGAGCATATATGAATGACCCAGCCCTCAGACTTGCGTGTGCGGCAAGGGTCACAGCGCCTCAGACTGGAGAATACATGAATGACCCAGCCCTCAGACTTGCGTGTGCGGCAAGGGTCACAGCGCCTCAGACTGGAGAACACATGAAGGACCCAGCCCTCAGACTTGCGTGTGCTCAAGGGTCACAGCGCCTCAGACTGGAGAACACATGAATGACCCAGCCCTCAGACTTGCGTGTTCGGCAAGGGTCACAGCGCCTCGGACTGGAGAACACATGAATGACCCAGCCCTCAGACTTGCGTGTGTGGCAAGGGTCTCAGCGCCTCGGACTGGAGAACACATGAATGACCCAGCCCTCAGACTTGCGTGTGCGGCCAGGCTCACAGCGCCTCGGACTGGAGAACACATGAATGACCCAGCCCTCAGACTTGCGTGTGTGGCAAGGGTCCCAGCGCCTCAGACTGGAGAAAACATGAATGACCCAGCCCTCAGACTTGCGTGCGCGGCAAGGGTCCCAGCGCCTCAGACTGGAGAATACATGAATGACCCAGCCCTCAGACTTGCGTGTGCGGCAAGGGTCCCAGCGCCTCAGACTGGAGAACAACAGAATTACCCAGCCCTCAGACTTGTGTGTGCGGCAAGGGCCCCAGCGCCTCAGACTGGAGAATACATGAATGACCCAGCCCTCAGACTTGCGTGTGCGGCAAGGGTCCCAGTGCCTCAGACTGGAGAATACATGAATGGCCCAGCCCTCATACTTGCGTGTGCCGCAAGGGTCCCAGCGCCTCAGACTGGAGAAAACATGAATGACCCAGCCCTCAGACTTGCGTGTGCGGCAAGGGTCCCAGCGCCTCATACTGGAGAATACATGAATGACTCAGCCCTCAGACTTGCGTGTGCAGTGAGGGTCACAGCGCCTCAGACTGGAGAATACATGAATGACCCAGCCCTCAGACTTGCGTGTGCAGCAAGGGTCACAGCGCCTCAGACGGGAGAATACATGAATGACCTAGCCCTCAGACATGCGTGTGCGGCAAGGGTCACAGCGCCTCAGAAGGGAGAATACATGAATGACCCAGCCCTCAGACTTGCGTGTGCGGCAAGGGTCCCAGCGCCTCAGACTGGAGAATACATGAATGACCCAGCCCTCAGACTTGCGTATGCGGCAAGGGTCACAGCGCCTCAGACGGGAGCATATATGAATGACCCAGCCCTCAGACTTGCGTGTGCGGCAAGGATCACAGCGCCTCAGACTGGAGAATACATGAATGACCCAGCCCTCAGACTTGCGTGTGCGGCAAGGGTCCCAGCGCCTCAGACTGGAGAACACATGAAGGACCCAGCCCTCAGACTTGCGTGTGCTCAAGGGTCACAGCGCCTCAGACTGGAGAACACATGAATGACCCAGCCCTCAGACTTGCGTGTTCGGCAAGGGTCACAGCGCCTCGGACTGGAGAACACATGAATGACCCAGCCCTCAGACTTGCGTGTGCGGCAAGGGTCTCAGCGCCTCGGACTGGAGAACACATGAATGACCCAGCCCTCAGACTTGCGTGTGCGGCCAGGCTCACAGCGCCTCGGACTGGAGAACACATGAATGACCCAGCCCTCAGACTTGCGTGTGTGGCAAGGGTCCCAGCGCCTCAGACTGGAGAAAACATGAATGACCCAGCCCTCAGACTTGCGTGCGCGGCAAGGGTCCCAGCGCCTCAGACTGGAGAATACATGAATGACCCAGCCCTCAGACTTGCGTGTGCGGCAAGGGTCCCAGCGCCTCAGACTGGAGAACAACAGAATTACCCAGCCCTCAGACTTGTGTGTGCGGCAAGGGCCCCAGCGCCTCAGACTGGAGAATACATGAATGACCCAGCCCTCAGACTTGCGTGTGCGGCAAGGGTCCCAGTGCCTCAGACTGGAGAATACATGAATGGCCCAGCCCTCATACTTGCGTGTGCCGCAAGGGTCCCAGCGCCTCAGACTGGAGAAAACATGAATGACCCAGCCCTCAGACTTGCGTGTGCGGCAAGGGTCCCAGCGCCTCATACTGGAGAATACATGAATGACTCAGCCCTCAGACTTGCGTGTGCAGTGAGGGTCCCAGCGCCTCAGACTGGAGAATACATGAATGACCCAGCCCTCAGACTTGCGTGTGCAGCAAGGGTCCCAGCGCCTCAGACTGGAGAACAACAGAATGACCCAGCCCTCAGACTTGCGTGTGCGGCAAGGGTCCCAGCGCCTCAGACTGGAGAATACATGAATGACCCAGCCCTCAGACTTGCGTGTACGGCAAGGGTCCCAGCGCCTCAGACTGGAAAATACATGAATGACCCAGCCCTCAGACTTGCGTGTGCGGCAAGGGTCCCAGCGCCTCAGACTGGAGAATACATGAATGACCCATCCCTCAGACTTGCGTGTGCGGCAAGGGTCCCAGCGCCTCAGACTGGAGAATACATGAATGACCCAGCCCTCAGACTTGCGTGTGCGGCAAGGGTCACAGCGCCTCAGACTGGAGAATACATAAATGACCCAGCCCTCAGACTTGCGTGTGCAGCAAGGGTCACAGCGCCTCAGAAGGGAGAATACATGAATGACCCAGCCCTCAGACTTGCGTGTGCGGCAAGGGTCCCAGCGCCTCAGACTGGAGAATACATGAATGACCCAGCCCTCAGACTTGTGTGTGCGGCAAGGGTCACAGCGCCTCAGACGGGAGAATACATGAATGACCCAGCCCTCAGACTTGCGTGTGCGGCAAGGGTCACAGCGCCTCAGACTGGAGAATACATGAATGACCCAGCCCTCAGACTTGCGTGTGCGGCAAGGGTCACAGCGCCTCGGACTGGAGAACACTTGAATGACCCAATCCCTCAGACTTGCGTGTGCGGCAAGGGTCCCAGTGCCTCAGACTGGATAATACAGGAATTACCCAGCCCTCAGACTTGTGCGTGCGGCAAGGGTCACAGCGCCTCAGACGGGAGAATACATGAATGACCCAGCCCTCAGACTTGCGTGTGCGGCAAGGGTCACAGCGCCTCAGACTGGAGAATACATGAATGACCCAGCCCTCAGACTTGCGTGTGAGGCAAGGGTCACAGCGCCTCAGACGGGAGAATACATGAATGACCCAGCCCTTAGACTTGCGTGTGCGGCAAGGGTCCCAGTGCCTCAGACTGGAGAATACATGTGTTAGAATTGGGGGTCTCTGGTTGGCGCAGCGCAGCACTGGCGACAAGCAGGGAGCCTCTCCTCTAAGTCAGGGCAAAGGATTACTCCCAGAAATAACACCTGCTCACCCTCTAGGTAGTGTGGCGCAAGCAGTCTTGGCTAAACTCTGGAGTACATAGGGTTAAACATTTGCAGTATCACACACAATAACCATCAACCCACCACACAATGACGCCAGACTGTATTTATGTAAAAATATATCTATTTTATATAGATTCAAAGCAGGCTTGTAAATATGGTCTTTGTACAGTTCAAAATGGTTCCAGTTACTTGTTCAGGTTGTACATATACTCTTCACGTAGTGCCTTGTAAATACAGTCTTTCAGATTGCAAGAAGCGGTTCCAGTTACTCTCTAAATATGTCACAGGTTCCAAAAGCAATGGTAGTTCTTATTCAGCTTTAAAAATAGTTCTTAATTCCTGGACCAATGCTACTGGCTGAAAAATGACCTTTCCCAGCTTACTTTAGGCTTACAATGGTCCAGGCCCCGTGCGCTGTGTGTGGACCCCTTTTGCTCCCTTAGGTACGCTTTACAGAGCTTTAGATCGTCTCGTTCGGTAAATCCAGTGCGGCCCCGCTAAACTTCACGCATCTCGCGTGAGAAGCGTACGGTGCTGAAGAAGGGGATGCAAGGCGTACTGGGCACTGGAGCTGTGCGAGGCGTACCGAAGCTGGGAGACGTCTCGCAGGTACGGCCACACAGCGGAGGGCCTCAGGGGGCTCGAGGGAGTACGTGCCTCACGGACTTCGGGTCCTGAGCGCCACACACTTTACACACAGTCAGACTACCTTCTTGGGGGTGATGCGAAGGGCCCAGCAGCGGAGGTCAGGTCTGGTCACGTCACGGTGCTCCTTGGGGGCAAGGCGGGCTACGGCTCGTCAGGCGTCGGCGTAGGGCTCTCAAAGGACGGTGCGTTGTGGGGCAAACAGACGTACCCGCGGCATACGCTTCGACCCTGGAGGGGGAGCGGCTGCAGGCGGGGCTGATGGGGGTACGATGCAGAACAATACGTACCAGCCAGGCGCGGCCCCGCAGCACTTCACTTCACAGCTGCGGGGAGCGGGTCTCAGCGCACGGGTCACGGAGGGCACAACTTGCAGGCAGAGTCCGTCTTTGCTGGGCAGCCTGCAACACGGGGATCAGCAGGCGGCGATGCTCGGACCGGAGAGGTCCTCCTTCACGGTGTGAGCTACGGCTCAGAACGGGGGCAGTCACGGTGCTCGGGCCAGCGAGGGGATGGTCTTCACTTTGCAGCTGGCACACGATCAGGCCACAGTCACGGTGCTCATGGGACCCAGATGCTCAAATTGGTAGAGAGCGCGGCGTAGAAGCACGACGCTCTCAACACTCCTTCACTCGGCGGTGCAGGGACAGACAGCCCACGCCAGCAGCAGCTTCCTTCAGGGGGGGGGTAGCGCCCACTGTTCCTGGGGCGCAGTTCAGGGGGCAAGTTCCACGGCAAGCCCTTGGAGATCTTTGTAGGAGTTTGGCACTAGTTGAAAATAAAGTAAAAGTCTCTTTCAGTCTTTCCTTTCTCTCCTTCTGCAGCAAGGCACCCAACACAGGCCAGAGACAGCACTCCTCCTTGTAGTCTTTCCAGGTCCTTCTCTTCGGGCAGAGTTTCTTCTGTAGCGCAAACAGGATCTAATTTACAAGGAGCTGGGCTCCTACTTTTATACACCATTTCCTTTGTCTTTCCAGGCCAGGGGGACCTCTGCATAATTCCTTTCAGTCTCCGAGCACTTGTTGGGTGTACTCTGGCTGTTGCTTTCAGTGTGGGGGCAGGCACATCAGACGCTCCCCAGGGGGGCGGAGCCAGCATTGTGGGGACAGGGGCTGCCAGGAGTACCTTGTTGACAGTGCTTCGCCCTTCCTGGGCCAGGTGCAGGCTGAGTCATCAGTCGCCCCCCAGGGGGCGGAGCCAGCATTGTGGAGGCAGAGCACAGCCTGATTAAAAGTCCAGGGCCACTCCTACCTCCCACTAAGGTGTAACCCTTGCATTCACCACCTGTCATCCCCCAGCCCTGTCACTCACACATCCCAGACAGCCAGATACACATACTAGCAAAGGCGGGCTGAAATGGTTAGGCAAGCATATGCTAACTTTCTAAAAGTAGCATTTGCAAACACAGGATATTAAAATAAACTTTACTAAAAGAAGTATTTTATTATTCTGAGTTCAGGCATACTAAACATTATTTTCTACCATGTTCCCTGAGCCTGCTGGGATTATAGAGTGTAATAATTCCAGCAGCCCATCTGGCCTAAAGGGAACAGGTAGCCTTACAATAGTGAAAAACGAATTTGGCAGTAATTCACTATTAGGACATGCCACACACACCAGAGCAGGTCCTACCTTACACTTACAATGCACCCTGCCCTTGGGCCTACCATAGGGGTGACTAATATGAAGTTAAGGGAAGGTTTAGGGGCTGGCAAGTGTGTGCAACTGCCCAGCCAGCATGACAGTACCAGACTGCACGCAGGCTCTGACATGGCAGACCTTAGACACATTTTAAGGCTGCTTCTGTGGGTGGCGCAACCAGCGCTGCAGGCCCACTAGCAGTATTGGCATTCACAAGCCCTGGCACTCCTGGTGCACTTTACTGGGGACTGACAGTAAATCCAATGAACCAATCAGGTATATCAATCACATATACATTTTGCACAGGGAGAGCATATGCACTTTACCACTGGTCAGCAGTGGTAAAGTGCCCAGAGTCATTAAACCAACAAAAACAGGTCAGAGAGTGTATTGGAGGAAGGCAAAAAGTTTAGGGATGACCCTGCCAAGAGGGCCATGTCCAACAACATGAATGACCCAGCCCTCAGACTTGCGTGTGCGGCAAGGGTCCCAGCGCCTCAGACTGGAGAATACATGAATGATCCAGCCCGCAGACTTGCGTGTGCGGCAAGGTTCACAGAGCCTCAGACGGGAGAATACATGAATGACCCAGCCCTCAGACTTGCGGGTGCAGCAAGGGTCCCAGCCTCTCAGACTGGAGAATACATGAATGACCCAGCCCTCAGACTTGCGTGTGCGGCAAGGTTCACAGCGCCTCAGACTGGAGAATGCATGAATGATCCAGCCCTCAGACTTGCGTGTGCGGCAAGTGTCCCAGCGCCTCAGACTGGAGAATACATGAATGACCCACCCCTCAGACTTGCGTGTGCGGCAAGGGTCCCAGCGCCACAGACCGGAGAATACATGAATGACCCAGCCCTCAGACTTGCGTGTGCGGCAAGGGTCCCAGCGCCTCAGACAGGAGAATACATGAATGACCCAGCCCTCAGACTTGCGTGTGCGGCAACGGTCACAGCGCCTCGGACTGGAGAACACATGAATGACCCAGCCCTCAGACTTGCGTGTGCGGCAAGGGTCTCAGCGCCTCGGACTGGAGAACACATGAATGACCCAGCCCTCAGACTTGCGTGTGC
Organism: Lissotriton helveticus; assembly: GCF_964261635.1. Classification (NCBI taxonomy): domain Eukaryota; kingdom Metazoa; phylum Chordata; class Amphibia; order Caudata; family Salamandridae; genus Lissotriton; species Lissotriton helveticus. The sequence goes on along the minus strand of NC_136057.1, from coordinate 119,550,944 downwards.
AGCAAGGGTCTCAGCGCCTCAGACTGGAGAATATATGAATGACCCAAGCCCTCAGACTTGCGTGTGCGGCAAGGGTCACAGCGCCTCGGACTGGAGACTACATGAATGACCCAAACCCTCAGACTTGCGTGTGCGGCAAGGGTCCCAGCGCCTCAGACTGGAGAATACACAAATTACCCAGCCCTCAGACTTGCGTGTGCGGCAAGGGTCACAGTGCCTCAGACTGGAGAATACATGAATGACCCAGCCCTCAGACTTGCGTGTGCGGCAAGGGCCCCAGCGCCTCAGACTGTAGAATACACAAATGACCCAGCCCTCAGACTTGCGTGTGCGGCAAGGGTCACAGCGCCTCAGACTGGAGAATACATGAATGACCCAGCCCTCAGACTTGCGTGTGCGGCAAGGGCCCCAGCGCCTCAGACTGTAGAATACATGAATGACCCAGCCTTCAGACTTGCGTGTGCGGCAAGGGTCCCAGCGCCTCAGACTGGAGAATACATAAATGACCCAGCCCTCAGACTTGCGTGTGCGGCAAGGGTCACAGCGCCTCAGACTGGAGAATACACGAATGACCCAGCTCTCAGACTTGCGTGTGAGGCAAGGGTCACAGCGCCTCAGACTGGAGAAGACACGAATGGCCCAGCCCTCGGACTTGCGTGTGCGGCAAGGGTCCCAGCGCCTCAGACGGGAGAATACGTGAATGACTCAGCCCTCAGACTTGCGTGTGCGGCAAGGTTCACAGCGCCTCAGATGGGAGAATACATGAAAGACCCAGCCCTCAGACTTGCGTGTGCGGCAAGGGTCCCAGCGCCTCAGACTGGAGAATACATGAATGACCCAAGCCCTCAGACTTGCGGGTGCGGCAAGGGTCCCAGCGCCTCAGACTGTAGAATACATGAATGACCCAGCCCTCAGACTTGCGTGTGCGGCAAGGGTCCCAGCGCCTCAGACTGGAGAATACATGAATGACCCGGGCCTCAGACGTTCGTGAGCGGCAAGGGTCCCAGCGCCTCAGACAATACATGAATGACCCAGCCCTCAGACTTGCGTGTGCGGCAAGGGTCCCAGCGCCTCAGACTGGAGAATACATGAATGACCCCTCCCTCAGACCTGCGTGTGCGGCAAGGGTCCCAGCGCCTCAGACTGGAGAATACATGAATGACCCAGCCCTTAGACTTGCGTGTGCGGCAAGAGTCCAGCGCCTCAGACTGGAGAATACATGAATGACCCAGCCCTCAGACTTGCATGTGCGGCAAGGGTCCCAGCGCCTCAGACTGGAGAATACATGAATGACCCAGCCCTCAGACTTGCGTGTGCGGCAAGGGTCACAGCGCCTCAGACGGGAGAATACATGAATGACCCAGCCCTCAGACTTACGTGTGCGGCAAGGGTCACAGTGCCTCAGACTGGACAATACATGAATGACCCAGCCCTCAGACTTGCGTGTGCAGCAAGGGTCCCAGCGCCTCAGACGGGAGAATACATGAATGACTCAGCCCTCAGACTTGCGTGTGCGGCAAGGTTCACAGCGCCTCAGACGGGAGAATACATGAATGACCCAGCCCTCAGACTTGCAGGTGCGGCAAGGGTCTCAGCGTCTCAGACTGGAGAATACATGAATGACCCAAGCCCTCAGACTTGCGGGTGCGGCAAAGGTCCCAGCGCCTCAGACTGGAGAATACATGAATGACCCAGCCCTCAGACTTGCGTGTGCAGCAAGGGCCCCAGCACCTCAGACTGGAGAACACATGAATGACCCAGCCCTCAGACTTGCGGGTGCGGCAAGGGTCCCAGCACCTCAGACTGGAGAATACATGAATGACCCAGCCCTCAGACTTGCATGTGCGGCAAGGGTCCCAGCGCCTCAGACTGGAGAATACATGAATGACCCAGCCCTCAGACTTGCGTGTGCGGCAAGGGTCACAGCGCCTCAGACGGGAGAATACATGAATGACCCAGCCCTCAGACTTACGTGTGCGGCAAGGGTCACAGTGCCTCAGACTGGAGAATACATGAATGACCCAGCCCTCACACTTGCGTGTGCGGCAAGGGTCCCAGCGCCTCAGACTGGAGAATACACGAATGACCCAGCCCTCAGACTTGCGTGTGCGGCAAGGGTCCCAGCGCCTCAGACGGGAGAATACATGAATGACTCAGCCCTCAGACTTGCGTGTGCGGCAAGGTTCACAGCGCCCCAGACGGGAGAATACATGAATGACCCAGCCCTCAGACTTGCAGGTGCGGCAAGGGTCCCAGCGTCTCAGACTGGAGAATACATGAATGACCCAAGCCCTCAGACTTGCGGGTGCGGCAAAGGTCCCAGCACCTCAGACTGGAGAATACATGAATGACCCAGCCCTCAGACTTGCGTGTGCAACAAGGGCCCCAGCACCTCAGACTTGGAGAACACATGAATGACCCAGCCCTCAGACTTGCGGGTGCGGCAAGGGTCCCAGCGCCTCAGACTGGAGAATACATGAATGACCCAGCCCTCAGACTTGCGTGTGCGGCAAGGGTCACAGCGCCTCAGAAGGGAGAATACATGAATGACCCAGCCCTCAGACTTGCGTGTGCGGCAAGGGTCACAGCGCCTCAGAAGGGAGAATACATGAATGACCCAGCCCTCAGACTTGCGTGTGCCGCAAGGGTCACAGCGCCTCAGACTAGAGAATACATGATTGACCCAGCCCTCAGACTTGCGTGTGCGGCAAGGGTCACAGCGCCTCAGACTGGAGAATACATGAATGACCCAGCCCTCAGACTTGCGTGCGCGGCAAGGGTCACAGCGCCTCAGACTGGAGAATACATGAATGACCCAAGCCCTCAGACTTGCGTGTGCGGCAAGGGTCACAGCGCCTCAGACTGGAGAACACATGAATGACCCAAGCCCTCAGACTTGCGTGTGCGGCAAGGGTCACAGCGCCTCAGACTGGAGAACACATGAATGACCCAAGCCCTCAGACTTGCGTGTGCGGCAAGGGCCCCAGCGCCTCAGACTGGAGAACACATGAATGACCCAGCCCTCAGACTTGCGTGTGCGGCAAGGGTCCCAGTGCCTCAGACTGGAGAATACAGGAATGACCCAGCCCTCAGACTTGCGTGTGCGGCAAGGGTCCCAGGGCCTCAGACTGGAGAATACAGGAATGACCCAGCCCTCAGACTTGCGTGTGCGGCAAGGGTCACAGCGCCTCAGACTGGAGAATACATGAACGACCCAGCCCTCAGACTTTCGTGTGCGGCAAGGGTCACAGCCCCTCAGACTGGAGAATACATGAATGACCCAAGCCCTCAGACTTGCGTGTGCGGCAAGGGTCACAGCTCCTCAGACTGGAGAATACATGAATGACCCAAGCCCTCAGACTTGCGTGTGCGGCAAGGGTCACAGCGCCTCAGACTGGAGAACAAATGAATGACCCAAGCCCTCAGACTTGCGTGTGTGGCAAGGGTCACAGCGCCTCAGACTGGAGAACACGTGAATGACCCAAGCCCTCAGACTTGCATGTGTGGCAAGGGTCACAGCGCCTCAGACTGGATAACACGTGAATGACCCAAGCCCTCAGACTTGCGTGTGCGGCAAGGGTACCAGCGCCTCAGACTGGAGAATAAATGAATGACCCAGCCCTCAGACTTGCGTGTGCGGCAAGGGTCCCAGCGCCTCCGACTGGAGAATACATGAATGACCCAGCCCTCAGACTTGCATGTGCGTCAAGGGTCAGAGCGCCTCAGACTGGAGAATACATGAATTACCCAGCCCTCAGACTTGCGTGTGCGGCAAGGGTCACAGCGCCTCAGACGGGGAATAATTGAATGACCCAGCCCTCAGACTTGCGTGTGCGGCAAGGGTCACAGCGCCTCAGAAGGGAGAATACATGAGTGACCCAGCCCTCAGACTTGCGTGTGCGGCAAGGGTCCCAGCGCCTCAGACTGGAGAATAAATGAATGACCCAGCCCTCAGACTTGCGTGTGCGGCAAGGGTCACAGCGCCTCAGACGGGAGAATACATGAATGACCCAGCCCTCAGACTTGCGTGTGCGGCAAGGGTCCCAGCGCCTCAGACTGGAGAATACATGAATGACCCAGCCCTCAGACTTGCGTGTGCGGCAACTGTCCCAGCGCCTCAGACTGGAGAATACATGAATGACCCAGCCCTCATACTTGCGTGTGCGGCAAGGGTCCCAGCGCCTCCAACTGGAGAATACATGAATGACCCAGCCCTCAGACTTGCGTGTGCGGCAAGGGTCACAGCGCCTCAGACTGGAGAACACATGAATGACCCAGCCCTCAGACTTGCGTGTGCAGCATTGGTCACAGCGCCTCAGACGGGAGAATACATGAATGACCGAGCCCTCAGACTTGCGTGTGCGGCAAGGGTCACAGCGCCTCAGAAGGGAGAATACATGAATGACCCTGCACTCAGACTTGCGTGTGCGGCAAGAGTCCCAGCACCTCAGACTGGAGAATACATGAATGACCCAGCCCTCAGACTTGCATGTGCGGCAAGGGTCACAGCACCTAAGACGGGAGAATACATGAATGGCCCAGCCCTCAGACTTGCGTGTGTGGCAAGGGTCACAGCGCCTCAGACTGGAGAATACATGAATGACCCAGCCCTCAGACTTGCGTGTGCTGCAAGGGTCCCAGCGCCTCAGACTGGAGAGCACATGAATGACCCAGCCCTCAGACTTGCGTGTTCGGCAAGGGTCACAGCGCCTCAGACTGGAGAATACATGAATGACCCAGCCCTCACACTTGCGTGTGCGGCAAGGGTCTCAGCGCCTCAGACTGGAGAATAAATGAATGACCCAGCCCTCCGACTTGCGTGTGCGGCAAGGATCCCAGCGCCTCAGAAGGGAGAATACATGAATGACCCAGCCCTCAGACTTGCCTGTGCGGCAAGGGTCTCAGCGCCTCAGACTGGAGAATACATGAATGACCCAGCCCTCAGACTTGCGTGTGCGGCAAGGGCCCCAGCGCCTCAGACTGGAGAATACATGAATGACCCAGCCCTCCGACTTGCGTGTGCGGCAAGGGTCCCAGCGCCTCAGACTGGAGAACACGTGAATGACCCAAGCCCTCAGACTTGCTTGTGTGGCAAGGGTCACAGCGCCTCAGACTGGATAACACATGAATGACCCAAGACCTCAGACCTGCGTGTGTGGCAAGGGTCACAGCGCCTCAGACTGGAGAACACATGAATGACCCAAGCCCTCAGACTTGCGTGTGCGGCAAGGGCCCCAGCGCCTCAGACTGGAGAATACATGAATGACCCAGCCCTCAGACTTGCGTGTGTGGCAAGGGTCCCAGCGCCTCAGACTGGAGAATACACTAATGACCCAGCTCTCTGACTTGCGTGTGCGGCAAGGGTCCCAGCGCCTCAGACTGGAGAATACACTAATGACCCAGCCCTCAGACTTGCGTGTGCGGCAAGGGTCCAGCACCTCAGACTGGAGAATACATGAATGACCCAGCCCTCAGGCTTGCGTGTGTGGCAAGGGTCCCAGCGCCTCAGACTGGAGAATACACTAATGACCCAGCCCTCAGACTTGCGTGTGCGGCAAGGGTCCAGCGCCTCAGACTGGAGAATACATGAATGACCCAGCCCTCAGGCTTGCGTGTGCGGCAAGGTTCCCAGCGCCTCAGACTGGAGAATACATGAATGATCCAGCCCTCAGACTTGCGTGTGCGGCAAGGGTCACAGCGCCTCAGACGGGAGAATACATGAATGACCCAGACCACAGACTTGCGTTTGCGGCAAGGGTCACAGCGCCTCAGACTGGAGAACACGTGAATGACCCAAGCACTCAGACTTGCGTGTGCGGCAAGGGCCCCAGCGCCTCAGACTGGAGAACACGTGAATGACCCAGCCCTCAGACTTGCATGTGCGGCAAGGGCCCCAGCACCTCAGTCTGGAGAACACATGAATGACCCAGCCCTCAGACTTGCGTGTGCGGCAAGGGTCCCAGCGCCTCAGACTGGAGAATACACTAATGACCCAGCTCTCTGACTTGCGTGTGTGGCAAGGATCCCAGCGCCTCAGACTGGAGCATACATGAATGACCCAAGCCCTCAGACTTGCGTGTACGGCAAGGGTCACAGTTCCTCAGACTGGAGAATATATGAATGACCGAAGCCCTCAGACTTGCGTGTGCGGCAAGGGTCACAGCGCCTCGGACTGGAGAATACATGAATGACCCAAGCCCTCAGACTTCCGAGTGCGGCAAGAGTCACAGAACCTTGGACTGGAGCATACATGAATGACGCAAGCCCTCAGACTTGCGTGTGCGGCAAGGGTCACAGCGCCTCAGACTGGAGAATACATGAATGACCCATCCCTCAGACTTGCATGTGCGGCAAGGGTCCCAGCGCCTCAGACTGGAGAATACATGAATGACCCAGCCCTCAGACTTGCCTGTGTGGCAAGGGTCATAGCGCCTCAGACTGGAGAATACATGAATGACCCAGCCCTCAGACTTGCGTGTGCGGCAAGGGTCCCAGCGCCTCAGACTGGAGAATACATGAATGACCCAGCCCTCGGACTTGCGTGTGCGGCAAGGGTCCCAACGCCTCAGACTGGAGAATACATGAATGACCCAGCCCTCAGACTTGCCTGTGTGGCAAGGGTCATAGCGCCTCAGACTGGAGAATACATGAAAGACCCAGCCCTCAGACTTGCCTGTGCGGCAAGGGTCACAGCCCCTCAGACTGGAGAATACATGAATGACCCAGCCCTCAGACTTGCGTGTGCGGCAAGGGTCCCAGCGCCTCAGATGGGAGAATACATGAATGACCCAGCCCTCAGACTTGCGTGTGCGGCAAGGATCACAGCGCCTCAGACGGGAAAATACATGAATGACCCAGCCCTCAGACTTGCGTGTGCGGCAAGGGTCACAGCGCCTCCGACTGGAGATTACATGAATGACCCAGCCCTCAGACTTGCGTGTGCGGCAAGGGTCACAGCGCCTCAGACTGGAGAATACATGAATGACCCAGCCCTCAGACTTGCGTGTGCGGCAAGGTCACAGCGCCTCAGACTGGAGAATACATGAATGACCCAAGCCCTCAGACTTGCTTGTGCAGCAAGGGTCACAGCGCCTCAGACTGGAGAACACATGAATGACCCAAGCCCTCAGACATGCGTGTTTGGCAAGGGTCACAGCGCCTCAGACTGGAGAACACATGAATGACCCAAGCCCTCAGACTTGCGTGTGCGGCAAGGGTCACAGCGCCTCAGACTGGAGAATACATGAATGACCCATCCCTCAGACTTGCATGTGCGGCAAGGGTCCCAGCGCCTCAGACTGGAGAATACATGAATGACCCAGCCCTCAGACTTGCCTGTGTGGCAAGGGTCATAGCGCCTCAGACTGGAGAATACATGAATGACCCAGCCCTCAGACTTGCGTGTGCGGCAAGGGTCCCAGCGCCTCAGACTGGAGAATACATGAATGACCCAGCCCTCGGACTTGCGTGTGCGGCAAGGGTCCCAACGCCTCAGACTGGAGAATACATGAATGACCCAGCCCTCAGACTTGCCTGTGTGGCAAGGGTCATAGCGCCTCAGACTGGAGAATACATGAAAGACCCAGCCCTCAGACTTGCCTGTGCGGCAAGGGTCACAGCCCCTCAGACTGGAGAATACATGAATGACCCAGCCCTCAGACTTGCGTGTGCGGCAAGGGTCCCAGCGCCTCAGATGGGAGAATACATGAATGACCCAGCCCTCAGACTTGCGTGTGCGGCAAGGATCACAGCGCCTCAGACGGGAAAATACATGAATGACCCAGCCCTCAGACTTGCGTGTGCGGCAAGGGTCACAGCGCCTCAGACTGGAGATTACATGAATGACCCAGCCCTCAGACTTGCGTGTGCGGCAAGGGTCACAGCACCTCAGACTGGAGAATACATGAATGACCCAGCCCTCAGACTTGCGTGTGCGGCAAGGTCACAGCGCCTCAGACTGGAGAATACATGAATGACCCAAGCCCTCAGACTTGCTTGTGCAGCAAGGGTCACAGCGCCTCAGACTGGAGAACACATGAATGACCCAAGCCCTCAGACATGCGTGTTTGGCAAGGGTCACAGCGCCTCAGACTGGAGAACACATGAATGGCCCAAGCCCTCAGACTTGCGTATGTGGCAAGGGTCACAGTGCCTCAGACTGGAGAACACATGAATAACCCAAGCCCTCAGACTTGCGTGTGCGGCAAAGGTCACAGCGCCTCAGACTGGAGAACACATGAATGACCCAAGCCCTCAGACTTGCGTGTGCATCTAGGGTCACAGCGCCTCAGACTGGAGAACACATGAATGACCCAGGCCCTCAGACTTGCGTGTGCGGCAAGGGTCACATCGCCTCAGACTGGAGAACACATGAATGACCCAAGCCCTCAGACTTGCGTGTGCGCCAAGGGTCACAGCGCCTCAGACTGGAGAACACATGAATGACCCAAGCCCTCAGACTTGCGTGTGCGGCAAGGGTCACAGCGCCTCAGACTGGAGAACACATGAATGACCCAAGCCCTCAGAATTGCGTGTGCAGCAAGAGTCACAGCGCCTCAGACTGTAGAACACATGAATGACCCAAGCCCTCAGACTTGCGTGTGCGGCAAGGGTCACAGTGCCTCAGACTGGAGAATACATGAATGACCCAAGCCCTCAGACTTGCGTGTGCGGCAAACATCACAGCGCCTCAGACTGGAGAATACATGAATGACCCAAGCCCTCATACTAGCGTGTGAAGCAAGGGTCACAGCGCCTCAGACTGGAGAATGCATGAACGACCCAGCCCTCAGACTTGCGTGTGCGGCAAGGGTCACAGCCCCTCAGACTGGAGAATGCATGAATGACCCAAGCCCTCAGACTTGCGTGTGCGGCAAGGGTCACAGCCCCTCAGACTGGAGAATACATGAATGACCCAAGTCCTCAGACTTGCGTGTGCGGCAAGGGTCACAGCCCCTCAGACTGGAGAATACATGAATGACCCAAGCCCTCAGACTTGCTTGTGCGGCAAGGGTCACAGCGCCTCAGACTGGAGAACACATGAATGACCCAAGCCCTCAGACTTGCGTGTTTGGCAAGGGTTACAGCGCCTCAGACTGGAGAACACACGAATGACCCAAGCCCTCAGACTTGCGTATGTGGCAAGTGTCACAGCGCCTCAGACTGGAGAACACATGAATAACCCAAGCCCTCAGACTTGCGTGTGCGGCAAAGGTCACAGCGCCTCAGACTGGAGAACACATGAATGACCCAAGCCCTCAGACTTGCGTGTGCATCTAGGGTCACAGCGCCTCAGACTGGAGAACACATGAATGACCCAGGCCCTCAGACTTGCGTGTGCGGCAATGGTCACATCGCCTCAGACTGGAGAACACATGAATGACCCAAGCCCTCAGACTTGCGTGTGCGGCAAGGGTCACAGCGCCTCAGACTGAAGAACACATGAATGACCCAAGCCCTCAGACTTGCGTGTGCGGCAAGGGTCACAGCGCCTCAGACTGGAGAACACATGAATGACCCAAGCCCTCAGAATTGCGTGTGCGGCAAGAGTCACAGCGCCTCAGACTGTAGAACACATGAATGACCCAAGCCCTCAGACTTGCGTGTGCGGCAAGGGTCACAGCGCCTCAGAAGGGAGAATACATGAATGACCCAAGCCCTCAGACTTGCGTGTGCGGCAAACATCACAGCGCCTCAGACTGGAGAATACATGAATAACCCAAGCCCTCATACTTGCGTGTGCAGCGAGGGTCACAGCGCCTCAGACTGGAGAATGCATGAACGACCCAGCCCTCAGACTTGCGTGTGCGGCAAGGGTCACAGCCCCTCAGACTGGAGAATGCATGATTGACCCAAGCCCTCAGACTTGCGTGTGCGGCAAGGGTCACAGCCCCTCAGACTGGAGAATACATGAATGACCCAAGTCCTCAGACTTGCGTGTGCGGCAAGGGTCACAGCCCCTCAGACTGGAGAATACATGAATGACCCAAGCCCTCAGACTTGCGTGTGCGGCAAGGGTCACAGCGCCTCAGACTGGAGAACACATGAATGACCCAAGCCCTCAGACTTGCGTGTGCGGCAAGGGTCACAGCACCTCAGACGGGAGAATACATGAATGACCCAGCCCTCAGACTTGCGTGTGTGGCAAGGGTCACAGCGCCTCAGACTGGAGAATACATGAATGACCCAGCCCTCAGATTTGCGTGTGCGGCAAGGGGTACAGCGCCTCGGACTAGAGAACACATGAATGACGCAAGCCCTCAGACTTGCGTGTGCGGCAAGGGTCACAGCGCCTCGGACTGGAGAATACATGAATGACCCAAGCCCTCAGACTTGCGTGTGCGGCAAGTATCACAGTGCCTCGGACTGGAGAATACATGAATGACCCAAGCCCTCAGACTTGCGTGTGGGGGGCAAGGGTCACAGCGCCTTGGACTGGAGAATACATGAATGACCCAAGCCCTCAGACTTGCGTGTACGGCAAGGGTCACAGCGCCTCAGACTGGAGAATACATGAATGACCCAAGCCCTCAGACTTGCGTGTGCGGCAAGGGTCACAGCGCCTCGGACTGGAGAATACATGAATGACCCAAGCCCTCAGACTTGCGAGTGCGGCAAGAGTCACAGAACCTTGGACTGGAGCATACATGAATGACGCAAGCATCAGACTTGCGTGTGTGGCAAGGGTCACAGCGCCTCAGACTGGAGAATACATGAATGACCCATCCCTCAGACTTGCATGTGCGGCAAGGGTCCCAGCGCCTCAGACTGGAGAATACATGAATGACCCAGCCCTCAGACTTGCCTGTGTGGCAAGGGTCATAGCGCCTCAGACTGGAGAATACATGAATGACCCAGCCCTCAGACTTGCGTGTGCGGCAAGGGTCCCAGCGCCTCAGACTGGAGAATACATGAATGACCCAGCCCTCGGACTTGCGTGTGCGGCAAAGATCCCAGCGCCTCAGACTGGAGAATACATGAATGACCCAGCCCTCAGACTTGCCTGTGTGGCAAGGGTCATAGCGCCTCAGACTGGAGAATACATGAAAGACCCAGCCCTCAGACTTGCCTGTGCGGCAAGGGTCACAGCCCCTCAGACTGGAGAATACATGAATGACCCATCCCTCAGACTTGCATGTGCGGCAAGGGTCCAGCGCCTCAGATGGGAGAATACATGAATGACCCAGCCCTCAGACTTGCGTGTGCGGCAAGGATCACAGCGCCTCAGACGGGAAAATACATGAATGACCCAGCCCTCAGACTTGCGTGTGCGGCAAGGGTCACAGCGCCTCAGAAGGGAGAATAAATGAATGACCCAGCCCTCAGAATTGTGTGTGCGGCAAGGGTCACAGCGCCTCAGACGGGAGAATACATGAATGACCCAGCCCTCAGACTTGTGTGTGCGGCAAGGTTCACAGCGCCTCAGACGGGAGAATACATGAATGACCCAGCCCTCAGACTTGCGTGTGCGGCAAGGGTCCCAGCGCCTCAGACTGGAGAATACATGAATGACCCAGCCCTCAGACTTGCGTGTGCGGCAAGGGTCACAGCGCCTCAGACTGGAGAATACATGAATGACCCAGACCTCAGACTTGTGTGTGGCGTCTAGGGTCACAGCGCCTCAGACTGGAGAACACATGAATGACCCAGGCCCTCAGACTTGCGTGTGCGGCAAGGGTCACATCGCCTCAGACTGGAGAACACATGAATGACCCAAGCCCTCAGACTTGCGTGTGCGGCAAGGGTCACAGCGCCTCAGACTGGAGAACACATGAATGACCCAAGCCCTCAGACTTGCGTGTGCGGCAAGGGTCACAGCGCCTCAGACTGGAGAACACATGAATGACCCAAGCCCTCAGAATTGCGTGTGCGGCAAGAGTCACAGCGCCTCAGACTGTAGAACACATGAATGACCCAAGCCCTCAGACTTGCGTGTGCGGCAAGGGTCACAGCGCCTCAGACTGGAGAATACATGAATGACCCAAGCCCTCAGACTTGCGTGTGCGGCAAGGGTCACAGCGCCTCAGACTGGAGAATACATGTGTTAGAAATGGGATCCCTGGCTGGCCAGGGCTTGCGCCAAAGTCAGTCAGAGACCACCACTTCCACGTCAGGGCAAGGGAGTTACACGCCAAGATAACCCCTGCTCACCCCCTTGGTAACGTAGCACGAGCAATAAGGCTAAACTCGGAGGCAATGTGAGTTAAGTGTTTGCGCACGCAATCCCAGCAACAACACCCAAGGCTCATCACAAAGGAAACTCCACACAAGGTTATATATAAAAATAGCCTTTGTATTACACCAAAACACATTAGATGAAAACACACACTTTACAATGTGCCAACAGGCACGGGCAGAATTTACAGGGGATATGTACAAGACAGGGCCACCTGGACCACTGTCAGGAATCAGTACTTTTAGAACTTAGCACTTAGAACATAGCATAGAAAATCACTGTAGCACAAATTAGCACACAACCAGTAACTACTGGTAACCAGGTAAGTACCACCTACGCAACCCTAAACACATTAGGACAATGTCACGCATGGCACTAGGACTTCAATAGCACCACCTGTACTAGCAAGAACAACCACCTAAGTATCACAATACCTGTAGGGATATAAGCACATAACACATGATGCATAAACATACATTCAGCTGTGTAAGGAAGGAAAACACATGATGCCTAAAAACATTCAGAGGTGTAGGAAATAACAATTGCGCAGAAATCACCTTAGCAAGTAAATCACAAGTTGCGCCAAACTCACATTAGTCACCACCTGTGACTGTCCCTAGGCTAACTGGCCTCTCTAGGGCTAGGCCGCCCTGTGTCCCAAAGTCAGGGGCCTAAATGTAGCAGTTGCCCATAAAGTGCTGGGCAACTGGTGCAAATAATGGGGCCACTTGTTGGAGCCTCGTGGGCTCAAGAACCAAAAGACATGCCCCCTAGAGCCTCTCTGGGCTCTACAAACAAAGATGCAGCCTTACTGGGCGGTGGGGTCCCTCATGGGGGACCCGAGAACACTTGGGGCGCCTTGAGCCTCTCTGGGCTCTCACGACAGGTAGGCGCTTCTGAGCTTCTCGGGGCTCTTAAACAATTGTGGGCACTTTGGAGCCTCTCGGGCTCAACCAACAAAATATGCCCCCGGAGCCCTCTGTGGGCTCTGCACAAATCCCGCCTGCGCCGGAGTCCCCCCTCTGGGGACTCAGAATGAACAAATGCCCCCGGAGCCCTCTTAGGGCTTTAAACAATAAAGATGCCACCTTGAGCCTCACGGGCTCACAACCACTCCGGCCCTTGCACTGGAGGGGAGGGGCGGGCACCGGCAATGTGCCCCAACTGCCCCCTCCCCTTTGCAGGCATTCACCGGGCTTGATGGTGGCTGGAGAAAGAGAGCTCCCGCTCCTCGGGACTCTCCTGAAGTCGCGGTCTCCTTGCTCTTCTATGCCGGTCACCACGGGGCTCTCCCTCACTCCTGGGAGCCCCGTGGCAGGCGCCGGCTACAGACTTCTTCTCCTCTCTCTCCAGTCAGGTCCCGGGCCGGCAGCCAATCAGAGCGCGGCCTGGGGAATGATGTCACGGGGTGTCCCGTAGTCCCACCCCCGGCCTGCCTGACTTCCTGGTCACGGCTGGACGGCAACGGGGACAATTTCGAAGGGCAATGCTGGGTGGGCACAGGCGGTAAAGATAAATAAAGCGCTCCCAAAGCGCTAGTAAAAAAATAAAGCGCTCCCTGCGCTTTGAGGAACACCAAGCGCTTCCGGCGCTAGAGGGGCAATTACAGCGCTCCCAAGCGCTATAAGCAATAAAGCGCTCTCAGCGCTAGAAATACCAATAGAGCGCCATCAAGCACGTAGGGGGAGAAATAAAGCGCTTCCAGGCGCTTGGAGCAAAAGCAAAAGTCCAGGACAAAGGTCAGCCCCAGGTCCTTCAGGAATGCAGTAAGGCAGGAGGGGGGGCAAGTCTGGGCCAGGGGCCAGCTCACTGGGCCCTCCAGGCAGGAAGGCAGTCCCAAGTGGTGGTTCCTCCTGGCGCCAGCAGCAGCAGCAGCAGCAGCAGCCCCCCTCAGTAAGATCAGGAAAAGAACAAATTGTAAGGGGACACAGCCCCTTCTTATACTTGAAATCCCTTCGTCTGTAGGTGCAGGGTGAGGGGAACCAGTCGCAGCTGGTTTTGGAGCACCCTTGATGGCTCTGTGCCGTACCGGAGGGCTGTCCCTGGTGTCCACATCGTGGATGCACCAGCTGGTGACGCCGGGGATGAGGGAGAAAAGGTCAGAGAACTGTCCCAGTAACTGGCGACAGCCCTCACGCTGCTCAGGGGTGAGGGAGGAGGAGAGACTCACTCCCTCTACGGAGCCATCTTTTTCCTGCGCACACAGGAGATCGGGGAGAGGCTCCGTTTCCTCTTCCTCTCCGTCGTCAGTGGCGAGGAGCAAACTCAGCTCGGACCGCACGAAGTGGGGTTTGAGGCGGTTCACATGGAGGACCCTCAAGGGGTTCCTGGGGGACTGCACATCGATGAGATATGTCATCTGGCTCTTGCGTTCCACCACCTTGAAAGGCCCGGTCCATTTGTATTGTAGGGCACAGGGTTCCACTAGGGCCTTCACCCAGACCTGCTGCCCGGGTTGAGACTCGACCAGAGTGGCTTTCTGGTCATACCAACGTTTCATCTCTTCCTGACTGGCCTCGAAGTTTGCCTCGGCCAGCTCTCGGAAAGTCCGAGTCTGGTTTCGGAGGGTGTGAGAATTTGGCCTGATATATGATGCTCACTAGTTCTAGTGATCACCTTGTATCAGTCCAAACAACCCTTATGGTGATTGGTTGTAAGTCAACCTTATAGACCAGCTATCCTAATGGTAGCATGGACAAAGCAGTCTTAGGCTACACTCTTTTGGCATGTGAAGCCAGCTGTTTTACCACAATATAACCCCTTGAATACCAGATGAAAGGACACCACACAGGTTGTTATGAAAATAAACAGTATATTTATTAATAACACCACCTCTGAACTCTTTATGAGGTCAGAGAGCTAAGCACATGA
The DNA here is from genome assembly GCF_964261635.1 of Lissotriton helveticus. Classification (NCBI taxonomy): domain Eukaryota; kingdom Metazoa; phylum Chordata; class Amphibia; order Caudata; family Salamandridae; genus Lissotriton; species Lissotriton helveticus. The sequence goes on along the minus strand of NC_136057.1, from coordinate 119,535,898 downwards.
CAATCTCTTAAGCAAAATACGACAAGTTGCACAAAATTACAATGGTGCCCTAGAGGCACGACAAACCATATACTAAGTAAGTGGAATGTGAAAGTCGATAGAAAGAATGGAGCTGTCCAGAGGCTGTAGGATCAATGGGACCACGCTACACTAACTCTAGGTAAGTAATAGGAGGCCCACGGAACGCGTGTGCAGAGTGTGAACTCACACGTGAGATGCGTAACAATGTCTATTTGTTGTAAATAATTTTGTCCACCCTAAGCGTGGAAGGGTATACTCAGATGTGAGTCCCTTGCTCATTGCACCATCAGGATTCAAGCAAGCCGGGCCGAAGACACCTGAAATGGCAGAAACCGGTCCCCGGAAGCTTGTTTCCTTCCCAGTGTAAGAATTGGCTTTTGTAGTCTGGTCTGCCCTGTTCCCATGATGCACTGGGCCAGGGACAGACTAATTTGCATACAGCCAGGTTCTGAAACTGGGATGGTGCAATGAGCTAAAAAACGGTGTTGGATCTAGCCCTGATCTCTTGACTGGGTGAGAGTACTCTGCTTAATTCAGAGACTCTGTCCATCACCACCCCTTGTTGTAAATAACAATGTCTATGGACAGTACAGTTCAAGTTAAAGGTGAGTACGGACAATCCTGACTAGGTAGGACTAAAACGACTGTGGAACTGAACACTAAGACAGTTAAACTACCCTTGAGCACCGAAATGCTCTCGTTACCTCACCCACGGACTGCGGGTGCATAGGTGCCAAAGTGTGTCGGGTTCTCGCGTTCAAGTCAATGGAACCTGAAAGAAAAGATGCTGCAGCCGACCAGGAGGAAGATGTCCGGGGCAATCCAAGGGTGAATCGGTGAAGAAGAGGACCTGAAAGCAGAGGGGACAATGTTCACAGTCACTAGCCAGTGACAGGAGTGGAACCAGGAAGGAACCAGATGTCGTCGTCGCGATCAGGTGAAGAGTGGACGCTTGACTCTGCAGCCACATGGACCAGGAGGTGTCTTCGACAACCTGGATGGAGGCACAAGCTGACCCACACAGGCTCTCGCTGTTGGCGGTGTTGGATCCGGAATCGGCGTCAACAGGCCTTGGCAAATGCAACCCACGCGGTGAGTGGAGAAAGCGTCTGGTGCGGACTAGGATAGTCCGGGGTGCCCCTCTTTTGGAAGGGAGCAAGGGCCAGTCTGGAGCAACCAGACCAGCAGCAAAGATTCAAAGGTTCGTCGTTTAGGAGGCCACTAGCCAGCTGGCAAGTGACCAGACAACGCGTTGAGCAGCAAACAAGCAGAAGGGTCCCACGCAGATCTCGTGGATGCTGGAAGGCTGATCTTTGGTGCAGGGGCTGCTCGGGGCTGGGGATTCTCAGTCCCCAAAGCACTTGGTCGAGTTTACCTCGGGAGTCGTGCTGGAAGCGAAGTGCTGGTTCGTTCAAGATGGCCGGTCCCACGTGTCTCGTCGCACCCACGGGTCTCAGCTGTGCTGCAGATGTAGGTAGAGGTCGGAGAGGTCTGGGAATCCGGGTCTCGTCGGGCTCTGAAGTCTGGATCCTCGAGGGAAGACGACAAAGTGAAGCCGCTGGACGCTTGATGGTGCCTGCAGTTGCAGGGTGGACACTCCGTGCCCACAAGGGAGATTTTCTTCAGTCTTCTGTGGAGCAGAACGTCGAAGTCCAGAGTTTCTTCTTGTAGAGTAGTTCAGGATTAATCTAATTTGGAATGGGACCAGCTCCTACCTTTATCCTGCTAATGGGGGCTGCACTACTGACTAGGTCCCTCCCCTGGGTGGGACCAGGAAGGGGGGTGGCTACACCCCCTATCCTTTGTCCGGTTTCCCTTCAGAGCTGGGGCTGGAGTGCCCCAGCAACTGGTTTGAACCGGTGTATGCACAGGGTACCTTGTGTGCCCCAGGCATGTCTCATTCCTTTCAGGCCTCCCTACCTCAATACACAAAATCCAGTCTGGGGTGGTGCTAGCACCTCCCAAGGCAGGGAACCCTTTGTCCAAGCCGCCCTCGCTGGAAGGACTCCCAGCAGCAGGAGGTCAGACTTGTGTCTGTGGTGGCAGCATCCATTTTGTGATGCCAAGGCTCGAGTTAACTTTAACCAGGGTTTACAGTTACATACATGTCGTGTCCCTCTAGAAGGGTGGAATGCTACCCCCGTCGCTAGAATTGGCGAGGGGGTAGTATTCCAATTCGTATGACACCTTACTCAACATGTTTTGATAATGTTATACCAGAGTTAGCATTTAACCGCGAGGTTGATAATGCACTTAAGAGTATATGGTATAGCGTTATCATGGAACAGCTATTAGGACTTGGTTCCGCAAGCTGCAGACGGGCTCAGCTCATGCCAGAGCACCATCTCACATAATTCCAAGCACTCAGCCTTCAGGATTGTTAAGGCCTGCCTTAGGAGTGACTGATAGGAGGATATGTGTCCATTTTAGGGTTAGATATAGGTATACTATATCTACAGCAAAGGGTGATTACACCACCTTGCCCCAGCTGTCGTGTAGCCAGTTGTGACAGTTTTAGATGGCCAGCCAGGGGTGGCATAATACATGCTTCAGCCCCTGGTAGGCCCTGGGTACACCTATGCCCTGGATACCTAAGGTGTACTGTACAGGGACTTATAAGGTGGCCCAGTACCAATTAGTAAATGCACCTAAAGTACATGGTTATCAATTTAGAGAGAGAACAGCTAGGCTGTGGGTCTGATTAGCAGGCCCACAAACAGGGAAAGTCGTAAACCAGTGAAACAAAAAGCAAAAATCTGGGGTGACCATAGGATTGCAGACTCCACTCTCCTACATAACCCACCCCAAACTTAGGGACATTAAACTAACCTTGACCAGGTGAGTCTTCCTGTTCTAAGTGGAAATACCTGGAGAGACCATCTGCATTGCCATGGTCAGTCCGTGGTCTGTGCTCCACTGTAAAGTCCATCCCCTGTAGGGAAATGGACCACCTAAGAAGTTTGGGGTTTTCACTCTTCATCTGATTTAGCCATAAGAGGGGCTTATGGTCGGTCTGAATCTTGAAGTGAGTTCCAAACAAGTAGGGCCTCAACTTCTTCAGGGCCCAAACCACAGCAAAGGCCTCCCTATCAATAGCTGACCAACGTTTCTCTCTAGGGGTCAGCCTTCTGCTTATAAAAGCAATGGGCTGGTCATGACCATCAATATTCAGTTGAGATAGAACAGCTCCCACACCCAACTCAGATGCATCTGTTTGGACAATGAAGGTTTTGGAGTAGTCAGGACTCTTGAGAATAGGTGCAGTACACATGGCCTGCTTTAGGTCATCAAATGCCTTCTGACAGCTAACTATCCACTGAACTTTCTTTGGCATTTTCTTGCTTGTCAGGTCATTAAGTGGTGTCACAATGGACCCATAATTCTTGACAAACTTCCTATAGTAACCAGACAGGCCCAAGAAAGCTCTGACCTGTGTCTGGGTGGTTGGAGGAGCCCAGTCCTTTATGGCCTGTATCTTGCTCTCCTGTGGTTCTGAAAATTCTGGACTCATATAAATAATTCTGGACTCGAGAATTAAACTTCGTCGAAACATGACGAATTCGGTATTAAAAGACCGAGAATGACGAGTACACCATGTAAAAGCATTTTCAGCATATTCAAGTGACGATTTCGCCTCGAAATCGTCATTATCGTTCAGAACCCTCGGCTTCCATTTTATGTTTGGCAGCCATTTTATGAGTTGCCCTTTACATAGGCTTATAATCCCGCTGAATTCGATCCCAAAAGGACACGTACACCTTAATCAACCTTCCTATGACCTGTGCAAGTTGGAACCATTGCCCCAGGCCGAACCTGTTAGGTCAGTTCCCCTCCCAGTGGCCGAACAAGATAGCATCAGGGCTCAACTAGCCATAAAACCTTTTCCATCGCACACACCTGCCGTATCTTGCTCACATCTGCCTCTGCTCTTTTTGCTTCACTTGCTTTATGATGGGGAGGTGCCCGTTTTTATTGGGGGTCCACTGATATCTGATGGAAACTGGACCTTGCCGGGTAATTTATTATGGGCTGGACGAAGTGAAATATGGACATGTCATCATGACTCTGCTTTTCCTTTTGTAACAGAGAAATGTAAATGGTATACTGTAAATTCGAAGAATGTTTGCCTGAAGCTGAATATTTTGTATAAAAAGAGAAGCCTGGTTTGATGAATTCGAGCAGTCTCTTGAGAATATACTCCCCGTGTGGTGTACTTCTAGGACACTTGTTACCTTGGTTGCAGCCAATAAATCGATCCTTGACTTCACCTAGAAGACTCTGAGTTTCTGTGGTCTAAATCAGGAAGGACTCGAGGTCTCTGGGTGTACCCTGACACCGCTGGGTTACCGGCTCTGTGCCGGTCCTTAAAAACCCAGTACCTCAGTTGGCGCCCAACGTTTGGGGCGATTCCAGCGGTACCAGCCCAGCCAGAGGTTCGTGAGGAGCTTTGTGTGAAAATTCCGGAGGACGGCCAACCACTTCATCGACCCCTGCATGTCGACGTGGTCTGAAGGTCTTTGCTGCGAGGTTCCCCGCTTCCCGACGGCTACGAAGGACTGCTGCCCTGGCGATCGCCCTGATTTGGACCCTTGAAGTTTGGTAGAGCGAAACACTAAGACGAGTCTTCAGGTGACGTCATCGATATTTCAGTTAAGTATAAGTGGAGCGTCTCCCAGTCCTTAGTTGGTTTTAGTCTTGGGTATCCTTTGGGACCATTTTGGTACTTGCAAGCACCAAAGCCGAAGGACTCGTGTATTCACGAGAAATATCGTAATCGATAATCCTTTGAAGTTTGGAACTAGACTAGAGAAGCGAAGATGCCTGGTCTTAGACTTGGAAATTTGTTTTGTCTCGGTGGTAATAATAGGGACTCCCGATTGGAGGACTCATGTCCGGTTCCTCCAGTTGGAACTCCAACTTACGAGTTATATGTGAAACACGGAGTAGGCCCCATCACGTACAACGAAGTATGGATCAAATACACCAGGAAAGATGGTGTTTTAAAATGCCCCCGACATGGTAGCTTTGATACCGAAATCTTAGATAACCTCGAAGTTAAACTTTTCAAAAAGAAAGCCCGGCCGGCGATGTTTGACTCTTTCCGCCTATGGCGTAAAGAAGCCAAACAAAAGGAAATTAAATTAGAGAAGAAAAATAAGAGAGAAAGGGGTATTTCCGTAATGCAAGCTGCTATGCAGTTTAAAGACAATGAAGAGGAACAGATGAGTGAGCAGTTGCACAGGCAACGTAAAATGGCGATAGATAAGTGCTATCCAGTTTTACCGCGTCAAAAGCAGGATGCAGCGAAAAACGTTGAAAAAGATCCATTAATGACGCATTTATTAAGTTCACCACCCCCCTATGCGCAGAATCCTACAGCACCTCCGCAACCCTTAGTTGCGCAACCTGTGATTGCATTGCCTCCTGCTCCTCTACAGCAATCACCAGCTGTTCTCCAGCTGGCTCTCGCTCCTTCGGTGCAGCCTCCTCAAGGCACACCGACTACATCTACTTCACCTGTGCTTTGTACGACTTTGCCTAGTGCACCTTCTATTTCTCCTAATGCTCCCTCTGCCATTGCCTCTACTTTAGCCTTATCTCACCCCGTTTTTCCACCTGTTCTCCCTTCAGTTTCTCCTTCCGTTCGGCAGAGTATGGCCAGCACTGTAACTAATATTTTCTCGCCTCTTTTCGGGTCGCCTACTACGACCCCTAACACAGGACGAAGACAGTTGCGGAGTCAACTGCCTGATTATCAAGAGAGAGATTTATTGAATAGTTTAGCTCGTAAGTGGGTTATGGATACTGTAAAGTATGATGTAGAATGTGTCATGGGAGTCTTCCGTCAGTGGGAAGCACCGACGCAGAGATATGTTTTTGAACAAATGTGTGTTTTCCTTTGTGACGATTTGGAAGACAATGATTTGGAATATAACCCGCAAGAGTTGTGTCGTGTACGGTTTAGGTTTGGAGAGGGCATGATCGTAGGTCCCGATGTCGAGCGAGCAATTGAGATATTGTTATCATATCGGAGTAAGGGGAGCAATTCTGGGTCACAATCTGAGCATGGTACATCCAGTAGGAAAAAGGCGCAACAATACCCCATGAGAGAAGTTCCCCCGCAATGGAGAGAGGGTGACACAACTACCGACCCACCTATTCCGCCACACTTTCAGCGTGTGTGGGTACATGTCCCATGGAAGCGAGCTGAAGTTTTAGCCCTTATACAGACATTACCCGATCCGCGTAAAAATCCCGCAGAGTATTACAAAGAGTTGTCACAAACTGCTGGGTCATGCATCATGAATTTAGCGGATATTGATATGTTATTTGGAAATGTTGTTCCGCAGCCTCTATGGAGTAAGATTCGTCATACAGATCATGATCAGGAATTAGGTGACTCATGGGCTAATATTACTGCTACAGATGCTCGACAAGTTGGTGGTGCTAAACCCGAGCCTTTAATAGCCGAACTCCCTGGTAAAATAGTTGATTACATGAAAACGATAATGCCTGCAATACGTGTAAATTGGGATAAGCTGTCTGCATGTAAGCAGAAGAAAGATGAAACGGTGTCAGACTTCTTCACCAGGTTTGAAGAAACATTTGTCGACCACAGTGGTCTAGATATGACCACGGAAGGTGGTCAGAGATTGTTCGTCGATAAATTCGTGCACAATCTGCTTCCGGAGTTGTGTAAGAAGTTGAAGGATTCGGAAAGTTCTTGGGCAGTTTCGTCTTCAGCACAGATATTGGCTACAGCACAATATTACGAAAATAGAGACAGGGACGAAAAAGATAGAGTAGAAAAGAAGACTAAAGAGTTGAAAACGAAGGTTTTGTTGTAGCAAACATATCCGCCACGTGGTGGCGGCAATCAGAATAATAGTGGTCAGAGTAACTATCAGAATCATTTTCAGCAGCCTCAACAGTATCAGAGGAACTCGCACAGAGTCGAGTACACTCAGCCACGCGTCTCTGTAGGTCCCAACCAGTGTTCATATTGCAAGGAGGAGGGTCATTTCAAGTATAGTTGCCCTATTCTGTTACAGCGCGCGAATGGTGGTTCAAACACAAGAGGTAGAGGTGCTCAGCAAGCGCCTAGAGGTAGAGGACGCAGAAACATTCCCCAAGACGCACATCCCCTTCCACCTCAAAATTCTATAACAAATTCGATCAGCAGAATAACGCATCTGGTAGGACAGCTCAGTACTACGCTGACGATTACTATACAGAGAGTGAGAATTGGGAAAGTAATGATTGCTAGGACAGCCATAGACAAAGAGAGGGAGTTGTTTCAGTTCCAGTAGATCAGAGTGGACCATATGTTGAGGTGATTGCATCAGGTGTGTCAGAACCTTTTCTGTTGGATACTGGTGCTACAAAGAGTTCTATTATGCACTCCAAACTCCCTGGCGCACCTTTGTCTGGTGAAATGAATGTTTCTGTAGGTTTTTCAGGCGCCCCGGTTCGGAACCCGATTTCTGACCCTTTGCCCCTTTCTGTTGGTCCTCGTGAATTAGAAGCACCCCTTATTCTGACAACGGGTTGTGGTGAAAACTTGTTGGGAACAGATCTTTGTACTGTTCTCCTTCAGGAGTACAACTTACTTTAGGTAAGAAAGTGGTTCCTGCAATGTATTTGTCAAGGGATGAACTTCCAACAGAATTGTCGTTTCTTCCTGATATTCCTCGGGCTACTGGTCCTAATGATGTGGGTCTTCTAGAAATACCACCATATGTTGTAACATTGAAAGCCAATGTTCAAATGCCACGAATTCCCCAATATAGAATTTCTAGTGAGGGCGAGAAAGCTTTGTTAGCGATCGTTTACGAGCTAATTGAAAAAGATGTGATTGAAGAGACAAGAGGCAACGTTTGCAATAGTCCCGTTCTGCCTGTTTTAAAACGAACTGATCCCTCTCTGCCACCAGTGTACAGATTCGTGATTTATCTTAGAGAGGTGAATAAAATAGTTGTGCCACAATTTCCAGTTGTCCCCGACATTACGACATTATTAACTATGATTCCAGCTTCTGCCACTTGGTTCTCGGTGATTGACTTGAAGAATGCCTTCTTCAGCATCCCGATTGCCGAGGAGAGTAGGGATATTTTTTCCTTCAGTTTAGGAGGACGCAGTTTCCGCTTTAAACGCGATCCCCAGGGCTACTGTGAAAGTCCATCAATATATAGTCAAGCTCTAAAAACACAGCTTGATACGATTGCTTTACCCGAAAATGCTACTCTTGTACAGTAGGTTGATGATTTGCTCATTGCCGCAGACACTGAGGAAATATGTAAAGAAGCCACGTTGTCATTGTTGCGACATTTGTGTGATCTAGATCACAAGGTGTCTCTTTCAAAATTACAATACTGCCGACAAGAAGTGACCTACTTAGGTCACCTCTTATCGAAGGAGGGAAGGAAACTGACCCCAGAAAGAATACAAGCAATAGCGAAATTGAGTGCGCCAAGAACACAGAGAGAAGTGCGTGCTTTCTTGGGCATTACATCATACTGTAGACAATGGATTCCAAATTTTTCGTTATTAGCCAAACCTTTGGTGGCAGTAACGTGTAAAGACACACCCAATCCAGTTCCTTGGTCTGAAGAGTGTCAGAAAAGTTTTTCTGAATTACGCACGGCATTATGTTCGGCTCCTGTGTTAGGTAACCCCAACTACAGTAAGCCTTTTACATTGTATGTCCATGAGAAGGAAGGTTGTGCATTGTCAGTGCTGACTCAGTTATTTGGGGACAAACAACGTCCATGCGCGTATTTTTTGTCGACTTTGGATCCGTTAGCTAGAGCATTGCCAAGTTGTTTAAGAGCCACAGCCGCAGCAGCTGTTTCTATTCGGCAGTCTGCTGGTTTAGTGATGAATAACACGCTAGTCGTGATGGTCCCACATGCAGTAGACACGTTGTTAAATAGAACCCAGACACAGCACTTAACTAATGCTCGATTTTCAGGTTACGAATTAACCTTGCTAGCCAGTCATGTGCACATAAAAAGATGCAACGTGCTAAACCCAGCTACGTTGTTGCCTTTTAGATACTCCTCTTGCGGAATGTGATGGTACATTGTGGGTGGATGGTTCATATTTCAAGCTCCCGAATGGTGATACGACTGCAGCATATGCTGTCACGACTTTGCATACAGTTGTTGAAACCGCACGTATTCCACATAATTCAGCTCAAGCAGCGGAATTGATTGCACTCACGAGAGCATGTGTGTAGTCGAAAGGAATGAAAGTGACTGTCTATACCGACAGTCAGTACGCATTTGGGGTGGCTCACAGTTTTGGGCGATTGTGGAAGGAACGTGGATTCCTGACTTTGCATGGAGCTAAGATTCAGCATGATCAGTTGGTGACTGAGCTTCTCGAATCACTGACCTTGCCTCTGCGAGTGGCGATCGTGAAATGTAGTGCTCACAAGAAGGTGACTGATGATGTTGGTCGTGGAAATGCATTCGCTGATGAAATCGCGAAAGAAACTGCAAGGAATGTGAAGAACCGAATGTATGTTGCAGGTCCAGCAAGATGGGTTTGTGATATTGGAATGTGTGAAGACACGATAGAGAGCGTGAAGTCCATTCAAGCCGAGGCCACAGAGAAAGAGTTGAGCATGTGGAGAGAAAGTACGGGTAGAATGGATGCGAATGGTTGCTGGATTGAATTATCAGAGCATCAGAGATGGTTGTTACCCAATGCGTATGTGCTTGCAGTAGTTACAATGGCTCATGGAATGGCTCACATTAGCGTGAAAGGGATTTGTAAGTTGTTGGCTCCAGTATGGCAAAATTCAGGAATTCCGAAGTGTGCAGAGAATGTGGTCAAGAATTGCATGGTGTGCTTGAAACACAACCCGGGTAGGGGAACCCCAACTCCAGCTGGTCATTTTGCGCCTCCTACGTACCCGTTCGAGGTTTTGCAGCTAGATTTCATCCACACGGAGAGGTGCAACAATCTAAAATACGTGCTCGTTGTTGTTTGTGCTTTCTCAAGATGGGTAGAAGCATATCCCCTAAAAGACAACATTGCCTTGTCCACAGCAAAAACCCTTGTAAAAGAGTTCTTCCCTAGATTTGGAATGCCTAGAATGATCTGGTCTGACAACGGAAGTGAATTTGTGGGTCGTGTGATGAAGAATGTGTGTGAAGGGCTGGGCATTCGGCAAAAATGTCATGCTGCAAATCACCCCCAATCAGCTGGATTAGTAGAATGTTATAATGGCACTCTTAAACTTAAACTGGCCAAAATCCAAGCGAGCACAGGCCTTAAATGGCCTGATGCTCTACCCTTAGCACTCCTATTTATTTTATTTTATTTTGTTTGAATTTATATGGCGCACAGCTACCCAACAAAGGGTTTCCCGGCGCGACAGAATGACTGTGCATTCGCGAGTGAAACTTAGCCCCTATGAAATAGTCTTTAAGCTGCCCGGCCAATATATGGGGAGTGCCTAGACCCACGAAATACAGCGAGATAGAGCACCCTGTTTTGCTTGATTACCTGTACGAATTGACGGCTAAATTGCGTGTTTTGCATCAACAGGTACGCGACACCCTGCCTCCGGTCTCTGAGACTCCAGGACATGCCATAGAACCTGGATCCTGGGTGCTGGTAAGAAACTTCCAGAGGACTAAGAACGACCAGCCCAGGTGGACGGGACCACACCTCGTCCTTCTCTCTACCAGATCGGCGGTTCGGGTGGAGGGGAGGAAGGCCTGGATCCACGGGGTCCACTGTAAAAGGATCCCTCTACCTCTGCCGTATGACCAGTGGGTCCAGGAAGGTGTCGGCGACTCAGAGACAGACACCGTGCCCCGCTTCCTACCTTTCAGTGACGCACGTGTGAAAGGAACTAACTCTGAACGTGAAAGTGAGAACATTTTGCAAGAGGCTGTGCCACCATCCAAGCGATTGAACACTGCAGAGCCTGAACTCTTGTTTTTGGATCAGACAGTACCAGGGAAACGAAGATACAATTTGAGATCGAGAAATACGAACTAATAAAGTGATTTCCTTTACAATTTGAGACCAAGACCTATGGACAAATAAACAAATATTGTTTTTTCCTTCCAAGTGCTATTTTTGAAAGTGCAGCTCTCCCATCTGAGAAACTTGCTTATTTTTATTTTTCGAACCGCCATCCGGGTTCCGCTGCTAGGGCCGCGGTTGCCCAAAAAGTCTTTGGGGTGCAGCTGACGACGTTAGGTCGGTAGTTCTGGTTGGTCCAAGGGAGTTGCCCAGGACCGACAGAAGCATTCCTTAGCAGAATCAACCTACCACCGCAGGCAGCACCTTAGAGAGGATGGAGTTTCCCGATGGGGAGAGACCTGCCAAACATACGAACTTTAAACGCAAATTATGTAAAGTGATGACAAAGAAAAGTTTTATAATATTTATTTATTTTATTTATTTTATTGAACTTGTATTGCGCACAGCTACCCGCAATGGGTTTCCCGGCGCCAGGGACAGACTAGAGAAGAAAAACAAGCAGTAGCTGAGAGAAAAAACAGAACTGAAGAATTTAGAACAGAAAAGTCTTTAATTTTTTACGGAAAGCAAAAAGGCTAGTTTCTGTTTTTAGCGCCAACGGGATAAATATTGTGCATATTTATGCTATTCAGTGTGATGATGTTTTTAATAAGTTATGTCTTATTTTCTTTTCGTGTAACATTTGCACCCACTGCATCGCCCATATCCCCTGCTACTGTTTCCTCTCATTCTTTCCACCCTCTTCCTGACCATGAATCCAATAGAAGGTTAGAGTTCATTAATAACTCCTTTGTTCAGCTGTTACACCAACACCAACTAGTAATGAACACGACTAACTGTTGGGTATGTGGCCTTGTGCCTCACACAACAGATAAAGGTATCCCTTATCTGGTTCTGCCTTTCAGTCATAATGGTTCTGTGTGGGCATACAGGACAATATTCATATATGCACGAGAGGTCCACCCCCTACGTTCTTTAAAAGATAACCCCAAGAATAGTGCTTTGGTTAGGGGTATAGTGGACATGATTAAGGGAGAAATCTCTTATGAAAACACCCCGAGCGATGAGATATTTGCATATGTAAATTGGAACGTGACCGGATATGAAGCCACTCTTAGTGAGAAACAGCAAGCTAAGGGATCGCCCCCGATTTGGATTGTACCCCATCAGGGCCACCTGTGTCTGCAAGGTATTGGCAAGAATCCCAGAGCTCTGTCGGGGAAGAGTGTCTGTACTGAAACATATGCTTTTGGATCTCAGACTTCCCCTGCGTTTTTGGCAGCTAAGGGTACATATTTCATATGTCATGACAGAGCCTATACCTGGTTGCCCCCTGACTTCTCGGGCTCATGTTTTGTTTCGTTCCTGTTGCCTCCTACCTACACAGCAGCGGCAGACTACCACAGGACAAGGATAGTTAGAGGTGTCTTGAGCAAAGAAGACACTGCAGGACAAGAGTTTGGGGATTTCACAAAGGATTCTCTGCCGTTCTGGGGATCCATGGCTAAAAGCAGGAACATAAGGCAATTGACAAGGGTAGTTGAGTCCACCGTGATAGAAACTGCTGGTGCCCTTAGTAACTTGACTGCTGAGCTCCAGTCGGATCGTCTTATGACCCTTCAGAACAGGGTCGCATTAGACGTCATACTTGCAGACTGAGGTGGGGTATGCAGATTGATCCAATCGAGTTGTTGCGTTTTCATCCCAGATAACGCTCCAACAGTGTATCAGGCCATCTCCAAACTACATAAGATTTCCGAATCTATTCATGTGGATAAAGGGGATTGGTCGTTAATGGGATGGTTCTGGGAACTGATATCCGCCTGGGGATGGAAGATTCTAATGGTCATTGGGATGGTCTTAGCCATTCTTTTCCTGTTCTGTCTGTGCATACAATGTGCTCCTGCAATATGTAGCCTCTGTGTTATATCATGTGTAAGGAAGCCTGTATCAAGAGATAAACTCCGTACTAGAATGATGTTACAGCAACATCTCAATGACTTTAGGGATATAGATCTGGACTCAGATTGACATGAGGATAGATTAATTGCCTATGTAAGGGCAAAAGGAGGGTTTGTGGTTCTGAAAATTCTGGACTCATATAAATAATTCTGGACTCGAGAATTAAACTTCGTCGAAACATGACGAATTCGGTATTAAAAGACCGAGAATGACGAGTACACCATGTACAAGCATTTTCAGCATATTCAAGTGACGATTTCGCCTCGAAATCGTCATTATCGTTCAGAACCCTCGGCTTCCATTTTATGTATGGCAGCCATTTTATGAGTTGCCCTTTACATAGGCTTATAATCCCGCTGAATTCGATCCCAAAAGGACACGTACACCTTAATCAACCTTCCTATGACCTGTGCAAGTTGGAACCATTGCCCCAGGCCGAACCTGTTAGGTCAGTTCCCCTCCCAGTGGCCGAACAAGATAGCATCAGGGCTCAACTAGCCATAAAACCTTTTCCATCGCACACACCTGCCGTATCTTGCTCACATCTGCCTCTGCTCTTTTTGCTTCACTTGCTTTATGATGGGGGAGTGCCCGTTTTTATTGGGGGTGCACTGATATCTGATGGAAACTGGACCTTGCCGGGTAATTTATTATGGGCTGACGAAGTGAAATATGGACATGTCATCATGACTCTGCTTTTCCTTTTGTAACAGAGAAATGTAAATGGTATACTGTAAATTCGAAGAATGTTTGCCTGAAGCTGAATATTTTGTATAAAAAGAGAAGCCTGGTTTGATTAATTCGAGCAGTCTCCTGAGAATATACTCCCCGTGTGGTGTACTTCTAGGACACTTGTTACCTTGGTTGCAGCCAATAAATCGATCCTTGACTTCACCTAGAAGACTCTGAGTTTCTGTGGTCTAAATCAGGAAGGACTCGAGGTCTCTGGGTGTACCCTGACACCGCTGGGTTACCAGCTCTGTGCCGGTCCTTAAAAACCCAGTACCTCACTCTAATGGTTGAACCTGGCCTCCACCCACAAGGTGGCCCAGGTACACAACCTGACTCTGCCCTATCTGGCACTTAATAGCCTTGATAGTGAGGCCTGCCTTTTGCAGGGCCTCCAAAACTTTCCTCAGGTGGATCAGGTGATCCTCCCAGGTGGAGCTGAAGACAGCAATATCATCTAGATATGCTGCACAAAAGTCATCCAACCCAGTGAGAACTTGGTTCACCAACCTTTTAAAAGTGGCAGGTGCATTTTTCAAACCAAAGGGCATCACCACAAATTGGTAATGACCTCCTGGGGTAGAAAATGCTGTTTTGGCCTTGGCATCCTCAGCTAACCTGATCTGCCAATAGCCAGCTGTTAGGTCAAATGTACTTAAGAAAGTTGCAGAAGCCAACTTGTCTATCAATTCATCTGCCCTATGGTATTGGATGGCCATCTGTCTTAGTGACAGCATTGAGACCCCTGTAGTCTACACAAAACCTCATCTCTCTCTTACCATCCTGGGTGTGAGGCTTTGGTACTAGAGCTACAGGACTAGCCCAAGGGCTCCCTGAGGGTTCAATGACTCCCAATTCCAACATCTTTTGTACTTGTTGTTTTATGCAGTCCCTGACGTGGTCAGGTTGCCTGTAGATTTGACTCTTTATAGGCAGACTGTCACCAGTGTCCACCTCATGGGTGCACCAGTTTGTCTGACTGGGGGTCAGAGAAAACATTTGTCTGAAGGATTGAAGAACCTGTCTACAATCCCCTTGTTGATGCTCAGAGAGGCTGTCAGAAAGGACTACACCATCTACTGACCCATCATCAGGGTTCTGAGTGAGCAGGTCTGGGAGAGGGTCACTCTCTTCCTCCTTCCCCTCATCTGTGGCCATAAGCAAGCTCATGTCCTCCCTGTCAACAAATGATTTGAGCCTGTTCACATGAAGCACCCTGTGGGGGCTCCTGGGAGTTCCAAGGTCCACCAGGTAGGTGACTTCTCCCTTTTGCTCAATGATGGTATGGGGTCCAGACCACTTGTCTTGGAGGGCTGCTGGGGCCACTGGCTCCAGCACCCACACCTTCTGTCCTGCATGGTAAACAGTTAGGACAGCCTTTTGGTCATGCCAAGCTTTTTGAAGTTCTTGGCTGGCCTCAAGGTTTTTGGATGCCTTCTCCATGTACTCTGCCATCCTGGAGCGGAGACCAAGTACATAGTCCACTATGTCAAGTTTAGGCTTTTTGAGAGGTAACTCCCATCCTTCCTTCATAAGACATAGGGGTCCTCTTACAGGATGCCCAAACAGAAGCTCAAAAGGGCTGTAACCAACCCCCTTCTGTGAGACCTCTCTGTAAGCAAACAGAAGGCAGGGTAAAAGGATGTCCCATCTTCGCCTAAGCTTGTCTGGTAACCCTTTTATCATCCCTTTGAGGGTCTTGTTGAATCTCTGCACAAGCCCATTGCACTGTGGGTGATAGGGTGTGGTAAACTTGTAGTTTACACCACATTCCTTCCACATTGCAGTCAAGTATCCTGACATGAAGTTTGTACCTCTGTCAGAGACAACCTCCTTAGGAAACCCAACTCTAGTAAAAACTGCAAGTAGGGCCCTGGCCACAACAGGAGCTGTAGTGGTCCTAAGGGGAATAGCTTCTGGCTACCTGGTGACATGATCCACTATCACCAGTATAAATCTGTGCCCAGATGCTGTTGAGGGGTCCATTGGTCCAACAATGTCAATCCCCACTCTTTCAAAGGGAACCCCCACCACAGGTAGCAGTATAAGGGGGGCCTTTGTTGTGCCACCTGATTTGCCACTGGCTTGGCAGGTGACACATGAGCGACAATCATATGAGGCATATGAGGCCAGTGAAAGTGTGGGGCAAACCTGTCCCAAGTCTTGTTCTGGCCTAAGTGACCTGCAAGGGGAATCTCATGGGCTAAGGTGAGAAGGAAACCTCTAAGAGACAAGGGGATGACCAGCATCCTGGTAGCACCAGGCTTGGGGTCTCTTGCCTCAGAGTATAGGAGTCCATCTTCCCAATATACCTTATGGGCACCTGTAGCATTCCCTGCAGCCTCAGCAGCAGCCTGCTGTCTGAGGGGTTCAAGAGAGGAACAGTCTAACTGTGCCTGCCTCAAGTCTGCCCTGGAAGGTCCCCCTGTCCCCAGAAACTCAACCTGATCAGGCTCAAGCTCTTCTAGGACAGTTCCTTCTGGGGTCTTGGGGTCAGCCTCCTGAGAGGACTGATCCTCAACCTGAGGCAGGGGGGAAGGCTCAGCCTTACCCCTACTGCTCTTTCTCTTGGGTAGTGTCTGGTCCTTTCTTCCAGGATCCAACACTTGTTCAGCTGGGCATTTCTTGGCCTGTGACCTGGTCACAGCAAGGACATGTGAGGAGGGACCTAGCATTTCTACATGAGTCCTGTACTCCACATCTGACAACAGTGAGGATTCCAAATTATTGCCCAAAAGACAATCTACTGGGAGGTCTGAACTAACTACAACCCTTTTGAGGCCAGTTACCCCTCCCCAGGAGAAATTAACAACTGCCATACTGTGATTGGTAGTGACATTGCTAGCATTGGTCACTAGGTAGTCTGAACCTAGCATGATCTGGACAGGGTCCACAAATGTTGGTGTCACCATAGTGACACTGGCACATGTGTCCCTGTAGGCCTGAGCCATCTTTCCATTAATTAAAGGCGTTTGCCTGTATTTGCCCAGTGTACTAGGACTTATAGTAGGGGTCATATCCATGTCCCCAGTATAAGCAAGAACTGCCTGAGTAGGAATTCTAACTAAGTCAGAACCCACCTCATTTCCCAGGGTTAACCCAACTATAGCCTTGGGAGGTACACTACCACTAGTAACTGTACTAGGGGGTGCAGGTGTCTTAGGGACAGTAGTGGTAGGAGTTTGGCCTTTCTTGGTGCACTCACTAAACCAGTGAGTCTTACTTTTACAGTATTGGCACCATGGTTTCTTAGGACCATCATTCTTCTTCTTTTGGGAAGTTTGGGACCCACCCTATTATTATTATTATTATTTTGGAGTTTTCTATAGCGCTAGCCAGACCCGGAGGTATCGGAGCTCTTTACAACATTTATGTAAACAGATTCCATTGTTATAAACAGATTGTAACACCAGGAGTGCTCAGGTAAATAGTGAGTCCACGGTCTAAGGGGTTCGGTAATCCGCTTTGATGTAGTTTCTAGTCTTTTGTTCTGTGGTCGGGAGTTAAAGAGGATCCGTGTTTACTTTGTGAGGGTTTGATTGAGGAAGAGCGTTTTGAGCTGGCTCTTGAAGGCTCTGTAGGAAGAGTTCGTCCTAATGTGTATGGGAATGGCATTCCAGATTTTGGGTGCATTTCCGGTGAAGGATCTAGATAGAGTCTTTTGTTTGCAGGTTTTCGGAGGGATGAGAAGCAGAGAGTTAGTGCTTCTGAGGTTTCTTGTCTGTCCCGCTTTCTTGAGTTTGGCAGCTAGATAGGTGGGTTTGCCAGTATGTAGAGCTTTGTGTGTGAGGCAGGCGGTTCTGAAATTAGCACGCATTTCTACTGGGAGCCACTTGAGTTCAGTTAGCGCGGGAGTGATGTGTTCATATTTCTTCACCCCCGACACCATTCTGGCTGCTGCATTTAGTGTTGTTCTAAGTGGAGCCAGGTGTAGTTTAGCTGTGCCTGTGAGGGTGGCGATCCCGTAGTCTAATCTGGATAGGACAAGGGACTGCGTGGCTTGTTTGAGGTCTGTTGGTGGGATGAAGGGTTTGATTTTACTTAGTAGCTTTAGGTTTAAGAAGGCACCTTTAGCGGTTCTCTTGATGTGTTTAATCATATCCAAGTTGGGGTCCAGAGTGATACTCAATGACTTCACTGAGTCTGCTGGGATGAGAGTGTAGTCTAGAGCATCAATAGCCTTTAACCATTCCGTGATCTGCGGGGTCTTTTCCTTGCTGGCTAGGAGAAGAATTTCCGTTTTGTTTTGATTTCGTTTCAGATGGTTGCGGGATAGCCACTCTTGTACTTCTCTTAGGGTGATGTTTAGTCTTTGCATGACTGCTAGGGAGGAGGTTTCTAGGTATATCTGGGTGTCGTCGGCATAGAGACAGAAGGGAATGTTGGCTTCTTTAAGGATGATGGTGTGTGGCTCCATGTAGATATTGAATAGCGCGGGTGATAGCACCCTCCTTAGGTTGTTGGGGCCCTTTTGAAAACTTCTGGTCATTTTGCTTATTATCATTACCCTTCTGGTCTGCTTTCTTCTGGCCCCCACCCTGGTTCTGGTTCTGCTGCTTGACCCTTGTCCTGACCCATCTGTCTGCCTTCTTTCCCAATTCTTGGGGAGAGGTCAGATCTGAGTCAATCAAGTGCTGATGCAACAACTGGTTCTGACAATTATTTAAGATTTGCTCTCTCATAATTAGATTATACAATCCTGTGTAATCAGTAACTTTACTTCCCAGTAAGCAGCCTTCCAAAGCCTTAGTGGCACAATCAACAAAGTCAGTCCAATCTTGAGCATGAGTTTTCTGGGTGTCTCTGAACATTAACCTGTACTGTTCAGTTGTTAAGCCAAACCCATCAATCAGTGCATTTCTCAAGACTTGGTAATCATTAGCATCCCCATGTCTAACAGTGAGGAGCTTGTCTCTTCCTTTACCTTCAAAGGAGAGCCACAATATAGCTGCCCACTGACTCTCGGGTACCTGCTGTACTTTGCAGGCTCTCTCCAAAGCAGTTATCCACTTGTGGATATCATCTCCTGTCCTATAGGAGGGCACTATTTTACTCAGGTTTCTAGTATCAAAACCCCTTTCTCTATCCCTAGAGATATTGCTGCCACCAGTGGGGACTACCCCACTCAACTGTTGCTCTCTAGCAAAGGCAAGCATCTCCTTGGCAAGGGCAAGTTCTTCCCTTTGGATCCTCAGATTAGCCTCCCTCATCTTTGCTTCATGCTCTCTCCTCTGAGGGGAAGTCATTCTCCTTTGAGCAGATGCATGAGAGTGCACAGATCTGTTGGAGTCCCTAGAATGAGATCTATCTCTTCTAACTCCAAAGTTAGGCCTGCTTAGGGTCAGCACTGGGGGTCCCCCAGTTCCTTCCCTATGCATGTCTAACTTGGCCCTGGTTTGTCTGCTGACTACTACAGGACCTTTGTCTGCCTCATCCCCAGAGGGTTCCTCATCCTCCTCCTCCTCATCTACATTCTCTGTTTCAGGGAGGTCTCGATCACCACGAGTACCTTCTAAGGCTGGCATGCTCCTATCTGGATTAGAGGGGTCTGTATCAGCAGCCCTTCTGGCATCATATGTCTCTAAAAGACCTAACAGAAAAGGAGTGGTAGGGTTAGAACCCTGTTTCAATTTCCTGGAGGTACACAATTGTCTCATCTCCTGGAAACTGAGAGCTGCATATCTGGAATGGAAAGGACCTGTGGAGGGTCACTAACCGCTAGGGGAGTCTCTGAAGTCTCTCAATGGGTAGACATGCTTTCTAGTGAGGTGTAAGTGATGCACCTACCTACACTATGGGTTTTCCTACTGATCCCTTGCTAAGAGTTGTAGTCAGGGTGTGCTAGGCCCTTTCTACTACACCAGCTAGAACTCAGAGTATTTCTAAGCTTGTTATATGTACCTAGAGTACCTTATTTGATCTTTCAAATGATATTTCAAGATTATATGTGGTAAAAACAACAGCAAGCTCAAATCCCAACCGCTGCACACCAATGTGAGAAGTTGGCCTGATATATGATGCTCACTAGTTCTAGTGATCACCTTGTATCAGTCCAAACAACCCTTATGGTGATTGGTTGTAAATCAACCTTATAGACCAGCTATCCTAATGGTAGCATGGACAAAGCAGTCTTAGGCTACACTCTTTTGGCATGTGAAGCCAGCTGTTTTACCACAATATAACCCCTTGAATACCAGATGAAAGGACACCACACAGGTTGTTATGAAAGTAAACAGTATATTTATTAATAACACCACCTCTGAACTCTTTATGAGGTCAGAGGGCTAAGCACATGACAATCTCTTAAGAAAAATACGACAAGTTGCACAAAATTACAATGGTGCCCTAGAGGCACGACAAACCATATACTAAGTAAGTGGAATGTGAAAGTCGATAGAAATAATGGAGCTGTCCAGAGGCTGTAGGATTGATAGGACCACGCTACACTAACTCTAGGTAAGTAATAGGAGGCCCACGGAACGCGTGTGCAGAGTGTGAACTCACACGCAAGATGCGTAACAACGTCTATGGACAGTACAGTTCAAGTTAATGGTGAGTACGGACAATCCTGACTAGGTAGGACTAAAACGACAGTGGAACTGGACACTAGGACAGTTAAACTACCCTTGAGCACCGAAATGCTCTCGTTACCTCACCCACGGACTGCGGGTGCATAGGTGCCAAAGTGTGTCGGGTTCTTGCCTTGAAGTCAATGGAGCCTGAAAGAAAAGATGCTGCAGGCGACCAGGAGGAAGATGTCCGGGGCGATCAAAGGGTGAATCGGTGAAGAAGAGGACCTGAAAGCAGAGGGGACAATGTTCACAGTCACTAGCCAGTGACTGGAGTGGAACCAAGAAGGAACCAGATGTCGTCGTCGCGATCAGGTGAAGAGTGGACGCTTGACCCTGCAGCCACGTGGACCAGGAGGTGTCTTCGACAACCAGGATGGAGGCACGAGCTGTCCCACGCAGGCTCTCGCTGTCGGCGGTGTTGGATCCGGAATCAGCGTCAACAGGCCTTGGCAAATGCAACGCACGTGTTGAGTGGAGAAAGCGTCTGGTGCGGACTAGGAGAGTCCGGGGTGCCCCTCTTTTGGAAGGGAGCAAGGGCCAGTCTGGAGCAACCAGACCAGCAGCAAAGATTCAAAGGTTCGTCATCTAGGAGGCCACTAGCCAGCCGGCAAGTGACCAGACAACGCGTCGAGCAGCAAACAAGCAGAAGGGCCCCACGCAGATCTCGTGGATGCTGGAGGGCTGATTTTTGGTACAGGGGCTGCTCGGGGCTGGGGCTTCTCAGTCCCCAAAGCACTTGGTCGAGTTTACCTCGGGAGTCGTGCTGGAAGCGAAGTGCAGGTTCGTTCAAGATGGCCGGTCCCACATGTCTTGTCGCACCCACGGGTCTCAGCTGTGCTGCAGATGTAGGTAGAGGTCGGAGAGGTCTGGGAATCCGGGTCTCGTCGGGCTCTGAAGTCTGGATCCTCGAGGGAAGATGACAAAGTAAAGCCACTGGACGCTTGATGGTGCCTGCAGTTGCAGGGTGGACACTCCTTGCCCACAAGGGAGATTTTCTTCAGTCTTCTGTGGAGCAGAACGTCGAAGTCCAGAGTTTCTTCTTGTAGAGTATGTAAAAAATGGGGTTACCCAAATCTCCAAGGGGGTAGCATGGAACCAAGCGGGCAGGCCAAAGTTCGAAGGACATGTGAAGCACTCACACAGTACGAAAAAACAATGTGGTGTAGGGTCTCCCTCACTGCTCGAGGACGGGACCGAGGTACCGACGGACAGAGCGGGGCCTCCATTGCTGAGCAGTTGCCGGTTGAGGTGAGGCATACTCCCACAAAAAGCTGGGAAAGATGGAAATGGTCTCACCTACACATACTTGAGAATTGTGTCGGGTAGGGTGGTTAAATACCACTGACTTGTTCTTTCCTTTTCTTGTGCAAATCACTGTGTATATTCTCACAATTTTTGATTGCTTTCCTTGCAGTAGCATCTTTCAACTATCCTTAGGTCCTGAAGAAAGCCGGGCATATTGGCCTCACGGCTGAAACATGTCGACCTCACTACTCGCCAGGAGATAGTAGATTTGTTTTACACTATCAGGCGATCTTTTTATCTTATGACATGCGGACAATACTTAATAAACTTCATTTTTTGTCCTCATAGCCATTTTTAACTTCACTTATTCTTCACGTGCACTGCACTCCATCAATTGTATCCTGCCTATAATAGCTGCTTTGGCTTAGAACTGTGAGAGCATTTAGTCGAGCACAGACCCACGTCAGCCGCTACGCGGCATAAGGTTGTGCCTAACCTCCCCTCTCGTAGTCCTCCATATGACGATGCTCCGCCAAAGGGGTGGGCTGATGGAGACTTTTTTCTAGCATAGCAGCTGACGGGCTAATGCATTTGGTGAAGGTTGGCTGGGAAGCTTCCAGACTTTCTATCATGATAATAGACTGACTTTCTCTTGTTTTTGTCGCACTCACACAGTACCCACAGTCAACACACCAGGCACACCACAAAAGAGGCAGGACACCAGTTTGAGTTGGAAAATTAAGAAGTTTAGTATCTCCAACCTGTAAAGCAAAAATGCATAACAGTGGCAGCATCGTAACACGGCGCCAACTGGCACCAGAGCCAAGTGTATCAAGTGGGATTATTTACGGGCGTGTCGCGACCTCCTTCGCTCTCGGTAGGGGAACGCGCCAGGGCTGCCCTTTGTCCCCTCTCTTGTTTGCCCTTGCTTTGGAGCCGCTGGCGGCCTGGCTGAGATGGGAGCCATCTCTGAAGGGCATTAGATGGACTCCGGAGTTTGAAGATCGTATATCCCTATACGCAGACGATCTGCTCTTGTACCTTACGTCGCCTCGGAAGTCGTTGATCGTCCTTTTCGACGTTTTGACTTCTTTCCGTAAAAACTCCGGTCTTGTCATCAACTGGTCGAAGTCTTGCGTCTATGTCTTCTCCGGCGTGGCTCCTCTCCTGCCTCGTGACTGTCCTATCTCGGTGGAGCTGGAGGGATTCAAGTACCTGGGAATCTTTATCACATTGGACCCTGTGCTTCGTTATGAACGCAATTTGCTGCCCCCTCTTCAGCGCCTCCGTGCTGATGTGACTGCGTGGGGTAGGCTCCCTCTCTCGCCTCTGGGAAGAGCGGCGCTATTTAAGATGATGTCGCTCCCACGGTTTCTTTATGCGCTTCAAAACACACTTGACATTGTACCAGCCAGTTACTTTCGGGAGATTGAAAGTCTACAGAGACAATTGATATGGGGGGGGCCGTTCTCGTATTGCCCTTTCAAAGCTGACGCTCCCTTGGTACGACGGGGGCATCGCGCTCCCGGACATTCGTCGCTACTATTGGGCCTCTCAGCTGGGGGCCATCAACCACGGCACTTACGCTCCTCCGCCGAACCCGGTCTTTGAGATGGATAAATGACTACTGCCCGGTGGAGATTACAACAGGGCTCTATACGCGAAATCTGCCGGCAGATCTCTCACGGGCCCCACTAAGACAGCGGTGCAGGTGTGGTATCGTGCTACAGCGGCTATAGGATGGGCTGACAAGCTGGCCCGTGCTACTCCGCTTTATGCGTCGGAAAAACTTGGCTCCCTCTGGAAGTCAAAGGGTTTTGGTAGATGGGACGTGAACGGTATCAGCAGGGTTAATGATGTATGGATCAAGGGTAGAGTCAAGACGTTTGAGGAGCTGAAAGTTGAGTACGACCTGAATGATAGAGAATCCTTTCGGTATGCGCAAATCCGACATGCGGTTCTGTCTGTTTCTCCCCTGGGCTCGGATATTCCGGAGGCGTCCCCGCTTGAAGATTGGATACTGGATGGGCATACGATCTCGCTCATATATAAAAAGTTAATTAATACCAGACTTGACCTATTGGATAACCTTCGAGAGTTATGGACTAGTGATGGTCTGGAACTCGATGACGAAGACTGGCAGGCTGCGATCTCTTCCCCGAAGGAGGTGGCTATCCCGGCACGCCTCCGGTTTGTCCAGCTCAAAATTCTTCATAGGGTATACGTGACTGGTCCTCGTCTGGTACGCATGGGATTCTCAGCGGATGGATTGTGCAGGCGTGGCTGTGGTATGGTGGGCACGTTTCTCCATATTATTTGGGAATGTCCTGCTGTGCTACGCTATTGGACTCACGTGCATGAAGTTATGAGTGAGGTCACGGGTGTGCAATCAATGCCTGAGGCGCGGAGGTGTCTGATGAATGTCTGGGAGCCGAATGATTATGACCAGGCGCAGCTTCGATGGGTGACCTTGGGTAATATGATTGCCAAGAGAGACATTGCCCAGTTATGGGGCGCCCAGAGGCCTCCGACAATTCTGGTGTGGCAACAAAACATGGACTGATGCATGTTTAGAGAAAAGACTGTTTATGTTTCCCGTGGCACGCCCCGCAAATGGGGGAAAACTTGGACTCAATGGAACACATATCGTGGTAATATATGTACTCCCCCCCTTCCGGACCTGAATACTGACCTGTCATCCTCCCAACCTGATGTTTCCTCGGCAGGTGTTTCGATATTTTGTTTGCTTCTGGTCTCCCCCCCCCCAAATCTCATCGTATACTTCTGACATTTGATTTGTGTATGTACCCCCCCCCCACCAGCAACAAAGTGACACATTTGTATTGTACTGCCTTGCTTTTGTTTTATTTCTATGTTTCTTGTTATTTGAATTCAATAAAAAGATTTTTTTTTTAAAAGGGGGATTATTTACATGGGAAGTAGGGGCTGAGTCTGTAAGTCCATCTGAAATAAAGAAGAATCAATTAAAATTGAACCTGGGGCCAATATGGCGGGGCCAACTCAGGCTCTCATCCTTAGTGATAGACTGTAATGCAAAATACCATTAGTATGAGTACACATAACCTGCATTATCACTCCACCACGACCCCTGTAAGGGAAACTTCAGGGCATCACAGTAATTCCCAACATACAGGAACACCTGCAATAAATCAGCATGGGGATATCAAACATCAGGCGGGAAGCATTAATATGCATTGGCATCAGTAACCTCATATAACTGTAGGCCGTAAGTCAGCAGCTTCCTTTAGGCAGGCCTAAACACTTTAGTGAAAATCAGATAACCTCGTGCCATCCTAATCCTTTAGCATTCCTGTAACATCTTATTAGGAGAACAAACGCTGCATTAACATCAGGTAGGGACCTGGTATTCAATCAAACCTTAGATATGCGCGCTAGGCATCAAAGGTAACCTGGGGAACATGACTCCTTAGCCCCCCAACCGGCAACACAAACATCAGGCAGTACATTGACATCAATACATATGCACCAGGCCTGTATCACATTTTCCATGAGCACCCCTGAATATCTCCTCGGGCGAGCAATACTTCCTTAGAGGGGGGCAGTCAGCCTCATCCGCATAGCGCCTGGGGATGCCCACAACTAACAGGGGCATTAACTTCCGGGCCTAAGAACCTCAACCTAGGGCAAACCCTCCTCGGGCATACACATATAACTGGGATGTCAGGCCTTAGTCCTTCCAGGAAAATCAGGCAGCAGGCAAAAATTTGCATGTCAATGAGCATCCCACTTGGCTATGCATATCAAACCGTTCCCCTGTTACTTCTAGGATGAGCAGGGGCTTCTGTAGGCAGTTCAGTAGGCCTTACTGGTATCCTGGGATTCTGAGGAAGCAGTCGCTAGGAGCCTTTACCCGGTTTCTGGGCACTTGGGCCCCACTCAGTCAACAGAGGGGTTGGGGCGGACACTGACCCTGTGTCCCGTGGCCATCTCCACCCTCCACACCGTATATTGTCGCCCGCACTCACCGGGCTGTCCAGGGGCTCCTTGGCGGTAGGGGCAGGCACCGACAATGTGCCTCGTGGCCCCTGCTGCACTGCGCTTCACTCGCGCCCCTCCCAGCGGTTTCTTCCTGCTTCTCCCGGGGACCCGGGGCTTCAATGCGGCGGGGGCAGGCACCGGCAATGTGCCTCGAGGCCCCGCCGCGCAGCACTCTCCACACGGAGCTCTCCTCACAACCGAGGGCTCCCTCCAGATGGCCAGCCGCGCTTCTCTTGGGGCACAGACCGGCGGGGTCGGCTCCCGCTCCGGTCGTTCTCTTGGCGGGGCTCCCCCTCGACCACGGGGGCTCCGCACTGGTGCTTCACCCGGGTCCCCCCCCTTCGTCACGGGGACCCGGGTGAAGCAAGGGGGTAGCATGGAACCAAGCGGGCAGGCCAAACTTCGAAGGACATGTGAAGCACTCACACAGTACCCACAGTCAACACACCAGGCACACCACAAAAGCGGCAGGACACCAGTTTGAGTTGGAAAATTAAGAAGTTTAGTATCTCCAACCTGTAAAGCAAAAATGCATAACAGTGGCATCGTAACACGGCGCCAACTGGCACCAGAGCCAAGTGTATCAAGGGGGATTATTTACATGGGAAGTAGGGGCTGAGTCTGTAAGTCCATCTGAAATAAAGAAGAATCAATTAACATTGAACTTGGGGCCAATATGGCGGGGCCAACTCAGGCTCTCATCCTTAGTGATAGACTGTAATGCAAAATACCATTAGTATGAGTACACATAACCTGCATTATCACTCCACCACGACCCCTGTAAGGGAAACCTCAGGGCATCACAGTAAATCCCAACATACAGGAACACCTGCAATAAATCAGCATAGGGATATCAAACATCAGGCGGGAAGCATTAATATGCATTGGCATCAGTAACCTCATATAACTGTAGGCCGTAAGTCAGCAGCTTCCTTTAGGCAGGCCAAAACACTTTAGTGAAAATCTGATAACCTCGTGCCATCCTAATCCTTTAGCATTCCTGTAACATCTCATTAGAAGAACAAACGCTGCATTAACATCAGGTAGGGGCCTGGTATTCAATAACACCTTAGATATGCGCGCTAGGCATCAAAGGGTACCTGGGGAACATGACTCCTTAGCCCCCCAACCTGCAACACAAACATCAGGCAGTACATTGACATCAATAACATATGCACCAGGCCTGTATCACATTTTCCATGAGCACCCCTGAATATCTCCTCGGGCGAGCAACACTTCCTTAGAAGGGGGCAGTCAGACTCATCAGCATAGCGCCTGGGGATGCCCACCACTAACAGGGGCATTAACTTCCAGGCCTAAGAACCTCAACCTAGGGCAAACCCTCCTCTGGCATACACATATAACTGGAATGTCAGGCCTAAGTCCTTCCAAGAAAACCAGGCAGCAGGCAAAAATGTGCATGTCAATGAGCATCCCACTTGGCTATGCATATCAAACCGTTCCCCTGTTACTTCTAGGATGAGCAGGGGCTTCTGTAGGCAGTTCAGTAGGCCTTACTGGTATCCTGGGATTCTGAGGAAGCAGTCGCTAGGAGCCTTTACCCGGTTTCTGGGCACTTGGGCCCCACTCAGTCAACAGAGGGGATGGGGCGGACACCGACCTGTGTCCCGTGGCCATCACCACCCTCCACACCGTATATTGTCGCCCGCACTCACCGGGCTGTCCAGGGGCTCCTTGGCGGTAGGGGCAGGCACCGACAATGTGCCTCGAGGCCCCTGCTGCACTGCGCTTCACTCGCGCCCCTCCCAGCGGTTTCTTCCTGCTTCTCCCGGGCCCCTCTGCCTCACGGGGACCCGGGGCTTCAATGCGGCGGGGGCAGGCACCGGCAATGTGCCTCGAGGCCCCGCCGCGCAGCACTCTCCACACGGAGCTCTCCTCACAACCGAGGGCTCCCTCCAGATGGCCAGCCGCGCTTCTCTTGGGGCACAGACCGGCGGGGTCGGCTCCCGCTCCGGTCGTTCTCTTGGCGGGGCTCCCCCTCGACCACGGGGGCTCCGCCCTGGTGCTTCACCCGGGTCCCCCCCTTCCTCACGGGGACCCGGGGCTTAGGGTCGGCCCGTCCTTCGCTGGCTGCCCGGCCGGCAGCCAATCCCTGCGCGGCCTTTCCGGGAGCACGGCCGCGCGGGCAAATCAGTGCGCGCCGTTGGCGGGCCGATGACGCGGCCGGTCGCCCCCGTCACGTGACACGGGCCCTGATGGCCTCAGGGCCTAGCGCGGCCCTCTCTTCACCTCGGCGGCCCTCTCCTGGCACCGGGGGCCGCCGCAACGAGGCTTTCCACAGCGGAGGTCCCTCCCTTACAGCGCCGGGTCGCACGGTGATTTTCGGCGATATCCCACCGGCGCAAGGCAGCGCCAACACTCCTCGGGCTGAGGTGGTAAGGACGGCCACAACAAGGGGTAGGCTCCCTTTTATTAATTATTATTAATGCAGCAAGCGCGCCACAACGAGGGTAGGCTCCTCCAGCGCTCTTTCCCCTCACAGTTCCTTCAGGCCACCCAGCCCCAGCGCTTAGTAGGCAGTCCAGGGGCAATTTTTCTAAGGCAGGTCAGCAAGACACAGTTCCTCGGGGGCACAATTCTCCCCGGGCAGCTCCTCCCAGTCCAGCGCTTCCACAGGGGCCACAACTTCCTAAGGGGGCGGACAGTCCCAGTACAGATCCTCAGGGGCCCCTTCCTCACCTCCTGGGTGCTCCTTTCGCGCTGTGCTGGCGTAATTCACGGTCCCTTAATAGTGACAGGGACCTGGGTGGGCCCTCATAATTCAGGGGCGCAAGGGACAGCAGAGTAGGGGTGTTTTAGGGGTACAGGGCCCAGCTCACAGGCCCATGTGGCGGTAGCACCTCGCAGCAGGTCCTCTCTCTTTCTTGTCCCAGCTCTGACTGACTCTCTGGTGGCACATCCCCCTTACTTATACCCTCCTCCCAGGCAGTGCCAGAACCTTCTAGAATGTTGGCAAAACTGGCCTAAACTGGCTCAAGGGGAGGGGGTGAGCACCCTGGGTGCCAGGCTTTCCCTCCAAAAGCTAGGGGTAGCTGGGTAATAATAACTAGACCGCTGACCTATGCCAGTCCAGTGGCAAAACCCATGGCCATGGCATCCATTTTAAACACAGTACATTTTAGTCTTGTGCATTTCTAAAATGGGGAAATTTACAAGTGCTCACACCATTACATTTTTAACAGGTGTCTCACACAACTCATGGCCTATACAGGTTTAATCCCATGGGGGAGACATTTCAGATTAGGGGGGCAAAAGCACAAAATTCTGGGGGAAAAGGCCAAGTCCAACACAGCCAAAAGCCAGGGCAGATCAATCAATGCCTTGATGGGCTTCCCTGCTTGGGGCAGAAAAAGGTAGACGCAGGCCGGCAACTACAGGAGCACCTGCAGTCCCTTCTCCACTCTGGAACCCAATGGTTCTCTCTCGCAACCCTCCCTTCACCAACAAAACCACCCCACTGGTGTTCCCTAGTGGGATGTGGCCAAGACTGGCCTCTAGGCCATCCAGAAGTCTCTGGCCCTTGTTCCTTCCTAGAGTGGGAGGCTCTAGCCTCAGGCTCGTAGTGCTCTTGGACCACTATCCTCTTTCCAAATTGCCACTGGTCCACCCACCTGGGGTCTACACCCACAGGCTGACCAACACTCAGGGGCGAGGCTCTCCTCCCCCTACCTCTCCTCTTAGGGTTCCGCCATCTCCTTCTCCTGGGGACACCCTCACACAACCACTCTCTCCCCAAGCTGGAGTCGAAACCCTCAGGCTGAACCGGTGACAGGGGCGAGTCCTCCCTCCCCCTGCACCCCCCTCTCAGAGTTCAGCACCCTCCTAACTGGAGTAGTACCCCTGAGAGTCAAATTTGGGGGGACTCTGAACATAGATGTCCCACCCGCCAGGTCCGGAAAACCCTCAACCTGGCCACCCAACCCGGGATCTGCGCCCTGTGGCTGAGCTGGTGACAGAGGAGAGATCTTCCTCCCTCTGCACCCCCTCCCAGAGTTCCGCACCCTCCCACCGGGAGAAGTACCCCTGGGAGTCAAACCGGTAGGGACCTGAATTACAGGTACCCCACCCTCCAGGTCAGGCAACCCCTGAACCTGGAACCCCAGTCCAGGATCGAAACCCTGTGACTGGTCAGACCCCCGAACCACTGGAGCTCTGATTACTGATGCTCCGGGTTCTACTGACACTAGGGGATCCCCTTCACGAGAAGGCACATCAGGACAGCCTAGGCTCCCAACCTGGCGTTCCCTAAAAGAACTCTCCAGGCCCTGTGACTGCGGTTGGGGCACCTCGGGACACCTCCCCGTCTCACTCCCTCCTGTAGATGGGATGTGAGGCCCTACAACCCTCTCACTATCCTGGGACCTAGCTGGGCTTTTCCTCACCTCTCCCGCCACGCTGAATCGGAAGATTCCTGCACCACTCCCTTCTGGATCACTCCCCAATGCCCTCTCAGACTCTCTGGCACTTACCCAGAGGTATGCCTCCCGTGCAAGTTCCCTGTGGTCTGAGAACCCACGCTGCAACAGATGGTGACGCAGACTTAGGAAAAACCTCCTCAGCATGTGCTCTCTAATGACTGCATGGCACAGCCCTTCCCAATCCTCCACGGCTCTCCTCACCACCCAATCCTCCAATGCAGTCCAACACTCCTCCTCAAACTCTCCCCAGGACTGGTGGGACAGTTTTCCCCTGCCCCTGAACACTAACATTTCCCCCTCTTCCTGGGAATCAGGCACGGTCTCCTGGGCTTCAGGAATGGGACTCCTTGCACTGGACCTACACTTGCTGCCACCACTGGATCCCACCCTCTCCAGTGTATCCAGGCTCTTAAAACCACTCTCAGGGGACAATCTATCCACCTGAGCTACTCTCTCCCTGGCAAAGGCCCTCTCTGCCTCTGCCCTTCTCTCCTGGGCTAGGACCATGTCTGTCTCTAGCCTCTGCTGTTGAATCGTCAGCTGTGCTAACTCCATGGCCTGCTCAAATCTGAGCTTCTCCAGCACTAGCTGATGCTCCCTTTCTTTCCTCCTATCCACCCACTCTTCTGGGGACAGGGAAAGGGATGGGGCAGTGCCCCTGGGACAGGACCCAGTGCGGGACTCCCTCTCTACGGTTTCCTCATCAGCTACTGGCGTCTCTTCCCTGTTAAACTCTTCCTCCTCTTCATCGGGGTAATTACCCTCAGGGTTACAGATTGAGAGCCCTGCCACTGGCTTCTACCGAATCCAACCTTTAACACCTTCGGTGCTCATGACGGAACGGTTCCGTCATGAGCTACGGTTGAGCTGTGCTCATGACGGAACCGTTATGTCATGACCACGCCCGTTTTCATTAGGGCTCAGCACCGGGGGGAATACCGGCCGCACGCAAGGGGTTAAATACTCGGGGGGGTAATCAGACAGGTCCCCACTGATTTTTAAGGGCTCTTCCCTCTTGAGGGCCTCATAAAGAAACAATTTTCTCCTAATGTTTCCTACTGGGGGTATCCCTCTCTCCAGGAGGAAGTCTATCGCCTCCTGTTCGGTGTACTCCATCAGTTCCACCTCCTCATAAACCAACCCCATCGTGGTGAGGATTCTCGGGACACACCCACAGTGGAAAAAAGGGAACACAATTTCACAAAACACTTTCAGGAGGAAGCAAAATAGCAAACAATCTTCAGCCAACAATAATCCCCACAACAAGGCTGTGAATTCCCTCAAAGCTCTACTTGTGGTGTAACCCGTGGCTGCTGTGGTACTGCGCAAACACAAGTCCTATCCCACCGCTTGCCACCAATGTAAGAAATGGCGTTACCCAAATCTCCAAGGGGGTAGCATGGAACCAAGAGGGCAGGCCAAACTTCGAAGGACATGTGAAGCACTCACACAGTACCCACAGTCAACACACCAGGCACCCCACAAAAGAGGCAGGACACCAGTTTGAGTTGGAAAATTAAGAAGTTTAGTATCTCCAACCTGTAAAGCAAAAATGCATAACAGTGGCATCGTAAAACGGCGCCAACTGGCACCAGAGCCAAGTGTATCAAGGGGGATTATATACATGGTTAGTAGGGGCTGAGTCTGTAAGTCCATCTGAAATAAAGAAGAATCAATTAACATTGAACCTGGGGCCAATATGGCGGGGCCAACTCAGGCTCTCATCCTTAGTGATAGACTGTAATGCAAAATACCATTAGTATGAGTACACATAACCTGCATTATCACTCCACCACGACCCCTGTAAGGGAAACTTCAGGGCATCACAGTAAATCCCAACATACAGGAACACCTGCAATAAATCAGCATGGGGATATCAAACATCAGGCGGGAAGCATTAATATGCATTGGCATCAGTAACCTCATATAACTGTAGGCCGTAAGTGAGCAGCTTCCTTTAGGCAGGCCAAAACACTTTAGTGAAAATCAGATAACCTCGTGCCATCCTAATCCTTTAGCATTCCTGTAACATCTCATTAGGAGAACAAACGCTGCATTAACATCAGGTAGGGGCCTGGTATTCAATCAAACCTTAGATATGCGCGCTAGGCATCAAAGGTAACCTGGGGAACATGACTCCTTAGCCCCCCATCCTGCAACACAAATATCAGGCAGTACATTGACATCAATAACATATGCGCCAGGCCTGTATCACATTTTCCATGAGCACCCCTGAATATCTCCTCGGGCGAGCAACACTTCCTTAGAGGGGGGCAGTCAGCCTCATCAGCATAGCGCCTGGGGATGCCCACCACTAACAGGGGCATTAACTTCCAGGCCTAAGAACCTCAACCTAGGGCAAACCCTCCTCTGGCATACACATATAACTGGGATGTCAGGCCTAAGTCCTTCCAGGAAAATCAGGCAGCAGGCAAAAATTTGCATGTCAATGAGCATCCCACTTGGCTATGCATATCAAACCGTTCCTCTGTGACTTCTAGGATGAGCAGGGGCTTCTGTAGGCAGTTCAGTAGGCCTTACTGGTATCCTGGGATTCTGAGGAAGCAGTCGCTAGGAGCCTTTACCCGGTTTCTGGGCACTTGGGCCCCACTCAGTCAACAGAGGGGATGGGGCGGACACCGACCCTGTGTCCCATGGCCCTCCCCACCCTCCACACCGTATATTGTCGCTCGCACTCACCGGGCTGTCCAGGGGCTCCTTGGCGGTAGGGGCAGGCACCGACAATGTGCCTCGAGGCCCCTGCTGCACCGCGCTTCACTCGCGCCCCTCCCAGCGGTTTCTTCCTGCTTCTCCCGGGCCCCTCTGCCTCACGGGGACCCGGGGCTTCAATGCGGCGGGGGGAGGCACCGGCAATGTGCCTCGAGGCCCCGCCCCACCACGCAGCACTCTCCACACGGAGCTCTCCTCACAACCGAGGGCTCCCTCCAGATGGCCAGCCGCGCTTCTCTTGGGGCACAGACCGGCGGGGTCGGCTCCCACTCCGGTCGTTCTCTCGGCGGGGCTCCCCCTCGACCACGGGGGCCCCACACTGGTGCTTCACTCGGGTCCCCCCCTTCCTCACGGGGACCCGGGGCTTAGGGTCGGCCTGTCCTTCGCTGGCTGCCCGGCCGACAGCCAATCCCTGCGCTCCCTTTCAGGGGGCACGGCCGCGCGGGCCAATCAGTGTGCGGCGTTGGCGGGGGGGGGCGGGCCGATGACGCGGCCGGTCGCGCCCGTCACGTGACGCGGGCCCTGACGGCCTCAGGGCCTAGCGCGGCCCTCTCTTCACCTCGGTGGCCCTCTCCTGGCACCGGGGGCCGCCGCAACAAGGCTCACGACAGCGGGGGTCCTTCCCTTACAGCGCCGGTCCGCGGCGGTGATTTTCGGCGATATCCCACCGGCGCAAGGCAGCGCCAACACTCCTCGGGCTGCGGCGGTGAGGACAGCCACAATAAGGGGTAGGCTCCCTTTTATTAATTATTAATAATGCAGCAACCGCGCCACAACGAGGGTAGGCTCCTCCAGCGCTCTTTCCCCTCACAGTTCCTTCAGGCCACCCAGCCCCAGCGCTTAGTAGGCAGTCCAGGGGCAATTTTTCTGAGGCAGGTCAGCAAGACACAGTTCCTCTGGGGCACAATTCTCCCCGGGCAGCTCCTCCCAGTCCAGCGCTTCCACAGGGACCACAACTTACTAAGGGGGGTAGACAGTCCCACTCCTCACCTCCTGGGCGCTTCTTCCTCGCAGCGCTGGCGTAATTCCCGGTCCCCACAGTGTCAGGGACCTGGGTGGGCCCTCCTAATTCAGGGGCCCAAGGGACAGCAGAGTAGGTGTGTTTTAGGGGTACAGGGCCCAGCTCACAGGCCCATGTGGCGGTAGCACCTCGCAGCAGGTCCCCTCTCTTTCTTGTCCCAGCTCTGACTGACTCTCTGGTGGCACATCCCCCTTACTTATACCCTCCTCCCAGACAGTGCCAGAACCTTCTAGAATGTTGGCAAAACTGGCCTAAACTGGCTCACGGGGAGGGGGTGAGCACCCTGGGTGCCAGGCTTTCCCTCCAAAAGCTAGGGGTAGCTGGGTAATAATAACTAGACCGCTGACCTATGGCAGTACAGTGGCAAAACAACCCATGGCCATGGCATCCATCTTACATACAGTGCATTAGACTGGTGCATTTCTAAAATGGGGAAATTTACAAGTGCTCACACCATTACTTGACATTACATTTTTAACAAGGGGTCTCACACCACTCATGGCCTATACAGGTTTAATCCCATGGGGGAGACATTTCAAATTAGGGGGGGAAAGCGAAAAATTTGGGGGGAAAAGGCCAAGTCCAACACTTAGCTCTCTCAGTGGTTGCCCAGGGAGCATCCCCTGTCTGGATTTTGGAAATACGGGTCTTGGCTTGTTGATGGTATAGTTTGCGGGCTAGAAATGAGCAAACCTTGCTCTTCCCCTAATAATACTTCTGTTTTAAGGCCAGTGGAGAGCGTTCAGCCTTGTTGGTCCTATGCACTCTCAACTGTCCCCACAGGATTGCAAGTTGTCCTTTGATGTGTCTGGTGAGGGTGATTTGCTCAAGCATCTCAAGGGCCTTAACGTCTGCTGATATGTCCATTTCTACCAGTCCGGCCTCCCTCATTCTGCATTTGGTAATAGAAGAAATAACCCTCCTAATGGGAGCCTTGTACATGCTCCAAAGCATCTGATGCAGTGTGTCCAGGAGGGCATTGAGATCAAAAGACTTTATAATCCCTTTTTGGATCTTTTCTGTGTCTCGAGCCACTAGTCCATACCAGCTCCACTTGACCATAATCTGAGATTTAGATGTATGAGATGGTTGCGGTATCGAGATCCCGGAGTAAGGAGTATGTATGAAAGACATAATCAATAGGGGAGTAGGGGGAATGTACATGAGAATAAAATGAGTAATCTTGCAAGACAGGATATCTATAACGCCAAGCGTCTACTAACACCAGATCTGCTATGCCACGCTTCAGCTTAGCAGACTTTGTGACGGTGCCATGATATGAAGCCATGCTACAGACCAAGCTACAGACCAAGATAAGTCTCCTTCCACTATACCATCACCCACCACATCTGCTTGTTGATCCCAAAGGATGCTCCAAATGTAAATGTCGAACATTTGATTGGGGGAGTAAATGTTAGGCAGGGTGAGAGGGCGTGTGCCCCTTAAGATACTCAACTTTAAAAGGCGGTTGTGGAGCTGGATCACCCCTTGCACAGTGTGTCCACTCACCACTCCCAGCGTCTCAGTAGGGGCATGTGCCCAGTAACAAAGCAGATATTTTGGGTGTGACATTTGGTGATTGTCCTCCCTCAGGAGATATGTCTCTTGGAGAAGGATGATGTCCAGATCATGTCTCAGGAGGTATCGCCAAACCTGCTTACATTTGTTAGGCGACTTTAAGGCGCAAATATTTCGAGAAAGCAGTTTATTGTGTGGGACTGTCCCCATGGCAGGGGTTAGTGCCCACAGCCACTAGAACAGAAGGTGGGCCCCTGTTATGGCTTGACAGGGGTAGGGCACGGTGTCACAGGCAAGGGAATGCCATATCCCAGGGGTCAAATAACCAAGATGCTGCTGGTCTCGTGAGCATTGTGTCTGTGGGAGGAGAGAGCGGGACAGGGAATCAAGGAGTGAATCACGTGCCGAAGTGTGGTTGTGTATAATTCAGACCATTAGAGAACTGAACATAGGCTCAGCAGTGGGCACTTGACCAAAGAAAGTAGGAAACAAACAGAGAAAACAAATAACAGAGGTCCAACAGGCCCTAACATGTCCAGCAAAGATCGGCGTGTAAGCGCACAGATCCCACTAGAGGTGTCAGGGATGTCTGATTATAAGGGCAAACTCAGGTGATTTTCTACAACCTGCTCCTACAAGGGTGTTTTTCAATGGTCACAAGAGCAGA
The DNA here is from genome assembly GCF_964261635.1 of Lissotriton helveticus. NCBI lineage: Eukaryota > Metazoa > Chordata > Amphibia > Caudata > Salamandridae > Lissotriton > Lissotriton helveticus. The sequence continues at coordinate 119,499,970 of NC_136057.1, read as the reverse complement.
CGCCAGGTGTCTCCCTGGTGCAGGAGGGTGTTGAAGGTGGGTTGGGTGGAAGGACGGAGGGAATTGCAGTTCAAGCAACAATCCAGGTATTGCGCCGGCTCCTCAACCTCAAGGTGCGACTCTACACACACTGAAGGAGTCTTGTTACCAGCAGTCCTCCCAGCATCGGAGGCAGGTGAGGACCAGTTCAAGGCTGGAAGAGGCGACCTCCAGGGGCCCTAACGTGGGTGGTCCCGTGCAGGTGGGGCTGGTGATGCTGTTTCTTGGCACTAGGTGAGATGCTTTCCAGTTGCAACAGGGGGCCAATGCAAAACGTGACACAGACCACAAGAATGAAGAGGGGGGCCTCAGAAGTTTACAGGTCCCAGGGTTGCCCACAGGCCTGTCACAGTTTCACGGGCCAGCAAGCGCTGTTGTTGCGACATGCAGGTGGGCAGCAACTGCTTCTCTCCTCTCAGGGCTTGCAGGCGTAACCCTATGTCAGGGCCTTGATTTTGGCATTTACCAGCACCCTCTGTGTCGGCACAGCTACTCACTGTTGGGGTGATCAGCAATTGATGCCTCACACTTTCCACTGGGTTTTATGCTGCAGGTCCAAGCCACCCACAGGCATGCCCCCGGGATCAAACAGAGACCAGGGGCACCCAATTCCATGCAGGTCTGGGTCCGCCCAGCCCCCACATGGCGTAGCCATGTCGGATGAGCCCTGATGATCAGGCATTCACTCTCAGCAGGGCCTGAGGTGTCTCGCACAGCCAAGTCGCTCCCGCAAGATGGCAGACCTTGATAAACCCACCAGCTTCCAGGACCCACGATCACCCTCGGGGGATCCCCTCTCGTCTGGCCCACAGAGCTGCCCCACCTATGGGGGTGTCCAGGAAGATGCCCATGGGGAACTGCACAAACAAGCAGGTCCCGGTGCTTCAATACTGCATGAAAGGCCCACGGGGATCCAGAGCAGAGACAAAACATGTCATACTCCATTTCCGTCTTCGCCACGGCCCCTGGGAGGCTTCTTTTAGTGGTTGTCTCAGGACTCGGGTGTGAATTGTTACCACCACCAATGCCACTATCATTTGTACTACACCCACAACCTTTACTTCTCCTGTTACCATCTCCACCAACAACACCATTACCAACCAAGATTACAATCATCAAAATATTAACCACTTGAAAGCCAGGCCTATTCTCTTTGCATTGATCGTTTGGTTTCTATTCAAAATATTTGGTAACTGTATTGATTGTTCTTCTTTATTGTTGCCCTTTTTCAACATGTTCTCTCTGGTTTTGCTCCTGCCTGCCCCTATGCATCTTTTCAGTCTTTGTGCATTTGTCTTCACTCCCAGGAAGATCCCCATTTTTTGTTGATTTCTACAGTTTTTCTCTGTGTTCCTTCATTTAAGTTTCCATTCTATAGTCCTGCAAATCTTCTTATTAGCAGGATTATTGCCCTCTGTGAGAACCTATCATGAGCATATGGATTTTCTTCTAAAAATCGTTAGAGTTTCAACAAATAGAGGAGCAGGGATTCAGATTACACCCTACTGCACAGGGTAATTGAGGTGTTTGGGATTCTGTACCTCTTTCCAAAGATGTGCCTCAGGGGGGCACACTGATTGTACCTCACCTCATGTGTGTTGTCCTATCACTGCACCTACCAATGGCTTATCTGTCCTTGCTCCCACCTTTGTAATATCCCGTGGAGTACATGCAATAGGTTCCTTCAATTTCATGGGTCACATGCAGTTCAAATGAGGGAAAACCTGCTAGTGACGGCACCAGCAGAAGACATGCACCAGCGCAATTCATATTAAAGGGGCTGCCCAAGTGTCTCTGGCTCCTTCTGTTATACCATATTTCGCTGCGCACAAAGGCATGCAGCATCATAAAGCGCTATCTAAAACAAGACCACTGGTTGATAGAAAATGCCAGGAAAGGACTGGCCATTCTACAGAGACAGATTTCTCTTTTATCATTCACATTACTTTGCCAGTTATACCCTTCTCTAGAAATGACATTTCCATTTTGATAAATGCCAATTCTCCAAACCTAAAGCCTGAACCAACTTACTTGCACTTTTGGAAAAATCTGAAAATTGTGGGAAATGTTGCCATTTTTCTCAAGTGAAGAGCACTCTGCGATGGTTGCTGTGACGAATAAGAGAATTGGGTCTGCCCGAAGATTACTCTAACTTGCGCCTCCATCATGTGTTGGTTTTCTGATCCAGCCTTCTACAACTCTAATTTCTACTCTGATAATTAGCAAACTTTCATTTCCTTTACATTCTTTTCTCAAATACTTCAGTCTGAAACAACAGTTCTTAACCTGTCGTTTGCAACCCCTACTCAGGGGAATTGTGACTATTTTGAAAATTAAATTAGATTAAAATACCAGATTAATAAAGTGCATTAACATAAAAAAGAAACATGTAAAATCTTTTTTTTAAATGGTATAAACATGTGAAAAAATTTGAAAAAGAACGCTAATATTTGAGATGGTACCCACAGTCCCTATATCATTCTCTCCCCCAGGTAGCATCCCATTCTCCCTTCCCCCTCCTTGGGATCAGTTAATGGCCCTGGATCTGTCCATCCTCTTCTTTGGTGGAGCAGTTGACTGGGAGAACATTGTGAATGTGTGCTGGTTCATTGACTGGCTAATGCTATAATGTGCACGAACACTCATGTGACAGCCGTGCTCTTGCACCATGTCACTGATCCCATAATGACCAGTGCTGTGCGGACACTGCATCAGAAATTTCATAACTTCAATCGACGATACTGTAGTGTTTAAACATTCGATGATGCAGAATATTGCACTGCTAGGCACTTTCCTCTCAGCACGGGAGAATTATAGCTGAATTATAGCTGATGTCCACCTTTCTGCCCAGATTTTGTTGGGTTTTTCCCAAGCACAGAGCTGTTTTCCACGGACAAGTTCCATAAGGTTTTACCTGACCAAATGTGTCCATGAGAAACCCACAAAGTGCAGTACTGTTACTCTTTTTGCAACACCTCTTAGATCAGAAACTCCAGTTTCGGCGCAAAATCGAATTTACAAACTTGTAATGAAGGTGTTTTTGGTGTCACAATGAAGGCATGATGTAATGTCCAGGCTTTGCTAAAATAACATTTGAGTTCTAAGATTGACAGTTCTATTTTGTAAAGGATGTTCTAAGTTTGGAATGAGAGTTCTAATTTGGAATTGAAAGAATTCCTTTAGAATGTAGATTGGAACAACGCTTCTTATTTGGAACGTTCGAACTATGTATGGAATGCAAATTCTACATTTGGAATGCCTCTTGCACAAAACATACATGTTTTTGTAAGGTTGAAGCAGCCAGCAGCTATGTGTGATATCTTAATTTTGGGAGTAGAAAACAGTACATCCCAAGACTACATATTCCTTGGGTACCTTGACCCCCCCAGGGTATCCAGAACTACCTTCTATTGAATGCATGTGTGTGTGCAATGCTCTTGAAGCCGTGTATAGTTACACAAGAAGGAGTCTATGGGAGGCCAGGCCAGCAGAAAGGCTAACACAGATGAAGACTCAGATCCCAGCCATAAGACCGTTGCCAGGCTCTGCTAGTCTGTGCAGAAGACTGATGTAAGGTGTCTTCTAACCCTTAGATCCCACCCTGCCATTTGAATACCTGAATCACACCTGTGAAATGGACAGAGCAGATAGGAAGAAACAGAATGACGAGCTGTGCATTCCTGTGTAGTACACTAGGCCCATCTCACCAGCGTCTATACAGATTCTGTTAACATGTATGCAATAAAGAGAAAACAGGAAACCTTAATAATAAGATTATTGTAACTGACTTCCTTCGCTCAATCTTCTGCTTCTGTGATGTTATGTGACAGATGGACCTATATCTACCAACATAATGTATCACTGGTCCCCAAAGGCAGCCTTGAGTGTTATCAGCATTTCCCATCAATCAGTTGCGATGTCATCTCCTACACCACACCCCTGACCCTGGCAGGTTTGTGACATCATGTACTACATCACACCCCTGGGTCTGGCAGGCTTTATGACATCATTCACCTCTTTGCTATATATAGAGGCATAGTCGGGGATGCCTGCAGTGTGTGTGCAGTCTGTGGACTGGGCTATGAATGGTGTGAAAGAGGTGTGAATGGGGGACTTGGGGGCACCGAGCTAACATCAGACTCACAGGATGGCCGCGGCAGTTCTGCTTCTCGAGGCCTCTGCCATGTGTTGTTTGGTTGTTCAGTGGGAGAAAACCGGCAGCACCTCGCAGACCGCCAGAGAGATGCACTTTGAGGTGGGAGGGACGGAGCTTTCCATAAGGTGTGGGAAGGCCTTATGAGGTTCCGTGTAGTTGCAGTAAACAACTTTTAATTGCAATTCCTGGGGTTGTCTTTGCAGGCGAATTGAATTTTGCCTTTCGCTCCAGGAACTCTAGCACCGCCCCTATCTGGAGCGGGGTGCGGAATGTCTGTGAGTCTAATGGGAAGCACGGTAGTATGAATGAAGGTGTGAATGGGGGACTTGGGGGCACCGAGCTAACATCAGACTCACAGGATGGCCGTGGCAGTTCTGCTTCTCGAGGCCTCTGCCATGTGTTGTTTGGTCGTTCAGTGGGAGAAAACAGGCAGCACCTCGCAGACCGCCAGAGAGATGCACTTTGAGGTGGGGGCGGAGCATTCCATAAGGTGTGGTAAGGCCTTATGAGGTTCCTTGTCGTTGCAGTAAACAGCTTTTAATAGCAATTCCTGGGGTTCTCTTTGCAGGCGAATTGAATTTTGCCTTGGGCTCCAGGAACTCTGGCACCGCCCCTATCTGGATCTGGGTGCGAAATGTCTGTGGGTCTAATGGGAAGCACGGTAGTATGAATGAAGGTGTGAATGGAGGACTTGGGGGCACCAAGCTAACATCAGACTCACAGGATGGCCGTGGCAGTTCTGCTTCTCAAGGCCTCTGCCATGTGTTGTTTGGTTGTTCAGTGGGAGAAAACAGGCAGCACCTTGCAGACCGCCAGAGAGATGCACTTTGAGGTGGGGGGACGGAGCTTTCCATAAGGTGTGGGAAGGCCTTATGAGGTTCCGTGTAGTTGCAGTAAACAACTTTTAATAGCAATTCCTGGGGTTCTCTTTGCAGGCGAATTGAATTTTGCCTTGGGCTCCAGGAACTCTGGCACCGCCCCTATCTGGAGCGGGGTGCGGAATGTCTGTGAGTCTAATGGGAAGCACGGTAGTATGAATGAAGGTGTGAATGGGGGACTTGGGGGCACCGAGCTAACATCAGACTCACAGGATGGCCGTGGCAGTTCTGCTTCTCAAGGCCTCTGCCATTTGTTGTTTGGTTGTTCAGTGGGAGAAAACAGGCAGCACCTCGCAGACCGCCAGAGAGATGCACTTTGAGGTGGGGGCGGAGCCTTCCATAAGGTGTGGTAAGGCCTTATGAGGTTCCTTGTCTTTGCAGTAAACAGCTTTTAATAGCAATTCCTGGGGTTCTCTTAGCAGGCAAATTGAATTTTGCCTTGAGCTCCTGGAACTCTGGCACCGCCCCTATCTGGAGCTGGGTGCGGAATGTCTGTGGGTCTGATGGGAAGCAAGGTAGTATGAATGAAGGTGTGAATGGTGTGAATGCCCAGTAGCAAAGGTCAAAACCTTGGCGTGGTGCTACTGCTCACAAGTTTACCCATGAACTTGTGCTAATTTGACCTGTTTTGGATGAAAGGGTTGTGCTCTGTCTTTGATTTCATTTTCTTCCTGTTCTGTGCCTTGTTCCTAGCTGCTTTCATTCTGTCTTTTCTCTCCTGCTTCCTGGAATGTTATCAGCATTTCCCAACAATCCCTTGTGATGTCATCTACTTCATCACACCCTTGGTCCTGGCAGGCTTTATGGCATCATTCACCTCTCAGCTGTGTATAGAGGCGTGGTCTGGGATGGCTGCAGGGTAAGTGCAGTCTGTGGACGGGGCTATGAATGGTGGGAAAGAGGTGTGAATGAGGGACTTGGGGGGCACCGAGCTAACATCAGACTCACAGGATGGCCGTGGCAGTTCTTCTTCTTGAGGCCTCTGCCATTTGCTTGTTTGATCGTTCAGTGGGAGAAACCAGGCAGCACCTCGCAGACCGCCACTGAGATGCACTTTGAGGTGGGGGCGGAGCTTCCATAAGGTGTGGTAATGCCTTATGAGTTTCCTTGTCGTTGTACCGAACAGCTTTTAATAGCAATTTCTGGGGTTCTCAGGCAAATTGAATTTTGCCTTGAGCTCCAGGAACTCTGGCACCGCCCCTATCTGGAGCTGGGTGCGGAATGTCTGTGGGTCTGATGTGAAGCAAGGTAGTATGAATGAAGGTGTGAATGGTGTGAATGTTCAGTAGCAAAGGTCAAAACCTTGGCGTGGTGCTACTGCTCACAAGTTTACCCATGAACTTGTGCTAATTTGACCTGTTTTGGATGAAAGGAGCTGGCACTGTCTTTGATTTCTTTTTTCTGTTACATATCTTGTTCCTAGCTGCTTTCTTCCTGCTTTTTTCTTTTCTCAGTTTTAACATCTACATCTCACCTCATTCTCCACAAACTGTCTTTCATTCCTTCCTTGTTTAATTCTTCTGTTTCTTATTGTTTTAGTCTTAATTTTGTTCTTTTATCTCATTGACTTCCCACGCTCCTTATTGCTTTTCTTCTTTCAAAAGTTGATTCTCGGACTTTCTCTTATCCAGAATAGCTTTTCTCATTCCTTCGCCCATACTTTATCTTTCTCTTTTGTTTCTTTGCCATTCTTTACAATGTCTTTATTTCATTTTTTAATTTCTTTATCTTGCATTTTTACTTTCATCATGTTATTTTCCCTGCTCCTCATGTCTTTTCTTTTCCTCAGTTTATTCACTGCTGTTTTGTTTCTCATTTTACTCTGCCATTCTTTTATTTCTTAATTGATTTTTTTTTGGGGTGCAATTCCCAAGTTGTTTTATTTGTTCTCGATTTTAGTTTTTACAAAATGCACAAAGATGATGTGATAGGGCATTGGGCCATCCATAGTGACGCTGCGGCACCAGGAGGATGGGGGAAGGGGTGGGCCAGACTGTCATGCGCAGGTAGCCTTTCTCCAACCCTTAGCTGTGTTGTACAGCCAGATGGAGAACCAACACAGACTCTCAGTTCCTGTCTGGGGGCCGAACCAGGAAATAGTATTCCCAGCAGAGAATAGCCCTGGGATTGGCATCTGGGAACCTGCACAGTGTGCAGCAGTTTCTGACGTCAGAAAGAAGAGGATCGGGAGCACGTGGGCAGCCGTCGGAGCAGGTAAGTGCAATTTTATATATTTTTTATTCTGTCTTTAGTGATGTTTTTGGTTTGTATTTCCCCTCCCCCTCTACACGTCATTCACCACAGAAGCACACCTTAAGCTACACACATAAAATACCTTGCAGGCGTAACACAAACTGATACCAAGCAACAACAGATATACATGGACGTCAATTCACCAAAATGCCAGGGGTAGCGGAAGTGACATTACACGCCCATTGACACCCACTTTCATTCACACACACATACTTACACATTAGTGTGATAAAGAATTGACAGAAAATAAAGAGTGGAGTCCAAGCTGTCCCTGTGTTCCTGGCACTGAATTTGCCACCTCTGAGGCCAGGGGTCGCAAAGGCAGTGCCAGGGGTAGCAAAGGACAAGCCATGGGTCGCAGCTTTGACCCTTAAATGACGTCCATGATATACAGTTTAATGGTGCATTGTGGGTGATTTTGGTGCGAGAAACGTTCCCTCTTTCCTGGTACATTCAGTGACTGCTGCCCCTGGAGTGAAGGCCTGGAGGCCTGCAGGATACACGCGCCCTGCTGGTGGGGCATGTGTAGTGCCTGCTCCAGCTGTCAAGGTGCATTATTACCCTGGCAACACATTTCATGTGTCTCTGAGTTCAGGAAATAGGAAAAAGAAAGTGGGCAAAAGTAGCTAGGAAAGATCCTGTGCTCAAAAGAGGAGAAGCAGAAAGACACGCTAAGAAAGGTTCCGCTTTCATAAGATCAAAAAAATGTTGAAAGCCCCGCACCTGTCCATAGAGGTGACAATCTCTAGACGGAGCTTCTCGGCACTACAAGTACCTTGAACGTAAAAAGAGGACTGGTCAGTAAACCGTGGAGCTACACCCCCACCCACAACCCCAATGCCTCCCCCACGGATCAAATTATCCACGTGGTCAATTAAGGTGATAAATGGGAGAAAAAATGTCCCTGGAATTATAGATATCCATTTGCAGTAAAGTGCCTGGTAATTTCGTGTCTACGTCATCTTTTTCCATTCTGGAAACACAAGCTCATCATTGCATGTTGCAGGGGTGCCATAACCAGCTGGAATCAGTAATTTTACCAAGCAACTCGTACCCAGGCACATGGTCTACTGTGACGCTCATCTTGAGATCCACTGATGCCTATTCTAGCTTGGGGTCCATTAATGCCTGTTAGAGCTTGGGGTCCATTAATGCCTGTTAGAGCCTGTGGACCATTGATGCATATTATAGAATGAAGGCAATTGTTACCTGTTACACCTTGAGACCCATTGATGCTGATTACAGCTGGAATCACATTAATGTCTGTTAAACCTTGAGGCTGATTGATGCCCAGAGCTGCCTGAGGCCTATGAGGCCTTTGAGCGTGTCACGGGCTCGGGGCCTAGTAACGGCAATGACATCTTGAGACCTACTGCAGCCTGTTACAGCTCGCTGCCCATTTGATTCATATTACAGCTTCGGACCCACTGAGGCCTGCCACAACTCACTGCCCATTGATACATGTTACATCTTTGAACCCACTTCGACCTGTAGCAGCCTGCTGCCCAGTGAGGCAAGTTACAGCTCGGGACCCCCCGTGACCTGTTACAGCTTCTCATTGGTGCATGTGACCCCTCGGAACCCACTGAGACCTGTTCCCTCCCCGTTGATGCAGGTTACCTGTTGGGACATACTGAGATCTGTTACAGCTCGCTGCCCATTGATAACTAATAAAGATTCATACCCATTGCGGCCTGTTACAGCACACTGACCCTTGATGTATGTTACAGCTCGCTGCCCTTTTGATTCATATTACAGCTTCGGACCCATTGAGGCTTGCCACCACTCACTGCCCATTGATACGTGTTACATCTTGAACCCACTTCGGCCTGTAGCAGCTTGCTGCCCAGTGAGACGAGTTACAGCTCGGGACTCCCTGTGACCTGTTACAGCTTCTCATTGGTGCATGTGACCTCTCGGAACCCACTGAGACCTGTTCGCTGCCCGTTGATGCATGTTACCATTCGGGACATACTGAGATCTGTTACAGCTCGCTGCCCATTCCAGCTTGAGGCAAACTGAGACCTGTTACAGCTCAGTGTCTAATGATTCATGTAACAGCCTGGGACCCACTGAGACCTGTTACAGTTTGCTGCCTATTTATATATATATATTAAAGTTTAGGACATTCTGCAGCCAGTTCCTGGTTGCTGCCCATTGATACATGTTACAGTTTCGGACGCACTGAGATCCAGGGTGTAACACAGGGCCCTGCAGCCCAGCGTTGCGGGGGCCCGAGCAGCAAAGGGCCCCCTCAGCACAGACTGAGCTACAAAATACTGCCATCAAACACAGCCCCTGTAGGCTGCCAAACAATGCTGCCAAACAGCAGTTTTCCTTAAAAAGTGGTGTTTCACCAGCTTAAATGACTGGCAAAGTGAAACTTGGATTTTTGTAGATTTTTACAATATGTGATCCACTAATCCCTTTACTTAAATTAATGATAAGCTATTAGAGAAGCCAAAAGTATATTTGCAATAACAAGTAAGCAAAAACTGTTCCTCCCCAGACATTTGTAAGCTTTATAGCACACTATGAAATTTATGGTTTTAAAAGTAAGCCTATATAAAAAAATGAGTCTTAGTGGAAACTGAGCAAATTTATCTTAGCCTCCTGTTTTTAAAATTCATCCTGCACCTCTTGTTCTGCCGTCATCTCTGCAAAATCCACAGTCTCCGCATCTCATCCACTTACACTCAGCTACAGCGCTAGCGTTATTTCACCAAATTGATAGAATCCACAAGCAGGCCCATGTTTACAAAGCAAGCTACCCCATTTCAATGGTTCGATCGAAGGTAGATGGGTCACCCAATAAGGCACTTTGGGCCCAATTACAAGTAAGATACATTCCGGGTTTTAAAATTGCTTGAGGCGTTGGTTGCAAGGGCAGCGAAGACTTTGCCCTTGTCACTCCTTTTGTCAGCAGGTAATACTCCCCCTCAACTAGGACACATTTTAATCCTTCCCTTCCAATCAATATTTTAGGAGTCTGTGAGAGAAAGCACTGGGAAGGCCAATAAGTCAGACATTTACCTGAAAGTGCATCGATTGGCAAATTTGTGTCTGTGGTATTGTATATTGGTGAGTGACAAATGAAAAAAATAGTCAATGTGTGATTAAATGAATGCAAAGATGAGTGACCATGTTAAAGGGTGAGTATTAATTGAGTGGGTGGCATCATACATCCATTCAACCATTGACTCATTTCGGCGCAATCACCTATTCATCCATCCGCAATACTCATACACTTATTTTTATTTAAAGAAGCACTTTCACTTAGAAGCCAAACCAATTCCCTTAAACAAGGCTTGTTCTTGCTATTTCACATTTAGCCTGGTCAAATCAGCTTTCACTTGTAAATGTTTCAGAATAGCAATTGAATAATCAGTCACCCATACTGAAAGTTAGTGGGATATTTTTAATGCAACATCACACAACAAAACAATGATGCATTTGAAATCACACACGTGATGTTATTAGAATTAATATGTTAGTCGAAGTGACTTTAGAGGCTGACCTAAGTTCGGAGTAAGAAGCAAGACAAAAGTATTTATAGAAAGCGGTTTGTGAATTCGGCCTAGAGAGATATATAGAAATAGAAACATATAACAAGAGAGAGAAGGAGAGAGATTGAATCAGAAAATTGAGAGACAGCGACTGATGAATGGATATATGGATGAATGCATGGATGGATGAATGAATTTGAATGGGTGAGTGATTGTGTGGAATGATGATGCAGGAGCCGTTAGAGTATGGAGATAAGAAGAGGCAGAGGTACACAGAGAAAGATACTTTATCAGAAAGACAGACAAATAGAGGGACAGATAGAAAAACTGACTGACAGCAAAGATACCAATGAACGGAAAACCACTTTGTGGGATGGGGGTCGGGAGAATGAGAGTCGCCACGAGTTGGAGTCTATCTTTAACCGGTTTTTATTCGGTTTACCAATACCGGGTTAGTCTCAGAAGGGGTTCAAGAACACAATATTCAGTAGGGTACACAACACAAGCGTGGAGTCTCTCCGTTGGGGAACTTCCGGGGTCTTCACTTCCTGTCTTGACTCAAACAGAGGTGGCCGCTGGTCCGGAGATACGCTCGGGAAAAGAAAAAGAGCCACGTTAGGGCTGGGGACGGTATGTATAATAGAAGAGAGTAGGGTAGGGTAGTGGGGGATCACCAGGTTGCTACCACCATCTATAGCAGTCTACGAGTGTAGTCGGACGGCAGGGTACGGCGATAGTGACCACCCTCAGACTACCCTGTCCCACCCCGTGAATTAAACAATCCCTGAAAACGCCCTCGTACCTTGTGGAGCCACACTTCTCCCTTGGAAGTGTGGCGGGGCGGATCGTGATATCGTTGGCCTCCTGGCTTGTCGAGTCTCTGCTCCAGGGGTCCCAGAAGCGGCTCCACGATAGTTCCTCCTTCTTCCTCCGTGACGGCATCTTCCTCGTGCTTCGGCTGGCATCCCAAAGGTTCCGCGCTGAGAGAACAAGACGGGGCTTCCTTAAACGCCCCTCGCTCTCCTGATTGGACAGTGTCTGATGACGTCCGGGCACCTGAGTGGTCGACTGCAGTAGATGCCGGAGAACACGCCCCCAGCGTCATAGAAGCTGGAGACAGAGATGGATGTACCGGAGGCAGAGCCGGGGAAATCCAGGAAACGTCGAAAGGATCCTGCGGACGGGGTGGAAAGGAAGAAACGTTAGCAGGTACACCCCGTCCGTCCACGTCAGGGAGCTCATCAAGGTCAGGGAGCTCGGCTTCGTGACACACTTAAAAACAAAGTAATGCAAAAAGATGAATAGATAGAAAATCAGATATATAGAGGGAAAAAGACAAATCCAGACAGATACAACAGAATGCCCAAAAGACAGAAATTCCAATGATATGATCGATAGCGGACAGGCATGTTTGGGTGTAAACAGGTAGACAGGTATATATGTATTCCTGAAATGCCTATTCATATAGTACTCTGATGTCATACTCTTAAAACAATTATAAGAGCTCACGATAGCTGAGTAAGAACGAGTTCCTTCTATATTTCGAAAGCTGCTTCCTTTCAGAAAATATCTGCGGACAATGAAGCCTATAACACTGACCTGTTGACTGATGCCAATATGTAGAGCATGCTAGTGCATGTTTCTCAATCAGTTGGTTTTTAGCGTACAGAATTAATGTATACACCTCTAAGGGCCGGATGAATGACCATTCAGTTTGCAAGTCGCAAATTGTGCAGAATTGCGACTCGCAATTTGTAGCTCGCTAAACTGAATGTACAACAGTCTCTCGAACACTGTGATTCCCAATGGGGTCTCAAATTGCATGCCTCATCGTTATTCATGAGTCAAGCGCAATTTGCGACCCCATTGGGAATGGCTAGCACTCACAGGGACGGTGGCCTGTGGGGTCAGCAGAGCACCATGTCTGTGAGTGCTTTTTCAATAAGGCATGTTTTTTTTTAAAATGCAGCACGTTTTCCTTAAAGGAAAACGGGCTGCATTAAAAAAAGAAAGATGAAACTTTTCAATTTAACTTTTTAAGGGCAGGCAGTGGTCCCTGGGACCACCGCCTGCTCATAAATAATTTTTTCGCAACCATTCACAAAGAGGAAGGGGTCCCTTGGGGACCCCTTCCCGTTTGCGAGGAGCTTACCACCTACTTGAAGTAGGTGGTAACAGGGGCGTAGCTGGGGGAGCGGTGGGGGCGGTCCGCCCCATGCAGCACTATTTTGGGGGCAGCGCAGCGGCGGCTGCGCTGCACACATGTTTGAAATGCAAGCGCAAAGTCGTACTTCTGATTGCGGCCACAAGCGCCCTTTACCGAATTGCTGCGCTCACAAGCTTCAAATTGCAGCGAAAAGTAAGTAGAGCAGGGAATTCTCCGCTTTTGTTTTCTACGTCATAATTTAAATAGGCAGCTGCCGGCCGGTAACCGTTAGGATATAAATAAATAATTCCCGTTTATTTGCAGGGCAGGCTCCTTTCAATGCACTCATGCATGCCTCCACAGCCTGGCCGGCTCCGCCAGTGAATGGCGCTTGACCAACTAAGTCCTGACTCCTGCCGGGCCCCCAGGAAGACATTGCTGTCCCCCGGGTTTTCAGAGCCAGGTGGGGAGGGAGGGCTTTCTCCTCTCTCGCCCTGATTCTGTGGAACACTCTTCCTCCGGAATTAAAAGGGCAATCATCTGCCACGCTCTTCCGGAAATATTTAAAAACCTGGCTCTTTGCAAAGGCTTATTTGTAATATGGCATCGGCTAATACACAAACTATACCATCCTCTGGGCGCCTTGATGCCCTTCGGGGTTAAGTTGCGCGTTATTAGACTGTATTCATTCATTCATTCATTCATTCATTCTGGTAGGGCCTTGGCAAAGTAAAGTACTCCACTTGTTTCCTGTTACGTTATGGTGAGCGCTGTTTTTAAAAGGCGCCCACTGCAGTCCCGCTGCTGGGAGCATTGGCACTTTCTGCCCCGGTCAGAGCACCCAGGTGTATGGACTGCCCCACGGACTCGAGCATGGCACTGCCTGTCAACAGCTGAGCACAGCAGCAGTCAGCAGCGAGTTCGCCACTGCAGCTTGAAACTAATCAGTGCAGTGATGTTTGTGTTTAGGAAGAGAGCAGGCAAAAAGGTTCAGATTGCAATCAGAAAATGAGTTGAGTGGCTGAACTAAGTGGGATCAGGTGTTCCACAGTCAAACATGATCTGGCCATTTTACACTGTCAAATGCAATGTGTCTGTGGCTTTGCAAGAAGCAGTCATGATTACAAGTGTGAAATCATGTAAGATGTGAGTAGTTTGTGGGTATATCATCGTTTTACAGTAGGATCAGGCGTTTTGCAGCAGTTTTGAGTTCTTTTCATAACTTGTCCTTGCTCAAATGAGTCTCATTTCTTAACGTTTATCTGTTTCCATGGACTTAATTTGTTGATTTCGCTCGAAACATAGTGTCATACATTTGGTAGTTGAATGTCATTCATAGGTGTCCTGAAACCATGAAAATGTCGCAAATAAGCACTCTTAAAACGTGGCCGCTATGCAGTCTGTGTTTCGTGTCAGACGGTGCCCTTCCATTTCTGGTGCTTTGCAATAGTTTAAGATCTTTGTAGAGTCTTTCTTTGCTGAAATGCTGTAATTTCTGATAGATATGTTTCACTCATCTTCATTGCTTGATTTTTGCTGGCGGGAAAGTGTCACTCATAGTTGTTGAATGTCACTCATAAACAGTGTTAGAAGTGGGTGGGGACGGAAGGGCACGGCGTGCCCGTACTTTTAAAAATTATGTCAGTCCGTTCCCCTACTTCTTTGTTTTAAAAAAGCGTCCCGGGACTGTAGGAATAGCCCTACTTTTAAAAGTGCAACTTCATCTTTCAGACTGTGTGGTTCACATTGAGGATGCCTCTGCAGTGCACCCGACCTCCTCCCCCTTCCCCTCTGTGCCTGGGGGCCTGCAAAACAACACCAAAAGGCCATCAGTCTTAGGTTAGCATGTAAACTGCTTCCTCTGATGGCCCTGCTGCTGCTGCCGTGATTCACACCCAATTTAGTGGGGTCGCTACTTGCCTGCACCCACTGTGACCAATGCAATGATCACATCCGGATACTTTGGCTTCCCCGCCCTTGACCTGCTCTGCCCTTTATTTTCTGCTCACGCAGACTGCCGGTCGCCACCAGGAAAAACAAGCATTTGCAATGCAGCAGGGTTCGCATTTACGCGAGTTTTAGCTGTTGGCATTGTAAATGACAATGCCTTTTATTTTATGTTTTTGAAACATAAATAAAAGGCTTTGCCATTTACAATGCCAATAGCTTAAACTCGCGTAAATGCGAGACCTATTGCATTGCAAATTTTTGTTTAAGCTTGGTGTGAGTAATTTATTTGTAATTTTTCTATTTTGGTACATATGTTTATATGGTGGTGAAGCCATTAGTATTCCAAGCCACGCTACAATACGTTTTCAGATGTGTGTTTAACCAGGAGGGTAGGCCAACAACCATTGCCTTCTCTGACAGGACTGTCCAACGCAAATGATGTGTACTTTGTCAGATTTGATGGAGCAGTAATGAGGCCCCTGGAGCCAAGGAAATCTATTGGGGTCCTTGAAATTTCAGCTTGCAGCAAAGCCTTCTATCACCCTGTGCTAGGGATGTCTACTATAAGAGGCCAAGGACGGAATGGGCAATGATATTTTACTCATTCTCGGCAAATGGGCTCAGTTGAGTATTGAATGTACCAGCGCCCCAGTGCAGGAATGAAAGTCTGTATTACCCCAATTCTTCTTTGTCCCAATCTTTGGATTCCATCCCTCTTGCTCAAGGAACAGTTTCAGACTTTCCCAGATTACATATTGCTTGGTAGTGAGTCCTTACTGAAAAAGGGATGACAAGGGCAACATTTTGAAAAACAACTGAGTTATTTTCTTTTTCTAACGTTCACATCACTCAGTAATCCTTTGGACACTCCGATTCGCCACACCTAACAAAGTAATCTTAAACGGGAGTTCAGATTTGCCAGTAAGCATGTGGGAAGCCCTAAAAAAATCAGAGAGTATCGAGTAAGAATCAAACAGGACCAGGTGATAGAAACACAAACTACAAGATAGCCCAAGGCTAGCACCTGCTGTTCATGGTGACTGTTTTTTCCCCAAGTTCTAAAAAAAAATTCCTCCACTTTATGGCCTTTGACTACTCGATGTGAAAGGACATACCAAGGAGAGGCCAATGACTGTATGAGCGCCAGCATTCTGCTCTGTTCTCTACTTCGAATTCTATTTCCGGTGCATAAAGTGTACATGAAACCTACATCTATTCACCCATACAGCCTTCTGTCCATCTTAAAATCATCTCTCGAATACCCCTTAAGCTTTATCTGATACTGTACGTATACGTGAATTCTCTTCCTATGAGACACTCCGGGTTGGACTGTATGCGCCTACGCCTCCGTTCAGCTATGTACATGGGTGACAAATGCTGGCGTTCTACATGCAGTGGTGCATGTAGGTTTCTGTGCAGAAATACATTAGGGTTTCGTGTTACTCTGCGTCAGTCATAAGGGGGGTGTTGCTAAACGTGAGGGGACACCTAAACTACAACATACGAGTCATCTAAAGCAACGTCGGCGTCATGCGTCACTGTGGGAATGCACGCGCTGTAAATCGACAACCTGCTTCGTGGTTGCTCTAATATTCAACAGTTTTGTTCCACACCTTTCTGTGTTCAAAGAGGCAGCAAAACATATATTTGACCTTTTTATTTCGCTACTGTAATCCATTGTCTCTATGAAGTTTGCACGTGTCTCTGTTGTGCTGGGAAGTATCAAAACTATAACCGGTTTCGATGGAACCCATCTCCCCCTCACCCAGCGGGTCCCTGAAATTTCAGCTTGCAGTAAAGCCTTCTATCACGCTGTGCAAGGGATTTCTACTATAAGAGGCCAAGAACAGAATGGGCATTGATATTCTACTCATTCTCCACTTTGAATGCAAGTTCCTCAGCAAATGGGCTTAGTTGAGTATTAAATGTACCAGGGTCCAAATGCAGGAATGAAAATCTGCATTACCTCAAGTCTCCCTTGTCCCAATCTTTGGATGGTGACTGTTTTTTCCCCCCAGTTCTAAAAACATTTCCCTCCACTTTATGGCCTTTGACTACTAGTTGTGAAAGGATGTACCAAGGAGAGGCCAATGACTGTATGGGTGCCAGCATTTTGCTCTGTTCTCTACTTCGAATTCTATTTCATGTGCATAAAGTGTACATGAAACCTACATCTATTCATCCATACAGCCTTCTGCCCATCTTAAAATCATCTCTTGAATACCCCTTGAGTTTTATCTGGTACTGTACATATACGTGAAATCTCTTCATATGAGACACTCCGGGTTGGACTGTATGTGCCTGCGCCTCCGTTCAGCTGTGTACATGGGTGACAAATGCTGGTATTCTGCACGCAAAGTGCATGTAAGGTTCTGTGCAGAAATACATTAGGGTTTCGTGTTAGTCTGCGTAGGTCATAGGGGGGTTTTGCTAAACGCGAGGGGACTCCTAAACTACAACATACGAGTCATCTAAAGCAACGTCGGCGTCATGCATCACTGTGGGAATGCACGCGCTGTAAAACGGCAACCTGCTTCGTGGTTTCTTTAATATTCAACAGTTTTGTTCAGTGTTACAAGTTAGTTACAACGCACAGCCTCTTATCTTCCCAAGTAACGACCTATCATCACCTTCCAGCTGATTACTCCAGACCACCATGGTTAAGAAAACAAGCATTGATCTTTTCTCTTTATGGGGCCATGTGTTTCTATTTCGAAACACATGGCCCCATAAAGATAAGAAAGTGCTTTGCAACAACAGCAAAGCAGGTGACCCAGTCCAGATCGGAGGCCAAAGGTCGTCAACAAAAATTCCTCATTTCCAATGGCAGGCCACCGATGCCAGCCAATGAAAATGAGGGACGGGCCTTTAAGTCCCCATCTCAAATCTACTCTCCTACAAAATCTCACACCCAGCGACAGAGCTTTGCGCTGCAATTCCACGTGAGATCTAGAGAAAAGGGCTTCACTGAGGCCTGAGTGGCTTGCTTTAAATCAGCTCTCCACCCAGCCAGAACTGAAAAATAGGAGGAGGGAGGCTGCTGTACAAGAGACCCTCAGCTGACCCAGCCCCTTCAGCCTCTCCTGGAAGTTGTTCTCCATGCCATTGCCTGCCCAGAGGTCCCCAGCCCCTCCTTAGCAGCTCTGCTCATGAGGCCTGGTCCATAGAGTTTCGCACCTGAGCCTCTGCGCTCAAGACAGCCAGTAAAGTGACTGTGCTGTCCCTGCTCAGTTCATGATGAAGCCTGAAGCCAGTGCCTAATTTAAGCAGGTGGTTGCAAGTGCGGATATTCAGAAGGTTTGTTCCATGAGTTAAACACTCACCGTGGAGATCTGCAGGCCATTAGTCGAGGAACATAATGACTCACTTTTAAAAACACACAAATCACTGCAGAGTCATTTTTCTGCAACAATAAAAGTCTTAAGATTGTTTATCTTCCTGCTGGAGAGAGATTGGAGTTTTGTTTGTTGGCAGTTTTTAGTTTTGACTTATCTAATGTAGCGCACAGGGTTCATACGCCTGCTGCGAAGAACGTGTACCATGCATATCAAAGAGCAATATGTTATGTTCATAGCTCAGTGGGTTACTGCTTTTTTTTCACTTCCTGAATGAAAATATAATTTTGCGTTTTACTGTCAATATCGCTCTCGTTTTTTGTGAGTAGAAGAGTTGGCCAAGCAGGGCAATTCAAAAGGTATCCTTTGTAGGACACTTGAATACATATGTACTATACTATGTTTGAGCAGCTATTTGGCTGACATGAATATGTGGGTTTCTGTGAGTCCGATCAAATTCTCTTGAAGGGGCCGTTTCTCTTCTGAGCCCTGCTTAACACATGTGTACAGGAGGAGCCCTGTATTCATGTCCTCAATGTTTGAGACAAAAAAATACTCATTGATTTCTGACCAATGAGAGTAAAAGTGTTAAGGTAACAGTCATTCCTGCTTATATTTCTCATGCTTTACATAATCCTGCATTTCCTATGAGTGTTTGCCTTTTCCAGAATGTTGTTACTTTTTATAGGCAGTGCATAATTTGAATTGAGTCACATCCAGGTGTTTATTTTGGGGCAGAATTGGGTTGTAGCTGAAGACAGTGCGATTTTCTCACTCGGTGGAGCAGAAGGGTGTTCGAGGGAGAGGATGTGGCACTATGCCAGAGCTACAGAATTTGGAACTGGGAAACCTGATTCAACCTTCATGACTAGTCCATCAGACCACTCTCCCGAGGGAGCACATACCCCTGCTACACATTAGAAGACCCACTAGACCTTAGAAGCCCTGGTCTCTTAGTACCTGCAGGTGGACCTTACTGGTGGCCAGTGTTGGTTAACCTTGAAGCCTTGTCCACCACAATCCATACTGAAGGTCACCTCCAGTCATGGGGCAGGCCTACAAAGCAGCACACCCTAGAGCAGCAGTGACTTTGCCACTGAGGTCACAGGACCCTTGAGGCCAGTCCGCCTCACCCACTGGTGCCTCCATTTGCCTTGTTCCAGCAGCACTAATGCAACTCACCAGGGATTGGCAATGCTGGATTTGCATGCACACCAGAGTAAGGGGAATGTTTACAAGGGCCTTGCATCATGCTTCTTGCACCTTGCAATGTGGTACATGCACAACGCAAAGTTCCAGCTGGGGGACCAATCTAGAATGCTGCTGCGGCATGATATGATCATATAGGAGGCGGATCGTTCAATACAGATGCAGGTTTTAGTGCTTGAATCAATGGCTGATTCACCTGGGCCCTTTGCTACAACTGCATTAAATGCTGCTGAACGGATGTAGTTTACTTGTGTAGGACTGCAACAGAACAAAGGCTGTGTTAGCATCAATAGGGCACAGTTCTTTAGAAGCTTAGCAAATAACCTGTGAAAAAGGATGACAATGACTAATGCATCAAATGTTTCTACATGCACAACCACAAACATTGACGAAATGGAAAAAAAAGAGTTGGTACATAGAATGAAACTCCTACAACCAGTTTATTAGCCAGATCCAGTAGACAACTTATATGGTGAGGGAGAATTACAAAACCTTTGTAGCAGGTTGCATGTATTTGATACTAGGCAGTACATCCTTGGTTTCACAGAGTACAAAGAAAATAAAAATTGCATCCCTGGAAGCCTGAAACCATTAGTGCACATTATAGACACCTTTAGTACCTCCACTGCTGAATGTGAACGGGGCTTTAGTGTAATGAATGAGGTGCTCAAACCACTGCAGAACGGAATATCAATAAATTGTTTGTCTTATATAATGTTCAGAAATATTGTGGGGCTTCCTGTCATAGAATTTAAACCTGAATTTTATGTTCAGAAATGGTTCGAAAAAGGGAGAAGTGCCGATGAAAGAAACTGCATGGCTTGGACACAAATGGCTTATGATTCCAATTATAAGCGTATTTGGAACATTCTGTGATTGGAAACGAGTCCCAGATTGTAAATGTATTAAATGTAAATAACGTATATAATAGACCTCAAATAAACATGTTTATCCATTGTTTGAATTAAATAACATTATAAGCTGTAACTGGTCAGTAAAATGTCAAACATACTAAAAATTGATATGTTTTGCTATTTCTAGCCACACCTCCGACTCCGCCCACTGATCCAATCTTCAGTTTATGCCCACCCTCTGATTCTCCGCCCACAGTTCCCCTACTTTTTTTTCCCCACTTCGACCACTGGTCACAGGGCGCTCTGCACAGCCAGCCGTCTGGCAGGCACCTCTCAGTGCAGGCCGTGCAGCAGACTTGCTCTGTAGTCCGGATGGTACCACCTCGCCTCGACCTCAGGTGTGCATCTCTTCATTAATGTAATGTTTAAGCTTCGCCACAGCCTCCTCCTTCAGCTGCCAGCCTGGCCTGCCTCAGTCGGGAGTCGACTCGGGACCGACAGTTCGTGTCAGTGAGTGACAGTACAGTCACTCACTTGTCGTCGGTCGCTCCCATTCAGACTCAGGCCTAGACTGCGCTGGCCCGCGGCCTCCCGGCTATACTTTACTGGCTATACTTTATTGGAGACTCAAAAGGTTGGGCTATGGGCTGTAATGTAATCCTCAGTGACAGCACCTCTGATACAATTACGAGTACCGATGTCATCCGGTGGGCGCCATCGTTAATGGGAAGCAACTGCCTCCCTCCCCCTGCAGTCTCCTCGTCTAACTACTACTTCACTTGCAAGTTGCATCTCCCCCGCAATTACCGGGGGTGCGAAAGGTGTGTGTAGAAGGACGGTACGCCATTAACAGAAATTTACTTTGCTAACCCCACAGGAGAAAAGGCTTTTGGGCGCACACTTTCGTCATATTTTAATTTAGTTTGATATAGAAACTTAAAACGCCTCTTCATTAACCCCACTAAAATCAGCATTTATAACATGTCTCCACACTTACAGCCCCCATACGATTTGGAACACTGCCTTTTGAATTCTTTTAATGTAAGGGAAGGTGCTAATTATCGTATGCTCTTAATTTATATTCTAAAATCCCTTATTGTAAGGGTTGCATTGATAAGTCTTATTTAGTTTGATGGCAGTAAGGACCTTTACGCAGTTTCTGCTTTAGTGGTACGCAGGGGCATTTAAGATGGGGTCAGCACCTCAATGGCTTTATAGAATATGGGGCACCTGTTTGAACTCTTACGTGTATGTGATAACACACGTAATATTCATTTCCTCTTACATCGCTTCTTTTGCTGTGTTGTCTGAAACACCCTGTATAATACACAGCACCTCTAATCCATTGCGAGGGTTTCTTCTCTCCCTAGGTGATAGGAAAGGCCCTTGCCGCCCCAATTGTTGAATTATATTAGCTCGAGGGACAAGTACAACAGCTGTGGGTTTTCTCTCCAATCTGGCCTTATAGTAAGGAAGCATCAAACATGGAAAAATCAGGAGAGGACGTAGTCTCAACCTAGAGTCGTGACTGAGAACAATATGAAAGCAATTTGTCTTTTGGCGATTTGTGCATTAGTACTTCAAATCAAAGACAACTTATTTGTTCAGTGTAGCTTTTTATGGTGCAATGTAATGCACTACACTGGCATCTGTGGAATGAAATCAGTGGGTTATGGGCATTTACATTTTATTAGCTAGTGATTAGGGAGTGCAGTGTGTACCCTGAAATTTGGAGTCAGGTTGAGGGGTTGTCAAGTTGAAGGCTGATTTGTAGAGGTGATTTTCTGTTGCTTTCCAGTTGCTGGTATGTAAGGAGTGTGGTTTGAGAGTGACTTTAATTTTGACAGGTCTTGGGCAGCCACCATGAAATCAGGGCTCTGAATTCTGCAGACTTTTGCGTGTATATTTTCATTGCACTTCTGGTTAATCTGCGTCAGATTGTGGACTGGTTGTAAACATTTGCTTGTGTGCATCGCTCAGTATCTGATGTGCTAATACAGGGTTGTCGCCATCAACACCAATCCAACAATAATCAAAAACTGCACCCTATTAACCGGCATTCCTGAAAACAGCGCCTCTGCTAAGATCAAAACTTAACGTTGGCTCCGATCTCGTTTACGGCTGACATCAACAAAGTTTTGGGAGCAGATTTGAACAACGTGTTGCTGGTGAACAAGTTCAAGTGCTTACAGCCACATACACACAGCCACATACACACACAGCCACACACACACAGCCACACACACACAGCCACACACACACCACCACACGCACCACCACACACACACACACACACACACACACTTTTGGAAATGGGATCCCTGGCTGGCCAGGGCTTTCACCAAAGTTAGTCAGAGACCACCACTCCCAAGTCAGGGCAAGGGAGTTACACGCCAAGATAACCCCTGCTCACCCTCTAGGTAACGTGGCGCGAGCAGCAAGGCTAAACTTGGAGGCGATGTAAGTTAAGTATTTGCGCACGCACCCCAGCAACAACACCCAGGACCCACCACAGAGGAAACTCCACACAAGGTTATATAAAAATAGCCTTAGTATTACACCAAAACACATTAGATAAAACACACACTTTACAATGTGCCAGATGCACGGGCAGAATTTACAGGGGATATGTACAAGACAGGGCCACCTGGACCACTGTCAGGAATCAGAAGTAACACTTAGTAAAAATAGCACTTAGAATGTAAAATTACTTTAGCACAAAATAGCACACCACCAGTAATCACTGGTAACCAGTACCTCACTAGCACCACCTGCACTAGGAGAAAAACAACCACCTAAGTATTACAATACCTGTAGGGGTGTAAGAACATAACACATGATGCAATGCATAACATTCATTCAGAGGTGTAAAGAAGGAAAACACATGATGCATCAACAATACATTCAGAGGTGTAAAAACAAGGCACATGACGCATAAAAAAAACACATTCAGAGGTGCAGAAAAGGTACAGTTGCACCAAACTCACAGAAGTCACCACCTGTGACTGTCCATAGTCAGGAACCCCAGACCTGTCCCAAAGTCAGGGGCCTAAACGTGGCAGCTGCCCACAAAGTGCTGGGCAGCTGAAAGAACACTGATGGGGCCAACGCTGGAGCCTCGCAGGCTCTGTCCAACTGACTGTCCCCTGAGCCTCTCTGGACTCTCTAAGAGCAAAGTTGCAGCCTCACTGGGCTGTCGGGGTCCCTCACGGGGGACCCGGGAACACTGGGGCGTCTTGAGCCTCTCTCAGGGCTCTACCAGAAATAGAAAGGCACTCAAGAGCCTCGGGGCTCTAAAACAAATGACTGCCCCTTCGTTGGAGCCCCCCTCCTGGGGACTCGAAGCAAGGAAATGACCCCAGAGCCCTCGTGGCTCTAAACAAATACTATGCCCCCTGAGCCTCTCAGGCTCACACACAAAATGCCACCTTCCGTCGGAGCGGCCCGCTATCAAGTGGGGCCGCTCAAGGAATTCGCTGGGACCTCCACGGGGCCTCCCACGGACTAGGCTGCCCCAGAGCCTCTCAGGGCTCAATCAGGAATGCCCTGGACGTGGAGTCTCCTCTCAGGGGGACTCGAAAATGGGCAAGGCCGCCTCGAGCCTCCGTGATGTGGGAGCCTCTCAGGGCTCACAGAAGGAATGCCCCACTCACCGGGTCTGTGGCGAGGTGCCTCTCTCCTGGCGGCGTCTGCAGGCGGGAAAGCTCCTCCAGGCAGACTTGCTGGTGCAGCGGGCGAGGCTCCTACTCTCTGGGGCCTCGCTGGAGGCAGGACAGCTGCTGCAGACTCCTTCTCGCTCTCCCCGGGGCTCTACCTTCACATGGGAACCCCGGCAGGCAGCTTCCGGCTTCCTCTCTCTCCAGTCAGGTCCCGGGCCGGCAGCCAATCAGAGCGCGGCCCGGGCACCTATGTCACGGGGTGTCCCGTCAGCTTCCTGGTGTCCCGCTCGTCCCGCCCCCGGCCTGCCTGACTTCCGGCCGGGCGGCGGCGGCGATACTGGCAAAGGAAAAATGCGGCAAGGAGTGGGGCAATGCCGGGTGGGCACCGGCTGAACAAATAAAGCTCTTCCAGCGCTAGTTGAGTAAAATAAAGCGCTCCCAGGCGCTAGGGATGAGAGAGAACGCAAATACAGCGCTCCCCAAGCGCTATAAGCAAAATAAAGCGCTCCTAAGCGCTGGGTTACAATAAAGCGCTCTCAAGCGCTAAAAGGCAATCAAAAGCGCTCCCAAGCGCTAGGGGCCAACAAGCCCAGCAAAAGTCATCCTAGGCAGGCAGGGGGGGGCAAGGCTGGGCCAGGGACCAGCTCACTGGGTCTCCAGGCAGGGAGACACCCCAAGTGGCGGTTCCTCCTGGCCCCAGCAGCAGCAGCAGCCCCCTCAAGTAGGATCAGGAAAAGAGAACAGATTCTGTGGGGACACAGCCCCATTTTTATACAGTACATTCCTTTGTCTGAAGGTGCAGGGTGGGGGCAGAACCAGTCGCAGCTGGTTCTTGAGTACTCTGTTTACCTCAACCACCCTCTCTATTCACTGGCAGGGCTTGGGTCATTAGACGCACCACAGGGGGGCGGAGCCAGCATTGTCAGGGGAAAACCCAGCCTCATACAGGAAACAGGTACACTCCTCCCCAGCCATCAGCATGCTAATCTCCCACTCACCACCGGGCAGACTCATCCAGACTTCCTGGAGCCTGGCATGCCAGCCAGCTCCAGCCAATCACACTCCAGCACCCTCACTGCACACGTACAGCCATGTCTAGGAATGACACTTCCCCACTAGACACATACAAGCCGCACATACCATTGCGCAGCATTCACTCCCACGAGTTCACACATACCAAACTCGAGCCTGTACACCTCACGCATCAGGAACTACCAGGGACACATACATTCCCCATGCATTCCTATGGGCGGGCAGGCCTAGCTCAGCACATGCACTCAAAGTGCGTACGCACTTTCCACTGGGACACAGTGAAAGTGTGCAGAACCCCAAAAATCACCATTGCCAGGTCACCATTTAAAAGCAAAAAGTCTAGGGGTGAACCTGCCCTAAGGGCCAAGTCCAACACACACACAACCACACACACAACACACACACACACACACACACAACCACACACACAACACACACACCACACACATACTACACACACCCAACCACACACTCAACCACACACTCAACCACACACCCAACCACAACAATACACCCAACACACACAACCACACCCAACACACACAACCACAACCACACACAATCTCACACACAACCACACACACACACAATCTCACACACAACCACACACAACCACAAACACAACACACACACACAACCACACACACAACCACACACACAACCACACACTCAACCACACACACAACCACACACACAACCACACACCCAACCACACATACCCCCAACCACACACAGCCACACACACAACCACACACACAACTACACACACAACCACACACACAACCACACACACAATCACACACACAACCACACACACAACCACACACATCTATCTATTGCCCTCACTCTATCTATCGCTCGCCCTCACTCTATCTATCGCTCGCCCTCACTCTATCTATCGCTCGCCCTCACTCTATCTCTCGCCCTCACTCCATCTCTCGCCCTCACTCTATCTCTCGCCCTCACTCTATCTCTCGCCCTCACTCTATCGCCCTCATTCTATCTATCTATCGCCCTCAGTCTATCTATCTATCGCCCTCACTCTATCTATCTATCTATCGCCCTCCCTCTAGCTATCTGTCGCCCTCCCTCTAGCTATCTATCGCCCTCACTCTATCTATGGCACCACCATAGCATCACTCAGGGGCACCACAGCATCACTCAGGGGCACAACAGCATCACTCAGGCTCACCACAACATCACTATGCGCTACCACAGCATCACTGATCGCCACAGCATCACTCGTCGCCACAACATCACTCAGCGCCACCACAGTATCAATCTGTGCAACCATTCAACAACAACTGGTTCAAATATGTTCTCTCAATGTTTCAAGCTTTATTACAAATGCCACAAAAAGATGTTAATATTTCTCTTCTGTTCTTGGATTTTCGTCACAATAAAATACACTGAACATAATCTTCACAAAAGTTATTTACAAAAGTTTAAGCTATTGCCATTATAAATTAAAATAACTTTTATTTAAGTATTAATTATTTTAAAAAATGTAGCCATTGTTATTTGTAATATCAATACATCTAAGTCACGTAAATACAAAACATGTTGCATTACAAATGCTATAGGTGTCACATTTGCAAAAGATAAAAGTATTGGCATTGTAAATGACAAAGCTATTAATTTCGCTATTTTCAAAACCAACACATAAATAAAAAATGTGTCATTTACAAGACCAATAGCTCTAACTTTCCTAATGCGAGACCTATTGCAATGCAAATGCTTGTTACTTGAGGCTCTCATAAAATCTTTCAAAATCAATTCAGTATTTTTTGGTGGTGCCAATATAGACAACAGTCGACACGTTTCAGCCTATACTTATTTAGGCCTCCTCAGGACTTGGGCAACAAAACATTTTCCTGCAGCGAGGTGCAGTTTTGATGGTTCACAAAACTCAACAGGTGGTCAACAGCCTACCCGGCTGGACTGGCTGACCACAATTTAAGGGACCCCACCCTGGAGTATCTCAAAGTATTCCCGTTTATAAAGTTTCGCTTCCAAACCAAATTCAATTCCAGGACGCTCTGGCACTATTTCGCGAACCTGCACAGCGCTTTAACAACACGGTTCTAAATCCCGCTTATTCAATTAACTCCTCCTTTGCGTATGCTCCGGGTAGGCTGTTGACCAACCTTCTTGATTGGTGGGGTGGTTCCATGTGGCAGTACTAGGATTGGTATTAAAAGCCTGTTGAAAAGGAGCATCTTCAACTGGTTCTTGAGAGTCAGTCTATTAGGGGTGTTCCAAATTATATGCATGTATGTATTATAGCCTTATAGCCCGCCTTAGAGGGCTATACCGGCTATTAAAGGCCCTCTCCAGCGTTAAAGGCCCCGAGCCGAAGGCGAGGGCCTTTAATAAGGGAGAGGGACTTTAATAGCGGTATAGCCCATCTACGAAGGGCTATAAGGCTATTAGAACATTCTGTCACTAGAGGGCAGAATGTTCTGACAAAAAAAAAAAAAACCTTTTGGGAGCGTGAGGGGATTGAAACTCCCTCAGGTTCCCTGAAGCCTCTTCGCAGCCAGAGCCGAGAACAAAGAAACATTGGAATGTTGGAGCTCCAGGCTTATACCAGCCATTATAAGCCCGGAGCACTCCATTGTTTTCAATGGAGCTCCCAACATTCCAATGTTCTAAATAGCATTATATGGCCCAAACCTAGTCATCGGCAGCAGATACTGGTCAGGGATTGTCAACACAACTTGAATATGCCATTATTACCACACATGCGGACACAGGTGGCAATTCAGGGATTTGCATTGCAATTTGAGTGCGCCTACACTACCACAGATACGGTCATGATTTCAGATCCAGTCAGATATAGGCGGACCTCGTGGAGACACTGCTTTTTCCCGCCTGCCTGTGTTTTGACTGATGAGATTCTGGCCACACAATGGAGTTGAATGCATTGCCCATTCAAGGACAGGTTGTACCTAACCAAGTGGTCGCACAGAGGTGGGGCAATCAGAGGGCTACTCGAGAACAAATTGAATAGATGCACGAGTTACCTTGTTGTTATCCTGAAGAAGCCATTACCTAAGGGCTGAAACTCATTGACATCCAAGTAAAGGAGCATGGCCAACTATTAGAAAGTAGCCCAGGACAGTGAGATAGAGGATACAGCACAATTACACGAGAGACAGACATACCTCTCAGCAGTGTGCCTATGCTGCCCATGGGTTGTACCACATTAGAAGGACACAAGTGGGCACCAGATCAAAATTTGTAACAAGGGGGTGTGGTAAATAAATAAATAATACCTCTCTTTTTGACTAGACATATATCATAACAGATAGCTCAATAAATAAGAGTCAAGATTCGAGGTAGTAGGAGTTTTTGCAGGTTTAATACAGCATAAGGACAGGAACAGGACAACCTGCATAGGAATAGGATGGCAGGGCCCAGCAGCTGCTGGGGCTGGATCTGGGATGAGCGCGCTGACTTTTAATAACAATACATGAGTATATATACATAACGCAAACACATAGCATTACATTACAGTAGGCGTAGCAGTGGGTGGAGCAGAAGGCGTGACGCGTAGCAGTCGCGAAAGATAAGGGTAAAGTAGGTGTAACTGGGCGTATACATAGACATGTGATGCAAACGTAACAGGATATGTCATGAATGGGGCGGAAACCATGGAGGGGGCTACCTAAGGAGCCGGGACCTCTAACCTGATGGTGCGCGCAAACTAGCAATGACGTATCACTAGGAGAAGCTGGGGGCTATGAACTCTGTGCTAGGAGCAGAGACTGAAGTCTGGAGAGTCAGAGCGACATGTACCTAAACAGTATCTAGTATCTGATGTTTAGAGAACATGTTGATATAAACTAGAAGTCAAGAGGGGAAAGGCTGACTTGATTCTAAGACTGGACCATGCATTATTCTACATGTAGTGCGTGATGAAGAATACTAAATGACCATTGAATACAGTATTTCTCTAACGTGGAGCCGGAAAGGCTAGACAATGACGGAAACTATTGATGCAATTCAGTAGCTTAGGAATGCAGAGTAGGAGGACTGAACTGATAACTGGAACTATAACATACTTTTGGCAGACTCAGAGGCAGAGCCAGGCTGCACCGGGCACTGCGAGGCAGGAAGTAAGTGAAGGGTCGAGGATACAGGTGGGGGCTGCATCGCTCCTTAGCGAGGTTCCAGGAGACAGGAGCTGAATCTGGTGTCCAGGCTCTTTTGAGGCCTAGAAACGGGGACTTTATAATAGAATAACGTGCACACTGAGAAACGTGGCAACGTAGCTTTACATAGGCCTGATATTCGTAGTATTCACGAGGACTGGAAACTGGCATACTAGGGGTGGACACAACTATAATTGCGTCATTAATCAAACATAGGGAGTACATATGCATATTTAATCATGCACACATAACATATGATGGAAGAGGCGTAGGGACACAGAACATGGCAAAATTTACTTTTCCACATTCCCTCCTTGTCACTACGTTTCCATCAGGAAACATCAATATTCATGATACCATCTATTATTTCATACAGTATCATTTGCTCATCTCGAATTATTCTGGAACGGGATTTAGAACGGGGCTTGGGACTAGGAATACAAGAGGTAGCACAAATGCCGCAAATCGCAGGGCCACATTGTATACAGAGGCAGCAGCTGAATATGATCGCTACTGCTATACCTAGAAAGGACAAGACTTTCCATCCCCAGGCGGAAATTATATTCCAGAACCAACCGGACCATGTCCAGGTGCCTGGGTCTTGGTGTATTAGATGGGCAATCTTATGAAGCCTGGTTATAGCTGAATAAACAGACGGCGCGTTATTTGGAATGAAAATGCAGCAACTAGATCCGATGACTCTACAAGCCCCGCCCCTATCGGCCAGTATGACGTCAAGGACGAGACGATTCTGTAAAACGACAAATCTCATAGCAGATTGCTCTTCGGTTAAGTTACCTAGAGCAGAGGCAGTCTCATTTACTACTGCTTCAAGGGTTCTGGTTAACCTACGGATTAGCTTACTATTCTGGATAGGTCCTATAAAGAAGAAGAAACCTTTATTGAAATCGGTATATTGTTCTAGAGTAGTTTCAGTATAATCGACAATTGGGGACTCCCTTCTATGTCTAATGTGTACTAGATGTGTGTTTCTATGATAATCGGATGGGGCTAGAAAAACTGGTGGCAGTAGGAAGGCAATGTAACAGGTTCCCTCCCAATCGAGGGGCAGACGAACATATGCGGTTTGACCACAAATAAAATATGAATGACGTGAGGCTTTGAAAATAGATTTCCCACTGTCACTATACTTGACAATAGTAGTACAATCACTATGTCCTACATGTACGGAACCATTATTTCGGACACATAATTCGCCTTTGACTGGTAGTACTGAAATAGCAGGTAAGTCTGGAGTAGTATCAGACTGAACATTCAGGACCATAAAATTCGACGAATAATTACCTAAATTATACACTTCATTTTCTAGATCTAAACCTGTTCTGTGGGGGAGACCTTGCTTGTCTGGGAAACATGTACTGTTAAGAAAAGACATATCTGTTGAGGATGACGTTAACGTGGACCATGCTCCACACGAACCATTATGTGAAAATGGATAGGGAAAAAGTGGCAGAACTCCCTTCGGTGTCTGGAAAGGGGGGAGTCGACCACACACCCAACAATTAGTGGCATTGCTGGTCTGGTGTGAGTAATGTAACATGCGGATAAATGAGTTATTACGCATAGCGAGGCGGTAAGACAGTTCATGAGGGGGCAGATCACTAAACGTGTGCTCTGCTGTAGCATTAGAAGACTTATTTACATGTGAAACTGGGAAACATAGGTAGAATGCATAACTGGTGCAGGAAATCATAAGGCTGGAAAATAATATGAAACATAGAAAAACGATACATCGGATTGAGTTTTGACTAACTCTCTCACTATGGGGGTCTATTTTATACATGTCAGAAACAGTCTAACCGTTTCACCTAGGGGAGGACTTAGACAATCAAACTGGCTGACTTATTTTACTAGACCGTAGTTTCTGTTTATACTCCTGCTGCGGAGTTTTCTCTAACAGGGGGGGTTTTGAATCAATGTCATTTGCGGGACAGTCCTTGAGAACAATGCTTTGGCAATCCTTCAAATCCTGGGAAATGTTCTTTAAGGCGGGTTTCAGTCCATTAAAAAGTTTAATATGAGAAAGGTGCACCCAGCCTTTGCGTCCTTCCAACTTCACGGCTGTACGGGTGGTGAGGAGGACCTGTCGGGGCTCTTTCCATCGAGGCTCCAGCGGACTTGATCTGTCAAAGTTGCGGACCATCACCATGGATCCTGGAACGATTTCATGCGGTGCCACCTCGGTATTGTCTGGAAATGCGGCGGCAACCTGTGAACGACATGAGTTGAGGGCAGACATCAAGGAAGCTAGGTAATCTGTCAGCATATTACTTGAAACATCGGTAATACTTCGGGGTCTAGGAGTACCCCACATGTTAGGGGGGCGGCCGAAAACGACCTCATACGGGGACAGACCTGATCTGGAATGTGCAACCATGCGCATATAAAATAAAGCGACTGGCAGAGCTACTAGCCAGTCCACACCTTTTTCTTTACATATTTTGGCGATGCGGATTTTCAGGGTCTGATTATGTCTCTCAACGAGACCGGCTGCTTCAGGATGGCGTACACAATGGAACTTCCACTGGTACCCTAACAACAGGGAAACGTGCTTCATGAGTTCGGATGAGAATGGCTGGCCGTTGTCAGAATATACGACTCTAGGGAGTCCATAACGGGGGAAGAATTCACGAACCAACTGCTTGGCAGTGGTCGTGGCTGTGTAATCTGGGACTGGATATGCTTCTGTCCACCTGGACAAAGCGCATACAACTACAAGGACATACTTGAAACCTCGACATCGCTCCATCTGAATATAATCCATCTGGAGGACTTCAAAAGGGTGGTCAGGGGGCTGGAATCCACCTTGTTCCACCGGGACACTTTTACCTGGATTAAACTGACAACATATCATACAGGTACGGACTTTCTGCTTGGCCGCAGCTCGTAAATGCTTGTTGAACCAAATGTTCTGGATACTGTCTAACATAGCTTTTTCTCCTAAATGTGCTGGACTATGTGCGGTATTAATAATGACTTGAACCATAGAGTCGGGGAGAAACCATGTGGCTCTACCCTTCGTTAACCATCCTTGATCTGTCTGGACCCCTCCTTGTTCGGACCATTTCTTGATTTCATCGGGAGTAGCATGTAACTGGATATCTATGACATCTTGAGTAGGGTCCTTAACTGTCATGCATGTAATCGGATCTGGAGTATGTGTCTGTGTCGGATTAACTTGAATGTCTGGAGTCTGTGCTGTAAGCTTGGCTGTGCGATCTGCTAGATCGTTACCTTGGGAAATGGTGTCAGTAACTTTCGTATGTGCTTTGCACTTCATGATGGCAATGGATGTCGGTAAATGTATGGCATCTAACAGAGCTTGAATAAGGAGACCATGCTGAATCTTGGTTCCATGAGAAGTCATGAAACCTCTCTCCTGCCAGAGCACTCCGAAGTCGTGTACAACTCCAAATGCGTAACGTGAATCTGTGTAAACATTAACTTTCAGGTTCTTGGCGTGTATGCAGGCTTGTGTCAGAGCAACTAGCTCTGCTGCTTGAGCGGACAGAGTGTCAATACGGTGTGTTTCAATAACTTCAGTGTCAGTAGTCACTGCATACGCGGCGACTAGTTCTCCTGTACTTGTTCTCATACATGAACCATCCACATAAAGTGTCAGGTCGGGGTCTGGTAACGGAGTATCTGTCAGATCTTGTCTTGGCTTTGTCGTGATGTTAACTACTTCCACACAGTCATGTGGGGCAGAATTTGAATTAGCTGATGGTAACAGTGTAGCAGGGTTCAGGACGTTGCAGCGTCTGATTTCTATGTGTGGCTGAAACAGTGTCAATTCATAACCTGTTAAACGTGCAATTGTCAAGTGCTGAGTTTGTGTTCGGTTTAAAAGAACTTCCACGGAATGTGGAACTTGTACTGCCAGAGAGTGTCCTAAAACTATGGAATCACTTTGTCTGATAGCTAGTGCTGTGGCTGCAACTGACTTGAGGCACGCAGGCAGAGCCTGGGCTACAGGATCTAATGTGCTAGAAAAATAAGCACAGGGCTTGTATTGTCCTGCTTGATCTTGTGTGAGAACAGATAATGCTGTACCTTCTCGTTCAGTAACGAAAAGTGTAAAAGGCTTACTGTAGTTTGGTGTCGCTAGAACTGGAGCTTGGCATAGGGCTTTCTTTAACTCATTGAAACTAAGTGTATGTTCAGATGTCCAAGGGAGGACAGTCGGTGCGGCTGCCTCCTGTGTCGTTAACTGTATCAGTGGTTTGGCTAGAAATGCATACTGAGGAATCCATTGTCTGCAGTAAGAAGTAAGGCCGATAAAAGCACGTACCTCCTTCTGGGTCTTGGGCTGAGGAAGACTCGCTATTAACTGGATACGGTCTGGTGTCAACTGCCTACCCCTCTTGGACAGCAAGTGTCCTAAGTAGACCACTTGCTGGACACAGAATTGAAGCTTAGAAGGGGACACCTTGTGCCCCATCTCGGCTAGGAAATACAAAACCGTTAGTGACGCTCGCTCGCAATCACGTTCAGAACGGGCAGTGATCAGTAGATCATCGACATACTGGAGCAGGGCAGTGTCAGTTGGCATGTGAACATTATCAAGTTGTCTCTTAAGTGCTTGACTGTAAATACTAGGACTTTCTGTGAAACCTTGAGGAGCGCGTGTGAACATATAGCTCCTTCCATTTAAACAGAATCCGAAAAGAAACTGGCTGTCTGGATGAATTGGAACACTAAAAAATGCGTTCTTGAGGTCTATGACAGTGAAGAACGTGGCTTCGGAATCAATGGCTGTCAATAGGGAAGAGATATCTGGAACAACTGGGTACTGAGGAATAATACATTTATTAAGCTCTCGTAGGTCGATCACTAATCGATATACTGGGGGTGCGTTTGGATCAGTACGTTTCATGACTGGAATGATCGGAGAATTGCATACGTTGGAGTCAGTTTCTACAACTACTCCTTGAGCCATGAGCTCGTCAATAATTTTGGATAAGGCTGCTACAGCCTCAGGTGGCAATCTGTACTGTCTGATTCGTGGTAACACTACACCTGGCTTAAGAGTCACACAATAGGGTGTGATTTGCATGTAACCTACATCAGTTGGACCTTGCGCCCATAAATGCTGCGGAACATTAGACAATCTTGAATCAAAATCTCGTAATACATAGTGACCCTTAAAGTCACGTAGGAACAATCGTATTCCCTCTGGGGAACAGCATATAACGGCACCTAACTCTTTCAGTGTTTTAATGCCTAATAGATTTTCTGGACATGACTTAGTAAGTAACAGATCAGTAGTACGGGACAATGGACCTACTTCTAGAGTAACTGGCTTTGAAATCTCATTTACGATAGGTTTTCCTGAAAATCCAAGGGAAACATTTCTTGAGCCTGAGAGCGGAGCCCCTGGAACTTCGGCGTGACTGATTGTGGTCCTACTTGCCCCTGTATCAATCAAAAACTTTCTGTCTTTCCCTAATACTTGACTGTGAACATAGGGACCTTCTTGATCTACAGGTATCTCGATGAGAGGCAAGTCTACCTCCCTCTCTAGGCTGTTTCATGAATACTGCTGGTACTCTGGATACTCGGACTGTGCATACTGGTACATCTGCGATGTAACGTGTTGTGTTGCAGCGATAGGCTGCGGTGCGGTAACTGTCTGTTGTGCATTCTGTGGCTGAGGAGTCTGTGAAACTTGCTCTTGTCTAGGCGGACGTGGTCTTTCTTTAGTCTTACCAGTAGCTATGTTGTGTTTCAGAACTGCACACTCATTTATAAAATGACCTGGCTGTTTACAATAATTGCAGTTCCCTTTAACGGGAGTTGCAGGATGACTGGCTTGATTCGGACCCCTCTTCTGACTGTCTTGAGGAACGGATTGTGCAACTAGTACTTTCATTTTCGTGTCTTTCATACGTTTTCTCTCGTGTTCTTGCTCTTCCCTGATTCTATTCTGGTGGTACTGGAGCATCTGGAGCATCTGGGACGGGGTATTAGCTTGCCAGGTACTTTCGACTTTCAAAACTCGATTTTTAATTTGTGAACTTGAATTCTCGACTAATTTAGTAACAAAAAAGGTGAGGGTATGACTCACTACTTGTCTTGAGGCCACTGTTGATGCTAAAACATTTTTCAAACCTAGAATAAAAATCACTAATGTCTTCTTCTTGTTTCTGTTTACAGGCTGAGATTGCATCCCAGTCTTCCTTTTTCGTTGTTAATAATCTGGGTAAAACTTGTATTAATAATTCTGGTAATTCTCTACATTTCTCTCCTAGACCGGTACCTGGTACACGTGACTTGTCTTCGGCTTCTAGAACTGCCCAATCTATCTTTTTCTCTCCCACCTCCCATTCTTTTTCCTTTAGCTTTTCATACACCCCTGCGGGCAACAGGACCTTTAACATTTTAATGATATCTGGGTAAGTGTATTCTCCCATACGGAGCATGTCTTTTAATTCTCTATGGAACCCTGCTGGATCTTTGTCATGACAGGGAATTAATTTCTTCATTTCGAGGAGTTCCATCTTTGTAATCGGGGTGTAAACAAACACTCGTTGCATTTCACCGTCCTCTGTCTTAACTGGATGCACTTCTCGTAACGGGTTCTGTCTCTCCATGTAAAATGGTTTACTTTCTGGGGGTGAGACATGAACAAAATGTGGGTTCAGAAACGTTCTATATTTGTGGCGCTGTTCTAGAATGACACTAATTAAATCGGTGCCTAAACCTTTCCATCTATACTGGAGTAACTCGTTCAGAACATCGTGTAACGGACCTGGATCAGAATGCTGACCCTCATACAGAGTAATGAGGTGCTGGATCATATACATACCCACCAGTCGCTGCTCGGCTGGGGGCAATTTCAGAAACATTTGTGCCACTATTTCGTCTGGAAAAGTGGTAGAATCAGTAATCCATCGGACTGCTGATCGGGCTAGTTCTTGTTCATGTATGGTACTTAACTCACTGTAACCGATTCGTGATTTTAGAATGTGATCGGTAGCTTGGAACACTTGTTCTAGGGAACCTTGTTCTGGTGCTGAATGATGGAAAATTGACTTGTGTTCTAGGCGTAAATGGCGATCTGGAAATCTAGATTTTCCTACATACGCTATTCTGGCGGGATTCTCGTCGTCTACCTCTTCAGTATCAGAGTTACTTTCTTTCTCGCTTACTTGTGCTGCTTTACGTTGTTCGTGTATCTTTATTATTTCTCTACGGATTTTCTTGTACATATTCTCCATGGCACTAATGGTATTGTGCTTACCCTCGGCTATATTATCACTCCACTTTGTCAGGATTTTCATTTCGGCCTGATCTTTAGACGGGTAATCTTGTTCTCTTATTAGACAGTTAATTAAAAACTTTAATATCATACGCTGGATCTCAGCTTTCCTTTGAGACATGGCATCACTAATACTTTCTGGATCATCCCCTGTACGGATGAAACGATATATTCTGTCTAGATCTTCTTTCATATTTGGTAGGGTGACTAGATACTCGGTCACCCTCCTTACGCGTACTGAATATAAAACCATATTATTCTCGCCTGGGACTGGGTCATAGGCACATTCGCCAAGGGCTTGCCTGATTTCTGCAACAGACTTATTACTCTTGGGAGTACGCTGTGATGCTTGAGCATGTAATTCGAGTGCTGATAAACGCTTGCGTGGCGGCGGGGTTTGAGGAGGACCTCCTCCTGCGGCCCCTAGACTAGAATCGTCGACTGATATTCTTCGTGGCGGAGCGGGAAATTGAAATGCTGGCTGGACCGGGGGTACCGTAGCAGGTACTGCATGGGGTGCCCCGGTGTCTGGAGGAGCAGGATGTGCCTGATTTACTGGGACTGGCGGAGCGCGAACAGGATCTGCATATTCAGGGACTGTGTCGTCCAGATAGGACGAAATAAAAATATCAGCTGCGGTCGGTTTGTGACGTAGCTTGGTCGGAACTAATGGTGGCGGGAAATTACTGGATGCCTCCGGGGTCGCTTTTGGCAAGCCCTCGGCAAGAAGAGGATACATACCCTTAATAAGGGCATTCCTCTGTCTGTCTCTCTGTTCAGTTTTGACTTGTTCACCTATCTCGATTAATTCCTTTTCTTGGGCTCGCTCTAAGGATTCTCTACTTAATTCTGACCTTCTGATTTCTTTTTCAGTTCTTTTATGAGCTTCTTTGCGCCATAACTCAATGGCATCTTTCTGTGACTGTCTGGCTTTCTTTTTCCATAATGCTTCTTCTACTCGCATGATGCACTCGGCATCCCATGTACCCGATACGGGCCATCTATACTTTTCTTCTAACTGTTTGGTATACTCTACCCATAAATCTAGATACAATATGGCGCTTATGCCATGTTTCTGATACATAAAGTGACCTGGACTGTCCCTGGGCGGGACGGGAACTGCTGCTTCCAGCAGACCCTTTCTAGTTTTTAACTGACGTAACTTGGAAAATATGGGCATGACTGAACTGTAATCTAGACACAATACAATACACAATGAACACGATACTTATTTCTCATTCATACCACGACATTGAAATACATGAAAAACATTTAAAATAACAGTTCGGACAGAATACTACCTGGAAATACTGAGAACAGAACACATAAATTTTCTCGAGAACAGAAACTGACTAGAACAGAAACTAGATGCACTGCTGAAACAGTACGAAACTTACCGGTCTCATAAAGAGACACGTCAGGACCCGCATCCACCGAAGTGGGCACTTCGTTTGTGGGACTGTGTACCACCAACCCACAGACCAGAGTCAATTAAATTGACCCTGTCTAGATACCACCCCAGTAACGGTACTCACCGGGCAGCAAGAACGGAAGGCCTCAGACTGGACTGGACTGCTACGACGACGGACGACGAACTTCGGACTTCGGACTTCAGTTACGGGTGGACCTCCGGATACCTCGGACCTTGGACTCTTGGCTTGGGCTCTGGTCGGGACTCGCCGCGTTCCTCCACCGTCTCGTCTGGATGCTGGACCGCCTCCTCCGTCTCCTCCGTGGGCCTGAGGGATACTTGAGCAGAAATATCTGCCACTGCGCAGAAGAGTTCCGTCACGACTGCAGAGGGTCAGGGGGTCGGCGTGGCTTCACCGACGCGTGGGGAAAGGGCAAGTCCCTGTTCGGGCGCCATTATGTGGTAAATAAATAAATAATACCTCTCTTTTTGACTAGACATATATCATAACAGATAGCTCAATAAATAAGAGTCAAGATTCGAAGTAGTAGGAGTTTTTGCAGGTTTAATACAGCATAAGGACAGGAACAGGACAACCTGCATAGGAATAGGATGGCAGGGCCCAGCAGCTGCTGGGGCTGGATCTGGGAAAAGCGCGCTGACTTTTAATAACAATACATGAGTATATATACATAACGCAAACACATAGCATTACATTACAGTAGGCGTAGCAGTGGGTGGAGCAGAAGGCGTGACGCGTAGCAGTCGCGAAAGATAAGGGTAAAGTAGGTGTAACTGGGCGTATACATAGACATGTGATGCAAACGTAACAGGATATGTCATGAATGGGGCGGAAACCATGGAGGGGGCTACCTAAGGAGCCGGGACCTCTAACCTGATGGTGCGCGCAAACTAGCAATGACGTATCACTAGGAGAAGCTGGGGGCTATGAACTCTGTGCTAGGAGCAGAGACTGAAGTCTGGAGAGTCAGAGCGACATGTACCTAAACAGTATCTAGTATCTGATGTTTAGAGAACATGTTGATATAAACTAGAAGTCAAGAGGGGAAAGGCTGACTTGATTCTAAGACTGGACCATGCATTATTCTACATGTAGTGCGTGATGAAGAATACTAAATGACCATTGAATACAGTATTTCTCTAACGTGGAGCCGGAAAGGCTAGACAATGACGGAAACTATTGATGCAATTCAGTAGCTTAGGAATGCAGAGTAGGAGGACTGAACTGATAACTGGAACTATAACATACTTTTGGCAGACTCAGAGGCAGAGCCAGGCTGCACCGGGCACTGCGAGGCAGGAAGTAAGTGAAGGGTCGAGGATACAGGTGGGGGCTGCATCGCTCCTTAGCGAGGTTCCAGGAGACAGGAGCTGAATCTGGTGTCCAGGCTCTTTTGAGGCCTAGAAACGGGGACTTTATAATAGAATAACGTGCACACTGAGAAACGTGGCAACGTAGCTTTACATAGGCCTGATATTCGTAGTATTCACGAGGACTGGAAACTGGCATACTAGAGGTGGACACAACTATAATTGCGTCATTAATCAAACATAGGGATTACATATGCATATTTAATCATGCACACATAACATATGATGGAAGAGGCGTAGGGACACAGAACATGGCAAAATTTACTTTTCCACAGGGGATAAGTGTTCTTTGGACATTTTAAAGAATTATGTCAATGATTCATTACATTTGGTGAATGGATTGTCAAATATATTTAAAATGCTACTTATTTAATATGTCATGGTGGGTTGTGGTGTAGCTGTATATGCAGTACTTTGGTAAAACATTAGCTTGTGCTAAACAAAAGAGTGGGACCAATACAAGAAGAGTATTGCGATGAAATAAGCCGCCTCGCTAACGTATCCCCACAGAGAACCCATCTCATAATTATCGAGTGAACCCCAGGTTCTGGCAGGGTCATATAGGGGCCACCCCTTTTGTTAATAGATGGAAGAGCAGACACTACAAGAGTTGGTGAACATGTCAACCAGGTAGGCCGGAGTGAAGCCATGATGTCTCTGTAAGAGCTGTAAGGTAAAAGAAACAATCAAATCATTGTAGGACTGAGACATAGGCCTGTGACCATTCTCTAAGTAGGCCTTTCAGGTTATTGTAGTCCGTTTGGCATGTACTGCTGACAGATCTAGCAGGAATCAGGACATATGTTTACTATCACTAAATAAATATTACCTGCAATGCAGAGAAAACAGCAACATAATAAACATGTCATATCATTCTCAAGTGGGGAAAATATCTTATAACATTACTTTATAAACTGGGGCTGTTCAGATCATCAGGGGTTCTTGATGTCTCAGATTCACCAGCATTGCTTGCACCTAAACCTAGTTGCATGGTCAGTTTTGTCAAATGACGTCTCCTGTCCTTTCCTCTCCTGCCCCCCCCCACCCCTTCTGTCCATGCTGCAGCCCATAGGGCAGCAACACGGGTGCGGTTCAGTGCTGCACTCAGTGCACAGTGTCTCACTGCACGTCAGGCTCCTGTGCCCTCCCTGTGCCCTCCTCTCTGACCCTCTTCCTTATGTCCTCCTGTGCAGCACATAGGGCAGCAACACGGGTGCGGTTCAGTGCTGCACTCAGTGCACAGTGTCTCACTGCACGTCAGGCTCCTGTGCCCTCCCTGTGCCCTCCTCTCTGACCCTCTTCCTTATGTCCTCCTGTGCAGCACATAGGGCAGCAGCACGGCTGCGGTTCAGTGCTGCACTCGGTGCTCAGTGACTCACTGCATGTCAGGTTCCTATGCCCTCCACCTGTGCCCTCTCTGTGCCTTCCACCTGTGTCCTCGTCTCCTGTCCTTTCCTCTCCTACCCCCTTCCTTATGTCCTCCTGTGCAGCCCAGAGGACAGCAGCACGGGTGCGGTTCAGTGCTGCACTCAGTGCTCAGTGTCTCACTGCATGTCAGGTTCCTGTGCCCTCCACCTGTGCCCTCTCTGTGCCCTCCACCTGTGTCCTCGTCCCCTGTCCTTTCCTCTCCTACCCCCTTCCTTATGTCCTCCTGTGCAGCCCAGAGGACAGCAGCACGGGTGTGGTTCAGTGCTGCACTCAGTGCTCAGTGTCTCACTGCACGCCAGGGTGCTGTGCCCTCCTCTCTGACCCTCTTTCTTATGTCCTCCTGTGCAGCACATAGGGCAGCAGCACGGGTGCGGTTCAGTGCTGCACTCAGTGCTCAGTGTCTCACTGCACTCCAGGTGCTGTGCCCTCCCTGTGCCCTCCTCTCTGACCCTCTTTCTTATGTCCTCCTGTGCAGCACATAGGGCAGCAGCACGGGTGCGGTTCAGTGCTGCACTCAGTGCTCAGTGTCTCACTGCATGTCAGGTTCCTGTGCCCTCCACCTGTGCCCTCTCTGTGCCTTCCACCTGTGTCCTCGTCTCCTGTCCTTTCCTCTCCTACCCCCTTCCTTATGTCCTCCTGTGCAGCCCAGAGGACAGCAGCACGGGTGCGGTTCAGTGCTGCACTCAGTGCTCAGTGTCTCACTGCATGTCAGGTTCCTGTGCCCTCCACCTGTGCCCTCTCTGTGCCTTCCACCTGTGTCCTCGTCTCCTGTACTTTCCTCTCCTACCCCCTTCCTTATGTCCTCCTGTGCAGCACATAGTGAGGTTCCGTGACGATTTTTACTCGTGTTTGTAACATTGTCGTAAATACATAATTTTGGTATCAGTGAACCGCAAATGATCCATTTAGTATATCCTGGTGTTTTCGCTATGCTACGAGCAAGAGCACTCCTGTTACAAACACATTTCTGTTCTACCCATGGCATCCATCTTAGAACACGGAAGCCATTTTGTATTCCTTGCCCTCATATAGTCAAATAGACACGCAATGACCTCTTTTCATTTAAGGACACGTAGGCTTTAGCCGGCGATTCACCTTGCGAGTGACACGTGCACCTTAGGCCAGCAACGCTGTAGCAGCATGACTCGGCAAGAACTGCCTCCCCAGCCTGAGGCCAGTCCTGCTATACTGGTTCTTGTGTTCGTTGGCCTGATCATGATTAGGCGGCCGAAGCTGGTAACCGTGCCCATTTACGACCCACAAACATCTCTTATCCTGTCTTTCTATCTTCCACACCTGGCTCTGCTCCTTTCCTTCTGGGCCTTTATTAGGGGGAGGTAACGAAATTTACGATGAGGCGGTCCGGGTCTTGAATGAAGAATTGACATGGGATTATGATGGACTAGTGGGAACCCCTCATTCGTAATGTTTTGACATCAGATACTGTTGACGATTCCTGTGCAACGCCAAATATTTATTGTTTAAGACACGAATGTTTAGAACTGTGGTAACATGTAAAGAATTTGCCCCGAGCAGAATATTTAGTATATAAGGAACAACCCTCTTTGTACAAATTGAACAGGCTCCTAGACACTGCCCGTGTGCAGTTTCTGTGACTTCTGTGTCCCTGCAGTAATAAACCTTTGGTCTTTGACGCCACCATCGAGAAGCCCGTGTTTCTGTTTGTTTGTGCACCGAGACAGGTTGAACTCCGGGGTCTTCGGGTGTTGTCCCTGACACCTCTGGACGGAACCAAAAAGTCCAGAACTCCAATTGGCGCCCAACGTGGGGCGACGTCATTCGGTACCGGTCCAAAAGCCTGAAGAGTTCGAGGAGCTTCGTGTGAAGATTTCAGAGGGAGGCGCCCCACTTCATCGATCCCGGCATATCGCAAAAGTGGCCCCGACGTTCTCTTCCGCGAGGGTTCCCGTTCAGACGGCTGCAGTGGTCCGTTGCCTTGACCGTCGCCCTGTCTTGGACCCGAGGTGCAGTCCTTAGTACGGCGAGACGTGACGGGTTTCTCCTTGGTGACGTCTTCAGTACCTCAGTTAAGTATTTTGTGAGGGTTGCTCCTGTTTGGATAATCCTTTTAGTTCTCAGTTCAGTTCAGTTCTGTAAGATTATCACTGGTTATTCTGGTTACGATAATCATTCTGTTCAGTTCAGGTATCGATACGTTTATCAGTTCTGGTAGGCCTAAGTTCTCGAGTGCGCATCTTTTCTGTTTGTGTCTTGTTTGTTTTGTGTTCCGGATTATAAAATGGTAAGTCGGAAAAATTGTATGTTGTCTTGTTTCAGTTGCAACAGTGATTCCCAGTTGGAGGACTCGTGTTTGGTTCCTCCGATTGGAACTCCCCTTTATGATCTATATTGCAAATTTGGTGTGGGCCCTATCTCTTATAACGAGGTATGGATCCGCTTCACAGAGAAAGATGGTGTCCTTAGTTGGCCACTACATGGTAGTTTTGAACCTGAAGTTCTCGATAATCTAGAAAGAAGGTTGTTTAAGAAGAAAGCCCGGCCGGCAATGTTTGATTCTTTCCGTTATTGGCGAAAAGAATCTAAACAGAGAGAAATTAAAAAGTTGAAGAAAGAACAGAAAGAGCAAGAGTTGACTTTAGAACAGTCTGCTAGGCAGCTGCAACTCAACGAATCTGAGAAAGCGATGGAGGTGGCCAATAGAGAGCGTAATTTAGCGATAGACAAGTGCTATCCTGCTTTGCCATCGAGTACGGCTAAGATAGTAGAGGACCCTGAAAAGGATCCCCTGTTGTCTTACTTGTTACGATCACCCCCACCGTATGCACAGGGTGCTACGGCTCCACCTATACCGAATGTTCAATTACCGGTTGCTGGACAACCTGGTGTCCCTGTTCCCGCTCCCCTGAATCAAGTTCCTGTACCTCCTGTGGTCAATATTAATGTTCCTTCGACAACCCCTCTTCCAGGGTTGCCGGCTTCTTTACCTATGCCTGTGTCGCTCACACCTGCTAGTTCACAAGCTATTTTTCCTGCTACTCCTACTGTTCCTAATCTATCTGTTCCAACTGCTACTCTATTTACTGCCTCTGCTAATATTATGACTCCGCTTTCTGT
This sequence comes from Lissotriton helveticus, assembly GCF_964261635.1. Taxonomy (NCBI): domain Eukaryota; kingdom Metazoa; phylum Chordata; class Amphibia; order Caudata; family Salamandridae; genus Lissotriton; species Lissotriton helveticus. The sequence continues at coordinate 119,456,187 of NC_136057.1, read as the reverse complement.
TCGTCGGAGAATCACTGATTCTGTCTCTAATATTCTATCTCCCTTCTATAAAACTCTGATTAAGACTCCTACCTCTGACTCTGTGCAGAGGCGTAGCCAGCTTCCCAGTACTGAAGAAAGAGGAATATTAGATTCCACTGCTCTTAGATGGGTTTCGAAAGTTGGAAGATATAATGTACAAGATGTATTAGATACATTTATGCAATGGAATGAACCGACACAACGATATGTGTTCGATGAAATGTGTTTCCTTCTACGTGAGGAATTGGAAGAGGATGACCCTGAATCAAATCTAGGAGAATTAATTAATGTTCAGAAAGAGTTTGCTGCAGGTATGATAGTCGGTCAAAATATAAAAGAAGCGATGGAACTGGTTCTAAGTTATAGGACCGACTCATCCCTTCGTTCACCGAGAGAGTTAGAGAAACGCAGTACAAAACAAAATCGTCAATACCCAATGAGAGAGGTTCCACCAATTTGGCGTGAAGCTGTGCAAGCTAATGTAAACCTTGGTATTGCAGCCGCTCCGGCCCAATTCCAGAGAGTATGGATACATATTCCATGGAAGCGAGCTGAAGTATTAGCAGTGAAACAGGCCTTGCCAGATCCGCGTAAAAATCCTGCAGGGTACTACAAAGAGTTGGCTCAAACAGTTGACGCTTGTGTATTGAATCTTGCTGACATAGATCTGCTATTTGGTAATGTAGTACCGCAACCAATTTGGGCTAAAATTCGTAAAGAGAATCATCCAGTTGCCCTAGGTGGTGACTGGGCAGCTATAATTGCAGCGGATGGTCAACAAATAGGTGGTTCCAAACCAGAACCCCTAATTGCTAATTTGCCTGGTAGGATAATCGATTTAATGAAAACTTTGATGCCAGCATTGCGCGTTAACTGGGACAAATTGTCCGCGTGCAAACAGAAGAAAGACGAAAGCGTCTCCGACTTTTTCACAAGATTCGAGGAGATTTTCGTGGATCATAGTGGTCAGGATATGAGCACAGAAGGAGGTCAGAGATTATTTGTTGATAAATTTGTGCACAATCTGTTGCCAGAACTTAGTGGTAAATTAAAGAATTCTGAAAGTGCGTGGGCTGTCTCTACGACTGCGCAAATACTTGCGACTGCCTAGTACTATGAAAATAGGGATAAAGAAGAGAAGGAAAAATCAGATAAAAAGACGAAAGATTTAAAAACTAAAGTACTTTTACAGCAAGCTTATCCGCCTCGCACGAATCAGACTAATATGCAGCAAGGGTCATATCAAAGAACGGATTATAATTTTCAAAGGCCACAATACCAGTGGAATCAATGCGCTTATTGCAAAGCGGAAGGTCATTACAAAAATGAGTGTCCAGTTCGGGCACAAAATAATGCTGCGGCAGCTCAGAGAGGTCGTGGTAGTTCCATGCAAAACTCTAGAGGTCGAGGACGAGGTGCTATGCCTCCGCAGACGAGTGATCGCCCTTCTAATTATTTCGACCAGCGAAATGGACAATCTGCCCAACAGAATAGGTCTCCACAATATCATGTTGAAGACTATTATGAAGCTAGTGAGGAAGTTCAGCAAAGTGAGTACTAGGACAGCCATGGACAAAGTGAGGGAGTAGTATCAGTTCCAGTAGATCAAAGTGGGCCTTATGTCGCAGTAGCAACATCAGGTATAGTCGAACCGTTTCTGTTGGATACTGGTGCAGCAAAAAGTTCTATCATACATGCGAAACTCCCTGGCGCACCTTTGTCTGGCTCAACAAACGTTTCAGTAGGTTTTTCGGGCGCCCCTGTTCACAACCCTGTTTCTGGTCCTTTGTCGATTTCTGTTGGACCCTGTCAATTGAAAGCACCCCTGATTTTGACGACAGGTTGTAATGAAAATCTGCTTGGTTTAGACTTGTTAAAACGCCTGTACGCGACATTGTACTGTTCTCCAGCAGGAGTACAGCTTACGTTGGGTAAAAGAATAATCTCTCTGATGTACTTGTCGATGGATGCGCTCCCACCAGAGCTGCGTTCACTCCCTGATACTCTGTGGGCGACTGGTCCTAATGATGTAGGTCTATTGGAAATTCCACCCTATGTAGTAACTTTGAAAGCAAATGTCAAACTTCCACGAATTCCACAATACAGAATCTCTAGTGAAGGTGAGCGTGCGCTCCTACTGATAGTGCATGATCTGATTGAGAAAGACGTTATAGAAGAAACTAGAGGTAATGTCTGTAATAGTCCTGTACTGCCTATTTTGAAACGAACTGACCCTACAAAACCTCCAATATATAGGTTTGTAATTGATCTCAGAGAGGTTAATAAAATTGTGATTCCACAGTTTCCTGTGGTTCCAGACATTACTGCGTTGTTAACGTTGATTCCTGCTACAGCAGCATGGTTTTCGGTTGTCGACTTGAAAAATGCCTTTTTCAGCATTCCGATAGCCGAAGAAAGCAGAGATATCTTCGGTTTCTCTCTAGGAGGACGAAGCTTTAGGTTTAAACGCGCTCCACAAGGCTATTGTGAAAGCCCATCCATTTACAGTCAAGCATTAAAAAGCCAGTTAGATTCCTTCGCACTTCCTCCTGGTTCTGCTTTAGTACAATATGTCGATGATCTTCTAGTGGCTGCTGATGACAAGGAAACTTGCAAAACAGCTACGATTTCTTTATTGCATCACTTGTCAGATTTGAATCACAAGGTGTCACCTTCAAAAATGCAATACTGCTGCCAAGAAGTGACCTACCTAGGTCATCTCTTGTCAAAGGAGGGAAGGAAGTTGACCCCAGAGAGAATAAAAGCAATTACGCAGATGAATGTTCCTAGCACGCAGAGAGAAGTACGTGCCTTTTTAGGTATTACCTCATATTGTAGGCAATGGATCCCAAATTTTTCTCTTTTAGCAAAACCACTGGTAGCCTTGACTGGGAAAAATGTTCCGAGTCCGGTACCATGGTCTGCAGAATGTCAGCAGAGTTTTTCTGAATTACGAAATGCACTGTGTTCGGCACCTGTATTGGGTACACCCGACTACAGTAAGCCATTCACGCTCTATGTCCACGAGAGAGAAGGTTGTGCATTGAGTGTTTTGACGCAGAAATTTGGTGATAAACAACGCCCTTGTGCGTATTTTTCATCAACGTTAGATCCGGTAGCCAGAGCATTGCCTAGTTGCTTGAGAGCTACAGCCGCAGCTGCAGCTTCCATTCGACAATCTGCTGGTTTAGTAATGAACAATATGCTAGTGGTTATGGTTCCTCATGCGGTGGATACACTCATGAACCGAACCAAGACGCAACACCTTACCAGTGCTAGATTATCAGGTTATGAACTGACACTGTTAGCTAGTCATATTCAGATCAAAAGATGCAATGTATTGAATCCAGCAACATTGTTGCCGACTAGCCAAGAGTCGAGTGATTCCGAACCACACGACTGTTATTTCAAAACTGAGGAAGAAACAAAAGGACGAATTGATCTAAAAAACACTCCGTTGTCAGATCCAGATGGCACGCTGTATGTTGATGGGTCTTGCTTCAAATTGGAGAATGGTGATGTGACTGCTGCTTATGCAGTAACGACCTTGAGTACGATTGTGGAGACTGCAAGAGTGAGTCAGAATTCTGCCCAGGCTGCAGAATTGATCGCGCTAACAAGAGCGTGCGTTTTAGCTAAGGGAAAGAGAGTGAATGTGTTCACAGATAGTCAGTACACGTTCGGCGTGGCCCATAGTTTTGGCCGTTTGTGGAAAGAGAGAGGTTTCATTACGTCCCATGGGACTAAGATTCAACATGGTCAGCTAGTTAATGACTTGTTGGAATCTCTAACCTTGCCGACTGAAGTTGCGATTGTGAAATGCAGTGCTCATAAAGCAATCACGGATGATGTTGGTCGTGGGAATGCTTTTGCTGATGAGACTGCAAAACAGACAGCTAGAAATATGATGAGTAGAATGTATGTTGCAACGTCTGCAAGATGGATTTCTGAGTCTGGAATGTGTGAGGACACAGTGGAAAGCGTGAAGGAAATTCAGAAAGAGGCGACTGAGGAGGAAAAACTTGCATGGAGAGAGAGCACGGGTAAATTGGACTCGAGTGGGTGTTGGATTGACTTGTCGGAACAACAGCGTTGGATGTTGCCTGATGCGTATGTGCTTGCAGTAGTAACGATGGCACATGGAACAGCACACATCAGTTCAAAAGGGATTTGTAAGATGTTGGCTCCGGTCTGGAAGAATGATGGGATTAGTAAGTGTGCAGAGAGAGTGGTGAGAAATTGTATGGTATGCTTGGTGCATAATCCTGGCAAGGGAATTCCCACACCTGTAGGTCACTTCGCTCCTCCTTCCTGCCCCTTCGAAGTGATCCAGCTAGACTTCATTCACATGGATCGTTGTAATAATCTAAAGTACGTCCTAGTGGTAGTTTGTGCTTTCTCCAGATGGATCGAAGCATACCCGCTAAAGGACAATACTGCCTTATCCACTGCCAAAATTCTTCTTAAAGAATACTTCCCCAGATACGGAATGCCACGGATTGTATGGTCAGATAACGGAAGTGAGTTCGTAGGGAAAGTTATGCAGAGTGTGTGTGCCGGTCTAGGGATTAGACAGAAGTTTCATAGTGCGAATCATCCCCAGTCCGCGGGTTTAGTCGAGGGTTACAATGGCACCCTTAAACTGAAACTTGCTAAGATACAAGCATCCACGGGTTTGTCCTGGCCAGACGCACTGCCTTTGGCTTTGCTATCAACAAGAGCAACTGTACATTCTAGAGTAGGGCTTAGTCCTTATGAAATAGTTTTTGGTCGTCCTGCAAATGTTTGGGGGGTACCTAGACCAAAAGAATTCAAGCAGCTGGAATACCCAATGTTAATTGATTACCTTTTCGACTTGACTGCTAAATTGAGTCTTATTCACCAACAGGTTTTCGATGCATTGCCAAAGCCACCGGAGAGTCCAGGCCATCAGCTGAAACCAGGTGACCAGGTGGTCATTAAAAATTTTGCAAGAACGAAAAATCTTCAGCCCAGATTCATTGGCCCTTTCCAAGTCCTACTAGCAACGAGAACTGCTATTCGTGTGGCCGGAAGGAAGAACTGGATCCATACGACACATGTCAAACGTGTGCCTCTGCCACTTCCTTACGACAACTGGGTAAAGAAAGGAATCGGTGCCTCTGAAACGGAACAAGTCCCCAGGTTCATACCTTTCAGCGATGCAGAACTGATCACTGATTCACCAAATTCTGACTCTCCTCTTGAAACTGCTCTTTTGAACCCTGAACATTTGTCATCCACACCCAACGAACATTTGCCATCTGCACCAAAAGAACATTTGTCATCTGAAAACGTGAACATTGCAACGTCGGCTGAAAATACATTGTTTCCAGACCAGACAGCTCCTGCAAAACTGAGATACAACTTACGTTCTCGCAATATGGACAAATAAAGCAGGAAACTGCCTATTTTCAGATTTGAATTTCCTATACATTGCCTCCAGCCAGGAAGTTTGCTAAAACTTTGTATTGTTTCTTTTTGTTTTAAAAATTGCCTTGCCGTCTGGGTAGCCGTAGGGTCGTGGCTGTGTGCCTAGTTGAATCTGCGGGGGTCAGACACAAGGTCGATCTTTCTGTTAGTTCTGGGAACTCCCAGGGCTGATAGAGGCATTTTCATCTACGTACACATCATCAGTGGTCGCGAACGGTCGTAGAAGATGGAGCTTCCTGAGCTGCAACGAGAAAATGTAATTTATGTTCGCAGAAATAGACTGTACCGAATACTTCACAGCAAATGCTTTCTAATGCAATGTGCAGTTACATTTTTAATTGTTTTGATAACGTTGGTGGGTGGAATCATCTTTGGTGTACATTTGATTTTTATGCCAGTAACTACAGTACCTCCCCTTGATCCTACTACTTCTACGGTTTCTTCTATGCATTCTTTTCACTCATTTCCTGAACACGAACAAGCTCGACGCTCAGAATTTATTAACAATACATTTGTACAGCTCTTGCATCAACACCAACTGGTAGTTAATACTACAGACTGCTGGGTGTGTGGCTTGATACCTCACACTATGGATAAAGGCATTCCCTATCTAGTCTTGCCTTTTAGCTACAATGGATCATTTCAGGCCTTTCAGACCATTTTTTCATATGCCCTTGAGACCTATCCTCCGCGCCCACCACGGTCCACTAAATACAACTCAGCCAACAAAGCTTTAGTCCAGGGAATTATTGACATGATTAAAGACGTCAATAATACTCCATCTTACCCTAGAGATGAATTACGGGTGTATTTGAGTTGGAACTCTACCGAGTATCGCCTTAGTTTGGGAGAAAGCAAGCGTAAAAGCTCCACTTCAGTTTGGGTTGTGCCTCACCGAGGTCAAGTCTGTTTGCAAGGAAATGGGAGAAATCCGAGAGCTCAGCTAGGGAGGAGTGAGTGCGTTGAGACTTACGTATTTCCGTCTAACTCCTCCCCTGCCTTTCTGACTGCTAGGGGTACCTACTTCATCTGTCAGGACAGAGCATATACATGGCTGCCTGCTGACTTCTCAGGTTCATGTTATATTGCTCGATTGTTACCTCCGACATACACTGCTTCTTCAGATTATCACAAGACCAGAGTAGCAAGAGGTGTCTTCAGCAAGGAAGATACCGCTGGTCAAGAAGCTGGAGACTTTTTCAAAGGTTTCCTTCCGTTTTGGGGGCCTATGGCCAATAGTAGAAATCTACGTCAACTAACACGGGTAGTTGAATCTACTATTACAGAAACTGCTGGTGCCCTTAGTAACTTAACAGCTGAGCTTCAGGCGGATCGTCTCATGACGTTGCAGAACCATATGGTTCTAGACGTAATACTTGCAGATCGAGGTGGGGTATGCAGAATGATCCAATCGAGCTGCTGTGTCTTTATTCCAAATAATGCTCCAACAGTCTATGAAGCGATCTCTAAGCTACACAAGATTTCCGACTCTATACACGTAGATAAGGGAAACTGGTCCTTCATGGAGTGGTTTTGGACTCTGGTATCAGCGTGGGGATGGAAGGTTCTGATGGTCATTGGTGTCATCCTAGTATTTCTGTTTTCGTGCTGTCTTATTATCCAATGTGGTCCCGCTCTGTGTAGTCTCTGTGTTGCAACCTGTTTCAGAAAACCACCTGCATTAGGAGAAAAGGCACGAGACAGGATGATGATACAACAACATGTCACTGACCTAATGAGCATAGAATTAGACTCTGACTCTGATATAGACTGAGGAATTGCCTATGTAAGGGCAAAAGGAGGGTCTGAGGTTCCGTGACGATTTTTACTCGTGTTTGTAACATTGTCGTAAATACATAATTTTGGTATCAGTGAACCGCAAATGATCCATTTAGTATATTCTGGTGTTTTCGCTATGCTACGAGCAAGAGCACTCCTGTTACAAACACATTTCTGTTCTACCCATGGCATCCATCTTAGAACACGGAAGCCATTTTGTATTCCTTGCCCTCACATAGTCAAATAGACACGCAATGACCTCTTTTCATTTAAGGACACGTAGGCTTTAGCCGGCGATTCACCTTGCGGTGACACGTGCACCTTAGGCCAGCAACGCTGTAGCAGCATGACTCGGCAAGAACTGCCTCCCCAGCCTGAGGCCAGTCCTGCTATACTGGTTCTTGTGTTCGTTGGCCTGATCATGATTAGGCGGCCGAAGCTGGTAACCGTGCCCATTTACGACCCACAAACATCTCTTATCCTGTCTTTCTATCTTCCACACCTGGCTCTGCTCCTTTCCTTCTGGGCCTTTATTAGGGGGAGGTAACGAAATTTACGATGAGGCGGTCCGGGTCTTGAATGAAGAATTGACATGGGATTATGATGGACTAGTGGGAACCCCTCATTCGTAATGTTTTGACATCAGATACTGTTGACGATTCCTGTGCAACGCCAAATATTTATTGTTTAAGACACGAATGTTTAGAACTGTGGTAACATGTAAAGAATTTGCCCCGAGCAGAATATTTAGTATATAAGGAACAACCCTCTTTGTACAAATTGAACAGGCTCCTAGACACTGCCCGTGTGCAGTTTCTGTGACTTCTGTGTCCCTGCAGTAATAAACCTTTGGTCTTTGACGCCACCATCGAGAAGCCCGTGTTTCTGTTTGTTTGTGCACCGAGACAGGTTGAACTCCGGGGTCTTCGGGTGTTGTCCCTGACACCTCTGGACGGAACCAAAAAGTCCAGAACTCCAATAGGGCAGCAGCACGGGTGCGGTTCAGTGCTGCACTCAGTGCTCAGTGTCTCACTGCACTCCAGGGTGCTGTGCCCTCCCTGTGCCCTCCTCTCTGACCCTCTTTCTTATGTCCTCCTGTGCAGCACATAGGGCAGCAGCACGGGTGCGGTTCAGTGCTGCACTCGGTGCTCAGTGTCTCACTGCACGCCAGGGTGCTGTGCCCTCCCTGTGCCCTCCTCTCTGACCCTCTTTCTTATGTCCTCCTGTGCAGCACATAGGGCAGCAGCACGGGTGCGGTTCAGTGCTGCACTCGGTGCTCAGCGTCTCACTGCACGCCAGGGTGCTGTGCCCTCCCTGTGCCCTCCTCTCTGACCCTCTTTCTTATGTCCTCCTGTGCAGCACATAGGGCAGCAGCACGGGTGTGGTTCAGTGCTGCACTCAGTGCTCAGTGTCTCACTGCACGCCAGGGTGCTGTGCCCTCCCTGTGCCCTCCTCTCTGACCCTCTTTCTTATGTCCTCCTGTGCAGCACATAGGGCAGCAGCACGGGTGCGGTTCAGTGCTGCACTCAGTGCTCAGTGTCTCACTGCATGTCAGGTTCCTGTGCCCTCCACCTGTGCCCTCTCTGTGCCTTCCACCTGTGTCCTCGTCTCCTGTCCTTTCCTCTCCTACCCCCTTCCTTATGTCCTCCTGTGCAGCACATAGGGCAGCAGCACGGGTGCGGTTCAGTGCTGCACTCAGTGCTCAGTGTCTCACTGCACGCCAGGGTGCTGTGCCCTCCTCTCTGACCCTCTTCCTTATGTCCTCCTGTGCAGCACATAGGGCAGCAGCACGGGTGCGGTTCAGTGCTGCACTCGGTGCTCAGTGTCTCACTGCACGCCAGGGTGCTGTGCCCTCCCTGTGCCCTCCTCTCTGACCCTCTTCCTTATGTCCTCCTGTGCAGCACATAGGGCAGCAGCACGGGTGCGGTTCAGTGCTGCACTCAGTGCTCAGTGTCTCACTGCACTCCAGGGTGCTGTGCCCTCCCTGTGCCCTCCTCTCTGACCCTCTTCCTTATGTCCTCCTGTGCAGCACATAGGGCAGCAGCACGGGTGCGGTTCAGTGCTGCACTCAGTGCTCAGTGTCTCACTGCACGCCAGGGTGCTGTGCCCTCCTCTCTGACCCTCTTCCTTATGTCCTCCTGTGCAGCACATAGGGCAGCAGCACGCGTGCGGTTCAGTGCTGCACTCAGTGCTCAGTGTCTCACTGCACGCCAGGGTGCTGTGCCCTCCCTGTGCCCTCCTCTCTGACCCTCTTCCTTATGTCCTCCTGTGCAGCACATAGGGCAGCAGCACGGGTGCGGTTCAGTGCTGCACTCAGTGCTCAGTGTCTCACTGCACTCCAGGGTGCTGTGCCCTCCCTGTGCCCTCCTCTCTGACCCTCTTCCTTATGTCCTCCTGTGCAGCACATAGGGCAGCAGCACGGGTGCTGCGCACGCACATGTAGACGTCACGTCAGGTGCGGTGCATTATGCAGTGTGCTCTGGGTTAGGGGGCCACACACTCCCCTCTGCCCCCAGACTCTGACGTTCATGTGAGCCCCTTTACACGCAGGCAGGGTGTGTGGGATGCAGCCAGGGCAGGGTGTGCGGGGTGTGTTCAGGGCAGGAAGGCTCTTCACACGTCCCTACAGGAGGCCGCACCACAGACCACAAGGAAGGGGGGGGGAGGGGCAGAGGGAGGGTGTAGCATCCAGCTACAATAAACACAACAATTATTATAATGTTCACAGGAGCTTTATTCTCTACATCTCACTCCTACCTTGTCCCTGCTCTAACTGACCCTTTCCTGTGTTCACTCCTCCTCTTCCTTTCGCCCCCTAGCTCCTCCCACTCCCAGCTACTAGTGTGCTAACTTCATAACATCTCCCCCCTTTGTAACAAAACAAACAGAGCATACTGACTTCTTAGTCCATCTCCTCAATCAGTCTCTTGGGTGGACGTATGTCACGATGAGGTCGTGGCGACCTGGCCCTCAGGCCATCAGTATTCAATGTCTCAAGGATCGGAGCAATGTTCTCACGACCATTTGACTGTGATTCTTCAACTAGGGGATTATGTGTGTCACTAACCATGGTTCTTGAGGTATCAGTTGGCAATTTCTTGAAGTGCGAGATGTTTCTCGTAACTCGCCGCTGCTCGGACTCCGCAGTTACCATAGTCCCTTGCCTTCTGGTGACCACCAGTGGTTCATCCTTGAATGTACAGTCAGTCTTTTTCTGCATATCTTGCTTGACGATGACACTGTCCCCTTCATTTAATGATAATGACCGTGCTCTCCTCCGGTTGTCGGCATAGGCCTTCATTTTTCTTTTGTTGCGGTCATCAGTGGCTCTCATTTCCCGTGAGTCCATCTCAGATAATGATACTTCCAGGGCTCCATCCCACGTGGGAATGCGATTCCTCATGGGACGTCCCAGCATGAGAGTCGCCGGGCATTTGCCAGTCGTAGCATGAGGAGTTGTGCGATAAGCTCGAAGAACTTCATTGAGTGCTGTTTGTAAGTCTTTCCCTTCCACGGTAGCATGTTGGAAGGTCTTCTTGAGGGTGGCCATGAACCTCTCAATTGTCCCATTCGCCTGTGGCCAGAGAGGCGTGATCCTGCGGTGATGAAAGTCAAGGTGTTTCGCAAAAGCAGCAAAGTCATTTCCGTTGAAAGGAGGTCCGTTGTCTGATTTAACGATCTTGGGAACTCCCCACGCTGCAAAGACTTCATCGAGGACCTTGAGGGTACTGGCAGTGTTCGTAGATGACACAAAACAGGCAATGGGATACCTGGAATACTCATCAATGATGGCCAGCACATATTTGCCCGATGACAGGGGTCCATAAAAGTCTATGGCGATTTCTTGCCACACACCACTGGGCAGGCTGGTCATATGTAAAGGAGCTGGAGGGTCACCCTTGCTGGTGAGTTGGCAGAGATGGCAATCTTTTAAGGTGACTTCCACTAGTTGATCAAGGAACGGAAACCACACTCGTTCCCTTAGTGCTCGTTTGGTCGATACTATTCCTCGATGTCCTTCATGTGCCAGAGCAACCACTCCCTGTCTCAGTTGTGTAGGGATTACAATCCTCTGATCACGCAGCAATATGCCATCAGTCGTGACAGACAGTTCACCACTCACATGCCGGAAGGCTTGTAGTTCACGTTGAGTCAGAGAATCAGCTTCATCGTCTTGAGGATCATGCCTCCATCTATTGTTGCGGATTTTGTGAAGGACTCTCTGCAAGATGACATCCTGGGCCGTCATCTCCCGAATAGTCTCCAGAGGGATAGCTGGGGGAAGAGCTTGATCCGTTACAAAATGAATGTACTCTTCCGCAATGGAAGCTCGGGAAGCTGATGATGGGAGAGGATGCCGGGACATGTAGTCCGCAGGATTTTCAGATTTCCCAGGTTTGTGAAGTATAGTGAAAGTATATTCTTGTAATCGTAGGCCCCACCTTTCGATCCTCGGTGGCATCTTGGATCTTGGATTTCCATAGATGGTGATGAGAGCTTGATGATCTGTGATCAAGGTGAAATGCTTTCCGTAAATAAAGACATGAAAATGTTCACAGGCCCATACCACGGCCAAGCTTTCCTTTTCAGGTTGGGAGTAGGCTCGTTCCGGCTCAGTCAGACTACGACTCGCGTAGGCAATGATGCGGCGCTGATCTGTGTCTTTTTCATATTGTGCCAGGATCGCTCCCAGACCTACCGGACTTGCATCTACAGTTATTTCGGTTTTCCGCTTTGGGTTGAAATATGATAAGTGATTCGCTGATTCCACCGCCTTCTTGATTTCTTTGAATGCCTGCTCACATTGGGGAGTCCATTCAAACGGCTGACCCTGCTTGGTTAGTATGCGGAGGGGGTGGCTGATTGTAGCGTAATCTTTAATGTAGCGAGCACAATAACTGGCCATTCCCAGGAACGACCTGAGGTCGCCCACATCCCGGGGACTCTTGGTGTTGTTCAATGTCATGATTTTGTCGGGATCAGGTTTCATGCCAGCACCAGAAAAGATGTGACCGAAAAACTTCAGCGTGTCCTGGTGAAACTCGCATTTCTCTTTGTTCAGAGTCAAATTGGCTGCCAATAGGGCATGGCAGACACGATTGAGCGCAATGTCGTGCTCTCTGACATCAGAACCATAGACAAGGATGTCATCGCTATAGTTGAGCGTGTTTGGAATATTTTGAATGACCTGTCGGATCATTTCCTGAAATATCTCGGCCGCCGAGGACACACCGAAACTCAGTCTTTTATATCTGAACAACCCCAGGTGAGTTGCAAAAGTAGTGATATATCTGGACCCTGCTTCCAATTCCAGTTGATGGTAACCTTTATTTAAATCCAATTTGGAAAACACAGTGGCTCCGTTGAGTGCTGCGATCATGTCGCTCAAGTGTGGCCCCGGGTGCCGCTCTCGTTCTATCGCAGTGTTGGGCAAGCGCATGTCCACACAGAGTCTGACTTTGTTGGCCGTGCCCTTTTTGGGAACGATGACGACCGGTGAAACCCATGGGGTCGGGCCATCAGTGCGTTCAATGATGTCCGCAGTCAACAAATCTTGGAGCTCTTCCTCAACAGCGGCCTGTAGGTGAAATGGTACTCGCCTAGGGTGTTGGGCGACAGGCCTGACTTGTTCGTTGATGTGCAATCGCACTTGACAGTCTTTCAATTTGCCCAGGCCTTGAAACAACTTGGGAAACAGGCGAGTCACATCTCGGATGTCGCTAACTCTGAAGAGAATTTCCACCAGGTGGAGTCGTTCAGCAGTTGGTAGGCTCAAAAGACAGTCTGCTTCAGGGCCCTTGATAACATGGATGACTGCTGAAATGGTTGTGTTGTCGTGTGTAAGTGTCGTCGAGAATTTCCCTAGGCAGGGAAGTGGCTTCTTAGCCATCCACGTGAAGACTCTTACAGGTGCGAATATCAGGGGAGGTCGTGGACTCATCCTTTCATATTCAGTCACTGGAATGTAATTCAAGGAGGCACCAGAGTCTAATACAAACTTTGATTCGTGATTTCCAACTTTAATGTCCAGCCGAGGGTATCTCTTAAGCTGGTCCGGGTCTGCTGCCAAATTCAGATATTCAATGGTGTAAACAGAGTCTCGGGACGAAGGTCTGGATTCTCTGGAAGGTGACCTCCTTTCCCACCGAGACCGACGTGACTCTCTGCTAGAATGTGACGATTCAGGGGACCGCTCCGTCTGATCTTGGACAGCTCGCGCATGGTGTCTTCGAGTGTCGGGCCGCGACACTCTTGTAGCTCTGCTTCGTGTGTCAGATCGTGTGGTACCTGAGTGGCCACTTCGCTTCTCTTTGTTGTAGTCCCCGCACATCGCTTCAAAGTGGTTAGTGCGACCACACTTTCGACATCTCTGGCCCATGGCCGGGCAGCTGTCCACATGAGGGTAATCATATCCGCATCGGTAGCACTTTCTCACTCTTTCTTGTCGTCTCTCCTTCCTCCATGGTTCTCGACGTTGATAGTCTGATTGCTCTTGACGGGAGGATGTGTGTGATCTCCATCGTTTATCTCTGGAGCTTCTCCGACTGTCACTTCTGGCGTGTACGCGTCGCGCCTGTTCATGACTCCCTTTGTGTTCCGTTTCCATGACAGCGGCGTACTTCTCCGCCTGATCATAAGCTCGTGTCATCTCCTCTATTTCATCCAATCCATGCGGTTTCCTCAGTAGTCGTCTCCTTAGTTGATCCGAATGACATCCGTCTATTATCTGGGATTTGATGGCAGCGTCAGTAGAGAAAGAATCGAATTCACAGTACTTGGCTAGTCTCCGCAGACGCACCATGAAGGCACTCATGGGCTCATCCTTCCCTTGCCTGGCAGAGTGAAATGTGTGTCGTTCATAGTCCACATTTCTCTTGTGAAGAAACTTCTTGTTCAGGACTTCACACGCTTTAACATAAGTATCGACGTCAGCAGCGGGCAGGTCTTTGAGTATCTTGACTATCTCTCGCCCCGCCAGGTTGCGCAGAGCAATCAGTTTCTTTTTCTCATCAGTGATGTCTGAACCTTCAATATAATCTTCAAACTCTTCCAGCCACTCTTGCCATTTGGGGCCCATGCTCCCTTCCGTTGTTACCTTGATAGGAGCGGGTGCTCGCAACAGTGATCCACTGGGTGGAGGTTGAGCATCTTCTTCGGACATTCTGCAACGATCTCACTTGTCTTTGCCAGTGCTTATTTGCTATGCCACCGCTTGTTTCTTTCAGTCGCCAATGCTTGTTTATTTTGCCAATGCTTGTTTTCTTGTAGTCGCCAATGCTTGTTTGCTTTACCAATGCTTGTTTCTTTCAGTCGCCAATGCTTGTTTATTTTGCCAATGCTTGTTTTCTTGTAGTCGCCTTTCAGTCGCCAATGCTTGTTTATTTTGCCAATGCTTGTTTTCTTGTAGTCGCCAATGCTTGTTTGCTTTACCAATGCTTGTTTCTTTCAGTCGCCAATGCTTGTTTATTTTGCCAATGCTTGTTTTCTTGTAGTCGCCAATGCTTGTTTGCTTTACCAATGCTTGTTTCATTCAGTCGCCAATGCTTGTTTATTTTGCCAATGCTTGTTTCTCGTAGTCGCCAATGCTTGTTTACTGTGCCAATGCTTATTTTCTCCAGCGCCTGACTTCAAAATGGCCGCCGTGGCCTTGCACAGGGTTGTCCTTACTGTCTTCACTCCAGCGCCTGACTTCAAGATGGCCGCCGTCCTTGCAGGCACACACGAGGCTGGCTCTCCAGGCTCATTCACTCGGGGGCACTCAGCACTCACCGGCGGTCGGCTTTTGGGGCAGTCCACGCCAGGATTCACTTCTCCACCAACACCATGGACATCAGGTGAGATCGGGGTGGGCTCCCGACTTGCCTCCGCAGTTCCCGCGTTCTTCCGCCGATGGCCTCCTAAACCTCACGCATCGGGCGTGAGGTTTTCCGACGTCCAATCTCGCTTGGACACAGATTTCAGCGCTCGCATCAGCGCTTACTGGCAGCACGTCGTGGGCGTCGTCCACACCTCTGGGGCACTCCACAGGGTCGGAGTGGGCTCCCGATTCCTGCTTTCTTTTAGGCTCGCACTCGGGACACACACTTCCAGTGTGCAGTGCGTTTGCAGCGCGACAGCTGCTAGGGACAAGGCGTTCGAGGCTCTGCACAGTGGGGTTTGCTCAATCCCACCCCTCGTCGCCAGTTGTAGCATCCAGCTACAATAAACACAACAATTATTATAATGTTCACAGGAGCTTTATTCTCTACATCTCACTCCTACCTTGTCCCTGCTCTAACTGACCCTTTCCTGTGTTCACTCCTCCTCTTCCTTTCGCCCCCTAGCTCCTCCCACTCCCAGCTACTAGTGTGCTAACTTCATAACAGAGGGGGCGGAGAGGAAAGAGGAAGCAGGGGGGGGGCTGGGGGAGGAAGTTACTTTTTTATTTTATTTGATGCGTTTTCTCTCGCGCGGCCTTTACCCGAGGGCGTCGGAGGCTTCACAGTAGGACACGAAGTGACCCATGAGGACAGGACACGTCAGCAGGTCACAGAAGCAGATGTAAAGTTACAGGAGGTAAAGGTGACAATCAGAGCAAACAAAATACAAGAGGAGCAAACGGAGCAAAACAGGAGGAAAGAGTGACAAGTGAGTGGGTTACAAGAGAAAACAAAGTACAATTAGAGGTGAAATACTGCAATAAAAGACTGAGCCCATGTCTACACGATGCCGCCACCCCTCCCTGTCTAGAGAGGAGTGGGGGGGCACATTTATTGGTTAACCAAAGCCCCCCATCCGTCCTGCAACCTCTCACATCGCTCCCGGTGGGGGTGCTTGCAGGGTGTCCACCCCCACGGGATGAATCACTTCCGACTTCACTGATAATGCCAAAGGGGGGGGCACACAACCCTTGGACGGCAGACACAGGCAGGCGAGTTATCTTCACCCCGGACTGCTGTGTGGAATGACCGCACCGTGTGAAGTAACCGCACGTGCGATCTGCTGCAGGTGACCGCGCCTGTGATCTGCGGCAGGTGAGTGCGCCGTGTGATCTGCGGCAGGTGAGCGCGCCGTGTGATCTGCGGCAGGTGAGCCCGCCGTGTGATCTGCGGCAGGAGAGCGGGCCGGGTGATCTGCGGCAGGTGAGCCCGCCGTGTGATCTGCGGCAGGAGAGCGGGCCGGGTGATCTGCGGCAGGTGAGCGCGCCGTGTGATCTGCGGCAGGTGAGCGCGCCATGTGATCTGCGGCAGGTGAGCGCGCCGTGTGATCTGCGTCAGGTGAGCGTGCCGTGTGATCTCTACAGGTGAGCGCGCCGTGTGATCTGCTGCAGGTGAGTGCGCCGTGTGATCTCTACAGGTGAGCGCGCCGTGTGATCTGCGGCAGGTGAGTCGTCGCCGGCAGGTCCGGTTCTAGAGGGTGGGCCAGGTCCCCCTGGGGCGCCCTGAGGCATCTTTACAAGTAGAAGAATGTGTTTTGCTAGTTTTCTTACCGATGGTTTTAGGCAACTTTCACCACAGACGCCAGTGCTTGGGGTAGCTGAAGCGCCTGCACCGGAGTGAGGTCAGTTGGCGTCTCTTTTCATGCACATGTGATGCTCCCAACATGTCAAGAGACCTGCAGGCCCCATCACAGAACACCTGACAGATAACAAGTGGAATGTGCCGCGGGTGAGGCTGCCCGAGGCACACACACTCTGCCCACTGAGGAGGGTGCCACCTTAGTGCACATTAGGCACGGCCACAAGTCTAGTGTTTCGGACCCCCGGGGGTCCTTAAAGTCCGGCGTGGTACATGCCTCATTTCCGGCACTCTGCCAGGGAGGCCCCTCAGAGCTGGCCTGCCTTTCTGAGCATCGTGCCACGCTGTTCGCTGCCTTATTGCACGGTTGACGTGGCAATAGATGTGGTCAGGAGCCTGGTTAGCTAAGGCAGACATTGAATCGGCTGTCCGCTGGCTGCCTGTCCACCCGGGCAGCCACCCCTTGCTGGGTTTCAGCCTAGATGGACAGTCCTACTACGACAGGTGCATGCCCATGGCCTGCAGGTTGGCACTCCAGAAGTTGCAAGATTAACTTACAGACTAGGGGTTCCGCTAGCGCCAGGTAAAACTGAGGGAACAGCTCCGGTTCTGCCTTTCCTGGGAATCGAGCGGGACACGGTGGAGGGTGTGTCAAGACTCCCGGTGGGCAAGGTGCTGGCTCTTTTTCAGGACATTCATGCAATGCTGGCAAAAGAGAAAGCAACTCTGGGCACCATCCAGAGTTTTATGGTAAATTACAATTTGCGTCCAAGGTGATTCCAGCGGGGAGGGTTTTTGCCAGAAGGTTGGCCAGGGCCAC
This sequence comes from Lissotriton helveticus, assembly GCF_964261635.1. Taxonomy (NCBI): domain Eukaryota; kingdom Metazoa; phylum Chordata; class Amphibia; order Caudata; family Salamandridae; genus Lissotriton; species Lissotriton helveticus. The sequence continues at coordinate 119,438,619 of NC_136057.1, read as the reverse complement.
GGTCAGTGCAAAACAGAAACATCACCTGGTCAGACTGAACAAGGGGCTCAAACAGGACCTCAGGATGGGGCTGAATTCTTATCCAAATTTAATGGCTCCCTTATCTGGAGAGCACCTGTCAGGCAGCCCTGAACTCTGCTTGTTCACAGACGCTGTGTCCACTGGTGCTCTGCTTACTGAGAGAACTGGGCTTGCATGCACAACAACGTTGAGTTTAGGGCCAGGCACATCCAAGGGGTCAAGAATGTGGCAGCTGACGCTCTCTCTCGTTTTCAGTGGCTCCGTTTCCGGGAGGCGTGGCCGCGAGCGAGAATGGAGATGGCCCACTTCCTGACACACCGTTGGCACCTCCTACAGTGGGACGGCTGTTAATGGAACTGGACGAACCCTCCCTCGCACCGGGCACCAGGAGACCCTACAAGTCCTACGTCTCCACTTTCTAGCCTTGTATGGGGGTCCGGCCACATTGGAACACAGGCCACCTGGCTGCTGTGAACCACCGTGCCAAAATAAGGGGGTAACAGGGTCCTGCCAGGGCATTTCCCATCAGGGCAGCACTTAAGGGATGGGCTAGAGGGGATACAGGAGTTCCAGGTTCTCGGTCGCCTCTCGAGTTCTGCACGCTACAGGGTATTTTATTTTCATTTTACAGAGTTTTATATAGCGCAAACTTAACCCAAATCGGGTATTGGAGCGCTTTACATAGCACCAGTTGCATTACCTGAGGACACATTCATTTTTGTTAGGCACGGGGAGATTACGTTATTTGCTCAGAATCACAGGATGTTCAGCGTCATTGCCGAGACTCAAACCTAGTTCCCAGGTTGACCGCCCTAGCCGTTAGGCCAACTCCTCTCTCTTCTATGATAGACAAAGTGCACAGACCTACAAGAATACTAAGAATACTGGTACAAAGATCTAAAACTGACCAAGCAGGGCTGGGGAAGGTTATTTTGCTACAACCCTTGGGGGACAAGAGGTACTGCCATGTGGGCTTGGTCGCTAAGTACTTGGCCCTTCGCCCCAACAAGAGAGGCTGCCTGTTAATACACGCCAATCACAAGCCTTTCACCAAATTCCAAGTCGAGCAGGCCATGAAGGCTTGCTTGGAGAGGTCAGGGGACCATGGGCTGGGAAGGCATTTTTCCAGTCAATCTTTCTGGATCGGAGTGGTTAGTTCAGCTTTTAGGATGGGATTATTTATTTATTTATTTAGTGTGTTTTGGTATCGCGCACAGCTACCCCAACGGGATGTCCCGGCGCTCCTGTATAACTACATGCAGACCTTTGATGGTTAATTGAGGCAGAAGTAACTCAGCAGAACAGGTGAGTTTTGAGTGCTCGCCGGAAAGGTTGTTCGTCTTTGATCAGCCGGATGGCATAAGGAAGTTTATTCCATAAGGCCGCTGTCAACACTGGGAAAGTTTTCCCACCTGAGCGGGATTTCCTGAATCTAGGAACCGACAGGAGGTTTTTTGACGAGGAACGTAGAGTCCTGAAGTTATTATAAGGGATCAAACAGGAAGACAGATATGCGGAGCCTTTACCCTGCATTGCCCGATGAGCTAGTACCAAAGCTTTAAATTCGGCCCTCTTTTGCAGTGGTAGCCAGTGGAGGTTGCGGCGGTGAGGGGTGATGTGCTCACGTAGGGGGAGACCGGTAACCAATCGCACCGCCGCATTCTGTACTGTCTAAAGGCGATGACTGAGCCCTGCAGACAGGCCAGTGTAGAGGCCATTGGCGTAGTCCAGGTGTGAAGTAATCAACGCCTGGACTACAATCTTCCTGGTGTTACTCGGCAGAAAGTGAATGAACTTTTTTATCATTCTAATCTTGGCTAGACAGGCAGTGGAGACTGTATGCACTTGATGATGAAAAGTGAGGTTGGAGTCCCATCTCACTCCAAGATTCTTCACAGAGTCTTTTGGGAGGGGGGGGGTACTTAAGTCGGTAGGCCACCAAATATTAGGGTCCAGTGGAGAAGGCTGGTGAAAAAATAGAACCTCCGTTTTCCCAGCATTCAATCTAAGAAAATTACTGTCCATCCAGTGAGCAATTGTACGAAGACAATTTTTTAATGGATCAAAAGTTGAGGGGGAGATGTTATTGAAAGAAAACATAAGCTGGATATCATCAGCATAGGAGGTGACCTTTATACCAGTTTGGGCGATGATATCAAAAAGTGGGGAAAAATAAACATTAAATAAGAGGGGGCTCAGCGAGGAGCCCTGAGGGACTCCCCACCGAAGCGGACGACTTTCAGAAATGAATGGGGGGTAAACACTGCCTGGGTCCGGCTAGACAAGAAGGATGAAATCCATCCTAAGGCCGTGCCCTGAATACCTTTTGAATGCAGGCGATCAAGGAGGAGGGGGTGGGAGACGGTGTCGAATGCTGCCGACAAGTCCAGCAGCACCAACACCGCTCTTGATCCCTCGTCCAGCTTCCATCTTACTGCTTCTGACATCTCGATGAGAGCCGACTCAGTGCTGTATCCTGGTCTAAAGCCGTGCTGAGAATCGTGAAAGGCACCTGATGTTTCGAGAAAGCTAGCTAGTTGTTGTTGAGCAAGTCTTTCTAGTACTTTAGCAGGGGCAGGCAGTAGAGAAATGGGCCTGTAGTTGGCAGGATAACAGGGATCGGCGCTGGCCTTCTTAATTATCGGAACCAGGCGTGCTTGTTTCCAGGTGTCGGGGAAAACTCCCAGCTGTAATGAATCATTCCATATTCTGTTCAGAAAGGGATTAAGGATGGGAGCTAAGGATTTGTAATGTTTAGCCGGCCATGGGTCCAGCGGAGAGCCAGATTTAATTTTAAGAAGTTCTGCGAGAGATTGTTCCAGAGAAATCTCTGCAAAATCAACGAACAGGAACTCAGGGCCAGATAGAGAGACGGGTATAGGACTTTTATATACTGAGGTGTTGGTAGGGAAAGAGTCATGAATGGTGGCTATTTTATTCTCGAAAAAGACAGAGAGATTATCACAGAGAGTCTGTGATACCACTGGAGGTCGTTTCAATGCCAGGGGATCTGTGAAGGATCTGACTGTCTCAAATATTTCCCTTGATGAACCTTGGGTACGATTAATTTTTTCTTCTAAGAATATTCTTTTATGTTCAATGATCTTCTTCCTATAGTTTTTCAAGGCGGCTTTGTAAAGAATTTTACGATCTGATGAGAAAGTGATTCTCCAACGTCTCTCAAGATGTTTACATTCTGATTTGAGCTTGCGAAGATCATTCGAATACCATGGGGCCGAGGGAGCAGAGCGATAGGTTTTTATGGGCCTAATAGGGGCGATCTGATCGATTGCCGAAGTAATGTGGTCATTAATGTGTGTTAATCGTGTATCAAGGTCGAGGCTCGTGTCAAAGTGGTCAACAGATAAGAGATGAGGAGCTAGGCTATCAGGAGAAATCCTACCCCAGTTTCTGCCCAGTTGTTTAGCCGGACGGACATGACGATTTGTGCAGTGGCAGGGAAATATGAAAGGTACAAGCAGGTGATCCGACCAGACTATAGGAACAGGATTGAGTGTGACTAGGCCTTCTAAGTTCGTACAGATTAAATCAAGAGTGTGGCCTGCTTTGTGCGTGGGACCACTAACAACTTGATTCAGTCCGCCGTCAGCCAGAGAGGACAGGAAATTAAGGGAGGCAGTATCCTCTATATTGTCAACATGAAGATTGAAATCCCCAAGGAGGGTGAAATTGGCATAACGCAGTGACGCTTGTAGGGCGTAATCCAGGAATACTGGAAGGTGGGATGGGTTAGAATTGGGAGGTGGATACGCCAGGAGGCCGGAGAATGTAAAATTGGGCGAAGTATTAATACAAAAAGGAAGCGCTTGATTATAGGCGAAAGACGAAATAGACCAATGGGTTCTATATATTATGGCCACTCCTCCCCCGGGGTGTGAGCTCTGTCTGTTGGCACATAATATATTATAGCCCGGCGGGATTGCTAGATGTAACGCAGGATTGGTGTCATCTCCTAACCACGTCTCAGTAAGAAACAATACATCCCATTTATCTTCTTCCAAAGTATGGAATACGTCAAGGGAGTGTTTGACTAAGGATCGGCAGTTTAGCAGGCCAGCTTTTAAGCGTGTCTGCAAAGAAGTAGTCTGTTGAAGAAGGCAGTTATGTTCTTCATTGCCGGGAAGGTCAGGTGAGCATTTCATAAGTGGAAAGATGGGATTGGCAGCAGCGCTAATACATGATGGAATAATACAGTGTAGAGGTTGCAGGGATTTAAGCCTAGAGCTGTCATATGTTGTGAGAGGGGGAATGCCCAAGGTGACAGTACCTGCGTCTGCGGCCGCATACTGGTCGCTGACGGGCTCAGACGGGCAGGACTCTGGCGCGACTCCGGCGCAGGTCCGGCGCGTCCGCTGATCGCGTCCGCTGCGCGGACACATGGTCTTCCGTTTATATAGTGTCCAATCGGGTGCCTTCAAAGGCTAGCCCACTCCAAAATGGCCGACAAAGTTAGTAATCACCTCAAGCAGCGTTCAATTCGGCTGGGGTGAGTTTTAATTCAGGAGATTCAGGTTTCTGACCCCCATCTAGCAGGAAACCAAGGGACAAGTTACCAATGCCACTTTGTGGTCAAGCGGAGGCGGAGGGGACTTAGTGCAGCGAGGGGGGAGGCAAAACAAGAACAGCTTAGCTTCGTGATCAAGCTAAGTAATGTGCAGTTAAAACGCTGTAAGGACAGCTAGTAAGAGCGTGCAGTTTTAAAATGTAGCTAAACACAGAAAACAACAACCTCCCGGCTCAAGCCTCAGGAGGGATGACAGTTACAGGGTAGAAGAACCAATGCGGCGAAGCCCCTTATATAGTGTCCAATCGGGTGCCTTCAAAGGCTAGCCCACTCCAAAATGGCCGACAAAGTTAGTAATCACCTCAAGCAGCGTTCAATTCGGCTGGGGTGAGTTTTAATTCAGGAGATTCAGGTTTCTGACCCCCATCTAGCAGGAAACCAAGGGACAAGTTACCAATGCCACTTTGTAGTCAAGCGGAGGCGGAGGGGACTTAGTGCAGCGAGGGGGGAGGCAAAACAAGAACAGCTTAGCTTCGTGATCAAGCTAAGTAATGTGCAGTTAAAACGCTGTAAGGACAGCTAGTAAGAGCGTGCAGTTTTAAAATGTAGCTAAACACAGAAAACAACAACCTCCCGGCTCAAGCCTCAGGAGGGATGACAGTTACAGGGTAGAAGAACCAATGCGGCGAAGCCCCTTATATAGTGTCCAATCGGGTGCCTTCAAAGGCTAGCCCACTCCAAAATGGCCGACAAAGTTAGTAATCACCTCAAGCAGCGTTCAATTCGGCTGGGGTGAGTTTTAATTCAGGAGATTCAGGTTTCTGACCCCCATCTAGCAGGAAACCAAGGGACAAGTTACCAATGCCACTTTGTAGTCAAGCGGAGGCGGAGGGGACTTAGTGCAGCGAGGGGGGAGGCAAAACAAGAACAGCTTAGCTTCGTGATCAAGCTAAGTAATGTGCAGTTAAAACGCTGTAAGGACAGCTAGTAAGAGCGTGCAGTTTTGAAATTTAGCTAAACACAGAAAACAACAACCTCCCGGCTCAAGCCTCAGGAGGGATGACAGTTACCGCCTGACCTCATCAAGAAAGTGGGCTGGTGGGAGTCAGTGCTGCAAGAGCTACATTCGGACATAAAGGTTGCAAAGGAGAACAAGCCTTGGCACAGACAATAGGTCTCGCCTTGAGGGCGTGTTTATAAGTGTTTAGCCTGAGATAGTTGTAATGTTTTTCAGGTATGTTATAGAGTGACTGAATGAATGACTACTCATTTGTATAGCGCATGGTTACCCGGGGGCATCCCAGCGCTTCAGTGAACCAATTCATCCCAGAGATTTAGGGAAATAGGAAGGTTTTCAGCATGTTCCTAAATCTAAGATGGTTCTCCTCCAACCGAATAGAGTCAGGCAGGCTGTTCCAAAGTTTTGCTGACTGAACAGCAAAACGCCTGCCACCCATACGGCTTCTCCTTATTCTGGGAACTGCAAGAAGGTTTTTATTGCTGGATCTAAGGGTCCTGTTGGTTTGATGGGGACAAAACAAAGGTTGAATAAGATCAGGTCCTGATTTGGTTAGAGCTTTGTGGACAATGGTCATAGCCTTAAATTCAATCTTTTGTTGAACCGGCAGCCAGTGAAGTTTCCGGAGCGCTGGTTTGGCCGAGGTTCTACGAGGAATCTGTAGTAGCATCTGGGCTGCACAGTTCTGTACAGTCTGTAGGATCCTAAGTGTCCCCTGTAGGGCCCCTAGGTAAACTGCGTTGGAGTAGTCAAGGCGCGTTAGAATGAAGGCCTGGACTAATATCCGCCTTGCTTCAAACGGGAGCAACCCAATGATTTTCCTGAGTGATCTCATCAAAGCGTAGCAAATAGCTGCAACTTTCTGTGCTTGAGCCCGGAAATTAAGCGCTGGGTCCAGCCATACTCCCAGACTCTTGATTTTGTCTCTTGGGGGTGGGGGGCGACCCAAAGTGTTAGGCCACCAGCCATCCACCGAGGAGGGTGTGTTATGCCCTAGCATAATAATCTCCGTCTTTGCTCCGTTAAGTTTTAGGAAGGAGTTATCCATCTATTCACGGACTCTGCTAAGGCAGGAGGAAAGTCTGTCATAAGTCGACATCTGCCCGGAGAGCGTGATGATAAGCTGAGTATCATCAGCGTATGTCACTAGTTGCACCCCCCAGGGCAACACCACCTCAGCCAATGGTCTCATATATATATTAAATAAGGTTGGACTGAGGGATGAACCCTGTGGGACGCCACAGTGTAAATGCATAGGAGGGGTAGAGATATCGTCCTCAAATACCGAGAAAGTACGCCCAGAGAGGGAGGGCTGCAGCCACCCCAGTGCGGTGCCAGTGACACCCACACCATTCATCCTTTGGATAAGAATAGAATGGTTAACGGTGTCAAAGGCCGCACTGAGATCTAATAAAAGTATGGCTGCACAACCACCTCCATCAACAATCTTCCTCGCTTCCTCAACTACTGCAATAAGGGCAGTTTCGGTACCTTGTTTGCACCTTAATCCGGTCTGGGTAGGATGTAATAGATTGTTGTTTTCTAAATGGCTGGATATCAGGGAGTTTACATATTTTTCTGTAAGCTTGCTGATCGTGGGCAGCAGGGAGATGGGGTGATAATTTGCCTAATCATCAGGATTGAGATTGGGCTTCTTCAATAACGCTTTTACTTTTGCCTGTTTCCAGTGGAGCGGGACTATGCCAGTAGACAGGGAGGTATAGACATAGAGCAATGTAGCTGTTGTGTTTAATACTTTAAACTTTGTGTGCAAGTTGTGGTTAGTGCAGTGACGTAATGGAAGTGGCATGGTGTGAAATGTAGTGGTGAGTTGTGATATGATGTGTGTTGTCATGTGCTCCTGTCCTGTCCAGAATTGACCTACAATGACATGCATATAGCGCTTAATACCCTTGACGAGCGCGTTGAAGGCATCGATTTGTGATGTTAAATCCCAGAACTGGAACACTGGTGGTTCAGTGACATGGAGTCATCTGGTCATCCGAAACATGCACTAATTAAGTTTATCAGAACGTGAGATTTGTTTTCAACTTGTCTGTACTGTTGTGATCAGAGGAAATATGTGAGAGTAGTTTTTCTACAGCTCTGAGCCACTGTTGGGGCCACCAATCACCGCGCTCACCACAGGCGTCCGCTCACGGCCTTCCATCGCCTGTCGAATGCGGCTGCCCGCGGCGCCCGCAGGGGGCCACCTCGGAGGGCGGCCACCCCTTAGTGGCATTAGGCACCTCCCCACTCGCTTCTGCGGGACTCCAGGATGGGTCCCTTTACAGGGCGCGCTGGACACGTCATATCTGGTGCGCCGGGGGATGGGGAGGGGTATTTAGGCGTCCCCCGCCATTGTTGGGCCTCAGGCACCTCTGAAGTACACATCGGCTGGGTGGCGGCTTACAGGTGTCTTTCAGGTGGCTGGGCCTTCGGGACAGGCAGTGCAGTCCTGCAGCTAAATCCACATGGAGGGCCCCTGTCCACCCCGAAAGCCCCGGCCTGTCAATACAGTGGCTGAGCCCAATCACAACATGGCCTAGGTGGTATTTGTTTATTGCTGGCGAGGTTAAGTAATTGTCACGTGATAGGGAAAGCAGGGGGTACTGGTTCGTGTGGGTTATAGAGACACCTTTTCTAGATTTAGGTGTCGACCTTCATTTCTCACTTCCTAACTTCTGAGAACTTAAAAACGTGATATATTTGTACGACATGTGACAGTAAATGTAAATGTACATGTATTTATATAGCGCAAATCACCGACACGGTATCTAAGCGCTTGCTTAGGGAACCCGTCCTGTTATTCCCCTGTGAGATACCCCAGCAGGGTATCCACAAGGTGAAATCCAGGCATCCCGCCGCGAGGGGCCGTAGTGGAGATTAAGCAAGCTATTGCCCAGAGTCGCAGAGTATTACCCCGTGAGTCGAGTAGGCACCGGATCGAGAATTGTCGAGTCCGTGGAATTTTTGAGCCCGAGACCCGCCGAGGTGGGGAATCGAACCCTGGTCCACGGGCGATCTCAGCTTCCGGGTCTGCCGCCTCTAACCACTGAGCCACGCTTCTCCACAGTGAATTTGATGCTTGTTGCACAGTTGATGGGACCCTTCAGCCGCCACCCTTATCAGAACATTTTTTAGGAAGCTTAGCTGATTTCAGAGATTAACCTAAGCACTCTGAGTGCGGGTGACCTTACCTCCAATGTGTCTCATTTAAATCTGACGCACTCTGGCCTGAAATCGAACATGTGAGTGACAACTGCACGGTTGAGCAGCGAGCGTTTAACTCTGTCATCTTAGCGCCTTAAAAAATATAAACAAATTTAAATCGTATTTGTAAAGTGAGAACTACTCAGCCTTACGGGTCTCAAGGTGCTAGGGGCTGTCATGGAAATTAAGTGAGCTATTGCCCAGAGTCACATGGTGCTGAGCTGAGCAAAATCAAAATCAACGAACAGGAACTCAGGGCCAGATAGAGAGACGGGTATAGGACTTTTATATACTGAGGTGTTGGTAGGGAAAGAGTCATGAATGGTGGCTATTTTATTCTCGAAAAAGACAGAGAGATTATCACAGAGAGTCTGTGATACCACTGGAGGTCGTTTCAATGCCAGGGGATCTGTGAAGGATCTGACTGTCTCAAATATTTCCCTTGATGAACCTTGGGTACGATTAATTTTTTCTTCTAAGAATATTCTTTTATGTTCAATGATCTTCTTCCTATAGTTTTTCAAGGCGGCTTTGTAAAGAATTTTACGATCTGATGAGAAAGTGATTCTCCAACGTCTCTCAAGATGTTTACATTCTGATTTGAGCTTCCGAAGATCATTCGAATACCATGGGGCCGAGGGAGCAGAGCGATAGGTTTTTATGGGCCTAATAGGGGCGATCTGATCGATTGCCGAAGTAATGTGGTCATTAATGTGTGTTAATCGTGTATCAAGGTCGAGGCTCGTGTCAAAGTGGTCAACAGATAAGAGATGAGGAGCTAGGCTATCAGGAGAAATCCTACTCCAGTTTCTGCCCAGTTGTTTAGCCGGACGGACATGACGATTTGTGCAGTGGCAGGGAAATATGAAAGGTACAAGCAGGTGATCCGACCAGACTATAGGAACAGGATTGAGTGTGACTAGGCCTTCTAAGTTCGTACAGATTAAATCAAGAGTGTGGCCTGCTTTGTGCGTTGGACCACTAACAACTTGATTCAGTCTGCCGTCAGCCAGAGAGGACAGGAAATTAAGGGAGGCAGTATCCTCTATATTGTCAACATGAAGATTGAAATCCCCAAGGAGGGTGAAATTGGCATAACGCAGTGACGCTTGTAGGGCGTAATCCAGGAAGACTGGAAGGTGGGATGGTTTAGAATTGGGAGGTCGATACGCCAGGAGGCCGGAGAATGTAAAATTGGGCGAAGTATTAATACAAAAAGGAAGCGCTTCAATGCGTTCTACTTGATTATAGGCGAAAGACGAAATAGACCAATGGGTTCTATATATTATGGCCACTCCTCCCCCGGGGTGTGAGCTCTGTCTGTTGGCACATAATATATTATAGCCCGGCGGGATTGCTAGATGTAACGCAGGATTGGTGTCATCTCCTAACCACGTCTCAGTAAGAAACAATACATCCCATTTATCTTCTTCCAAAGTATGGAATACGTCAAGGGAGTGTTTGACTAAGGATGGCAGTTTAGCAGGCCAGCTTTTAAGCGTGTCTGCAAAGAAGTAGTCTGTTGAAGAAGGCAGTTATGTTCTTCATTGCCGGGAAGGTCAGGTGAGCATTTCATAAGTGGAAAGATGGGATTGGCAGCAGCGCTAATACATGATGGAATAATACAGTGTAGAGGTTGCAGGGATTTAAGCCTAGAGCTGTCATATGTTGTGAGAGGGGGAATGCCCAAGGTGACAGTACCTGCGTCTGCGGCCGCATACTGGTCGCTGACGGGCTCAGACGGGCAGGACTCTGGCGCGACTCCGGCGCAGGTCCGGCGCGTCCGCTGATCGCGTCCGCTGCGCGGAGACATGGTCTTCCGTTTATATAGTGTCCAATCGGGTGCCTTCAAAGGCTAGCCCACTCCAAAATGGCCGACAAAGTTAGTAATCACCTCAAGCAGCGTTCAATTCGGCTGGGGTGAGTTTTAATTCAGGAGATTCAGGTTTCTGACCCCCATCTAGCAGGAAACCAAGGGACAAGTTACCAATGCCACTTTGTGGTCAAGCGGAGGCGGAGGGGACTTAGTGCAGCGAGGGGGGAGGCAAAACAAGAACAGCTTAGCTTCGTGATCAAGCTAAGTAATGTGCAGTTAAAACGCTGTAAGGACAGCTAGTAAGAGCGTGCAGTTTTAAAATGTAGCTAAACACAGAAAACAACAACCTCCCGGCTCAAGCCTCAGGAGGGATGACAGTTACAGGGTAGAAGAACCAATGCGGCGAAGCCCCTTATATAGTGTCCAATCGGGTGCCTTCAAAGGCTAGCCCACTCCAAAATGGCCGACAAAGTTAGTAATCACCTCAAGCAGCGTTCAATTCGGCTGGGGTGAGTTTTAATTCAGGAGATTCAGGTTTCTGACCCCCATCTAGCAGGAAACCAAGGGACAAGTTACCAATGCCACTTTGTAGTCAAGCGGAGGCGGAGGGGACTTAGTGCAGCGAGGGGGGAGGCAAAACAAGAACAGCTTAACTTTGTGATCAAGCTAAGTAATGTGCAGTTAAAACGCTGTAAGGACAGCTAGTAAGAGCGTGCAGTTTTAAAATTTAGCTAAACACAGAAAACAACAACCTCCCGGCTCAAGCCTCAGGAGGGATGACAGTTACAGGGTAGAAGAACCAATGCGGCGAAGCCCCTTATATAGTGTCCAATCGGGTGCCTTCAAAGGCTAGCCCACTCCAAAATGGCCGACAAAGTTAGTAATCACCTCAAGCAGCGTTCAATTCGGCTGGGGTGAGTTTTAATTCAGGAGATTCAGGTTTCTGACCCCCATCTAGCAGGAAACCAAGGGACAAGTTACCAATGCCACTTTGTAGTCAAGCGGAGGCGGAGGGGACTTAGTGCAGCGAGGGGGGAGGCAAAACAAGAACAGCTTAGCTTCGTGATCAAGCTAAGTAATGTGCAGTTAAAACGCTGTAAGGACAGCTAGTAAGAGCGTGCAGTTTTGAAATTTAGCTAAACACAGAAAACAACAACCTCCCGGCTCAAGCCTCAGGAGGGATGACAGTTACCGCCTGACCTCATCAAGAAAGTGGGCTGGTGGGAGTCAGTGCTGCAAGAGCTACATTCGGACATAAAGGTTGCAAAGGAGAACAAGCCTTGGCACAGACAATAGGTCTCGCCTTGAGGGCGTGTTTATAAGTGTTTAGCCTGAGATAGTTGTAATGTTTTTCAGGTATGTTATAGAGTGACTGAATGAATGACTACTCATTTGTATAGCGCATGGTTACCCGGGGGCATCCCAGCGCTTCAGTGAACCAATTCATCCCAGAGATTTAGGGAAATAGGAAGGTTTTCAGCATGTTCCTAAATCTAAGATGGTTCTCCTCCAACCGAATAGAGTCAGGCAGGCTGTTCCAAAGTTTTGCTGACTGAACAGCAAAACGCCTGCCACCCATACGGCTTCTCCTTATTCTGGGAACTGCAAGAAGGTTTTTATTGCTGGATCTAAGGGTCCTGTTGGTTTGATGGGGACAAAACAAAGGTTGAATAAGATCAGGTCCTGATTTGGTTAGAGCTTTGTGGACAATGGTCATAGCCTTAAATTCAATCTTTTGTTGAACCGGCAGCCAGTGAAGTTTCCGGAGCGCTGGTTTGGCCGAGGTTCTACGAGGAATCTGTAGTAGCATCTGGGCTGCACAGTTCTGTACAGTCTGCAGGATCCTAAGTGTCCCCTGTGGGGCCCCTAGGTAAACTGCGTTGGAGTAGTCAAGGCGCGTTAGAATGAAGGCCTGGACTAATATCCGCCTTGCTTCAAACGGGAGCAACCCAATGATTTTCCTGAGTGATCTCATCAAAGCGTAGCAAATAGCTGCTACTTTCTGTGCTTGAGCCCGGAAATTAAGCGCTGGGTCCAGCCATACTCCCAGACTCTTGATTTTGTCTCTTGGGGGTGGGGGGCGACCCAAAGTGTTAGGCCACCAGCCATCCACCGAGGAGGGTGTGTTATGCCCTAGCATAATAATCTCCGTCTTTGCTCCGTTAAGTTTTAGGAAGGAGTTATCCATCTATTCACGGACTCTGCTAAGGCAGGAGGAAAGTCTGTCATAAGTCGACATCTGCCCGGAGAGCGTGATGATAAGCTGAGTATCATCAGCGTATGTCACTAGTTGCACCCCCCAGGGCAACACCACCTCAGCCAATGGTCTCATATATATATTAAATAAGGTTGGACTGAGGGATGAACCCTGTGGGACGCCACAGTGTAAATGCATAGGAGGGGTAGAGATATCGTCCTCAAATACCGAGAAAGTACGCCCAGAGAGGGAGGGCTGCAGCCACCCCAGTGCGGTGCCAGTGACACCCACACCATTCATCCTTTGGATAAGAATAGAATGGTTAACGGTGTCAAAGGCCGCACTGAGATCTAATAAAAGTATGGCTGCACAACCACCTCCATCAACAATCTTCCTCGCTTCCTCAACTACTGCAATAAGGGCAGTTTCGGTACCTTGTTTGCACCTGAATCCGGTCTGGGTAGGATGTAATAGATTGTTGTTTTCTAAATGGCTGGATATCAGGGAGTTTACATATTTTTCTGTAAGCTTGCTGATCGTGGGCAGCAGGGAGATGGGGTGATAATTTGCCTAATCATCAGGATTGAGATTGGGCTTCTTCAATAACGCTTTTACTTTTGCCTGTTTCCAGTGGAGCGGGACTATGCCAGTAGACAGGGAGGTATAGACATAGAGCAATGTGGCTGTTGTGTTTAATACTTTAAACTTTGTGTGCAAGTTGTGGTTAGTGCAGTGACGTAATGGAAGTGGCATGGTGTGAAATGTAGTGGTGAGTTGTGATATGATGTGTGTTGTCATGTGCTCCTGTCCTGTCCAGAATTGACCTACAATGACATGCACATAGCGCTTAATACCCTTGACGAGCGCGTTGAAGGCACCGATTTGTGATGTTAATCCCAGAACTGGAACACTGGTGGTTCAGTGACATGGAGTCATCTGGTCATCCGAAACATGCACTAATTAAGTTTATCAGAACGTGAGATTTGTTTTTATTTTGTCTGTACTGTTCTGATCAGAGGAAATATGTGAGAGTAGTTTTTCTACAGCTCTGAGCCACTGTTGGGGCCGCCAATCACCGCGCTCACCACAGGCGTCCGCTCACGGCCTCCCATCGCCTGTCGAATGCGGCTGCCCGCGGCGCCCGCAGGGGGCCACCTCGGAGGGCGGCCACCCCTTAGTGGCATTAGGCACCTCCCCACTCGCTTCTGCGGGACTCCAGGATGGGTCCCTTTACAGGGCGCGCTGGACACGTCATATCTGGTGCGCAGGGGGATGGGGAGGGGTATTTAGGCGTCCCCCGCCATTGTTGGGCCTCAGGCACCTCTGAAGTACACATCGGCTTGGTGGCGGCTTACAGGTGTCTTTCAGGTGGCTGGGCCTTCGGGACAGGCAGTGCAGTCCTGCAGCTAAATCCACATGGAGGGCCCCTGTCCACTCCGAAAGCCCCGGCCTGTCAATACAGTGGCTGAGCCCAATCACAACATGGCCTAGGTGGTATTTGTTTATTGCTGGCGAGGTTAAGTAATTGTCACGTGATAGGGAAAGCAGGGGGTACTGGTTCGGGTGGGTTATAGAGACACCTTTTCTAGATTTAGGTGTCGACCTTCATTTCTCACTTCCTAACTTCTGAGAACTTAAAAACGTGATATATTTGTACAACATGTGACAGTAAATGTAAATGTACATGTATTTATATAGCGCAAATCAACGACACGGTATCTAAGCGCTTGCTTAGGGAACCCGTCCTGTTATTCCCCTGTGAGATACCCCAGCAGGGTATCCACAAGGTGAAATCCAGGCATCCCGCCGCGAGGGGCCGTAGTGGAGATTAAGCAAGCTATTGCCCAGAGTCGCAGAGTGTTACCCCGTGAGTCGAGTAGGCACCGGATCGAGAATTGTCGAGTCCGTGGAATTTTTGAGCCCGAGACCCGCCGAGGTGGGGAATCGAACCCTGGTCCACGGGCGATCTCAGCTTCCGGGTCTGCCGCCTCTAACCACTGAGCCACGCTTCTCCACAGTGAATTCGATGCTTGTTGCACAGTTGATGGGACCCTTCAGCCGCCACCCTTATCAGAACATTTTTTAGGAAGCTTAGCTGATTTCAGAGATTAACCTAAGCACTCTGAGTGCGGGTGACCTTACCTCCAATGTGTCTTATTTAAATCTGACGCACTCTGGCCTGAAATCGAACATGTGAGTGACAACTGCACGGTTGAGCAGCGAGCGTTTAACTCTGTCATCTTAGCGCCTTAAAAAATATAAACAAATTTAAATCGTATTTGTAAAGTGAGAACTACTCAGCCTTACGGGTCTCAAGGCGCTAGGGGCTGACATGGAAATTAAGTGAGCTATTGCCCAGAGTCACATGGTGCTGAGCTGAGCTGCCGCCGGAATCGGGGATCGAAACCGTGAACCCTGTGCTCAGAAGTCAGCTGACCTGGCCGCTGCACCACACCTTTCCACTTGGACATTAGAACTCCAATGCATATTTCATGAGATATGTTGCCTCTTACTTGGTTGTGAACTGGAGACAGCTATGTTTCTGTATTCCAATTTCATAAAAGTGTACTTTAGTGAAAAACAATTGTTGGTAAACATCATCACCACCGCTATATGTGTTTTTAATTCTAGTAATGGTAAGCTTTTTATACCAATAATGCATTATAATGATGTCACTCTTGCATGCATTCTTCATTTCTTCGAACATGAAGATGCAATGGAAATAAAAGGTCGTAGGTACTACAATTCTTTAGAATAACTTTGGATTTTTGTTTCAGAAGGAGCACGCTTTTGCTTTGTGCGGACAGTGGTCACCAAAGCCCAGCTGAAGAGCAATGAGAGTTTGCATAGACCTTGTGGCAGCGGGCAGGGAGGGGGCAGGGAGGAGCAGGGTGGGGCAGGGAGGGGCAAGGAGGGGGCAGGGAGGGGGCAGGGTGGGGCAGGGAGGGGCAGGGAAGTGCAGGTAGGGTCAGGGAAGGGGCATGGAGGGGCAGGCAGGGGCAGGGAGGGGCAGGGAGGGGCAGGGAGGGGGCAGGGAGGGGCAGGGAGGGGCAGGGAGGGGCAGGGAGGGGGCAGGGAGGGGGCAGGGAGGGGGCAGGGGGGGCAGGGAGGGGCAGGGAGGTGCAGGCAGGGTCAGGGAAGGGGCATGGAGGGGCAGGCAGGGTCAGGGAGGGGCAGGGAGGGGCAGGGAGGGGCAGGGAGGGGCAGTGAGGGGGCAGGCCGAGGGGGCAGGGAGGGGGCAAGCCGAGGGGGTAGTTTGGGGGCCTTACCTGATGTTAACATCTTCTCCCCTCTCTGCAGTAGTTACGTGCCAGCCAGCTTAGAAACAGTGGGCTTGTTACAAAAGCATCTAAAATAAAGTTACATTTGAATTAAAAATTCAGCTTCATTCCAAATACACATTCAAGCCCCCTCGAGCAGGAGTTTTGTCTTCCTGGTGAGGTCCGCCCAAGGGGGGCCACTATTACTCCCGGAATAGACTTTTTTTGCCCGTGGCAGCCACGTCTGTGGCTCATGTCCGACAGGTGATGGGGGTGTCCAGACGCCCTGATGAGATTTGGAAGCTGCCGAGCTTGTGTTAGTGGATATGGTCTAACGGCGCAATGGCCTAGCCTGGTGTTTTATGCAGACTCCATTTGTGCTAGGCATTTAATTTAAACAAGCTAGCGCCAACAGTTCGGCGCTGTGGAATAACATCGGGACTGTGTGCGTGCGCACACGACTGCAGCCAGACATGCTGAAATGGTTTTGAAGCGCACGCTCGCACGTTCCCAGGGAAGCGTCTGGAGTGAAGAAGCGGGAGGGAGTCGGAGACGAGGAGCGGCGTTCAAAGGATGTAACCTGACCCAAAACAGATGGCAGCCTGTGCACCGCTGCTGGCTCCCGAGAGCAAAATGCTTTGAGAGTAAACATATCCCAAAAAGATAGGACATTCACACGGATTTGGCCAATTGCGTGCTTTCCATTTTGAAAGCGAGACACAAAGGCCAATAGCGTGTGAGCACCACATGCACCAGCTTGAAGAAAAGCTGAAGTGTTTCCAAAAGACCTTTTTCCAGAGCAGCGCATGCGCGCAGCGCTTGGCTTGCCTAAAAAGGGACGCGCTATGTAGCTTAGGGGTGGACAGAGTTCGCGTAGCGCCACTACGCGGAGTTTCACGGACTTATGGAAAATATCTGTGAAACAGGAGCCGACATCCTGCGGCCAGCTGAGGGTTCCTGTGCTCGGGACGGGGGTCCCTCGTGCCCTGATAGGCTCCCAGATCTCCCCAGCCTGGCTGGGTTGAGAAGCAGTGACCGGGCCGGGGTGTGGGAGCCCCCGTCCTGTGGCCTGCCAAGGGTCCATCTGCCTGGTACAGGAGTCCCTGGTGCAGAGCCCCCAAGCCCTCCAAAGGGCAAGTGGGAGCCCTCCGGTGAAGGTTCGGGGTCGGTAGATTGGCCTCCTATGTGGTCGCGCATAAGGTCGCGCTTTTTCCCCTCGGCCATCTGGTCGCACGCAATGCTTTCCAATGGAGCGACCAGATGGCTGGGCTGCCCTGGAAGTCCCGATAGGGGCTCATTCGCCTCCCCGATCCCAGCAAGGGCTCCAGGAGGTTGGGGACATCCGCGCCTTGGTTCCCCTCAGTCTCCGGGTGCGCACAGGTTACCAGAAAGAGGGGTAGCTTTCCTCTGGATTACTAGTGGGAGGGTATGCCGGGACACACCTCCTGGGCAGGCAGTTCTCAGTCGGGGACCAGATGGGATGTGCCCGGACAACACCTCCCCACAGTCCGGGGCTCCCTCCAACCTTGCGGTTCGCACGGGTTACCAGAAAGGGGCGTACCCTTCCTCTGGATTACTAGGGACAGGGTACTCCGAGGGTGCTCTCCCACACCGTGCTCTGTCCTCATGCCTGCAGTGTGGCAGGTTGCCCCGGGACAGGGTCCCGCAGCCCCGGGTCAGGTGCTCCAGCCCTGGACCCAGTCCCCCGGACTGCTGCAATGCCAAAAGGCCCAAGACGGGGTTACGTCGTACCGGGGGAGCCCCTCCCTCACTTGGCTGGGTTCAGGAGGTAGGTCCAGGGCCCCTGAGGGCCCCGGGGAGAGAGGCCTCCACACCTCGGGCTCTGTCCTTGGACCTGCCATGTGGCAGGGTGGCCAGGACGGGGACTCGCGGTGACAGGAAGGCTTTCCCTGTTGCTCCAGCCCTGGGCCCCTTCCCCAGTGCTGCCACTATGTCAAAGGCCAGATACGGAGTTCCGTCGTGCACGGGACTGGGTCCTGCGGGGACGGGTTGGTTTCCGCTGCACGTCCGGGTCCGGGAGCCCTGGCTGGCTCCAGGGGCCCCGCTGGGCCCCAGGTCGGGTGCTCCAGCCCTGGGCCCCGTTTCCCATCCTGCCACTCTGATGGGCCTTTTCCTCCGAGCCTGCTTGCTCCGGGAGCAGGCAGGGCTGGCAGTTACAAGACAGGGGAAGGCAGGACAGAGCCCGCCCTACGGGGCCCCAGGGGGCCAGGTCCACACCTGCCTTTGAGCCTCTTCCAGATGGGCCCTTCCTCCTACCCTGTTTGCCCCGGGAGTAGGCAGGGACGCAAAGCCGGCATCCCAGCGCAGGGCGGCCTGCCAGGGCAGGCCCCGGCCACACTCCGATCGATTGGGCGCTCTCGGTCCATTTAGGGATGGACTGCTTGGCCAGTCTCAGCTGTTGCTTCAGGCAAAGAGCTTCCTCCCCACTTGGACCGTCCAACTTGAGGGCCTGTCCCTTCACCCTACCCAGCTGAGCAATGGCCGAGCGGCCCGGCAGCTCGTGCCCCCCAGTGGTCCGACCCGAGCGGAAGGGGTCGGGTGGTGCCAGGCACTCAGACGCTGCTACACGGCAGGTCCTGTAGGCCCCGTGCACCACACCGTCACCCCTCTCCGCCGAGCGCATTTTCGCAGCAGCTCGGAATGGCTTTTCTGAGGGGTGCTGCTGCAGCCAGGCTTCGGTACCCCTGCGTCTCACTCTAGCTGCGCCTCGGCCTGCCTCTCCCTTCCAGGGGAGACTGCTGGGACCACCGGTGCCCGGTCAACCGCACCTCTCCACACCCCTCCGGCGAGCCCTCCCGCCCAGGCGGGCGGGCACCTTCCCCTAGCAGGCTCCCGATGAGGGAGGGGTGTACGAAGGTTACCAGACGGAGAGACGGGCAGGCGGCTGCTGAACCCACCCCGTCAGCAGGTGTGGTTACCTGGTTGATCCTGCAAATAGCATATGCTTGTCTCAAAGATTAAGCCATGCACGTGTAAGTACACACGGCCGGTACAGTGAAACTGCAAATGGCTCATTAAATCTGTTATGGTTCCTTTGATCGCTCCATCTGTTACTTGGATAACTGTTGTAATTCTAGAGCTAATACATGCCGACGAGCGCTGACCTCCCGGGATGGGTGCATTTATCAGACCAAGACCAATCCGGGCTCGCCCAGCCGCTTTGGTGGCTCTGAATAACCTCGGGCCGATCGCACGTCCCCATGACGGCGACAATACATTCTGATGTCTGCCATATCAACTTTCAATGGTACTTTCTGTGCCTACCATGGGGACCATGGGTAACAGGGAATCAGGGTTCAATTCCGGAGAGGGAGCCTGAGAAACGGCTACCACATCTAAGGAAGGTAGCAGGTGCGCAAATTACCCACTCCCGACTCGGGGAGGAAGTGACGAAAAATAACAATACAGGACTCTTTCAAGGCCCTGTAATTGGACTGAGTACACTTTAAATCCTTTAACGAGGATCCATTGGAGGGCAAGTCTGGTGCCAGCAGCCATGGTAATTCCAGCTCCAATAGCGTATATTAAAGTTGCTGCAGTTAAAAAGCTCGTAGTTGGATCTTAGGATCGAGATGCTGGTCCGCCGCAAGGCGAACTACTGCCTGTCCCAGCCCTTGTCTCTCGGCGCCCCCTTGGTGCTCTTGACTGGGTGTCCTGGGGGTCCGAAGCGTTTACTTTGAAAACATTAGAGTGTTCAAAGCAGGCCGGTCACCTGAATACTTGAGCTAGGAATAATGGAATAGGACTCTGGGTCAATTTTATTGGTTTTCAGAACTGGGGCCATGATTAAGAGGGACGGCCGGGGGCATTCGTATTGTGCCGCTAGAGGTGACATTTTTGGACCAGCGCAAGACGAGCCAAGTGAAAACATTTGCCAAGAATGTTTTCATTAATCAAGAATGAAAGTCAGAGGTTTGAAGTCTATCAGATACTGTTGTAGTTCCGACCATAAACAATGCTGACTAGCGATCCAGCAGCGTTATTCCCATGACCCACCAAGCAACTTCTGGGAAACCAAAGTCTTTGGGTTCCGGGGAGTGTATGGTTGCAAAGCTGAATCTCAAAGGAATTGTTGGAAGGGCACCACCAGGAGTGGAGCCTGCGGCCTAATTTGACTCAGCACGGGAAACCTCAACCGGCCGGGACACGGAAAGGATTGACAGATTGATAGCTCTTTCTCGATTCTGTGGGTGGTTTTGCATGGCCGTTCTTAGTTGGTGGAGCGATTTGTCTGGATAATGCCGATAACAAACAAGACTACTCCATGCTAACTAGTTAAGTGACTCCCAGCGGTCGGCGTCCAACTTCGTAGAGGGAAAAGTGGTGTTTAGCCACACAAGATCGAGGAATAACAGGTCTGTGATGCCCTTAGATGTCCGGGCTGCCTGCGTGCTACACTGAACGGATCAGCGTGTGTCTACCATTCGCCGACAGGTGCGAGTAACCAGCTAAACCCCTTTCGTGATAGGGATTGGGCATTGAAATTATTTCCCATGAATGAGGAATTCCCAGTAAGTGCGGGTCATAAGCTCACATTGATTAAGTCCCTGCACTTTGTACACGGATCGGCCCCGCAGGGGTCGGCAACGGCCCTAGCGGAGCGCCGAGAAGACACTCAAACTGGACTATCTAGAGGAAGTAAAAGTCGTAACAAGATTTCCGTAGGTGACCTGCAGAAGGATCATTGACGGCGGAGCGGCCCGAGCGACCGACAGCGCCAGCCCAAAGCGCTCAGCTGCATTCTGCAAGCAAGCACAGTCTGCTCTCAGTGGGAGGTGTGTGGGATGGGGAGACGCCAGGCTCTTCCCTTCTGGGGCCTCCGACCCTGGCAAGGGTGGGGTGGGCTGAACAAGCCAGCACGGCTCGGGCCACCTGGCGACGGACGGCTGACGTGCAGGTGGGGCGACCCTCCCTCGTTGCCAGGTACCCGGTTCGACCGGGTCCTGTGCGGCCAGGCTAAATTTGAAGACTCGTGCGGTCCCTCCCGGTTACTCCGGGAGGGACCGGTGGCTGCGTGGCTGCCTGCTCCCGTCACTCCAGGAGCCCCCTTCCTCACCTGCTGGAGGATGGGGGGGGACTCCCGGGCCGAGCGCCTAGTGATGCATATTTTCTCCCAACGGTGCAGTCTGACTCCCAGAGGGGAAGCCTTGAACGGGGCACTCGGCCCGTCTTGCCTCGCGGGGGGCGGGTGGTAGACACCTTCCTCCCACCTCTACTGTGCCCGCAGGTAGGTAAAATGTTTTTAAAGTTGCCTGTGACTCTGGGCGGTGGATCATTCGGCTCACGCGTCGAAGAAGAACGCAGCTAGCTGCAAGAATTAGTGTGAATTGCAGGACACATTGATCATCGACACTTCGAACGCACTTTGCGACCCCGGGTTCCTCCCGGGGCTACGCCTGTCTGAGGGTCGCTCAATCGTCAATCGCCCCAAGGCTTCCCCGGGATGTGGCTGGGGCATTCGCAGGGTTTAGCTCCACTTCCCTTCATCCCCCCACAAGGTCAGACCCCCTGATTGCCCACAGCAGGGTCCCTCATCCGGTCCTGTCATGGAGGTATGCCGCCGGCATGCCTAGATTCTCCTCCGTGCTGCGTCGGGGAGAGGGCTGGTGACCGGTCCGCCCCAGGCCCTTTCCGGGGCACCTGGCTGCATGCTGCGCATGGCTGTTTGTAGTGTCCCACTGTCTGCATGCGTGCCTCGGGCACCCACCTCCACAGCTGGCTTCCCGGGGAGGGTAGAACCCCCCACCCTGCCGATCTGGGGACAAGAGGGCATACTGCCGGGACAGCGGCCCTCCTGCGAGAGCAGTGGCGGCTGGTGTCCCCCAGCTCCCCCCTGCGCTTCGGCGCTTTCCGACTACGACCTCTGCCCAGACGTGGCGACCCGCTGAATTTAAGTATATTACTAAGCAGAGGAAAAGAAACTAAGCAGGATTCCCCCAGTAAAGGCGAGTGAAGAGGAAAGAGCCCAGCGATTAATCCCTGCCCGGCGGCGAGCTAGGGAAATGTGGCGTACAGAAGACCGACTCCCCGGCGTCGCTCAGGGGCCCAAGTCCTTCTGATCGATGCTCACCCCGCGGATGGTGTTAGTCTGGTAGCAGCCCCGGGCGCGACGGGATTTGGTCTTCTCAGAGTCGGGTTGTTTGGGAATGCAGCCCAAAGCGGGTGGTAAACTCCATCTAAGGCTAAATATGGGCGCGAGACCGATAGCCAACAAGTACCATAAAGAAAAGTTGAAAAGAACTTTGAAGAGAGAGTTCAAGAGTGCGTGAAAATGTCGAGAGGTAAACGGGTGGGGTCCCTGCAGTCCGCCCGGAGGATTCAACACAGCGGGAAGGTCGGTGGCCCGGGAGTTCTGGAGTTATTTCGCCAGGAGCCAAGGTGTGGGTGATCGGCCATTCAGGCATCGCTAGGGTGGCACAATGGGCAGAAAGCAGGAGTAGGAGGCATGAGTTCTCCATCACTCAGATAGTCTGGTTGGGATTCCCGGGTATGCGATGGCATAGCTTGCTCAAGAAGCTGTGGCATAGACTTACAGGCCGCAGACCCCATCCTGACATTTTGGTCATTCACCGTGAGGGCAACAATCTGACATGCATGGGTAGAAGGGCCTTTTACAGGCTATGAAGGTCACAATGGGTGAGATTAGTAATCTCATGGGACACTATGAGTAATGGTGGTCGGAGATCACCCCGAGGAAGGTATGGCATGGGGCCAGGTCAGGGGAGGCCATCAAACTTTCACGTAGAAGGGTAAACGGCACCATGCACAAGTTCACGGAACCGAGGGTTTTGGCTTCATTAGACATGGACTTCTACATGCCAACACCACAGGGTATTTAGATGATGATGGTGTCCACCTGTCCCAGTTGGGCATGGACCTGTTCTTGTTGGACCTGGGCGAAGCCTTAGAGACTGCGGGTTGTAAGTAAGCTTGCCTTGGTGGAGGTGCTCAGGATGTGATGGCTGCCATATCCGGAGCTGTGGCAGAGTTACAGGGTGATCCGGAGGCTGAATGGTACATAGGGGTATTCTCTGCCCCTGGATCGCCCATAAATTAACCCACCATGTTGGCATAATTCTTGTATGAAATAAACCTGCAGCAAAATGTTTTCCCACAAACAAGTCTTATGTGGTTATTTATTGCTGTACATCCTATGTCTCCATATTGGGGGTGTCTGTCTTACTAAAGGTGTGCCTGTTTCTTTGATGCTTCTTATCCTGCAGCACATCTGATTCACACCCCAGAGCTGTATGTTTTGAACTTTCTGAGGTGAGGACTTTTGCCAAGTTTCAGTGACAAGCTGGGCAGCGCTGGGCAGGAGCAGGGTAGCCTCCAGTAATGGAAGCAAAGCCATGGGTG
The DNA here is from genome assembly GCF_964261635.1 of Lissotriton helveticus. Classification (NCBI taxonomy): domain Eukaryota; kingdom Metazoa; phylum Chordata; class Amphibia; order Caudata; family Salamandridae; genus Lissotriton; species Lissotriton helveticus. The sequence continues at coordinate 119,415,189 of NC_136057.1, read as the reverse complement.
TTCTCCTGGGGGACACTGGACACATGTGCCCCCACTGTCCTGGCCATTCCTCATGTCCAGAGGTGCTCCCTGAAGCCAGTCTGCCATATAATCAAGTCCAAATAAAGAAATGGGGGGACGAACCTAGTTAGGCAATGTGCACGTGACATCACAGGAAGTAGTATCACAACCTATGACCTCACAGGATGTGGAATCACAGGAAGTGGCATCACAAACTATGACCTAACAGGAAGTGGCATCACAGGAAGTGGCATCACAACCCATGACCAGACAGGAAGTGGTACAGGTTCTCCCATGAGCACATTTGAGTGCCTCACACTGTTTAACATACAACATTTTGTAGATATCTTTCTTCACATTCACAACCCCTCCCCAGCTTCTGGCGGATCTTAGGCTTGAGACCGGTGAAACTGGGCTATATTGCTATAAATGCGACAGCTGTTCGGGTGCCAACGCCTGTCCCTTCCCTCTGCTCCCCCCCTCTATCCCCTCTCACTCCCTCTGCCCCTGCCTCCCTCTCCCCCTCTGCCTCCTTCTCTCTCCTCTGCCCCGTCCCTTCCCTCTGCCTCCTCTCTCTCCCTCTGCCTGTCTCTCTCTGCCTCACTCACTCCCCTCTGCCCCATCCCTTCCCTCTCCCTCCCTTTCTTCCCTCTGCCTCCCTTTCTTCCCTCTTCCTTCCCTCTGCCTCCCTCTCTTCCTTCTTCCCCCTTCCTTCCCTCTGCCTCCCTTTCACCCTGTCTGCCTCCCTCCCTCTCTCTCTTTCCTCTGCCTCCAGCTCTCCCCTCTGTCCCCTCTCTCCCTATATCCCCTCTGCCTTTCTCTCTTCCTTCTGCCTCCTCTCCCCTTTGCCCCCTCTCTCCCGCTCTCTCTCACTCCCTTTCTCCCCTCTGCCTCCCACTCTTCCCTCTGCCCCCTCTCTCCCCTCTGCCTCCCTCTCTCACCTCTGCCCCCTTCTCCCCTCTGCATCCCTCTCCCTCTCCCTCACCCCTGCCTCCACCTCTCTCCCACTCTCTCTCTCTCCCTCTCTCCCCTCTGCCTCCCTCTCTCACCTCTGCCCCCTCTCTCCCCTCTGCCTACCCTTCTCCCCTCTGCATCCCTCTCCCTCTCCCTCACCCCTGCCTCTCCCTATCTCCCACTCTCTCTCTCTCCCTCTCTCCCCTCTGCCTCCCTCTATCACCTCTGCCCGCCTCTCTCCCCCCTCTCTTCCCTCTGCCCCCTCTCTCCCTATATCCCCTCTGCCTTTCTCTCTGCCTCCTGCCTCCTCTCCCCTTTGCCCCCTCTCTCCCGCTCTCTCTCACTCCCTTTCTCCCCTCTGCCTCCCTCTCTCCCCTCTGCCTCCCTCTCTCCTCTCTGCCTCCACTCTGCCTCTCTCTCCCCTACCTCCCTCTTCCCTCTGCCTCATTTTCTCACCTCTGCCTGTCTCTCTCTCTCTTTCTCTCCCATTTGCCTCCCTCTGTCCCCTCTGCCTCACTCTCTACCCCTCTGCCTCCCCCTCTCCCCCTCCCCCTGCCCATCCCCTCCTCCCCCTCCACTCTGCCTCCCCTTATCCCCCTCTGCCTCCCTCTCTTTCACTCTGCCTCCCTTTCTCTGCCTCCCTCTCTCCTTTCTGCCCCGACCCTTCACCCCTCTCTCATCTCTGCCTCCCTCTCTCCTTCTCCTTCCCTCTCTCTCCTCTTGTTAGAAATGGGATCCCTGGCTGGCCAGGGCTTGCACCAAAGTCAGTCAGAGACCACCACCCTTAGTCAGGGCAAGGGAGTTACACTCCAAGATAACCACTGCTCAACCCCTTGGTAACGTGACTCGAGCAGGAAGGCTAAACTCGGAGGCAATGTGAGTTAAGCGTTTGCGCATGCACCCAGCAACAACACCCAAGGCCCACCACCAAGGAAACTCCACACAAGGTTATGTATAAAAATAGCCTTTGTATTACAGCAAAACACATTAGATAAAAACACACACTTTACAATGTGCCAACAGGCACGGGCAGAATTTACAGGGGATGTGTCCAAGACAGGGCCACCTGGACCACTGTCAGGAATCAGCACTTTTGGACTTAGTACTTGTATCAATAATAATTAGCACATAGCACATATAATAATAATCACTGTGGCACAAAATAGAACAAAAAGCACACAACCAGTAACCACTGGTAACCGGTAAGTACCACCTACGCAACCCTAACCACCTTAGGAAAATGTCACGCAGGGAACCAGGACCTCACTAACAACCACTGTACTAGGAGAAAAACAACCACCTAAGTATCACCATACATTTAGGGGTCTAGGCAAGAACACATTACACATGATGCATCACAACATTCAGAGATGTAGGGAAGGAAAACACATGATGCATAACCATACATTCAGCGGTGTAGGTAAAAGACAATTGCGCAGAAATCACATAAGTCACCACCTGTGACTGTATCCAGGCCAACTGGCCTTGTGGGGGCTAGGACGTCCTGTGTCCCAAAGTCAGGGGCCTAAACGGAGCAGCTGCCCACTAAGTGCTGGGCAGCTGTGGAAACAAGGGGGCTCTGAAATAAATAACTGTGCCCCCAAAACGAGGTGTGAGCCACGTGGACCCTGAAGAAAGGCTGCTTCGTGGGAGTCCCTTGTGGACTCTGATCACAAGATCCCCGGGGTTGGAGTCCCCCCTCTGGGGACTCGTAATCACTGAATGTCCCCTGAGCCTTGTAGGCTCTAAAACAAATATGCCCCACACGTTGGAGTCCCACTCGGGGCACTCAAGAACAGATGTGGCCTTCCAGAGCCACGGGGGCCCTAGACAAATATGCCCCCATGAGCCTCTCGGGGCTCGTCAACAACTGGACCGCTTGGAGCCTCTCCGGGCTCAGTAACTACGTAATGCCCCCTGAGCCCCTCTGGGCTTGCAAACCAATGGGCTGCCTGAGTGGGGCCTCGGGGCTCAAGCGATAATGCCCCAGGTCAGAGCCTCTCAGGCTCTGGAGGGATGCCCCGTCTGCGGCAATAACCCTGGGGGGGGCACCGGCAATGTGCCCTGACGCCTCCCCCTCTCCCCCAAACTACCACTACGGGGCTTTGGCCTCGCACCCTCTTCTCCCGGCCAGATCCACTCACTGGCACCTTAGGGCCACTCAGCCGGTCCCGTCCCTGAACACTTCTCGGCTGTCCTCTGGGGCTCTCCCTCACTGTTGGGAGCTTCGGGGGAGGGACGTCGGCCTGGCTCCTCTTTAAGGCAGCGCGGGGCTCTCCTCAGACACCGGAGCCCCGCCTGTACCTGCAGCCGCCCTGCTCCTCGCGCCAGCTCACAGGGTCCTCCAAGGCAGGGAGGCAATCCTCAGTGGCAGTCCTCGTGGTGCCCAGCAGCAGCCCCCCTCAGCAACAGGATCCAGGAAGAGAGAACAAATTGCAAGGGGACACAGCCCCTTTTTGTATATTAAAATCCTTTGTCTCAGGGTGCAGGGTGGGGGAGAAACCAGTCGCAGCTGGTTTTGGAGTACTTTGTTTTCTCCAGCCACCCTTTCCATTCACCAGGCAGGCTAGGGTCATCAGTCGCACCACAGGGGCGGAGCCAGCATTGTGTGGGGGGAAAGCCCAGCCCTATTCAGGTCCCAGGTGCACCACTCCCTCACATCACACATGCTAATCTCAACACTCACCACAGGGCAGACCCACCCAGACTCCTGGAGCCAGGATCACCAGCCAGCTCCAGCCAATCACACGCCAGCACGCTCACTTCACACGCACACTCATGTCTAGAAGTGGCACTTCCACACTAGACACATTCACGTCGCATACATCATTGCGCAGCATTCAATCTCACGAGTTCGCACATGCCAAACTCGGGCGTGCACACCCCACGCATCAGGAACTACCAGGGACACATACATTCCCCATGCATTCCTATGGGAGGGCAGGCCTATCACACACACGCACTCAGAGTGCGCACTCACTTTCCACTGGGACACAGTGAAAGTGCGCAGAAACCAAAAATCACCATCACCAGGTCACCATTAAAAGCAAAAGTTTAGGGGTGAACCTGCCAGAAGGGCCAAGTCCAACACAACCCCCTTCCAGCCAAAACGCAGGGGAGACCAATCACCACCGTGATGGATTTCCCTGCTTGGGGCGAAAGAACACGGATGCGGGCCCGCCACTGCAGGGACATCTTCCTGTTCTACGCTGCGGTGAACCCATGGGATTCCTTCCAAAACCACTGTCTGGAACAACTGGGCTACCCCACTGGTACTCCCAAGCTGTCCGCGGCCAGGACCAGGCCCTGGGCCATCCAGGTGCCACTGGTCCTTGCCTATTCGCAGAGCGGGGGGTAGTAACCCCTGGCACATAGTAGCCATTCTCCACTCTTCCTGTCTGCAAGACAGGACTAGACTGCCACTGGTTCTCCAGCATAGGGTCTACATCCTTAGGTGGACCTGGAGTCTCAGGGAAGGCTCTCCTCCCCCTACCTCTTCTCCTAGGGTTCCTCCTCCTCCGGCGAGGGGTACACCTAGAACACCATTCCAACCCAGGGTTTAACCCCTCAGGTTGCACCGGGGTCAGAGGTGGGCTCTCCCACCCTCTGCATCCACTTCCAGAGTCCTGCTCCCTACCAACAGGTGCGGTACCTCTGGAAGAAGGACCGGTCGGGACACTGGTTACAGTCGTCCTTCCCTCCAGGTCAGGCAGATCCTGAACCTGGCCTTCCAACCTCTGGTCTAGAACCTTTGGAGGAATAACTGCCTTGCACTCCACGACTTCTGGGGATTCACACGCCATCCCCCTGAGGCTGACACATGACTCAAGTGTTGTGTGACTGTCTGTCTGGCGCAGATCTCCCGTCCCCTGTCCATCTGACAGTGCGCGAAGATCCCCCAGAACAGAAGTGGTGTCACCCTGGTCACTACACAGGAACCTAGCCCAACTGGATAGTCCCTGACCCACTGGTTCTTCCACTGGGGAACTCATCCCCCAATCACTCCTCACTTCGGACTCCTGTGCCCTCCCAACTGGAGTAGCACTGCCGGACACTGGAATCCCTGGAGCTCTAGTTACAGATGCTCCAGGTTCCCTAGACTCTGGGAGATCCTCCTCAAGTGGACTAACAGGACAGCCTAGGTCCCCAACCTGGTGTTCCCTCATGAAACTACCCAGGTTCTGAGATAGGGCTTCGGGCATCTGAGGACTCTCAGCCACCCACTGACTCCTGCTCCACTGAGCCAGGTAGTAAGCCTCTCCACCCCTCTCACTATACTGGTACCTATCTGGGCTACACTGAGCCTCTTCCACCACGCTGGGCTGGAAGATACCTGGCCTACTACTTTTGGCATCACTCACTAATGACTCTAAAGAACCTCTGGCACTCTCCCAGCGGTCTGCTTCATCTGCAAGCTCACATGCCTCAGACAATCCACACCCCAACAGGTGATGGCGCAACCCTGGTGAACAACAACTGAGCAGGTGCTCTTTGACAATCATTCCGAACAATACGTCAAAATCATCTTCTTTGTGAACCTGTACCCAATCAAACAGTGTCCCACAACATTCCTCCTCAAAATCTTCCCAAGACTGGTGAGACAGTTTCTTACTGTCCCTGAACTTCAAACTTAACTCCTCCTCTTGGGAAACAGGTACCAGACTGGGGGAACTGGTAGTGGGACTGCTCGCACTGGGCTCTATATAGCTGCCACCACTGGACTCAACCAGCCCTGGGCAGTCCAGAAAATTAAAACTGCGCACAGGGGATAGTCTACCCTCCAGAGGTAATTTCTCTCTGGTGAAGGTCCTCTCAGCCTCCTCTATCCTCTCCTGCGCTAAGACCCTCTGAGTCTCTAGCTGTTGCTTTCTAACGCCCAGCTGTGCCATAGCCTGGACATGCTCTAGCCTGAGCTTTTCTAAAGCCAGCTGGTGCTCCCTTTCTTTCCTCCTATCTTCCCACTCCTCTGGGGACAGGAAAAGGGATGAGGCACTACCTCCTACACTGGACCCAGCAAGGGGATCCCTATCTATGGGGTCTTCACTCTCTGCTGGTGTCCCTGTACTATCATTTTCTTCCTCTGCTTCAGACTCTTCAGGGCTCTCCTCAGACCCACCACCCTCATGGTGTGAGACCCGGGCCCTCTCCTCACTGTGCTCACGCTCCCAGTCATCCTTCTGCCATTGGATTAGGTTACCCCTAAGTTGGGGCTGGGTGTCAGCCACGTGCAACACAGGGGACTTAGCTGTCAGAGCTGAAGCAAGAGTACAACATTTACAAAGAATTCAGCGAGCTCCCTATCCCAGAGAACTCACACTCACTTGTCTAGTGCCACACACCATTCATCCACACACAACCCCCCCCCCCCCCTGGACTGGTAAGGCAGTTTCTACCACCCCTGATTTCTCAACCTGACCACACGTGACACAGGTACCAAACTCTGGGCGCGGGGCGAGGAACAAATGTACTGGACACTATTACGCTGCTACCACTGGATCCCACCCTCTGGTGAATCCAGAAAATTCAAACTGCACTTAGGGGATAGAAAACCACCCAGAGCTAGTTACACCTAACTCACAGTGCACAAGAAACACATTTCCAAAGAAATGACATTAAGAACAATTTAGAAACAATAATCCCCAAAATGTGGTCATCTAAAATGCAGAGTTCTGAAGTGCGGCCAGTTGCCACTGCGGTACAGCGCAAACGCAAATCCTTATCCTTTCCGCTGCCGCCAATGTTAGAAATGGGATCCCTGCCTGGCCAGGGCTTGTGCCAAAGTCAGTCAGAGACCACCACTTCCACGTCAGGGCAAGGGAGTTACACACCAAGATAACCCCTGCTCACCCCCTTGGTAACGTGACTCGAGCAGTAAGGCTAAACTCGGAGGCAATGTGAGTTAAGCGTTTGCGCATGCACCCAGCAACAACACCCAAGGCCCACCACCAAGGAAACTCCACACAAGGTTATGTATAAAAATAGCCTTTGTATTACCAAAACACATTAGATAAAAACACACACATTACAATGTGCCAACAGGCACGGGCAGAATTTACAGGGGATATGTACAAGGCAGGGCCACCTGGACCACTGTCAGGAATATGCACTTTTGGACTTAGTACTTGTAGGTATAATAATAATTAGCACATAGCACATATAATAATAATCACTCTAGCACAAAATAGAACATAAAGCACACAACCAGTAACCACTGGTAACCGGTAGGTACCACCTAAGCAAACCTAACCACCTTAGGAAAATGTCACGCAGGGAACCAGGACCTCACTAGCAACCCCTGTACTAGGAGAAAAATAACCACCTAAGTATCAGCATGCATAACCATACATTCAGCGCTGTAGGAAAAAGACAATTGCGCAGAAATCACATAAGTCACCACCTGTGACTGTACCCAGGCCAACTGGCCTTGTGGGGGCTAGGACGCCCTGTGTCCCAAAGTCAGGGGCCTAAACGGAGCAGCTGCCCACTAAGTGCTGGGCAGCTGTGGAAACAATGGGCTCTGAAATAAACAACTGTGCCCCCAAAATGAGGTGTGAGCCACGTGGGCCCTGAAGAAAGGCTGCTTCGTGGGAGTCCCTCGTGGACTCTGATCACAAGATCCCCGGAGTTGGAGTCCCCCCTCTGGGGACTCGTAATCACTGAATGTCCCCTGAGCCTTGTAGGCTCTAAAACAAATATGCCCCACACGTTGGAGACCCACTCGGGGCACTCGAGAACAGATGTGGCCTTCCAGAGCCACGGGGGCCCTAGACAAATATGCCACCACGAGCCTCTCGGGGAGTTCGTCAACAACTGGACCGCTTAGAGCCTCTCCGGGCTCAGTAACTACGTAAGGCCCCCTGAGCCCCTCTGGGCTTGCAAACCAATGGGCCGCCTGGGTGGGGCCTCAGGGCTCAAGCGACAATGCCCCAGGTCGGAGCCTCTCAGGCTCTGGAGGGATGCCCTGTCTGCGGCAAATAACCCTGGGGGGGGCGGGCACCGGCAATGTGCCCCGACGCCTCCCCCTCTTCCCCAAATTAGCACCACGGGGCTTTGGCCTTGCACCCTCTCATCCCGGCCAGATCCACTCACCGGCACCGTAGGGCCACTCGGCCGGTCCCGTCCCTGAACACTTCTCAGCTGTCGTCTGGGGCTCTCCCTCGCTGTTGGGAGCTCCGGGGGAGGGATGTCGGCATGGCTCCTCTTTTAGGCAGCGCGGGGCTCTCCTCAGACACCGGAGCCCCGCCTCTACCTGCAGCCGCCCTGCTCCTCGCGCCGCGGCTTCCGCTTTCCTGCTTGCCGGTCAGGTCCCGGGCCGGCAGCCAATCAGAGTGTGTCCCGGGGAATTACGTCACGGGGGTGTCCCGCAGTCCCACCTCCGGCCTGCCTGACTTCCTGGTCGCGGGCCGGCGGCGATTTCCATTAACTGGTGGCAATACGGGGTGGGCTCCCGTGAATTAAATATAAAGCAAGTTCCACAAAAATAGCGGCAAGGTCCCTGGCGGGCTGTGCACCTGCCAGGGGACTCAAGAGGCCGGAACACGGCCACAAGCGGCGTGGGCAGCCGCAAATGTGAAAATAAAGCGCTCGGAGCGCTAGGGGCTCAAAAATAGAAGCGCTCCCAGCGCTAATGGAAAGATGAAGCGTTCCCAAGCGCTATCAGCAAGGTAGAGCTTCAGGAAAGTTCTTAGGTAGGCACTGGCAGGGGGCAAGGCTGGGCCCAGAGCCAGCTCACAGGGTCCTCCAAGGCAGGGAGGCAATTCCCAGTGGCGGTCCTCCTGGCGCCCAGCAGCAGCCCCCCCCCTCAGCAACAGGATCCAGGAAGAGAGAACAAATTGCAAGGGGACACAGACCCTTTTTATACATTAAAATCCTTTGTCTCAGGGTGCAGGGTGGGGGAGAAACCAGTCGCAGCTGGTTTTGGAGTACTTTGTTTTGCCCAGCCACCCTTTCCAGGCTAGGGTCATCAGTCGCACCACAGAGGCCGGAGCCAGCATTGTGGGGGGAAAGCCCAGCCCTATTCAGGTCCCAGGTGCACCACTCCCTCACATCACACATGCTAATCTCAACACTCACCACCGGGCAGACCCACCCAGACTCCTGGAGCCAGGCTCACCAGCCAGCTCCAGCCAATCACACTCCAGCACGCTCACTGCACATGCACACTCATGTCTAGAAGAGGCACTTCCACACTAGACACATTCACGCCGCATACATCATTGCGCAGCATTCAATCTCACGAGTTCGCACATACAAAACTCTGGCCTGCAGACCCCACGCATCAGGAACTACCAGGGACACATACATTCCCCATGCATTCCTATGGGAGGGCAGGCCTATCTCACACACGCACTCAGAGTGCGCACGCACTTTCCACTGGGACACCGTGAAAGTGCGCAGAAACCAAAAATCACCATCACCAGGTCACCTTTAAAAGCAAAAAGTTTAGGGGTGAACCTGCCAGAAGGGCCAAGTCCAACACCTCTGTTCCCTCTCTCCCCTCTGCCTCCCTCTCTTCTCTCTCACCCCCTCTCTCCCCTGTTCCTCATCTCTTCTCTCTGCCTCATTCTCTCCCCCTCTACCTCCTTCTCTCCCCCACTGCCTCCGGCTCTCTGTCCTCTACCTCCCTCTCTCCTCTGTTGTCCTCTCTCCTCTGCCTCCCTCTCTCACGTCTACCTCCCTCTCTCCCCTCTGCCTCCCTCTCTCCCCCTCTGCCCTGTAGTGTAGTTCCTATTTTCCCAATAGGCTCAGTGCATTGGAATAATATATCCTATAGATTAGACGGAGGACTGAGGTCGACTAGGTCTCTATCGAACATATTAGACTTAACAGTGAGTGCCAGCTAACTCAGAGGTCACTAGAAACATTCTCGAATTCACAAGAAGGGATTCGTTTCTGACAACCGCATAAACATGACAACTTTGTTTCCCAAGAATAGGAATATATCTCTCAGAGTCGCGAAAACAATAGATAAGTATTTCACTCAGTCAATCATGCATGTTTAGTTTCTACAGAGTTGCAGAGAAATAGAGAGACAGGCGTTTTCAATAAAAAGGTTTATGGAACAGTCTTCTTACTCGTGAAAGAGAAGTGAACTGGTACAATCGTTAGGCAGACTGCAAAGTATAATGCGTACAGCGTAAACAGTGATATGAAATAATACTATAAGAGCATTGTATGGTTTCTAAGCCATATAAAAATACATACAAAAATAACATAGACTAAAATACTCAACTGGTGCTTCTAAAATACGTCTACCCCAATGTACCTAACCTAAGTCTAGTACGTGGGAAGAAGTAAGTATTGTGTAGCATAGGTTTTAGTTTTCTTTGCCAAGAATATACCAAAGGTTTCTCTAGGTTTTATTCAGCTCCATACCTTGGTTAAAATGAAGGAGGTCTGGTATCTCAGTCTCGATTTCCCAACAACCCGCAAGGGGAGCTGGATTCTCGGCAGGAGAAGGGCATCCTCTTGATCAGTGCGTCAGCTGGATAGTCGGCTTCCTTCGGCACTTGCTGTAGCGAGCTGCGTCGGGCAAGTAGATAGTCGAACTGCTCCGAATCACTGTAGTTGGCTATAGCAAGTGAAGGTATATTTATACCTTGAAGGTGTTTAGGAATGCCATAGTTTGATGTAAAGTCAGGCATAAGAACGTCATAATGAACCCCTTGGGAATAGTTGTTCATTGTAAAACTAACTGAGTTTATGGAGAAATCAATATTCAAGCAAGGGGAATTCCCTGACTGCTTAAGCCGATTTTCCAAGAAATCGTTGTAACGTTTGGTATGGGTGGAAGTAGCCATGCCTGTATTTGGTTTGCATGGGCTATGCCTAAATAAGGTTTTGATTTCTATGCCTGTATTGTAGTGTAGTTCCTATATTCCCAATAGGCTCTGTGCATTGGAATAATATAAACAGCAGTGTAGACGTAGGACTGAGGTCGACTAGGTCTCTACTGACTATATTAGACTTAATTAGTTTTGCCAGCTAGCTCAGAGGTCACTAGAAGCTTTCTCGAATGTTCAGGAAAGAGTTAACTCTCTTGATTTAGACAAGAAGGGATTAGTTTCTGACAACCGCATAAACATGACAACTTTGCTCCCTCAGAATAAAGAGTGTATCTCTAGAGTCGTGTGAAAACAATAGACGGTTATTTCACTCAGTCAAATGTGCGTACTTAGTTTCACCAGAGTGCAGAGAAATAGAGTGACGGGTGTTTTCAATAAAAGGTGTTATTTATTGAGCAGTCTTCTTTCTCATGCAAGAGAAATGAATTGCCACAATTGCAATACTTATCATAAAGTACAGTAAAAGGAGTATTATGAAATAATACTGTAAAAGCATTGATATGGTTTCTTAGCCATATGATACTTTAAAATGGATAAAATATATACATACATAAAAACATTGACTAACGTACTCAACTGGTGCTTCTAAATACGCCTACCCCGGTGTACCTGACCTAAACCTAATACGTGGGAAGGAGTAAGTAAGTAGCAGTTTAAGTTAAGTTGGTTTTTGCCAAGGAATCTGAATCAAGAATTCTCTTTAGGGTTTAGTCAGCTCCGTACCTTGGTAATAGAATGTAGGAGGTCTTGTATCTCTCTCTCAGGACTCGATATCCCAGCAAGGGTGACTGGAAACACCGGAGCTGGATTTTCTCGGCTGGAGAAAAAGACAGCGTCTTTCTCAGTGCGTCAAAAGGGAGGGGCGGCTTCCTTCTGCTCTCGCATCAGCTGGGCTTCCGGGCAAGTAGATAGCCACTCTGCTCCAAACCACCGTGTGCTTGCTTAAGGCAACGTTGGTATATTTATACCTGAAAGGTGCCGGGTTTGACGTAAGGTTGGACATAAGACGTCACTAAGAACTAACAGTTCTTTCTGGACTCTAGGAGTTCTTGTGCAAATCAAAACAAGAGCAGGGGGATTTCCCGGGCTGCTGGAGGCTTGGTTTGTTTAAAGAACGCGTTGTACTTTCTAGGAGTCTAGGGGAGTAGCCTTGCGGTATTTGGACTGCATGGGCTATTACTAAATATGGATATGATTCATATGCCTTTATAAGGATATTATTTATTATAACCACATAAGGGCCTAAATTGGGAATATCGAATTAGGGTCCTAGATAGATTCACAACACCCACTCCACGTTCTAATGTCCATCATTACTAAAACTAAGCAATATTAAACATATAACGATGCATGTGTGTTTTCCAACCCATCCCAAAATACATAATTCGCATTTGAAATGGTATATGGTAAATACACGAAAATGAGTATTGGTACTGTACGCTTTTCAAGCAGTGTCATCATTCAGTTAAATGCATATATATATCAGCTGAATGAATTGCGAATATTACACATGAAATGGCTCTGAATACAGAAGAGAAGTTTGAGACCACTCCATCACATATTTATACAAATGCTGTACATGTGCTAGAGGCTGAGGTAAAATATTGTCTCTAGAGTTCCTAAAATAGAAACTCTGTTCTCTAAGAATAGTTCTACTTTAAGCAGAGTACTATGTGCCAGAAAAAGGGTAAATATTTTGGAAGTGAAAAAAAAATAATTTCTCTTTCAGGGTAAAAAAATAGTTCCAAATGTTTTCAGTAGCTGTGTTTATCAAACTGAAGGCCGAATTCAGAGTTCAGGGAACGCTGTGTGCTCGTTGTTTTTTAAAAGGTTATTCTCATTGTTCAGGGGAGAACAACTTATCAGACAGGCTTGCAAAAAATTGGTCTACAACATCAGGTGAAAGTTCAACCAAGTTTGAAAATGCCGAAATTGTGCATATGTGAGAATGATTGCTATCACCGATGTCAGGATCAGCAATGCTCACAGAAGGTTGTACCTGTGTGGTGCTGCTTTCATCTCTTACTCCACTGCCACCTACTCGTAGTGGTGAAGTCTCAACGAATGCCGTCATCAGAATAGGTAACCGCTGGGGACAACATGATGCATGAGTCGTTACCGGACCTAGCAAGGTATCTATATCCATTGGTACTGCTGATGGTAGTGTAAGAGAGACGTCCAACACGCATTCTTCTCCGCATAGCATACATCGAAGCACAGGTAAGATGCAATCTTGCCAGATTGGTCTGAATGAAAGAAACCAAGTTGTACTCAGATCTCTTAGCCGGGCTAATCCGAGGACTTAAGTGATGCGGTCCCGGTAGCGTATAGCTAGGATCGTTTCTCCCATCGTTGCTGGAGTCTTGTCTGTGCCTTGGCTTGCCATATCGGAGCAGAAGGATCAAAAATAAAATTCCTGCTACGAGTCCCAAAAGTAGAGGCAGGCGGCCAAATAACGAATGGACAAAATTCAGGAAAATGCCCAGAACTGTTTCAAAGGATGCTAACAGTCCCGAAAAAACTGTCTTAAATACATGTGCGATGCCATTGGTATCAGGCATGTTTAAGATTTGACTTAACATTTCTACGAAATGGACGGGCAATTTGTTGATAATAGGGAATGTATCTCTGCCACTGTTCTTGCAACTTGCAGATCATACATCTCTTTGGACGAGGTTAAAGGCACACTTGTCTGTAAAAGAATGGATTTCATTCTGCTTAAAGTATCAATTCGAATAGAAGAGATATTCAAAGAAAGCCACAACGCAGCCTCCGTGTCTGGATTGCTGTGTGGATACAATACTTGCATACAGCAAATGACCCTGGAAGTGACGGATACGAGATAGGGTTTTCCTGGCACCATGCCACAACAGCTGTGGTCACTTATTAGAACATAACTGCCATTGGAAAGTTGTCTGAAAAATGGCTCTATCTGTTTTGCAGGAGTGCCATGCAGGTGACATGAAAGGTTGTTTGAAGACCCTTCGCAGGCTCCATGCAAGTTAATACCTTGACACAGGAGTGTACCACTTAGTGATTTTTTACAATTGTTACCACTAAGGAATACCTCTTTTTTTTCTTCACTATAATATTTGTGTGTATAAGGTAAATCCCAGGTTGATTTGATGTATCCTTTACCCAACCTTTCATACTGGCCTGCTGGTATATACTCTTGGCAATATTTAAACTGGAAAATTGTTATCGGAATTGTAATCGTTCCGTGTATTATCCATTCAATGACAGGTCTTTCTGACATTGTCAATGGTAATCTCTCAAGTTTTTCAATGCTCAGAATCATATAGTCTGCTCCTTTTTGTGCCAAACTGATTTGTTTACCAGTAAGGTTAAAGATAGAGAATAATGACGTTGTGTTGATTAAATAGCCATGGCACATAGCCTGAACGCAGATTTTGCAACGTCCAGCCAAGTTGTACAATAGAACGCAATTGAGACTGGCCATGTTGTAACATTAGCAAGTCCTGCTCTATTATATCAATAGCAGCTGATACAATGCTGTCCAGTGAATATATTCTGGAGGACAGAGTCATTAACCCATTGTCCACTACAGAAAGTGATTTTTCCAACTGAATACAATCAATTTCTCGTATTTTTTCTGCCGTTTCAATTTGTGTTTCTTTCCAAGCCTCGTTGTATGCAGCGTATATACCGGCCGCTATGAAACATTTTTGACGCTGTTTGCGTGGTCCCAGTATGAAATCACACAAGTCAGCACCGTCTTTAAGTAAAGTCAAGTGTTGCTTAATTTCAGCCAGTGTGGATTTCTGTAGCCATTCAAGGCATAGTTTCCTACACTGTATGTTGTAACTATCCCTGGATGTTGTCTCTGGGAGTATCTTGGGTCTCGCCTGTTCTGTTTAAACCCCTGTGTTTTGTTCAGGAATCTATCTTGACAGTTATTTGTGTCTGTGGGCCAGATCAACCATTTTTTCCAATCAGAATGTGTTCTATTTTGGTATAAAATATGGGATACGTCTATCTCAACATCTGTAGTGCTATTACTATCAGGTATTGGCTTTGGAATAGACGGTTTATTTAAGTCTTTTATCTTAGCTAGGCCAATACAAGTAGTTTGTTGAATTGTGTCATTCAGAAATATTATTTGTTCTGGGATCATGCAGGCTCCAAATAATGCTTCTAGGCCTTGTACCTGCCATTCTTTTGAACCCCAGATGGTTTTTGTTTCAATGTTGTTTTTCCAAAATTCAAAACCAAATGTAGACATTTTGTAAAAAAAAAATTCAGAATAAATCAATTTAGTATTTGTCAACATTGTTTTCATTCCTGTCTTATTTAACAATTTGAAATAAAACGTTTCTGGATCACTGTCATTAAACCCTGAGAAGTATTGGAATTTCTCATAAAATGTTTTCGAGCTGCCTTTTGGCGGAGTTGGACAATGTTCCCATTGGTTATAAGTTAAAACATTTCTAGGCTGAGGCAGTTTTATGCACATAGTGATCACCAAAATGATTATAACAATATAACTCTTGATAATTTGATGAACCCTGTAAATAATCATGTTCAGCGAATTTTGCTGACATTACTAAATCTGACATCATATTATTAATGTTTTCAAAGTCCCAATCATCAGAGAAAGTACTTGGTGTCACAAAGCCACTTAAGGAAACCTTAAACTGGTGTAGATATTTCAAGAGCTCAATCGGGCCAAAAATGTCATAATCCGTTCTGTCCCATGCTACCCCACCGGGTATTGGATTGGCTGTGATGTTGACTGATGACAGTTCTCTTTTCTCGATGTGAGAGGATGTGTGAGGCTTTAGGACCAAGTTGATGTTCTGACTTGCTGTGTCCATTGTACTATATGTTCCATCAATAAATTTACCCAAACATAAAACCATGATGAGCCAAAGCAGGAGGAAAAGTACACCTAACATAATCCAAAATTCAATCCATGGTGAAATCAGATATGTTTCTCCTAGTTGGTGAAAAAGTTCAGTCACTTTGTCTTTGAAAGTTTTTGTTGCTGGCGTTTCTTCATGCTCGCTTGGATCTTCAGAAAAGTCATAGAAATTGATGAAGTAGCCAGATGCAGTTCTGTCAACAGTTGGAATTGTTTCAGGATTTTCAATTGCCTTTGGGTCTTTCTTTGTTTCATCAGCATAGTCTGAGGCTACATCGTTGTAGATTGGTGTTTCTTGACAAACTGTTGCAATTTGGGTTTCAAGAGGCACAAGTTCCATGGCTTTGTTGCATAGTCCTTTTTTATTCACTGCAGGTGTATCAAATGTGATTAGTCTCTCAGTTTGAGCCTCTTGGATTGTAGCAAAATTTGGTCTTCTGCTATTTCTTGGGAGTCCACTGGGCCTACTACTTATTATTGGCCACATGATTGTGGTTTTACCAGGTCGATGGATACAACTCGGTTCTCCTTTTTACCAGCAAGGGGCGGTAATACTACTGATCTTGTTCCGCTGACAACTAAGACAGGTACTGCTTTTCTGGAAGAAAGCCCAAATTCTTTCTTCACCGCGATCTTTTCTCTGACCAGATACCCAATCTTTGGAATCCAGACAGGTCTTGCTGGGACAGGTGGTTTCTCTTCAGTGGCTGTTGGCTTTAACTTTATATTACTCAGACTTCTTCTTGTTTCATTTAAGTCCTGTAAAACAGCCAAACGGTCTTTGATATCAAAGGCTTTTTCTTCTACCACTGAAGTATGACTATCTAAGTCCTGAATGTGCATTCTAGTACCGAACAATAGTTCGTAGGGAGTGAGACCTTTTAGAGAATTTCTTGGCAGATTATTAAGACTACGTTGGACACTTGTTAAATGTTTGACCCACCCATCCCCCGAACCTAATACCCTCGCCGTTATATATTGCTTTATGTCACGTTTTTTTCTTTCCACTACCGCATTTCCCTCAGGATGGAAGGGAGAAGAGTACCGCAATGCATTGCCCATGCTGGCCATGGCCTCCTTGTAAGCCCGAGAGCTAAACGCAGGACCCTGGTCAGAATGTAGCATGCCAATTGCGTATATGCCGATAAAGATAAAGATCTTTGTATAACAGTTCTGGCGTCAGCCGAGCGCTGGTGTCTACATTTTACGTGAATCTAGTCTTAAATATTATGGGAACGCATTTCTCCGGCTGGATTTCTGCATATAGATAGCCTGATGCTTTCTAATAAAGGGGTCCTGGCAATACTCTGGTCATTTCACGACTGCGATCTCTGTTGCAGTCCGGACAATCCTTTGCAAATTTGTAATGTTGCAGGCTCATCCCCGGCCACCAGTATTCTGATTGTAATTCTTTTAGAGATTTTACGATCTCTTGGCGCCTTAGACCCTCTCTCATGTGTGCGTCTGCTATCAATAAGACTCTCCGGTTCGTGTTTGGAATTACTCTGTCCCCCACTCCAGGGATTTGAGCAAAAGGAACGGAGTTTGCATCAATTATGTATGTATTACTGAGTGGATAGTTCAGAGGTAATGCTGCATAGTCGCCTTTTAAAGACGCTTTTACCGCCAGCATGGTTTCTCCGTCTATGTGTTTTTTAGAACGCTTTTTTGTGGCTACGGAAGCCGGTTGAGCTGCTTCCGCTGTGGCTCTGTTAGCCAATGAATTCCCTACAACGTGAACGCCATCACGTTGATGACTCAATGTATGTATCATGTGAGTCTTTCGTAGTTCTTTCTGCAAAAGAACTACTTGTTCCCAAAGCTTTTTATGCTTTATTGTTGCACCTGTGTCATCTTTGTAATCATTTTGAACCAAGCTCTGCAAGTCATTATTGTAAGACCTGACGCAGAAATGCGAATCGCACACTATTAGTGTCGGGAATTCACGATCGGCATTTTCAAGCGCCATCTTTAACGACCTGATTTCAGCTCGCTGAGCTGAACAGTTTCTGAGTGATTCAGGTTTGGTGACTGTTGGACTTGGCCCTTCTGGCAGGTTCACCCCTAAACTTTTTGCTTTTAATGGTGACCTGGTGATGGTGATTTTTGGTTTCTGCGCACTTTCACTGTGTCCCAGTGGAAAGTGCGTGCGCACTTTGAGTGCATGTGGTGAGATAGGCCTGCCCTCCCATAGGAATGCATGGGGAATGTATGTATCCCTGGTAGTTCCTGATGCGTGGGGTGTACAGGCTCGAGTCTGGTATGTGCGAACTCGTGTGATTGAATGCTGCGAAATGATGTATGCGGCATGTGTGTGTCTAGTGATGAAGTCCCACTTCTAGACATAGCTGTACGTGTGCTGTGAGGGTGGTGGAGCGTGATTGGCTGGAGCTGGCTGGCAAGCCTGGCTCCAGGAAGTCTGTGGGTCTGCCCCGGTGGTGAATGGAGAGATTAGCATGCTGATGTGAGGGAGGGGCTGCACCTGGTTCCTGAATGAGGCTGGGCTTTCTCCACACAATGCTGGCTCCGCCCCCTGTGGTGCGTCTACCGACCCTAGCCTCCCTAGTGAATGAAAAGAGTGCTTGAGCCCATCAAGGGTGCTCCAAAACCAGCTGCGACTGGTTTCTCCCCCACCCTGCACCTACAGACAAAGGATTTAGTAGTATAAGAAGGGGCTGTGTCCCCTTACAATTTGTTCTCTGCCAGGATCCTGAGCGGGCTGCTGCTGTTGCTGGACAGGAGGACCGCCACTTGGACTGCATACTTGCCTGGAGGCCCAGTGAGCTGGCTCTGGTCCCAGCCTTGCCCCCCTACCTGTCTCCAGACCTTTGCTGGAGCTATATTTTGCTTTGAGCGCCTGGAAGCGCTTTATTTGCCTTTAGTGCTTGAGAGCGCTTTATTTTTGGTCCTAGCGCTGGGGAGTGCTTTTGTGCACAGCCGGTATCCACCCGGCATTTTCCCGCTTTAATTGCCGATTTTAAAGCCCCCTTGCAGGTGCCCACCCTGCCAGGGACCTTGCCGATATTTTAATATTTTAACTCGAGGGAGCCCACCCCTCGGTTAATTTATCCCCCGCCTGCAAGTGCCTGAAAAGGGCCTCCGCGCTGCCCGCGGAGACCCGGAAGTGTTTGGCCGGCCGGCCAATTGCGGCGCATCCTTGGGGAGAAGGACCGGAAGTCCCACCCCCGCAGCCCGAGAGAGGAAGTCGGGAGCTGCCTGCCGGGGCTCCCATGTGAAGGGAGAGCCCCGGGGAGAGAGAAAAGAAGAGCCCCGAGGAGCGGGAGCTCTACGGTGACCCTACGACGGAGTCCCCAGCGAGGCTCTCACAGGTGAGAGAGCCCCGCCTGCCGTCATGAGCAGTACCCGGCCCCCAGGAGCGGGACCGGGTGAACAGGAGGGGGCTGCCTCGTCGGAGAGCCAGCGCGACGTCGGAGCCTCCGTCCTCGAGCCCAGTGAGTGTGGACGGGAAGGGGGGAAAGCTCCAGACAGGCTCGTAGCGCCTGAGAGGCCGCTTTGTTCTTAGAGCCCACAAGGCTCCTCCAGCACCCTGGGACATTGTAGTTGTTTAGCCCACAAAGGGCTCCGGGGGCATATTTTGTTGTTGAGCCACGAGAGGCTCAAGCCGCCACAGTTGTTCCCGGGTCCCCCGTGAGGTACCCCCCCTCCCCCCGCTTCCCTAGTGAGGTGGCATATTTATTTCATGAGCCCAGAAGAGGCCCTTGAGTGCCACTGTTATTTAGAGCCACGGAGGCTCAGAGGGGGCATTTTGTTGCGCAAAGAGCCCAGCGAGGCTCAAAGGGGCCAGTCATTTGTTTAGAGCCACGAAGCTCTTGGGGGACACAAGTGCTTTGTGCAGAGCCTGGGAGGCTCCAACGTTGTCCCCCCATTGTCTTCACAGCTGCCCAGCACTTCGTGGGCAGCTACCATGTTTAGGCCCCTGACACTGGGACACAGGGTGTCCTAGCCCCAACAAGGCCAGTTGGCCTAGGGACAGTCACAGGTGGTGGCTCATGTGAGTTTTGCGCACTGTGTGATTTACTTGATAAGGTGATTTCTGCGCAATTGTTATTTCCTACACCTCTGAATGTTTTTAGGCATCATGTGTTTTCCTTCCTTACACCTCTGAATGCATGTTATGCAACATGTGTTATGTGCTTACACCCCTGCAGGTATTGTGATACTTAGGTGGTTGTTCTCCTAGTACAGGTGGTGCTAGTGAGGTCCTGGTTACCAGTAGTTACTGGTTGTGTGCTACAGTGATTTTACATTCTATGTGCTATGTTCTAAAAGTGTTACTTCTAAAAGTGCTGATTCCTGACAGTGGTCCAGGTGGCCCTGTCTTGTACATATCCCCTGTAAATTCTGCCCGTGCCTGTTGGCACATTGTAAAGTGTGTGTTTTTATCTAATGTGTTTTGGTGTAATACAAAGGCTATTTTTATATAACCTTGTGTGGAGTTTCCTTTGTGGTGGGCCTTGGGTGTTGTTGCTGGGGTGCGTGTGCAAATACTTAACTCACATCGCCTCCAAGTTTAGCCTTGCTGCTCGTGCCACGTTACCTAGAGGGTGAGCAGGGGTTATCTTTGCGTGTAACTCCCTTGCCCTGACTTAGGAGTGGTGGTCTCTGACTGACTTTGGCGCAAGCCCTGGCCAGCCAGGGAGCCCATTTCTAACAGTGACTATTGGTCTGAATTTACCAAAGCAACAGCGACCTTTAACAATCGCGCACACTGCATTGTAGGATTTTTTATCCACATCGTAATGTTGTGCAAATCTGTCCATGTAGATTACACATGTGTATTGTTCGAGAGGCAGAATTTCGATTGGCAGAGGATATTCTGGTTCGTATTCTAGATCTTCCAGTTTTTTTCATTTTTGGGTCAAAATAGTATTTCACGTCTTCTGCAGCAAGAGAATTTTCCCATTGTATCCATTTTGGATCTAATGCCACAGCATTCAAATTGCGTGGGCTTGTTAATGCCTCAAGGGTTGATTCTGCTGTTAAAACAGTTATCTTCCTGCCTTGGGCTTGGGCTCCTTCTTTTGCTACAGCAGTCTGAACCACCATTAGAATTTTTTCAGTAGAACTGAATTGCATTTCAGCTTGTGTGTACAAGTGAGATTTGTAAGCTATTGGTACCGTTTCTCCCTCATTATAGTTTAAGTACGTGAATCCACATCTTCCTGGGAAGACTCGGATTAGAAGGTTGCGTACGTTTTCGCGAGTTTGCAATTTTGTTTTAGTTTACATGTCTGTTTGTAATGATCTTAAAATTTCTGTGTGTTTCTGAGTCCAATTTATTGGTTTGAAATCAGGTTTTATTAATTCATAGAGAGGTTTAACCCTCTCTGCATAATTTAGAATGTATGTTCTTCCGAAATTCAGGAAACCTAGTATTGGTTGTAACCCTCAGCTGCAAACCCAAGTATTATGGTGTTCACTCTTTTCAAGTGTGTTTCCAGGAGGAGGCACACAGGGGAGAGGAGGCACGGAGGGGAGAGGAGGAGGAACAGAGGGGAGAGGAGGAGGAACAGAGGGGAGAGGAGGAGGAACAGAGGGGAGAGGAGGAGACACAGAGGGGAGAGGAGGCACGGAGGGGAGAGGAGGAGGCACAGAGAGGAGAGGAGGAGGGACAGAGGGGAGAGGAGAAGGAACAGAGGAGAGAGGAGGAGGGACAGAGGGGAGAGGAGGAGGCACACAGGGGAGAGGAGGCACGGAGGGGAGAGGAGGAGGAACAGAGGGGAGAGGAGGAGGCACAGTGGGGAGAGGAGGCACGGAGGGGAGATGAGGCACGGAGGGGAGAGCACAGAGGGGAGAGGAGGAGGGACAGAGGGGAGAGGAGAAGGAACAGAGGAGAGAGGAGGAGGGACAGAGGGGAGAGGAGGAGGGACAGAGGGGAGAGGAGGAGGGACAGAGGGGAGAGGAGGAGGGACAGAGGGGAGAGGAGGAGGAGCAGAGGGGAGAGGAGGAGGGAAAGAGGGGCGAGGAGGCACGGAGGGGAGATGAGGCACGGAGGGGAGATGAGGCACGGAGGGGAGAGCACAGAGGGGAGAGGAGGAGGGACAGAGGGGAGAGGAGAAGGAACAGAGGAGAGAGGAGGAGGGACAGAGGGGAGAGGAGGAGGGACAGAGGGGAGAGGAGGAGGGACAGAGGGGAGAGGAGGAGGGACAGAGGGGAGAGGAGGAGGGACAGAGGGGAGAGGAGGAGGAGCAGAGGGGAGAGGAGGAGGGAAAGAGGGGCGAGGAGGCACGGAGGGGAGATGAGGCACGGAGGGGAGAGCACAGAGGGGAGAGGAGGAGGGACAGAGGGGAGAGGAGAAGGAACAGAGGAGAGAGGAGGAGGGACAGAGGGGAGAGGAGGAGGGACAGAGGGGAGAGGAGGAGGGACAGAGGGGAGAGGAGGAGGCACAGAGGGGAGAGGAGGAGGCACAGAGGAGGGGAGAGGAGGACAGAGGGGAGAGGAGGAGGCACACAGGGGAGAGGAGGAGGCACAGAGGAGAGAGGAGGAGGCACAGAGGGGAGAGGAGGCACAGAGGGGAGGGGAGGAGGGACAGAGGGGAGAGGAGGAGGAACAGAGGAGAGAGGAGGAGGCACAGAGGAGAGAGGAGGAGGCACAGAGGGGAGAGGAGGCACAGAGGGGAGGGGAGGAGGGACAGAGGGGAGAGGAGGAGGGACAGAGGAGAGAGGAGGAGGCACAGAGGAGAGAGGAGGAGGCACAGAGGGGAGAGGAGGAGGGACAGAGGGGAGAGGAGGAGGCACAGAGGAGGGGAGAGGAGGAGGCACAGAGGAGGGGAGAGGAGGAGGCACAGAGGAGGGGAGAGGAGGAGGGACAGAGGGGACAGGAGGAGGGACAGAGGGGAGAGGTGGAGGCACAGAGGGGCGAGGAGGAGGCACAGAGGGGAGAGGAGGAGGGACAGAGGGGAGAGGAGAAGGAACAGAGGAGGGAAGAGGAGGCACAGAGGAGGGAAGAGGAGGCACAGAGGGAAGAGGAGGAGGCACAGAGGGGAGAGGAGGAGGCACAGAGGGGAGAGGAGGCACAGAGGGGAGGGGAGGAGGGACAGAGGGGAGGGGAGGAGGGACAGAGGGGAGAGGAGGAGGCACAGAGGAGAGAGGAGGAGGCACAGAGGAGAGAGGAGGAGGAACAGAGGGGAGAGGAGGAGGCACAGAGGGGAAAGGAGGAGGCACAGAGGGGAAAGGAGGAGGCACAGAGGGAAGAGGAGGAGGCACAGAGGGGAGAGGAGGAGGCACAGAGGGGAGAGGAGGCACAGAGGGGAGGGGAGGAGGGACAGAGGGGAGAGGAGGAGGCACAGAGGGGAGATTAGGAACAGAGGAGAGAGGAGGAGGGACAAAGGGGAGAGGAGGAGGCACAGAGGGGAGAGGAGGAGGCACAGACGAGGGGAGAGGAGGAGGGACAGAGGGGAGAGGAGGAGGGACAGAGGGAAGGAGGAGGAGGCACACAGGGGAGAGGAGGAGGCACACAGGGGAGAGGAGGAGGCACAGAGGCGAGAGGAGGAGGAACAGAGGGGAGAGGAGGAGGAACAGAGGAGAGAGGAGGAGGGACAGACAGAGGGGAGAAGAGGAGGCACAGAGGGGAGAGGAGGAGGCACAGAGGAGGGGAGAGGAGGGACAGAGGGGAGAGGAGGAGGGACAGAGGGGAGAGGAGAAGGAACAGAGGAGAGAGGAGGAGGGACAGAGGGGAGAGGAGGAGGCACACAGGGGAGAGGAGGCACGGAGGGGAGAGGAGGAGGAACAGAGGGGAGAGGAGGCACGGAGGGGAGATGAGGCACGGAGGGGAGAGCACAGAGGGGAGAGGAGGAGGGACAGAGGGGAGAGGAGGAGGGACAGAGGGGAGAGGAGAAGGAGGGACAGAGGGGAGAGGAGGAGGGACAGAGGGGAGAGGAGGAGGGACAGAGGGGAGAGGAGGAGGAGCAGAGGGGAGAGGAGGAGGGAAAGAGGGGCGAGGAGGCACGGAGGGGAGATGAGGCACGGAGGGGAGATGAGGCACGGAGGGGAGATGAGGCACGGAGGGGAGAGCACAGAGGGGAGAGGAGGAGGGACAGAGGGGAGAGGAGAAGGAACAGAGGAGAGAGGAGGAGGGACAGAGGGGAGAGGAGGAGGGACAGAGGGGAGAGGAGGAGGGACAGAGGGGAGAGGAGGAGGGACAGAGGGGAGAGGAGGAGGAGCAGAGGGGAGAGGAGGAGGGAAAGAGGGGCGAGGAGGCACGGAGGGGAGATGAGGCACGGAGGGGAGATGAGGCACGGAGGGGAGAGCACAGAGGGGAGAGGAGGAGGGACAGAGGGGAGAGGAGAAGGAACAGAGGAGAGAGGAGGAGGGACAGAGGGGAGAGGAGGAGGGACAGAGGGGAGAGGAGGAGGGACAGAGGGGAGAGGAGGAGGGACAGAGGGGAGAGGAGGAGGAGCAGAGGGGAGAGGAGGAGGGAAAGAGGGGCGAGGAGGCACGGAGGGGAGATGAGGCACGGAGGGGAGATGAGGCACGGAGGGGAGATGAGGCACGGAGGGGAGAGCACAGAGGGGAGAGGAGGAGGGACAGAGGGGAGAGGAGAAGGAACAGAGGAGAGAGGAGGAGGGACAGAGGGGAGAGGAGGAGGGACAGAGGGGAGAGGAGGAGGGACAGAGGGGAGAGGAGGAGGCACAGAGGGGAGAGGAGGAGGCACAGAGGAGGGGAGAGGAGGACAGAGGGGAGAGGAGGAGGCACACAGGGGAGAGGAGGAGGCACAGAGGGGAGAGGAGGCACAGAGGGGAGGGGAGGAGGGACAGAGGGGAGAGGAGGAGGGACAGAGGAGAGAGGAGGAGGCACAGAGGGGAGAGGAGGAGGGACAGAGGGGAGAGGAGGAGGCACAAAGGAGGGGAGAGGAGGAGGCACAGAGGAGGGGAGAGGAGGAGGCACAGAGGAGGGGAGAGGAGGGACAGAGGGGAGAGGTGGAGGCACAGAGGGGCGAGGAGGAGGCACAGAGGGGAGAGGAGGAGGGACAGAGGGGAGAGGAGAAGGAACAGAGGAGGGAAGAGGAGGCACAGAGGAGGGAAGAGGAGGCACAGAGGGAAGAGGAGGAGGCACAGAGGGGAGAGGAGGAGGCACAGAGGGGAGAGGAGGCACAGAGGGGAGGGGAGGAGGGACAGAGGGGAGAGGAGGAGGCACAGAGGAGAGAGGAGGAGGCACAGAGGAGAGAGGAGGAGGAACAGAGGGGAGAGGAGGAGGCACAGAGGGGAAAGGAGGAGGCACAGAGGGAAGAGGAGGAGGCACAGAGGGGAGAGGAGGAGGCACAGAGGGGAGAGGAGGCACAGAGGGGAGGGGATGAGGGACAGAGGGGAGAGGAGGAGGCACAGAGGGGAGATTAGGAACAGAGGAGAGAGGAGGAGGGACAAAGGGGAGAGGAGGAGGCACAGAGGGGAGAGGAGGAGGCACAGACGAGGGGAGAGGAGGAGGGACAGAGGGGAGAGGAGGAGGGACAGAGGGGAGAGGAGGAGGGACAGAGGGAAGGAGGAGGAGGCACACAGGGGAGAGGAGGAGGCACACAGGGGAGAGGAGGAGGCACACAGGGGAGAGGAGGAGGAACAGAGGGGAGAGGAGGAGGCACAGAGAGGAGAGGAGGAGGGACAGAGGGAGAGGAGAAGGAACAGAGGAGAGAGGAGGAGGGACAGAGGGGAGAGGAGGAGGCACACAGGGGAGAGGAGGCACGGAGGGGAGAGGAGGAGGAACAGAGGGGAGAGGAGGCACGGAGGGGAGATGAGGCACGGAGGGGAGAGCACAGAGGGGAGAGGAGGAGGGACAGAGGGGAGAGGAGAAGGAACAGAGGAGAGAGGAGGAGGGACAGAGGGGAGAGGAGGAGGGACAGAGGGGAGAGGAGGAGGGACAGAGGGGAGAGGAGGAGGGACAGAGGGGAGAGGAGGAGGAGCAGAGGGGAGAGGAGGAGGGAAAGAGGGGCGAGGAGGCACGGAGGGGAGATGAGGCACGGAGGGGAGATGAGGTACGGAGGGGAGAGCACAGAGGGGAGAGGAGGAGGGACAGAGGGGAGAGGAGAAGGAACAGAGGAGAGAGGAGGAGGGACAGAGGGGAGAGGAGGAGGGACAGAGGGGAGAGGAGGAGGGACAGAGGGGAGAGGAGGAGGCACAGAGGGGAGAGGAGGAGGCACAGAGGAGGGGAGAGGAGGACAGAGGGGAGAGGAGGAGGCACAGAGGGGAGAGGAGGAGGGACAGAGGGGAGAGGAGGCACAGAGGGGAGGGGAGGAGGGACAGAGGGGAGAGGAGGAGGGACAGAGGAGAGAGGAGGAGGCACAGAGGAGAGAGGAGGAGGCACAGAGGGGAGAGGAGGCACAGAGGGGAGGGGAGGAGGGACAGAGGGGAGAGGAGGAGGGACAGAGGAGAGAGGAGGAGGCACAGAGGGGAGAGGAGGAACAGAGGAGAGAGGAGGAGGCACAGAGGGGAGAGGAGGAGGGACAGAGGGGAGAGGAGGAGGCACAGAGGAGGGGAGAGGAGGAGGGACAGAGGGGACAGGAGGAGGGACAGAGGGGAGAGGTGGAGGCACAGAGGGGCGAGGAGGAGGAACAGAGGGGAGAGGAGGAGGGACAGAGGGGAGAGGAGAAGGAACAGAGGAGGGAAGAGGAGGCACAGAGGAGGGAAGAGGAGGCACAGAGGGAAGAGGAGGAGGCACAGAGGGGAGAGGAGGAGGCACAGAGGGGAGAGGAGGTACAGAGGGGAGAGGAGGAGGAATAGAGGAGAGAGGAGGAGGCACAGAGGGAAGAGGAGGAGGCACAGAGGGAAGAGGAGGAGGCACAGAGAGAAGAGGAGGAGGCACAGAGGGGAGAGGAAGAGAGAGATAGGAGGAGGAACAGAGGGGAGAGGAGGAGGGACAGAGGGGAGAGGAGGAGGCACAGAGAGAAGAGGAGGAGGCACAGACGGGAGAGGAGGAGGAACAGAGGAGAGGGGAGGAGGCACAGAGGGAAGAGGAGGAGGCACAGAGGGAAGAGGAGGAGGCACAGAGGGGAGAGGAAGAGAGAGAGGAGGAGGCACAGAGGGGAGAGGAGGAGGAACAGAGGGGAGAGGAGGAGGGACAGAGGGGAGAGGAGGAGGAGGCACACAGGGGAGAGGAGGAGGAACAGAGGGGAGAGGAGGAGGCACAGAGGGAAGAGGAGGAGGCACAGAGGGGAGAGGAGGAGGCACAGAGGAGAGAGGAGGCACAGAGGGGAGGGGAGGAGGGACAGAGGGGAGAGGAGGAGGCACAGAGGGGAGATTAGGAACAGAGGAGAGAGGAGGAGGGACAAAGGGGAGAGGAGGAGGCACAGAGGGGAGAGGAGGAGGCACAGAGGGGAGAGGAGGAGGGACAGAGGCGAGAGGAGGAAGCACAGAGGCGAGAGGAGGAGGGACAGAGGGGAGAGGAGGAGGGACAGAGGCGAGAGGAGGAGGGACAGAGGGGAGAGGAGGAGGCACAGAGGGGAGAGGAGGAGGCACAGAGGGAAGAGGAGGAGGCACAGAGGGGAGAGGAGGAGGCACAGAGGGGAGAGGAGGCACAGAGGGGAGAGGAGGCACAGAGGGGAGGGGAGGAGGGACAGAGGGGAGAGGAGGAGGCACAGAGGGGAGATTAGGAACAGAGGAGAGAGGAGGAGGGACAAAGGGGAGAGGAGGAGGCACAGAGGGGAGAGGAGGAGGCACAGACGAGGGGAGAGGAGGAGGGACAGAGGGGAGAGGAGGAGGGACAGAGGGGAGAGGAGGAGGGACAGAGGGGAGAGGAGGAGGGACAGAGGGAAGGAGGAGGAGGCACACAGGGGAGAGGAGGAGGCACACAGGGGAGAGGAGGAGGCACAGAGGCGAGAAGAGGAGGAACAGAGGAGAGAGGAGGAGGAACAGAGGGGAGAGGAGGAGGCACAGAGGCGAGAGGAGGAGGCAGAGAGGTGAGAGGAGGAAGGACAGAGGGGAGAGGAGGAGGGACAGAGGGGAGAGTAGGAGGCACAGAGGGTAGAGGAGGAGGCACAGAGGAGGGGAGAGGAGGAGGGACAGAGGGGAGAGGAGGAGGGACAGAGGGGAGAGGAGGAGGGACAGAGGGGAGAGGAGGAGGGACAGAGGGGAGAGGAGGAGGCACAGAGGAGGAGGAGGCACAGAGGAGAGAGGAGGAGGGACAGACAGAGGGGAGAAGAGGAGGCACAGAGGGGAGAGGAGGAGGCACAGAGGAGGGGAGAGGAGGAGGGACAGAGGGGAGAGGAGGAGGGACAGAGGGGAGAGGAGGAGGGACAGAGGGGAGAGGAGGAGGCACAGAGGAGAGAGGAGGAGGAACAGAGGAGAGAGGAGGAGGGACAGAGGGGAGAGGAGGAGGAACAGAGGGGAGAGGAGGAGGCACAGAGGCGAGAGGAGGAGGGACAGAGGGGAGAGGAGGAGGGACAGAGGGGAGAGGAGGAGGGACAGAGGGAAGAGGAGGAGGCACAGAGGCGAGAGGAGGAGGGACAGAGGGGAGAGGAGGAGGCACAGAGGGGAGAGGAGGAGGCACAGAGGGAAGAGGAGGAGGCACAGAGGGGAGAGGAGGAGGCACAGAGGGGAGAGGAGGCACAGAGGGGAGGGGAGGAGGGACAGAGGGGAGAGGAGGAGGCACAGAGGGGAGATTAGGAACAGAGGAGAGAGGAGGAGGGACAAAGGGGAGAGGAGGAGGCACAGAGGGGAGAGGAGGAGGCACAGACGAGGGGAGAGGAGGAGGGACAGAGGGGAGAGGAGGAGGGACAGAGGGAAGGAGGAGGAGGCACACAGGGGAGAGGAGGAGGCACACAGGGGAGAGGAGGAGGCACAGAGGCGAGAGGAGGAGGAACAGAGGAGAGAGGAGGAGGAACAGAGGGGAGAGGAGGAGGCACAGAGGCGAGAGGAGGAGGCAGAGAGGCGAGAGGAGGAAGGACAGAGGGGAGAGGAGGAGGGACAGAGGGGAGAGTAGGAGGCACAGAGGGTAGAGGAGGAGGCACAGAGGAGGGGAGAGGAGGAGGGACAGAGGGGAGAGGAGGAGGCACAGAGGGGAGAGGAGGAGGCACAGAGGGGAGAGGAGGAGGCACAGAGGAGGAGGAGGAACAGAGGAGAGAGGAGGAGGGACAGACAGAGGGGAGAAGAGGAGGCACAGAGGGGAGAGGAGGAGGCACAGAGGAGGGGAGAGGAGGGACAGAGGGGAGAGGAGGAGGCACAGAGGAGGGGAGAGGAGGAGGCACAGAGGGGAGAGGAGGAGGGACAGAGGGGAGAGGAGGAGGCACAGAGGAGAGAGGAGGAGGAACAGAGGAGAGAGGAGGAGGGACAGAGGGGAGAGGAGGAGGCACAGAGGAGAGAGGAGGAGGAACAGAGGAGAGAGGAGGAGGGACAGGGGGAGAGGAGGAGGCACAGAGGAGAGAGGAGGAGGCACAGAGGAGGGGAGAGGAGGAGGGGCAGAGGGGAGAGGAGGAGGGACAGAGGGGAGGGTGAGGAGGCACACAGGGGAGAGGAGGAGGCACACAGGGGAGAGGAAGAGAGAGAGGAGGAGGCACACAGGAGAGAGGAGGAGGCACAGAGGAGAGAGGAGGAGGAACAGAGGAGAGAGGAGGAGGAACAGAGGAGAGAGGAGGAGGGACAGAGGGGAGAGGAGGAGGCACAGAGGAGGGGAGAGGAGGAGGGACAGACGGGAGAGGAGGAGGGACAGAGGGGAGGAGGAGGAGGCACACAGGGGAGAGGAGGAGGCACACAGGGGAGAGGAGGAGGCACAGAGGCGAGAGGAGGAGGAACAGAGGAGAGAGGAGGAGGAACAGAGGGGAGAGGAGGAGGCACAGAGGCGAGAGGAGGAGGCAGAGAGGCGATAGGAGGAGGCACAGAGGGGAGAGGAGGAGGAACAGAGAGGAGAAGAGGAGGCACAGAGGGGAGAGGAGGAGGCACAGAGGGGAGAGGAGGAACAGAGGGGAGAGGAGGAGGCACAGAGGAGGGGAGAGGAGGAGGGACAGAGGGGAGAGGAGGAGGGACAGAGGGGAGGAGGAGGAGGCACACAGGGGAGAGGAGGAGGCACACAGGGGAGAGGAGGAGGAACAGAGGAGAGAGGAGGAGGAACAGAGGGGAGAGGAGGAGGCAGAGAGGCGAGAGGAGGAGGCAGAGAGGCGAGAGGAAGAGGGACAGAGGGGAGAGGAGGAGGGACAGAGGGGAGAGGAGGAGGCACAGAGGGGAGAGGAGGAGGCACAGAGGGGAGAGGAGGAGGCACAGAGGAGGGGAGAGGAGGAGGAACAGAGGGGAGAGGAGGAGGCACACAGGGGAGAGTAAGAGAGAGAGGAGGAGGCAGAGAGGGGAGAGGAGGAGGGACAGAGGAGAGAGGAGGAGGCAGAGAGGCGAGAGGAGGAGGCACAGAGGGGAGAGGAGGAGGAACAGAGAGGAGAAGAGGAGGCACAGAGGGGAGAGGAGGAGGCACAGAGGAGAGAGGAGGAGGCACAGAGGGGAGAGGAGGAGGCACAGAGGGGAGAGGAGGAGGCACAGAGGGGAGAGGAGGAACAGAGGGGAGAGGAGGAGGCACAGAGGCGAGAGGGGGAGGCAGAGAGGCGAGAGGAAGAGGGACAGAGGGGAGAGGAGGAGGGACAGAGGGTAGAGGAGGAGGCACAGAGGGGAGAGGAGGAGGCATACAGGGGAGAGGAGGAGGCACAGAGGGGAGATGAGGAGGCACAGAGAAGAGGAGGAGGCACAGAGGGAAGAGGAGGAGGAGGCACAAAGGGGAGAGGAGGAGGCACAGAGGGGAGAGAAGGAGGCACAGAGGGAAGAGGAGGAGGAGGCACAGAGGGAAGAGGAGGAGGCACAGAGGGGAGAGGAGGAGGCACAGAGGGGAGAGGAAGAGAGAGAAGAGGAGGAACAGAGGAGAGGAGGAGGCACAGAGGGGAGAGGAGGAACAGAGGGGAGAGGAGGAACAGAGGGGAGAGGAGGAGGGACAGAGGAGAGAGGAGGAGGTGCAGAGGGTAGAGGAAGAGGCACAGCGAGAAGAGGAGGAGGTACAGAGGGGAGAGGGGGAGACACAGAGAGAAGAGGAGGGACAGAGGGGAGAGGAGGAGGCACAGAGGGGAGAGGAAGAGAGAGAAGAGGAGGAACAGAGGAGAGGAGGAAGAACAGAGGAGAGGATGAGGCACAGAGGGGAGAGGATGAGGCACAGAGGGGAGAGGATGAGGCACAGAGGGGAGAGGCAGGACAGAGGGGAGGGGAGAGTATGAGGTACAGAGGGGAGAGGAGGTACAGAGGGGAGAGGAGGTACAGAGGGGAGAGGAGGTACAGAGGGGAGAGGAGGCACAGAGGGGAGAGGAGGAGGCACAGAGGGGAGAGGAGGAGGCACAGAGGAAAGAGGAGGAACAGAGGGGAGAGGAGGAGGCGCAGAGGGGAGAGGAAGAGGCACAGAGAGAAGAGGAGGAGGTACAGGGGGGGAGAGGGGGAGACACAGAGAGAAGGGGAGGGACAGAGGGGAGAGGAGGAGGCACAGAGGGGAGAGGAGGAGGAGGTACAGAGAGAGGGGAAGGCACAGAGGGGAGAGGAAGAGAGAGAGGAGGAGGAACAGAGGAGAGGAGGAAGAACAGAGGAGAGGAGGAGGCACAGAGGGGAGAGGAGGAGGCACAGAGGGGAGAGGCAGCACAGAGGGGAGATGAGAGTATGAGGTACAGAGGGGAGAGGAGGTACAGAGGGGAGAGGAAGAACAGAGGGGAGAGGGGGAGGTACAGAGGGGAGAGGAGGAACAGAGGGGAGAGAAGGAGGTACAGAGGGGAGAGGAGGAGGTACAGAGGGGAGAGGAGGAGGTACCGGGAGAAGCGGATGTGGTACAGAGAGAGAAGGTGGTACAGAGAGAGGAGGAGGCACAGAGAGAAGAGGAGGTACAGAGAGAGGAGGAAGAGGTACAGAGAGAGGAAAAGGTACAGGGAGAGGAGGTCTGGAGAAAAGAAGTACAGGTAGGGGAGGAGGTACAGGAGGAGGAGACATAGGGAGAGGAAGAGGTAAAGCGAGAGGAGGAGAAACAGAGAGAAGAAGTCCAAGGAGAGTGTTGGACTTGGTCCTTCCTGCTGGGTCATCCCTAAACTTTTTGCCTTTTTCCTCCTATATTTCCTCTGACCTGTTTTTGTTGGTTTAATGACTCTGGGCATGTTAGCACTGCTAACCAGTGCTAAAGTGCATATGCTCTCTCTGTTGTAAATTGTTACATTGATTGGTGTCCATGTTTGGCTTATTTGGTTTACTGTCAGTCCCTAGTCAAGTGCACCAGGAGTGCCGGGGCTTGTAAATACAAATGCCCACAGAAGCGGCCTTTTAAAATGTGTCTAAGGTCTGCAATTGCAGAACCTGCGTGCAGTCTGGTACTGTCATGCTGACTGGGCAAGTGCACCCACTTGCCAGCCCCTAAAACTTCCCTTAACTTCATATTAGTCACCCCTATGGTAGGCCCAAGGGCAGGGTGCATTGTAAGTGTAAGGTAAGACATGCCCTGATGTGTGTGGCATTTCCTAATAGTGAATTACTGCCAAATTCGTTTTTCACTATTGTAAGGCTACCTGTCCCCTTTAGGCCAGATGGGCTGCTGGAATTATTACACTCTATAATCCCAGCAGGCTCGGGGAACATGGTAGAAAATAATGTTTAGTATGCCTGAAGTCAGAATAATAAAATACTTATTTTAGTAAAGTTTATTTTAATATCCTGTGTTTGCAAATGCTACCTTTAGAAAGTTAGCATTTGCTTGCCTAACCATTTCAGCCCGCCCCTGCTTGGAAGTGTATCTGACTGTCTGGGATGTGTGAGTGACAGAGCTGGGGGATGACAGGTGGTGAATGCAAGGATTACACCTTAGTGGGAGGTAGGAGTGCCCCTGGACTCTTAATCAGGCTGTGCTCTGCCACCACAATGCTGGCTCCGCCCCGTTGGGGGGCGACTGATGACTCAGCCTGCACCTGGCCCAGGAAGGGCGAAGCACCATCAACAAGGTACTCCTGGCTGCCCCTGTCACCACAATGCTGGCTCCGCCGCCCTGTGGAGCGTCTGATGTGCCTGCCCTCACACTGAAAGCAACAGCCAGAGTACAACCAACAAGTGCTCAGAGACTGAAAGGAATTATGCAGAGGCCCCCCTGGCCTGAAAAGACAAAGAAACTGGTGTATAAAAGTAGGAGCCCTGCTCCTTGTAAATTAGATCATGTTTGCGCAAAGAAGAAGCTCTGCCTGAAGAGGAGGACCCTGGAAGCTGCATGGAGAAGTACTGACTCTGACCACAAGAGACTGGACTGTGGTGGGTGCCTTGCTGCTGAAGGAGAGCAGGAGAGAAAGACTGAAAGACTTTGCTTACTTTCACCTTGTGCCAAACTTTTACAAAGATCTCCAAGGGCTTGCTGTGGAACTTGCCCCCTGAACTGCTCCCCAGGAACAGTCGGCGCTACCCCCCCCTGGAAGAGGAACTGCTGCTGAGGATTGTGTCCCTGCATCGCTGCCCCGGAAAGCTGAGTGCGCTTTGCCCCCATCGTGCCCTCTGACAAGCCTGCGCTGCCCCTGTCCTGCCAAGCACCGTGAGCTCCTGCCGCCGAGCCGCAGCTCGCACCGCAAAGGTCAGCGCCGCCTGACCCCAGCACCGTGACTGCCTCCCTGAGCCGAAGCTCCCAACGCAAAGCAGAGGACCCGTCCGGTCCAATCACCACGATCTGCTGGCCCCCGTCGGTGGAAAGTACAGAAAAGACGGACCAGAAGCGTGGGCTCGCCTTCCGCGAGAAGCCCTGCTGTAAGCGATCATCCAATCTGCTGCACCCCTCTCCAGGAACCCAGAACTCAGCACTTGTGAGCCTGTGTCCCCCGGAGCACCGCCAACCTGATGAGAAGCAACCCCGTGGCCCCCGCGTCACCCCGCCCGCCAGGACAGCACCACCCTGCCGGACGACAGCCTAGAGCCGTCCGACCCAAACCGCCAAGGAAAGTCAAGGTACTGTGCCTCACACGCAGTGCACGACTGCATTCTGAAAAGAACTGGGCGCTTTAAACAGAGAAAGGTACAGAGAAACAAGGAGGTAAAGTGAGAGGAGGTAGTACATGGAGAGGATAATTTACATGGAGAGGATAATTTACATGGAGAGGAGGAGGTACAGAGAGGGCGAGGTACAGGGCAAGGAGGAGGGACACATAGAGCGCAAATGCAAAAAGATTTTCACACTCAATGAAACAGAAGCTAAACCTACTACTATTACGCCAGTTACAGAAACACATTCATGCCGGGAAAGGAAACTCACTTAGAGTAAATAGTACAAAAAAAGTTTTCTTACCAAACATGCAACTACACAAACTGCAGAACCACCAGTGATGAAACCGCAACCTGGAACATCAGTCAGAAGAGCAAAAGCATTGTACTAGAATAAAAAGGAGCAATGAAACACTACAATCGCAATTGACAAGAAATAAAACTATTAACCTTATAACACACCATGTCACTACCCAAACGGCCAGCCTGCCACCAAGGGGGACAGAAACCCAGCCAAAGTAATTTATAACTGATACCCCCATCCCATTGGGGCAACCTTTACCCAAGGGACCACCACTAAACATAAATATGTACATATCTCTGGTGCTAGTGGGTTGTCTGCTATGATGGGCCTCAAAATCGTCCCGATCTGAACCGAGGGGGGCAGAAAATGGGCAATATGAAATGCCCCCATTTGGAAAAGACCCTTGCCCAAGGGGTCGCTTCCATTTATTAAAAAAAGAAATCCCTGGTTCTAGTGCGTTTTCTACCCCCCCCCATGGGGCAGTTAGGCCCTCAAAAGGGGGGGGGGGGGAGAGAAAACTGGCACAAGTATAAAAACTATCTGGGAGCGATACCCCCATTCACTTTTAATGAATATCCCAGGGTCTAGTGGGGTTTTCTGCCCCCACCTCTCAAGGGCAGAAAGACCAAAAAGCAGGCCTATCGGTCCCAAGGTGGGGGGGCAGAAAATGAGCAGCAGAAATCATCCCCTTTGGAAATGGCCCTTGCTTGAGGGGTCACTTCCATTTACAAAAACAGAAATCTCTGGTTCCAGTGGGTTTTTTCCGCCTCCCCCGGGGCCTATCCTTTATTCACACTTAGGTTATGGTTATTTGAATAAACTGCCAGACAATCTGTGCTCTCTTTGGAGACCAAAAGGCACGAGAGACATCAAAATTAAGTGATTGACATACATTAATACCCAGTTTAGGAAGGTGCTTATTAAACTTGATTATCTGTTCACGAAAATCAGTCCGATGTAAAGAGAATACAGGGGCAATAGAATACAGCCCTATTTTAAGCCATTTAGAACTGCAATATTGGAGGTGTATTCTGTCCTAAAACTGAGTAAAACGTTTAACCAGTTATCAGAGTATAGGCAGATCAGTTCTCTCAATAACAAATCCGGAATGACCAATGTAATAATTTTTGCCATAATAAAGGACAACCAACTTTGTCAAAAGCATTGCTAAAGTCGTCAAAAGCAACATAAAGTTGAGCTTTTCTCCCTTTTACATAGTATTCTGTAGTCATTACTAAGGCTAAGATATTATCTATTGTAGAACAACCCTCTCTAAAACTGCTCTGCTCCACATGAAGCAGATGTTTTCAATTGACCCAATCTGAAAGTCCTTGTAAGAGTCATTTGGAGAAGCATTTACCTATTACATCCAAAAGGGCACTCGATCGGTAGCTTTCATGCTTGTTCCAAACACCCATTTT
Organism: Lissotriton helveticus; assembly: GCF_964261635.1. Classification (NCBI taxonomy): domain Eukaryota; kingdom Metazoa; phylum Chordata; class Amphibia; order Caudata; family Salamandridae; genus Lissotriton; species Lissotriton helveticus. The sequence continues at coordinate 119,379,833 of NC_136057.1, read as the reverse complement.
GATTAATAGAATAATAATGCTTCCTTTTAAAGAGGATGAACCAGAGTTTAAAGCAGTGATCAAAGTGTTCATGTCTAGATCATTTACATAAATCCTATTAAGGTGAGATCTAATGATCTTATTACCATTGGAACCAATTTTTAAAAGATGATTTGACAACTTAAGACCAATAGTTAACTGACGATGGTTGCTTCTAACATGGGAACCTAATGTAATACTGTATATTAATTTAGAATCCAGGTGACGAATGAAGGTATGATCTAATTGGGACATAATGGTTCCACGCTGATGTGAAAAGATTTCAGATGGGGGAGGTAGGGGGGGGGACTTGAACCTGCCATTAATTAATGCTACATTTTATTCCAGTGGCCATTTGAGTGAAGGAGGAGCGTTCTTATCACTTCCGATAAAGAGTTGAGGAGATTATAATATTAAAACCTCCTACAATTAATAGAGTGGAATTCAGAAAAATATCTCTGCATTCAAGATGGCTTTCTGAAGAGCTAATAAATCATTCTTGAAGTCACAGGTGAGTGAGAAATAAACATTGCAAATAAGATACTCCACAAGACTATCTACTATATCTGTAACAGCACAATAAATCATCATCATGAAATTCAAGGAACAAAATCAATCTGGTAGACTGCCACCCTACAACTGATTTCAATGAGATTCACAGACCCCCTTTATCATGGCCATTTAAAGAGGGAATTCCTGGAACCTAGAATACTTTCAAGTCTTTCATTTCAAACTCTACAAGACCAAGTTTCCTACAGACACACAACAATAAATACATCAAAAAGAGAAACAAAATTTGGAAATTCAAACAAATTCAAACAAGTTTTTCAGACCAGCGAAGTTCCAGCTACAAAGAGACCAAAGGATATTCCTATCATCAGGCTGAGTCCTGAACCTTAGTGAGCCAAGACCAGGGAGCCTCAGGGTCTGCTCATCACAAGACAATATTTAAGTCTTTTGTTTCAACTTATTGTAGATATTTTTTACATTTTAGTTTCTTGGCCAGTTTATTTTTTATTCTCCACCATTTTGTGTGTTGTTTTTTATTTGGACTATTTTATCGATGAACTGACATAAGCTCCTTGTTTTACCTCCATTAGTATCTGACAAGACAGAATTTTGACCGGAAATATTGATTCTCATAGCAGACATAAAATATGTTGATGAATTCTTCTCCTGTGGCTGGTTAGAAACTATAAGTGAACAGACAAATCCTTTACACTTTCAGCTGTTTTAGCGCAAACTTGGCCAAATTGATGGTGTTGACCAATTGTGTTACCAAAACATACACCTAGGATAGTATTAACCTCAATTGGGATCTCCTAATGAGCTTTATGGCTTCCCACATCTGAGGTAAGAGCCTTCAACACAAGGAAGAGCATTGACAAAGCTTGTTCCTGGACTATAAGATGTTTATTAGTTAACTTTAGAATTGAAGATAAAACAGAATTCATAGCGGTCATCCATGCAGAAATTGAACCTTCAGACATATGTAGGTGGGTGATACTTATCACTTATCCCTGCTGTATGTGTAAATGTAGCCCTGAGTTCCATTATAGAGGCCTACCTCTATAGTAATTGATCTGTAGACGCTGAATCATCTGTCTCCTCGATGAAGCGGCTATCTATTGAGTCATCTAAAGAATGAGAGGCATTAAAAAGAGGCAAAGAGCCTGTTAGAGGCATAGTATGCCTAACTACACTTTCATGAACCCCTTCGATGCTGGCCCGTTTCCGCCGCTGTGCGGTAAACAAACGAACAGGGCGGGCCGTTACGAACCCCAGCCGTCATCCGCACACGAGCACCACGGAGCGTGCCGGCTGGAGTTCGTCACCAGCATGCAAGGGGTTAAGGGGTCACCTTATTTACAATCTCTCTTTCTCTGGAAGTCCTCAGGCAGTGGACAGAATCAAGCTGGGGACCCAGATCCTGATGAAAGTTTGAACTGAGAAAAAGTCAGTGTCTTTTGATCTACGTAAACCCGATGGGCTTTTTACGCTATTCAAAGGAGTAAAGTAATCCTGGATATATCATTTCTTCCTTGTCGGAAGAATCCCCTTGTTTTGCTCATCCGGACTGCGCATAAACACCATGGTTATCCACGACCAAAGGTTTCTTATATGTGATTTTTCTATTATACAGCTTCTTCATTAATATATTCGTCTTGATTTTGTGTGAACTCTCCAACAGTAGTAAAGTATCTTTTTTTTAAACCCTAAATCTCTCACTAAAAACAGGAATGACAAACTACTGCCGGGGCCACCTTATCAGAGGGATGTTGTTACAGGGGAATATATTCTTTCCAACCACACAGCAAACAAGCATTTGCAATGAAATCGGTCTCGCATTTGTAAAAGTTAGAGCTATTTACGTTGTAAATGACAATGCTTTTTACTTATATTTATGGAGTGGATGTATGTGGTTTGGTGTGGAGCGGAGGTATGCAGGTTGGATTGAAATTGTTAGTTATGGAATTGTGTGGCTTGTAATGGTGTGGTGGCAAGCAAGAAAACAAATAGAAATGCAATGGGCGGAGGTTCCCCACTAAACACTGATTACTTGATGCCTCGGAGAGAGACCTAAAAAGCACTCAGCACAGGTTAATGCCACAGTCCCCTATAGTCCCCCAAATCCCTACCACCTTACTGTAGGGGCAAAAACATAGGGGGAACTAAGAAACTTACAGCTAGATTCATCAAAGTCCCGTTTTATGAGTCTGTAATAGCGATTCATAAGGAATCGCTATTAAGGACTTGCAAAACGGGATTCATGTAGGAATTGCATAAAGAAATGCGATTCCTACATCTTCCTTATTTGCGATTAGCAATTTGCTAATCGCAAATAAGGATGCGATTTCAAGGATGCAGGGGTGTACAAAGGACACCCTGTAGCACCCCTGAAATGAAAATGTACACATGTGTTGCGCACACACATGTCCAAAGGACATGTGTGGGTGTAACATGCAACTTAGAAAAATGCACTGAAGTGCATTTTTCTAAGCTTTTGCTATTTACCACGAAGTGGTAAATAGCGGCCAAAAATTGCGAATTCGCAAATTAAAAATGGTTAATGAATTGCATTTAAGGAATCTCAAATAGAGATTCCTTAAATGCAATTCCTCGCAAAAATGCGAATTCTATAATAGCGATTTTTGCATTTGGGATGATGAATCCCAAATGTAAAAAATTGCACTCCCAAAGGGCCAGATTCCCAGAATCTGGCCCTTTGCGAGCCAATTTCGCGTTGATGAATCTAGCTGATGGTGAATACACGCTGATGGCCCCCACCTACTGGGTGGCGGGCACCCTTATATGGTTCCAGTATTCAAAGACACAGGTCAAGGACTTTTGTGGTAGGTTTTAAGTAACTTTCCTCTTGCCACTTCTCAGCTGATCACACAGATGAGGCTCACAAGACTGAGCATGAAAATAACACAAAAAAACAATTGTCCAAAAAAGACCATAAAACCACACGGTGCTCAATATCATGAAAAGGGGGGCTCAAGCTTACCTGCTACCTCCTTCAAATAAACCACTCAAGAGGTTTTTGAAAGTAGCTCACAGAAGTGTCTAAAGAGGGAGCCAGATTAAACATGGAGTGGCTACAAAGGAGTTTTCTCACTCTCGAGGTTCAGAGCTCCCAGGTATTGTGCACAGCCTTGCAACCCCACTCGACCTACCTTGCCCTCCAGATCTCCACTACTGGAGAGCCCACCCTGTCACAAGCCTGGTTCCCTGGGCTCCCCGATGGAAATGGACGCAGTGGAATATATCAGTCATGTCCAGAAATACTATCTCCATTCTTCTCACAAAATACTGCTTCCCCTAGGAGGTTTGGAAATAAAGGTGCAGTTTACTGGAAATCTGCAATGTACAACGTGAGACAATAGGGCTACTTGGCCTGACAAGGCCCTATAATGACATAAGCTATTCCAATAGTTCTGAGATACAGGGACATGACATGGTTACAGTTTCCCCTTTTCATGGGTGCATAATGAGTTTAATTCAATGTGCTTTGAGTAGAGTTTCAGTAGGAAACACCTGGGCTTACAAGAACTCGATAGAATATAACATGACCTTTCTTTATCGATTTCATCGTGCACATTTCCCCCCACATCCTGAGAAGTTGCAAGCACAAAGATTTTGGCAATGCCTTTATTTGTGCATGAGCGCTTGTGATCTGCAACACTTATAGCATCACAAGTGTCACCATCAGAATGATGCAAAGGATGGTTTCTAACACATACCCCAAGGGTAGACAACTCCCCCCTAGCCATACCCAGATGTTATTTGGGCTCCAATCAGGGCGACTTTGTATCTCTTGCAACTTCTTTGCATTCTTTTTATTAACTAGCCGCTCGTGTTTACTGGGGGAAGTGCAGGGAAGGTGAGTGCAACATTCTGTACCTTCAATTGCACAAACCCCCTCCTCCTTCGACCACCAGAAGGTAATCTAGAGCCGTTCTGTTCTGAAGCAACGTCTTGACATAGGCTATAGCTGCTCTGTCACCATTGCCAAGGCTATTGCGGTGGAATTCGCTATGACGTTTAGGATCTCAGTGTTTCTCCTTATCTCATCCAGGGCCACAGTACTGTACCTGGGGATCAAGGTGGTGAAGAATCTAGAAGTATCCGAGACAGCCCTCGCCTCATTTCTCACTCTAGGGAATAATCATCAAAAAGTCCTATGGCTTGCACACTATGCCTTGGATAGCACGTTTCAGTTCAGCCCAAAGGAAACAAGAGCACTTCCAACTCTCACATTAAATTTGCATGACCTCCTTGAGGGTGACGTTTGAGAAACAAAATGTCCGTCAAGGGTCAATACTCAAAAGGGGATGCATTCTCTCAACTTAAATCACATTTACTTTGTCCGACAAAAATGCTGGAAGCTCTGTCTCCTGGTCGCTCGTAGGTAAACCTTGGTCAGTCATTGCTGAGTGAGTTAGGTCTGTCATGTTGTGGTTAAAGGGGTGTTTAAACCTTTTGAGGCCTGTGAAAGCAGAGGAGAAGATGCCAGCACATTCCATCAGTCCATCTCCAACATTGAAAAAATACAGGCAAGTGTCATTAAAACAATTTGGCATCCTGATCAAAGCATCCTGCAAACGCAGCAAGAAGAAGAGTCAATGCCTGTCTGTTGTTCCCTGCAGTAGCATCTAGGAGTTGCCTCTGTAGGTTGCGCCATGATTTTGTACGCGGAGAGTTATCATAGTTAGGTCTAGCAATGACTCTCCATTCTGCTGCAAGAATGTATCCACCACCAGCCAGATGCCCAAAGCAATAAAGAACATGACAGGCCAGAGCCATAGAGGGATCTGGTTTGTAGGGAGCGAAGTCTGGTCAGCAGGGGCGCAGGTGGTCGCAATGAAAGGCTGTTGCGACACCATCCTGTGGCAAGGAAGCAGGTGTGCGTGGTGCCCTGGCGGGTGATGGGGCAGCAGTACAGGTGCCACTGGCAGATGCATCGGGCACCATTCTGGGCCTGACTGCAAGAGCACCATTACCCCACAAGAACCAATGGGTTTTCAGTGGGAGGGCGGACCCACGGGGCCAGTAACCGGACTTTGTGATGAGCAACATTTGGTAAGGTCCATGCAAGCGGGGCTGCGGGGTAGTCTTTCTTCTGTACACCTGCGCATACCCTGGGTTCCCAGTGTGGAGAGATCGAGAGTCCTCATCCGGACACTCAAGTAAGGCATCGCGCACGGATGTATGACATTACAACGCATGCTTTTACCACGCATGCTGTTACAAAGCAGTTTTTACAACGCATGCTGTTACAACGCATAGCGCTTTGGGGTGCTGGATAGTGAATAGTTTAATTTACTATTCCAACTCCAGTCCCCGTGGATAGTAGGGAAGGTGTTGGATAGTAAATTAAAACTATTCCCTATCCTAGAGTGCCCCCCAGTGCAATGCGTTGTAATGGTTTTCGTTGTAAAACCTGCATTGTAAAAGCTCTGCGATGTAAAAGTTTTGTTGTAAAGGATGTTTCCCATCGCGCACCTAAGAGCGGGAACCGTAGTGACACTCTATGCGCTTTCCTCTGTACTATAACACCGCTTCAATATTCAACTGAAGAGATAGCTTTACCAATGATACAGACAGGGGCGTTGGAAGGGAGCATCATGGGTTACCCCATGTCTCGTAAGGGCTTAGCTCAGGCTTCTCATAGTAGATTTCTCACAAGTACAATAAAGCTGGTGGTAGAGCACTGGCCCGTTTCAACTGTGTTACCGAGCATATCTTTGCTAACTTATCCTTTACTCCTCTCTTCCGTACTCGCTGTCGTGACGCAAGATCATAGATACAATGGAAACGCTGATTCGTTCCTAGGACTTTGCAAACTGCCTACACTACCACGGGCATGTAGTGTGTGCCTGGATCACTACTCCTCCAGCTCTGTATTGCAAGTCATGGGAAACACTCTCTAAGTAGCCACTTAGCAACAGTAATGCAACCCCCCTACAGAGGAGTATGCTTCTGGCCACCCAGTGAACAGGAAAACCACAGCCAACACGGAGGCAAGTTGTGTGAAGTCGACTTGGATTTGCCCAATGGGTCTCCAGGGAGAATGGTGCTCCCTTATCCAGGATCTAGTGAAAGGCTGGGGACACAGGACTGCAAATAGCTTTGGGCTACAGAGAAAAAGAAGGGCACATACCAGTGGTTTGCAGCAGCATGGATCATGCGCATTACCAACATGGGCTACTCAATTGTGCTGCCTGGTGAGGTGTGGCAGTTGAAATTGTGGTGCAATCACACACGCAGTGCTTCCTCTCCGTACCCCTGCAAGGGCTCTTTTACCTTGTTGCTTCATCCAAGCTTGTTTTTCACTTGCAGGGCTTGCTCCTGTAATTGAGACAAATGCTTTAGTGTTGGTGCAAAAAAATAGGTCCCTATTTACAACATTTAACATCAGCATTTTACATAAGGCAGCATTTTTAGCAGCAGACTCTGGAGTCATCATCCTCATGGTATTGGTTGGCTGCATACTTTACTGTGTCTTTTTACATGATCTTTTCTGGCAAATGCTGAGCTTTTAAGAGACTCCAACGGCCACATGCATCATTGTTGGTATATGCGATTCCTAAATTGCGAAAATTAAGGAATCGCAATTTAGAAATCGCAAATACCTATGCATTAAAAATTTGCATTTTGTTTTGCGATTCCTTATTTTTCCTTATTTGCGATTCACAATTTTGTGAATCGCAAATAAGGAATCCCTTTACATTGATTCCTATGGGCCTAGAGGCCCATAGGAATCAATTGGAAGGCATTCTCATTTTGCGATTCGCAATTAAGGAATCGTAAAATGAGAATGCAATTTCAAGGGTGCAGGGGGGGTCTAAAGGACCCCCCCTGCACCCCTGAAATTAAACTTTAAGTACATTTTTCACACACACATGCCCAAAGGGCATGTGTGTGTTCAAAATAAAACTTTCAAAAATGCACTTTTGTGCATTTTTGAAAGTTTTCACAAATTACCACGAAGGTTAACTTCATGGTAATTTACCACTTCCTATTTTCGATTTCGCAATAAAAAAAAAATCATGCATTGCATTTAAGAAAGTGCAAAATTGCGATTTCTTAAATGCAATTGCAATTTAAGAAATCGCAAATAAATTGCGATTTCTTAAATTGCGAAAATAGCAAAAAGCTTCATGCATCCCAAAAAAGGGATTTGCATTCGCAAACGGCCGAATTTTGCGATTCGCACCGTTTGCGAATGCAAAAACCCTTGATGTACTATACATCTTTCATAGAGGTCCGCACCGATGTCCGGAAACTCCCTTTCATCCAAGGGAGTTCAAAATCTCGCAGTACCCTAAACACATAATTTGTGTAAATTATACAGTAACAGCCTGTTCAAGGCATGTGTTACCTGGAGATAGATATGCTGTTCATATTTCTGCCATCTAGTGTTGAGCCCAAGTATGTGCAAATTATTTTTTTGGAAGAAGTCTTCCCCAACCAAGACGTTCGGAGACTCCGCCCATTGCTGGTGATGCACCTGGGCTTTGGCTCCAGTGTTAGATTGTTTTCTTTCTGCCGTCTACTTTGGACATGTGTTACCCAGCTCCCTCTTCTTTCTCATTCTGGAGAAGAGCGGTCCCTCAGGCCTACCCTTGACTGCGGGCCCCTCAACGTGTACATCCTGTCAGAACATTTTCATATGGTCACTTGCAGAATGTCATACCGCTACTGCAACATGACTACTACATGGCTGCCTCGACATATCAACTTCCACATCCCAATTCACCCAGCTCACCGTTGCAACCTCCAGTATGTGGTAAATGGCAAACATTATCAGTTTAAGGTACACATGGTTGGTGTCACCACTGCCCCCAGAGTGTTTACAACACCTGTGTAGCAAGGGCATCCACGTGTTTCCTTACCTGGACGACTGGCTGATCCAGGGCGCAATTCATCAGCAGTGCCTCTCACACACTCGTGCTACCATAAACCTCCTGCACAAACTGGGGTTCACCACCAATCCTACCAGGGCCCACCTTGAACACCTTCAAATGGATGGATGTCATTACATCACATACTAATACCACGCGTGCCATTACAATGCGGGTACGCAATGTCAATGACATCGCATGCCATTACATCGCATACTTTTACCACAAGTATGCCTTTACCATGCATGCCATTACAACGCAAAAGCATGCGTGGTAAAGCTATACTCGTAGTTAAAGTTTGCAAGGTAAGTGACATCCCTACACCTACACAACGCACTACTCCCACCCCTGCACTACCCCATACCGAAAAACACTACTACAATACAACACTACCCCTACGCTACACAACACACTACTCCCACCCCTACACTACCCTAAAACACTACTACACTACCCACACTACTCCCACCCCTACACTACCCTACGACACTACAACACTACCCACACTACTCCCACCCCTACACCACCCCTCGACACTACAACACTACCCACACTACTCCCACCCCTACACCACCCCTCGACACTACAACACTACCACACTACAATACTACTCAAGTAATATCAGAAGCAGATAGCAAAGAATTTCATAGGAAGGTAATTGTGCTGTGGTCATATGTTGAGGTTGTGAAGTTGGGGGGGGGGGTAGTGTGGGTAGTGTTGAAATGGGGAACAGCAATAAATAGAGGGGAGCTTTACACAAAGATTTCAGAAGCTTCAACAAGTCTTGAGACAGCTGCCACAGGGTGCAAACAAGGCAGGCGCATGGCCGAGACCAGGCCCACAGCAGAGAAATATAAGGCTACTGGTCTTTTCTCTGTAGCTTTTCACTATGGCTTTGTTCTGACACTTCAAAAGCAAAGCAAATCTATTCCATTCCATTCGTGAGAATGCATAATGAAACGTTTCTCATAGTCAGTGAGCCCCATGATAGGTGATAAAGTCAGAGCCTCTTTTCACTTTACAGATGTTTTGGCTTCATAGACCACTACAAGGGTTCAGGGGGTCTTTTCTAACAAATTCTTGCAATGGTCCACCCATGTCAGCATATCCCAGGACCCTCTGTCGACATTTCCCCGCCATTCCCAAAAGTGTGCATACCGGACACAGTCGTGGGCTAGGGCGAGTTGCGGCTAGGTCCAACACTTCCAGAGGACAAATGATGCTCCCCAGCAGAAATCTCATGGGCAAGATGTGGTACTCTGGGAAGGCAGGACTGTACCTTTTCCTTCACAGCCTTGTGCCTCTTAGCCATGTCAACGAGGGGCTAACCTGAGTCTGCCCTGCACTGGTCTAGTGTAACATAAGCCAACAGCACATCATCAGCATACTGCATCACTGTAAATCCATGGGGAAAAGCCAAGGTCTACAAATTCTTCTTTAAGGTTTGGGAAAAGTTAGAAGGAGACAGGAAATCCTTGTGGGCAGCAGGTTCATGAAACTTTGCCCTCAGATTGAAACGGTCTTCATGTTTGGAAAAGAAAGAAAGCTTAGCAAAGATCAGCCAAAGTTAATCACTGTGCGAAGAGAAGAGGAAGCAGCCGGGAGAAGTCTGGGGCTGGGATGCTGGAGCCCTGGAGGTGTGGCTGGGACAACAGCAAGCACAAGTAACATCACACCCTGTTGGCCCACTCCGGGTACCACTAAAGAGGACTGAACCTCTACCCTGTGTTCTAGGACAGCCGAGGGGTTCAACCTGTGAAATAAATACCCTTAGAGCCATATATCAGGTAGACCGTATAATGATGGGAAACACACGCCTGCCTCCTTGACACGGGCACCGTTCACTTGGCCCTCAAACCTCTTGCGTCTCGTGCTTCTCCATATATGAAGTCGGTATTTCTAATCAACGAATTACCTTTCATATCACAGATCGACTGTCCATGCCTGAAGGGCCTATCAGAGATAAACCCGCATTTTTGCTCAGCCCCACCTCTTCCACTAGCTCGCCAGGTAGGGCCATTCTTCGCTGCATAGAGGCTTGTAACCCAGTGGGGGATTTCCTAAATATACCCCAGAAACAAGAGAGCAAAGTACTCACTTTGTTGCAAGAGTAGGTGAATTGCGCTGAAGGACCAAACTAGTTGTTTTATCTCCGGACTTAATTAAATTGCTGTTACCACTCTGTGCTCGGCAGGAGCTAAAGAGGTAGAGTTCTGCATAAAGATGAATATTGAACACAGAAGAAACAACCCAGAATACCTCAGTGCCCCTCAAAACGATAGGTGTCAGAGGGTATCTGTCCGGTTAGAGCAGATCTGCTTTAAGAAGGGGGCTTAGTCTCAATTTCCCCAAAATGAATGGCGGAGAAGCTCAACGTGTCTGGTTCATAGAAGATCTCGGGGCGATTCACAATGTGAATATCCCAAGCTTTCCTGTTGTCCCAAACCTCGCTACCATTCTTTCCCGCATCCCAACCAGGGCCTTCCAACTCCTTCCCACCCCCCCCCCCATCCTCCTGGGGTCTCACTGTTCTACCCCTGTGACCACTCTCTGCCCTTTTTGCCATTTTAACAACCTACATTTTAATTCCACCTACTATTTCTTTTGGTCCTGTGATGCCACACACCGATTCACAACAGTTTATAATTACTCCAACTTCTTAGTCTGTTATTAAGTATTTAATTGATTTGTAATGTTCATCAACAATCCCTATACAAAGGCTGCCCCTCAGCTCCCAGAGACGTCTCTGTAGGACAGGTTACACCTAAGTACCTGTCCTAATAATCAGCCGGTGCCTGTCCCTTATTCTTCTTATGATTATATATCTTTGCCCGATCTTTTCTCACCAGACATTTCTCCAGGATCCCATTCAGCACGCATCCTTTGCTTCATTCAAGTCCCCATCAATCCTGGATCACTCTTGGCCAGGGCGCCTTTTCCACAAGTCTCTCGCTCTCTCTTTTTTCTCGGCGCTATCAAACTTAACAAGTGATTCACCCCGGTTTGATCGATTCACCTCCAATACTGAATCTGTTCTTGAAGTTGTGTCAGGTTCACCTGAATGTAGGTGAAATTGCTTCTTTATGCTCAGATAGGTCTGAGGGTGTTAAGGCACAAGGGGCCCGATGTAGGTAATTAGTATTTACCGATTCGTAAATACCGAATTTTACCGATTCGGTATTTACAAATCGGTAAATGCTATGTAGGTATTTTTACCGAATTAATTAATGAATCGGTAACATTCGGTAATTACCAAATCGGTATTTACCGATTCGGTAATTGCCATTGATTCCTATGGCCCTTGAGGCCCATAGGAACCAATGGCAATTACCGAATTGGTAAATACCGATTCTGTAAAATTACCGAATTGACAAGGGGTACAGGGTGTCACTTTGACACCCTGTTGCACCCCTGATTCAGGCTTGTGTGCCTTGTGGCACACATACATGCCCTATAGTGTTTGATGGTAAATAACGAATTCTTAAGGGCCTGTGGCACTGTTTTCAGTGCCACCTACATCCCACATTACAGATTCTGTAAATTTACCGATTCGGTAATTTACAGAATCGGTAAATTTACCGATTGGCAAATTTACAGAATCGGTCATTTTTAGGCCCCCTACATCTGAAACTACGAATACCGGTCGGTAACGGCCGAAATCGGCCGTTACCGACCGGTATCTGGCCACCTACATCTGGCCCTAAGGCCCTTATTAACACTTTTCCTGCTGACACTAACTCTGGAATTCTCAGATTTTCCAGGCGACAAATCTTTTGAGAAATTTGAGTAATCCACTGGGAAGATATTTTCTTTGAATCTTTCTGGTGACTAATGTTCAATCATTGTGTTAAATCAATATGTCCTGCAAATTAAGTAGGCCGCTGAGATTCAACCTGTTCTTCTTTAACCTCTTCTCCTAACCCATGATAAAGGACAGTCACCCGAGTTCTTTCAACACAGGTAGTTTCAGAAACCAGCTGACTCCACCAAGCCACCTCCAGCGTTCCTGGCAGAACATCGCTTAAAACCTCTTCTACAGAATTCTCCTATCCTGCTCATTCAACCAGTATCGTAAAAGCTGACAAAAGATCATAGACCTGCAAGCTGATGTCAGATTTGCCCTTTAACGGGGCTTCCTAAGCTAAGGCAGGACTAAACAGGAAATTAATCAAATGACTCACTTTATTTAGATGTTGATTAACTGTGCAGGACAAAACAATAAAAGGAAGAGAATCAGAAAACTCTCTTATAACTTCACTGGGCTCACAGGAGAGAGCAAGGTACAAGATTGGACTGCTTGGACACCTCCAGACCGTAACACTAAGGGATGTTTACTGGATTACTCTCAAGGCGCTATTGGTGAACTTTGTGACCATAGTCCGGGGAGGTGCCATAGTGCCATAGAACCTGCACAATGGGTGGCACTGTCATCCATCATGGAGAGGTGTTATGTTGTGTAATACATGTTATACACCTTTAACTGCGTTCATTCCACATTCCATTGTACAGTGTTCTTACTTATGTGTTCCAATGTAATTCAGTTGATGCTGACTGCTTACCTGTCAGGCTGTGTACCTGCTCTTCTCTACATTAAACATAATTCAACATACAAGGAGTAATTTCTTCAATACAACAAGTGGCGACGATCGGGATATATTTTTTTTAATATACCTTGAAACCGCATTATTATTTTTTTTTTAACTGATTCGACGGATTTATGAGCAGAGACGATGTTTGGTAGTGCTTTGACGGTGCATTGGGGACAACTAGTGTGGACGAGGAGCTAATTCCGGTGAGCGACGCATTTTCTGAAAGAAATTGTGGATTTTAAACAATTTACAGCGAGATTTTATAATCTAAAGTGGTGGCGCTCGAGCTTTGTGGATCTCACCGTTTGCATCCTTTGAATTGGACGCTGGATGTGCGACGATCTTCACGTCACTCTTCTTGTGACGCTTTCCGCACTCACAAGTTCCTCCCCGAAGGCTCGCTGCTTTGCTACCTACGTCAGACGTTCTTTGTGAACGTGGCGCGTCACGTGATGCGCGGCAGCCATTTTGAATTGGGCAGGCCTACCCGTACTTGCTAATGAACAGGAAGGATTGCATAGTACCGATTTTGACACCCACAGATCGGTTTTGAATAGCGGTTGAAGGTACTGTTCATAAACGCCTTGTGCTGTTATACTGGGATTATATTTTTACATTTTTTGAGGATTTTGGCATTTTTCTGGATTTCTGTGGTGAAGATTGGACAGTGTAAAAAGCAGATTTTTTTATTTTATTTAGTTTTGTGTTGTTCACTCTAACTGATACACGGAACAATTCCACCACAAGCATCTTTACTGGCAGCATTGTTATTTAGTTTCATTTCGACAAGCATCATTATTGACAGTACTGTTTTTTACCTTTCAACATGAGCCAACAAACATTTTCTTTAAGTAACCCTCAAGATTTCTGGTCTAAGGGTTCTGAACCAGATTTGAAATGGTTGGAGTGGAAAGATTACTTTTTAAATTATATCGAAACTGTAGACTCTGATGGTAAAATGTCAGCTGAGCAAAAGAAGCGTATTCTTTTACACTCTTTAGGTCCGCAAGGTCTTAAATGTTATAACCAGATGAATAAACCCATTGTTGGGGGTGGGGACAGTAATGTTTTCACTGTTGCTTTGTCTAATTTAGGTAAGTATTTTTCCCCAAAGGTCTGTATCGGCATTACGCAATACAAATTCTTCCAAAGGAAGCAGTCTAAAAGTGAATCTGTTGACAACTACGTTGGAGAATTAAAAAAAATGGAGAATAATTGCACTTTTGGGGGGTTACTGGAAGATTTGGTTCGTGATCAGGTCGTAATGCATGCTAATAACCCTGCCATTCAAGAACGTCTCTGGATGAATGGCGATGCTTGTTTAGATGACATTTTAGCCTTGGTTCGTAAAGCTGAAACGTCTAGCAGGTGTGCTAGTGCTTTGAAATCTGACAATTTAACAAAGATGTAATAGCTAAAGTTAATTCCAGTTCAAAAAAGAACAACAGCTTTAAACAAAAGAATGAAACATGGGCAAAGCCTAGGTATAGTGGTGAATCTCCCAAATGTTATAGGTGTGGGAGTTCTGAGCATCTGGCTTTTGCTAAGTCGTGTCCTGCTAAGAAGAGTAAATGTGGTGCTTTTGGACTGTATGGTCATTATACTAAAGCATGCTGAAGAAGGACCAAGACTGTTAAATGTATTCAAGAGGAGGTCGTCTCTGATGACAACGCTTCTAGTGGTGATGATCAGGCTTCTGAGTGTGCAGTGGTCTTAAAGAAGAAACTTCTTCTCAACATTCGTGATGGATGTTTACTGGTTGACAATAAGCCTGAATGCTGGATGCACATTGGAGGTGTGCGCATGAGGGTATATGCTGATTCTGGTTCGCCTTAAACAATTGTCAACGAAGATGTTTGGCTTAATACTTTTGTTGACAGGGTTGGTCCAAAATTATCTTCTCCTGATATTGACCCGGAGGGTTATAATGGTGGGAAGATTGATATTATTGGTTTTCGTTGGCTGAAATTTGAGTTTAAGAATCGCAAATCTTATGGCAAGTTGTATGTTTCTAAAAAAGGTCCATCGGTGTTGGGATGGAAAGATCAAGGGGAGTTGCATATAATTCTTGATCCCAATTCGGTGGAAAAGGTGTTGGTGATGGATGAAGGCACTAAGACTGGTGAAGAACTTTAAAAAAAAATTCCTTCTATGTTTCAGAAAAAAATTGGCAAATTAAAGGATTTTGAGCATAAGATAATTTTAAAAGATTCTGCAGTGCCAAAAATCCATAAGGTCAGAAGTGTGCCAATCGCTTTAAGAAAGGATGTTGCATCTGAACTTGATAGATTGGTCTCCTCTGACATAATTGAGCCAATTTAGGCATCTGCTTGGGTTTCTCCCTTAGTTGTTGTGAAACGTACATACGGAAAATTGACATTATGTGTGGATTTACGCCATCTAAATGATAATATTGTGGTGGATCAATTCCCTTGCCAAAAATTAATGAGATGTTAGCTTTACTTGATGGAGCTAGGTGGTTCACCACAATTGATTTATCTGCCGCATACCACGGGTTCCCTTGTCTAAAGACAGCAAGCAGTACACTGCTTTTATAACCCCCTCAAGGATGTTTTCAATTTAAGAGAATGCCTTTCGGCCTGGCTTCGGCTGCGGCTGTTTTCCAGCGCTTAATGCACAGGTTGTTTTCCACTGTAAAAAACACAAAGTTTTTCCAACATGATATTCTCATTTTTGGTAAAGACAAGGCAGAACATGACAATACTTTGGAAAAAGTTTTGAGTGTACTAGATGTAAAAGGTTTGACTGTAGAATATACTAAGTGTACATTTGCCAGCGATCATGTCACTTATTTAGGTCATGTCATTGATTGTGATGGTATCAGACCAAAACCTAATTTAATTGATACGATTAAGTGTGCTCCTTCTCCCAAAGGAAAGGATGATGTTAGATCTTTTATTGGCCTAGTCGAATTTTGTTCTAAATATATTCCAAATTTTGCAACCAGAACGTATAATATTAGACAACTGTTGAAAAACAAAGCTAAGTTTGTTTGGTCTATGGAATGTGAACAAGATTTTGAGGACATAAAAACCTGCATCACTAACATCGCTTCTTTAAGAAGTTTTAATCCTGAAGCGCAAACTATCATCACTACAGATGCCAGCATTAAAGGTTTAGGTTCTGTTTTTATCTCAAATTGGTTTGAATGGCAAAGAACAAATTGTGGCATACGCTTCCAGGTCACTATCGCCTACTGAGGAAAAATATTCTACCATTGAAAAAGAAACTTTAGCATGTGTGTGGGCGGTAAATCATTTCAGAGCTTTTGTGTGGGGTACAAAATTTATTTTACGCTGTGATCACAAGCCATTACTCAGGGTTCTAACCACTGAAGGAACTATCAATACTTCTGCAAGAGTTGCCAGACTTGCTATCAAGTTGCAGGATTTCTGTTATAAAATGGAATATTTACCAGGGAAAGAAAATTGTATAGCTGATTTTCTTTCTAGAATGCCAAAACAGCTTGAGGAATGTGAAGATGAATTGTGGAATTCTTTTCAGGTGGCTTATGTTCAGGATTTGGAAGGTGCAGGCATTTTGAAGGAGAAGTGGGACGATGAATATCTCAATGATGAGGAGTTAACTTTGGTGAAATCTCATCTAGCTGAGTTCTGGCCAAAGAAAGTGGATAGTAAACATCCGTTAAAGTCTTTTTGGGAGGTTAGATTTGATTTAAGTGTTTGAGATGGTAATATCTGGTTTGGTGAAAGAGTCATACCTCCAAAGACCTTGCGTTTGTCTATCATGGCTTTATGCCATGAGGGACATTATGGCATTGTCCGTTCTAAACGCACAGTTAAAACTTCATTTTGGTGGCCTGGTATGGATGTAGATATAGATAGATTTGTGAGGAATGGTAAATCATGTCAAGCTGCTGATAAATCTTTGGTTTTGTGTAAGCCTTCTATGGGTAATATGATTGCACCTAATTCTCCCTGGGAGCACACAGCTATTGACATTATGGGTCCCATTGGAAATGAGCAGAAGTACATTTAGGTGTTAATGGATTTGTTCTCAAGGTGGCCTTTTGTAAAAATTGTGAGTAGGGCTGATACGGATACTGTTTTGCAATTTTTAGATAAATCTTTCACTTTGGAAGGCATTCCTTCGGTTTTGTTAAGTGACAATGGTGTTCAGTTTATGTCAATTAAGGCCAAAGAGTACTTTAATAGATTGGGAATCAGGAATAAAACCACGGCTCTATATAACCCAAACAGCAATGGTATGGTTGAGCGTTTTAACCGGGTTATCAAAAACACCATCCAAATGTCAGGAAATAATAAAGATTGGGAAACTCAAGTTTTGAAAATGGTTTGGTCCTACAGAACTTCAATTTGTGAAGCTACAGGTTATCCTCTTTTGTACTTATGCGTGGTAGAAATCCACGAACAAAATTTACACCTGGATGGTTGTTCAAATCCAATGTGGTCAATTGGTCTGAAAATTTTGTTAAAGAAAAAAGTCAAGCTTCACATCTCAAGAGCAAAATTTGGTATGATACCAAGCATAATGTGAAGGATGTTGATTTTGTTGTTGGTCAGTGGGTAAGAGTTAGGAAACCTGGTAAATCTTCTAAGGAAGAAAGTCGTTTTTATGAACCTATGCAGGTTGTGGAAATTTTAAATAATTCTGTTCGCCTCACTAATGGACGTGTATGGAACCTTAAGAGGGTTGCTAAGTGTTCTCCTCCTCAAGTTTATTTCAAGAAATCCTCGGATTTGTTTGATTTGGAGGATTTGTTGTGTGCAAACTCTTCATTGCCACCTGATATTATTAATCAGGATGTAGTTTCTGATACCTCCAGTATTCCTGTACCTGATGTTTCAGGTTTGGTTAATTGTGATGAGCTTTCAGATTTGGCTGCTCCTAGTCCTTCAAGTCTTGCCAGTCAAGATGTGTCGAATGTTTTAAGGTACTCTAGACGTGAAAAAAGGCCTCCTGTATGCTTGGCTGATTATATTTCTGAAAGTTTTCCCTTATAAGAATCTTTGTTTCTTTCTCTCATTTATCTAATTATTTATTCACTTGTTTTTTTTTCCCTTTTTGCTCTATAAGGTGGGGGGTGATGTCGGTTACAAGTTTTTTGTTTTTTTTAAAATTATGTTCCAAGGGGGATGTGTTATGTTGTGTAATACATATTATACACCTTTAACTGCGTTCATTCCACATTCCACTGTACAGTGTTCTTACATATGTGTTCCAATGTAATTCAGTTGATGCTGACTGCTTACCTGTCAGGCTGTGTACCTGCTCTTCTCTACATTAAACATAATTCAACCTACAAGGAGTAATTTCTTCAATACAACAAGAGGGTGGTACTTTGGTCGCGTAGGCTTCAAGATTGCCAAAGGAAACAATGACTCCTCCCAGAGGTCACTGTGCTTCTGTTCACAGGATAATAGATGTTAAATGTGAAAGACATGTGCTTTAGAAGGTCACACCTGGAAGAAGAGAGGAAGATTTTCCACAAAGGTAGAGTATGATGTGGTAGAGGTAGACTGCGTGGAGTCTGATTGAAGATGTAGATTGCATTGGTGAGAATCAGCTAGGCAGCATTAAAAGTCCATAGTCAGAAGATCAATGGATAGCTATTTCAGTGCAGAGTACGGCGCATAATCTTGACGAAATGCATTGTGATGCATCCTCCCTTTCAAACCGCTGTCTTTTACATGCTTGAACCAGAAAGAGCCCTCAGAGGAAGAGTCTGAGGCGTCTTGGATTGGGAATTCCTAGAGCAGAGATCACCGTCTTGGTACAGACACTTTATAAGGTCAAGCTCCTCCGTCGTGTAACTCATGGCATCCTTGATCCCAAGAAGAAGCCTGAGTTTGACTTCCATATTCTATGTGGTAATGTGGAGGTAAGCCAGCTCTGTACCGTACGCTAACGCCTCCGAGCTCCTGCAGGTGAAGAGAAGAAACTCGCCAACTCTGTACCGTACGCTAACGCCTCCAAGATCCTGCAGGTGCAGAGAGGGAACTCGCCAGCTCTGTACCGTACGCTAACGCCTCTGAGCTCCTGCAGGTGCAGAGAGGGAACTTGCAAACTCTGTGCCGTACGCTAACACCTCCAAGATCCTGCAGGTGCAGAGAGGGAACTCGCCAGCTCTGTACCGTACCATAACGCCTCCGAGCTCCTGCAGGTGCAGAGATGGAACTTGCCAACTCTGTACCGTACGCCAACGCCTCCGAGCTCCTGCAGGTGCAGAGAGGAAACTCACCAGCTCTGTACTGTACACTAAAGCCTCCGAGCTCCTGCAGGTGCAGAGACGGAACTCGCCAGCTCTGTACCGTACGCTAACGCCTCCGAGCTCCTGCAGGTGCAGAGAGGGAACTTGCCAACTCTGTACCGTACGCTAACGCCTCCGAGCTCCTGCAGGTGCAGAGAGGGAACTTGCCAACTCTGTACCGTACGCTAACGCCTCCGAGCTCCTGCAGGTATAGAGAGGAAACTCGCCAGCTCTGTACCGTACGCTAACGCCTCCGAGCACCTGCAGGTGCAGAGAGAAAACTCACCAGCTCTGTACTGTACGCTAACGCCGCCGAGCTCCTGCAGGTGCAGAGAGGGAATTTGCCAACTCTGTACCGTACGCTAACGCCTCCGAGCTCCTGCAGGTGCAGAGAGGGAACTAGCCAACTCTGTACCGTACGCTAATGCCTCCGAGCCCCTGCAGGTGCAGAGAGGGAACTTCCGAACTCTGTACCGTACGCTAACGCCTCCAAGCTCCTGCAGGTGCAGAGAGGAAACTCACCAGTTCTGTACCATACGCTAACGCCTCCGAGCTCCTGCAGGTGCAGAGAGGAAACTCACCAACTCTGTACCGTATGCTAACGCCTCCGAGCACCTGCAGGTGCAGAGAGGAAACTCACCAGCTCTGTACCGTACGCTAACGCCTCCGAGCTCCTGCAGGTGCAGAGAGGAAACTCACCAGCTCTGTACCATACGCTAATGCCTCCGAGCTCCTGCAGGTGCAGAGAGGAAACTCGCCAGCTCTGTACCATACGCTAACGCCTCTGAGCTCCTGCAGGTGCAGAGAGGAAACTCGCCAGCTCTGTACCGTACGCTAACGCCTCCGAGCTCCTCAGGTGCAGGGACGAAACCCGCCAACTCTGTACCATACGCTAACGCCTCCGAGCGCCTGCAGGTGCAGAGAGGAAACTCGCCAGCTCTGTACCGTACGCTAACGCCTCCGAGCTCCTGCAGGTGCAGAGAGGAAACTCACCAGCTCTGTACTGTACGCTAACGCCTCCGAGCTCCTGCAGGTGCAGAGACGAAACTCGCCAACTCTGTACCGTACGCTAACGCCTCCAAGATCCTGCAGGTGCAGAGAGGGAACTCGCCAACTCTGTACGGTACACTAATGTCTCCCAGCTCCTGCAGGTGCAGAGAGGAAACTCGCCAACGCTGTACTGTACGCTAACGCCTCCGAGCTCCTGCTGGTGCAGAGAGGGAACTCGCCGGCTCTGTACCGTACGCTAACGCCTCCAAGCTCCTGCAGGTGCAGAGAGGAAACTCGCCAACTCTGTACCGTACGCTAACGCCTCCAAGCTCCTGCAGGTGCAGAGAGGAAACTCACCAACTCTGTACCGTATGCTAACGCCTCCGAGCTCCTGCAGGTGCAGAGAGGGAACTTGCCTACTCTACAGTACGATAACTCCTCTGAGCTCCTGCAGGTGCAGAGAGGGAACTTGCCAACTCTGTACCGTACGCTAACACCTCCAAGCTTCTGCAGGTGCAGAGAGGAAACTCGCCAACTCTGTACCGTATGCTAACGCCTCCGAGCTCCTGCAGGTGCACAGAGGAAACTTGCCAACTCTGTACCGTACGCTAACTCCTCAGAGCTCCTGCAGGTGCAGAGAGGGAACTTGCCTACTCTACCGTACGCTAACGCCTCCGAGCTCCTGCAGGTGCAGAGAGGGAACTTGCCAACTTTGTACCGTACGCTAATGCCTCCAAGCTCCTGCAGGTGCAGATAGGAAACTCGCCAACTCTGTACCGTACGTTAACGCCTTCGAGCTCCTGCAGGTGCAGAGAGGGAACTTGCCAACTCTGTACCGAACGCTAACGCCTCAGAGCTCCTGCCGGTACAGAGAGGGAACTTGCCTACTCTACCGTACGCTAACGCCTCCGAGCTCCTGCAGGTGCAGAGAGGGAACTTGCCAACTCTGTACTGTACGCTAACGCCTCTGAGCTCCTGCAGGTGCAGAGAGGAAACTTGCCAACTCTGTACCGTACGTTAACGCCTCCGAGCTCCTGCAGGTGCAGAGGGAACTTGCCAACTCTGTACCGTACGCTAACGCCTCCGAGCTCCTGCAGGTGCAGAGAGGGAACTTGCCAACTCGGTACCGTACACTAACGCCTCCGAGCTCCTGCAGGTGCAGAGAGGGAACTTGCCAACTCTGTACCGAACGCTAACGCCTCCGAGCTCCTGCCGGTACAGAGAGGGAACTTGCCTACTCTACCGTACGCTAACGCCTCCCAGCTCCTGCAGGTTCAGAGAAGGAACTTGCCAGCTCTGTACCGTACGCTAACGCCTCCAAGCTCCTGCAGGTGCAGAGAGGGAACTTGTCTACTCTACCGTACGCTAACGCCTCCGAGCTCCTGCAGGTGCAGAGAGGGAAATTGCCAACTCTGTACCGTACGCTAACGCCTCCGAGCTCCTGCAGGTGCAGAGAGGGAACTTGCCAACTCTGTACCATACGCTAACGCCTCCGAGCACCTGCAGGTGCAGAGAGGGACCTTGCCAACTCTGTACCGTACGCTAACGCCTCCGACCTCCTGCAGGTGCAGAGAGGGAACTTGCCAACTCTGTACCATACGCTAACGCCTCCGAGCTCCTGCAGGTGCAGAGAGGAAACTCGCCAACTCTGTACCGTACGCTAAAGCCTCCGAGCTCCTGCAGGTGCGGAGAGGGAACTCGCCAGCTCTGTACCGTACGCTAACGCCTCCGAGCTCCTGCAGATGCAGATATGTTGGACAGAACTAGAAGAGGTGTGGCACAGCGGCCAGAGTGCCTGACTCTGGACTCCGGACCACAGGGTTCACAGTTTGATCCCCGGCTCTTGCGGCAGGTTTGCCTGACACCATGTGACTCTGGGCAATAGCTCGCTAAATCTTCCCGACGGCTCCCAGCGCCTTGACACCTTCTGGTAATTGTGCGCTTTACAATACCTGGATTTCATTTCACTGAGCCAACAAACAGAAGACACTGCTCTGATCATGGCAAAGCTCACAACACTGCCCTGAAGAGCACAGCATACAAGACTTTCACTACTCAGAACACTGCAAGAACTCAAGTAAGTTCCAATCCTTTCCTCAAGGCTGGACACAAATGCAATGACTCTTCAGCTTGAAATGTTGCCTATAGTAGAGGGTAAGTCTAGTGGGAGGTTAAAGTTCACAGTGGTAATATATGCAGCAGAGCGCAATAACAACTCATTAGTGGCCTAATGCAGTCTGGACCCTGAAAATATCCTTTCCTCTGTCTGTGGAGTCAAATTCAGGCATTTATGTCCTTAATTTCATTGCTTCTTTGGCAGGTTAAAGAGGGGGGTTACCAGTTGTTCCTTACCTGGATGACATGCATGTAATATTGTAGCTCCCCTGCAATGCAAAAGTTAGGGATACTTTTGTGTCTCTTCCCAGGTATGGCGTCTGGCGTTCAATGGAGATTTAGTCCTTGTAGGCAAGCGATCAGCTGCCTTGATGTCATGTTTCTGGAAGTTAGATGTTTCTGATTGGGTTTGTCATCATTCTCATGCTGTGCAACTCCCATACCTGTCGTGCCCATAAATGGGGAAGATCAAGTGCTGGCACTATGTTGGGTTCTATTCTGTTGGATGATTGTGAAACGTTCACCAGATCTCTTTGATATTTATTATTTTTTACGTCAAACATAGGCTTAATGAAGGGTGATGGATAGTGTAGATAATGTGAAAAAATATTACTGACAATCTTTTTGAACTCTAAAACTCTGCCAAGTCTATTAACACACCCTAATGACAAAGAGCTTCTTGTGGTTAACCTATTCCAATAATATTTTTTCTAGCCCCTTAGCTTTACTGATATAATCATTTTCTTTGTATATTTCCTATGAATACAGAGGAGGACATGGCTATATTGGTGTTTTGTTCAGCACAAATGAGGCCTTCTCCCAGTCAGGTTTCCTAGGTGCTACGTTTTTTTTATTTGCGAGTGCAGGCATCTCACAAAAAGAGAAGGACTGGTCTCACACAACACCTGGTGTACTGCGTTATCATTGACCAGTCCTTGCCCCCTATAAACTTGGTTTGATAGAGGGCGGGCATGCACCTGACGACAGGGATGCACTTCTAAACTAAGTGGGGGCCCTTACAGACAAAAAGTGAGTTTAAAAAGCTATTATAGATGTCAAATTATTTTTATATTGGTGGCATCTAAATGGTAATTAAAATAAGGTGCTCTGTGTGTTGGGGATTTTATTGTGCCCCCTCGAAGTCATGGTGGTCGACATGTTTCTGCCAAATGGCCCAGTAGGGTCCGTGGCATTCATCAAGACCTTGTGAAATAACTGCAGGCTCCACTCCACAGACTGTAGTGAGAGGGTTCCACTGTGTGGGGTGATCGTGGTCACACTCCATTCTAATACCATTTTATTATCAAGAAAACTGAAGCTTGTCCTATATCTAAATTATAACTGACATCATCCTACTTTTGACACTTCCTGAATTGCGATATTTAGATTGAAATTACAGATAATTGTTCAAACAAAAAAGTCCCTTCCAAAACTAAATCAGCTTGCCTATCCTGTAGGGAAACTGAACTACAAAAATAAAACATCCCTCTAACCAAGTTATTACACCAAGTTCCCAGAACATGCAAACCTAAAGAAATATAACTTTCTGAGGATTAGGATTGACAAGAGAGGTTTTAGAATTGTGCTGGATGATGTAGTGTTCTGTTGACTTTCCAACCTTGTTTGTTTAGTAGTGTCTTTTTGAAGTAGCTGCTTAGTAATAGAATGCATTATGCGAGCCTTTCGCCGTGCCAAAGGATGCTGTTGCCAGGGACGCATTCTAACTATTGGTCCCTGTGTACCGGACGGGACATGAGTCCTCTAGGGGAGCATTAGAGCTAATGGTCAATGGTTTGACCTTTGTTCTGTTCCTTCTTCCCTCCCGACTCCTCCTGATGACCCTTGATAATTTTTCTCTTTTTGCTGGACCGCCTGAAATATATGTATGTATTATATAATTGTCCAAGCCTAATCACTGTTAAAATGTAATCCTGTGTGAATGTATTATTTGTATATATAGAACGCTAACCACTAGTATATGTAGTAGACCTTTGTACTTACTACCATTCCTATGTGATTTTAGAGTTTATCTGTTTGTATCGCTTCCTTGAGTGACTTTACAGCTTTTACCTGTGAATTCTTTTCCTGTTTATCTCTTCTTTGAGTGACTTTACACCTTGTACTTTTGCAATTTTTTTCTGTTTGTGTCTCTTATGTAACTCATGTAATCCAAAGTCCTTATTTATCGCAACTGTTTTTTTTGTAAAGCGCGCTGACACCTTTGGGCAATGTTACCGCT
This sequence comes from Lissotriton helveticus, assembly GCF_964261635.1. Lineage (NCBI taxonomy): Eukaryota > Metazoa > Chordata > Amphibia > Caudata > Salamandridae > Lissotriton > Lissotriton helveticus. The sequence goes on along the minus strand of NC_136057.1, from coordinate 119,355,218 downwards.
ATATAAAATCGCATTACAAAAAAAATATATATATATTTGAAAAGATCTGGAGCGAAATGGAAGTAGGACTCACTGTCCAAGTGTGGTATATAAATAAATAATACCGGATCTAGGTTTTACTGGACAGAGCAATAACAGATAGCTCAATAAATAAGAGTCAAGATTCGAGGTAGTAGGAGTTTGCAGGTTTAATACAGCATAAAGGACAGGAACAGGACAACCTGCACGGGAACAGGATGGCAGCGCTGCCGGGGGCAGGATCAAGGGAAAGGAATCGGCGTAAGGGAATGGGTAACATTTAATAACAGTGCACAAGCATATATACTAAAACAGTTGCATTACAATACATATGATAGGCGGAGCAGTGGGTGTGGTCAATAGCAGTCGCGAAAGATAAGGGTGAAAGTAGGTGTAACAAGAGGCGTGTACATAGACATGTGATGTAAACGTAACAGAATATGTCATAAATGGGGCGGAAACATGGAGGGGGCTACCCAAGGAGCCGGGACCTCTAACCTAATGGTGCGCGCAAACTGACAATGACGTGTTACTAGGAGAAGCTGGGGGCTATGAACTCTGTGCTAGGAGCAGAGACTGAAGTCTGGAGAGTCAGGGTGACATGTACCTAAACCCTATCTAGTATCTAATGTTTAGAGGACATGTTGATATAAACTAAGAGTCAGGAGGGGAGAGGCTAACAGACTCTAAAACTGGAGCATGCATTATCCTACATGTAGTGCGTGATGAAGAATATTAAATGACCATTAAATGCAGTATTTCTCTTACATGGAGACGTAAAGGCTAGACGATGACGGAAACTATTGATGCGATTCAGTAGCTTAGGAATGCAGAGAAGGAGGGCTGGACTGATAACTAGAATCATAACATACTCTTGGCAGACTCGTAGGCAGAGCCAGGCCGAGCCGGGCACTGCGAGGCAGGAAGTAAGTGAAGGGTCGAGGATACAGGTGGGGGCTGTATCGCTCCTCAGCGAGGGTTCAGGAGACAGGAGCTGAATCTGATGTCCAGGCCCTTTTGAGGCCTAGAAACGGGGACTTTACAATGAAATAACGTGCACACTGAGAAACGTGGCAACGTAACTTTACATAGGCCTAATACTCGTAGCTTTCACGAGAACTGGAAACTGGCATACTAGAGATGGACACAACTGTAATTGCGTCTTTAATCAAACATGGGGAATACATATGCATATTAATCATGCACACATAGCATAAGATGGGGGACACGTAGGGACACAGAACATGGCAAAATTTACTTTTCCACATTCCCTCCTTGTCACTACGTTTCCATCAGGAAACATCAATATTCATGATACCATCTATCATTTCATACAGTATCATTTGTTCGTCTCGAATTTTCTTGGAACGGGATTTAGAACGGGACTTGGGACTAGGAATACAAGAGGTAGCACAAATGCCACAAATCGCAGGGCCACATTGTAAACAGAGGCAGCAACTGAATATGATCGCTACTGCAATACCTAGAAATGACAATACTTTCCATCCCCAGGCGGAAATTATATTCCAGAACCAACCGGACCATGTCCAGGTGCCTGGATCTTGGTGTAACATATGGGCAATTTTATGGAGTCTGGTAATAGCTGAATATACAGACGGCGCGTTATTAGGAATGAAAATGCAGCAACTAGATCCGATGACTCTACATGCCCCGCCCCTATCGGCCAGTATGACGTCATGGACGAGACGATTCTGGAGCACGACAATTCTCATAAAGGATTGCTCCTCGGTTAAATTACTTAGAGCAGAAGTAGTCTCAATCACTACTGCTTCAAGGGTTCTGGTTAATCTACGTATCAGTTTACTATTCACAACAGTACCTAAATAGGGGAAAACACCTTTATTGATATCTATGTATTGTTCTAGAGCAGTTTCAGTATAATCGACAATCGGGAGGTCTCTCTTGTGTCTAGTATGTACTAGGTGGGAATTCCTATGATAGTCAGGTGGTGCTAGAAAAACTGGTGGCAGTAGGAAGGCAATGTAACAGGTTCCCTCTCAATCGAGGGGCAGACGAACATATGCGGTCTGACCACAAACAAAATAAGAATGACGTGAAGCTTTAAAAATAGATTTCCTACTGTCACTATACTTGACAATAGTAGTACAATCACTATGTCCTACATGTACGGAACCATTATTTCGGACACATAATTCACCTTTGACTGGTAACACTGAAATAGCATGTAAGTCTGGAGTAGTATCAGACTGAACATTCAGGACCATAAAATTCGAAGAATAATTACCTAAATTATAAACTTCATTTTCTAGATCTAACCCTGTTCTGTGGGGGAGACCTTGCTTGTCTGGGAAACATGTACTGTTAAGAAAAGACATATCTGTTGAGGATGACATTAACGTGGACCATGCTCCACACGAACCATTATGTGAAAATGGATAAGGAAAGAGTGGCAGAACTCCCTTCGGTGTCTGGAAAGGGGGGAGTCGACCACACACCCAACAATTAGTGGCATTGCTGGTCTGGTGTGAATAATGTAACATGCGGATAAAAGAATTATTTCGCATAGCGAGACGATAAGAGAGTTCATGAGGAGGCAGATCACTAAACGTGTGTTCTACTGTAGCATTAGCAGACTTATTTACATGAGAAACTGGAAAATACAAATAAAAAGCATAACTGGTGCAGGTAGTCATAAGGCTGAAAAACAATATGAAACTTAGAAAAACGATACATCGGATTGAGTTTTGACTAACTCTCTCACTATGGGGGTCTATTTTATACATGTCAGAAACCGGTCTAACCGTTTCACCTAGGGGAGGACTTAGACAATCAAACTGGCTGACTTATTTTACTAGACCTTAGTTTTTGCTTATACTCCTGTTGCGGAGTTTTCTCTAACGGGGAGGGTTCAGTATCATTGTCTTTTGCGGGACAGTTCTTAAGAATAGTACTTTGGCAGTCTTTCAAATCCTCGGAAATGTTCTTAGAAACAGGCTTTAGTCCAAAAAATCTTTTCACATGTGACAGGTGGACCCAGCCCTTCCTGCCTTCCAGCTTGACGGCAGTACGGGTGGCCAAGAGGACCTGTCGGGGTTCCTTCCAGCGAGGCTCCAGCGGACTTGAACGATCAAAGTTCCGGACAAGAACCATGCATCCGGGAACGATGTCATGCGGTGCCACCTCGGTATTGTCTGGAAATGCGGCAGCAACCTGTGAACGACAAGAGTGTAGGGCAGACATCAAGGAAGCTAGGTAATCTGTCAGCATATTACTTGAAACATCGGTAATACTTCGAGGTCTAGGTGTACCCCACATGTTAGGGGGGCGGCCGAATACGACCTCATACGGGGACAGACCTGATCTGGAATGTGCGACCATGCGCATATAGAATAAAGCGACTGGCAGAGCTACTAGCCAGTCTACACCTTTCTCTTTACATACTTTGGCGATGCGGATTTTCAGGGTCTGATTATGTCTCTCTACTAGACCGGCTGCTTCTGGATGGCGTACGCAATGGAACCTCCACTGGTACCCTAACAAAAGGGAAACATGTTTCATCAACTCAGATGAGAATGGCTGGCCGTTATCAGAATATACGACTCTAGGGAGTCCGTAACGGGGGAAGAACTCACGAACCAACTGTTTGGCAGTGGTCGTGGCTGTGTAATCTGAAACTGGATATGCTTCTGTCCACCTGGACAAAGCGCATACAACTACAAGGACATACTTGAAACCTCGACATCGCTCCATCTGAATATAATCCATTTGGAGGACTTCAAAAGGGTGGTCAGGGGGCTGGAATCCACCTTGATCCACCGGGACACTTTTACCTGGATTAAACTGGCAACATATCATACAGGTACAGACTTTCTGCTTGGCTGCAGCTCGTAAATGCTTGTTGAACCAAATGTTCTGGATACTGTCTAACATAGCTTTTTCTCCTAAATGTGCTGGACTATGTGCGGTATTGATAATGACTTGAACCATAGAGTCGGGGAGAAACCATGTGGCTTTACCCTTCGTTACCCATCCCTGATCTGTCTGGACCCCTCCTTGTTCGGACCATTTCTTGATTTCATCGGGAGTAGCATGTAACTGGATATCTATGACATCTTGAGTAGGGTCCTTAACTGTCATACATGTAGTCGGATCTGGAGTATGTGTCTGTGTCGGATTAACTGAAATGTCTGGAGTCTGTGCTGTAAGCTTGGCTGTGCGATCTGCTAGATCATTACCTTGAGAAATAGTATCAGTAACTTTAGTATGTGCTTTGCACTTCATGATAGCAATAGATGTCGGTAAGTGTATGGCGTCTAACAGAGCCTGAATAAGGAGACCATGCTGAATCTTGGTTCCATGAGAAGTCATGAAACCTCTCTCCTGCCAGAGCACTCCAAAGTCGTGTACGACTCCAAATGCGTAGCGTGAATCTGTGTAAACATTTACTTTCAGGTTCTTGGCGTGTATGCAGGCTTGGGTCAGAGCAACTAGCTCTGCTGCTTGAGCAGACAGGGTGTCAATACGGTGTGTTTCTATAACTTCAGTGTCAGTAGTCACTGCATACGCGGCTACTAGTTCTCCTGTACTTGTTCTCATACATGAACCATCCACATAAAGTGTCAGGTCGGGATCTGGTAATGGGATGTCTGTCAGATCTTGTCTTGGCTTAGTCATAATATTAACTACTTCCACACAGTCGTGTGTGGCAGGATTCGAAATAACTGACGGTAACAGTGTAGCAGGATTTAGAACGTTGCAGCGTCTGATTTCTATGTGTGGCTGGAACAGTGTCAGTTCATAACCTGTTAAACGTGCAATTGTCAAGTGCTGAGTCTGTGTTCGGTTTAAAAGAACTTCCACGGAGTGTGGAACTTGTACTGTCAAGGAGTGTCCTAATACTATGGAATCACTTTGTCTGATAGCTAGTGCTGTGGCTGCAACTGACTTGAGGCACGCCGGCAGAGCCTGGGCTACAGGATCTAGTGTGCCCCATAAATAAGCACATGGCTTGTATTGTCCTGCTTGATCTTGTGTGAGAACAGATAATGCTGTACCTTCGCGTTCTGTGACGAAAAGTGTAAAAGGCTTACTGTAGTTCGGTGTAGCTAGAACAGGAGCTTGGCATAAAGCTTTCTTTAACTCATTGAAACTAAGTGTATGTTCAGATGTCCAAGGGAGGACAGTCGATACGGCTGCCTCCTGTGTCGTTAACTGTATCAGTGGCTTGGCTAGAAATGCATACTGAGGAATCCATTGTCTGCAATAAGAAGTAAGGCCGATAAAAGCACGTGCCTCCTTCTGGGTCTTGGGCTGAGGAAGACTCGCTATTAACTGAATACGGTCTGGTGTCAACTGCCTACCCCTCTTGGACAGTAAGTGGCCTAAATAGATCACTTGCTGGACACAGAATTGAAGCTTCGAAGGGGACACCTTATGCCCCATCTCGGCAAGGAAATACAAGACTGTAAGTGATGCTCGCTCGCAAGCACGTTCAGAACGGGCAGTGATCAGTAGATCATCGACATACTGGAGCAGGGCAGTGTCAGTTGGCAGGTGAATGTTGTCTAGTTGTCTTTTAAGTGCTTGACTGTAAATACTAGGACTTTCTGTGAAACCTTGAGGAGCTCGTGTGAACATATAGCTCCTTCCATTTAAACAAAATCCGAAAAGAAACTGGCTGTCTGGATGAATGGGGACACTGAAAAACGCGTTCTTGAGGTCTATGACTGTGAAAAATGAGGCTTCGGAATCAATAGCTGTCAATAGGGAAGAGATATCTGGGACAACTGGGTACTGGGGAATAATACATTTATTAAGTTCTCGAAGGTCAATCACTAATCGATATACTGGGGGTGCATTTGGATCAGTACGTTTCATGACTGGAATGATCGGAGAATTACATACATTGGAGTCGGTTTCTACAACTACTCCTTGAGCCATGAGCTCGTCAATAATTTTGGATAAGGCTGCTACAGCCTCAGGTGGCAATCTGTACTGTCTGATTCGTGGTAACACTACACCTGGTTTGAGAGTCACACGATGGGGTGTGATTTGCATATAACCTACATCAGTTGGACCTTGCGCCCATAGATGCTGTGGAACATTGGACAATCTCGGATCAAAATCTCGTAATACATAGTGACCCTTGAAGTCACGTAAAAACAGTCGTATTCCCTCTGGGGAACAGCAAATAACTGCACCTAATTCTTTCAGTGTTTTAATACCTAACAGATTTTCTGGACATGACTTCGTAAGTAATAGATCAGTAGTGCGGGACAATGGACCTACTTCTAGAGTAACTGGCTTAGATATCTCGTTTACAATAGGCTTTCCTGAAAATCCAAGGGAAACATTTCTAGAGCCTGAGAGCGGAGCCCCTGGAACCTCGGCGTGACTGATGGTCGTCCTACTTGCCCCTGTATCAATCAGAAACTTTCTGTCTTTCCCTAGTACTTGACTATGAACATAGGGACCCTCTTGATCTACAGGTATCTCGATGAGAGGCAAGCCTACCTCCCTCTCTAGGCTGTTTCATGAATACGGCTGATACTCTGGATACTCGGACTGTGCATACTGGCACATCTGTTGTGTAACATGCTGTGTTGCAGCAATAGGCTGCGGTGCTGTAACTATCTGCTGTGCATTCTGTGGCTGAGAAGTCTGTGAAACTTGTTCTTGTCTAGGCGGACGTGGTCTTTCTTTAGTCTTACCAGTAGCTATATTGTGTTTCAGAACTGCACACTCGTTTATAAAATGACCTGGCTGTTTACAATAATTGCATGTCCCTTTAACGGGAACTGCAGGATGACTGGCTTGATTCGTACCCCTCTTCTGACTGTCTTGAGGAACAGATTGTGCAACTAGTACTTTCATTTTCGTGTCTTTCATACGTTTTCTTTCATGATCTTGCTCTTCTCTGATTCTATTCTGGTGGTACTGGAGCATCTGTAACATCTGGGACGGGGTATTAGCTTGCCAGGTACTTTCGACTTTCAAAACTCGATTCTTAACTTGTGGACTTGAATTCTCGACTAATTTAGTAACAAAAAGATGAGGGTATGACTCGCTACTTGTCTTGAGGCCACTGTTAATACTAAAGCATTTCTCAAATCTAGAATAAAAATCACTAGTGTCTTCGTCTGGTTTCTGTTTACAGGCTGAGATTGCATCCCAGTCTTCCTTTTTAGTGGCTAATAATCTGGGCAAAACTTGTATTAATAGTTCTGGTAATTCTTTACATTTCTCTCCAAGACCGGTACCTGGTACTCGTATCTTATCTTCAGCTTCTAGAACTGCCCAATCGATCTTTTTCTCTCCCACCTCCCAATCTTTTTCCTTGAGTTTCTCGTATATCCCTGCGGGCAATAAGACTTTTAACATTTTAATTATATCTGGATACGTGTATTCTCCCATACGGAGCATGTCTTTTAATTCTCGGTGGAACCCTGCTGGATCTTTGTCATGACAGGGAATTAATTTCTTCATCTCTAAGAGTTCCATCTTTGTAATCGGGGTGTAAACAAACACTTGTTGCATTTCACCATCTGTTGTCCTGACTGGGTGTACTTCTCGTAACGGATTCTGTCTATCTATGTAAAACGGTTTACTTTCTGGAGGTGAGACATGAACAAAATGCGGGTTCAAGAACGTTCTATATTTGTGGCGCTGTTCTAGGATGACACTAATTAAATCGGTACCTAAACCTTTCCATCTATACTGGAGTAACTCGTTCAGGACATCGTGTAACGGACCTGGGTCAGAATGTTGACCCTCATACAGAGTAATGAGGTGCTGGATCATATACATACCCACCAGTCGTTGCTCGGCTGGGGGCAGTTTCAGAAACATTTGTGCCACTATTTCATCTGGAAAAGTGGTAGAATCAGTAGTCCATCGGACTGCTGATCGGACTAGTTCTTGTTCATGCATAGTACTTAACTCGCTATAACCGATTCGTGATTTCAGAATGTGATCGGTAGCTTGAAATACTTGTTCTAGAGAACCTTGTTCTGGTGCCGGATGAGGAACAGTTTTCTTGTAGTCTAGACGTGAATGTCGGTCTGGAAATCTAGTTCTTCCTACATACGCTATTCTGGCGGTATTCTCGTCCTCTACCTCTTCAGGAGAAGAGTCATTTTCTTTCTCGCTTACTTGTGCTGCTTTACGTTGTTCGTGTAACTTTATTATTTCTTTACGGATTTTCTTGTACATACTCTCTATACTACTGATAGTTCTGTGTTTACCCTCGGCTATATTATCACTCCACCTTGTCAGGATTCTCATTTCGGCCGGATCTTTAGTCGGGTAATCTTGTTCTCTTATTAAACAATTAATCAGAAACTTTAATATCATGAGCTGGATTTCAGCTTTCCTTTGAGACATGGCTTCGCCAATACTTTCTGGATCATTCCCTGTACGGATGAAACGATATATTCTGTCTAGATCTTCTTTCATATCCGGTAGGGTGTCCAAATACCCGGTCACCCGTCTTACACGGATGGAATATATAACTGTACTATCATCACCTGCGACTGGATCATAGCGGCATTCAGTAAGGGCTCGTCGGATATCTGCAACGGACTTAAATTTGGGCGTACGTTGTAACGCACATTCATGTAACTCGGCCAACGTTCTACGTTGGTGTGGTGGCGGGGTACCAGGAGGACCTCCTCCTGCGGCCCCTAAACTGGAATCGTCGACTGACACTCTTCGTGCTGGCAGAGTGGGAAATTGTAATGCAGGCTGGACCGGGGGTACCGTAACAGGTACTCCGGTGTCTGGAGGAACAGGAATTGCCTGATTTACAGGGACTGGCGGAACAGGATTTGCATATTCCGGGACTGTGTCGTCCAAATAGGACGAGATGAAAATATCAGCTGCGGTCGGTTTGTGACGTAGCTTGGTCGGAACTAAGGGTGGCGGAAAATTACTGGATGCCTCCGGGGTCGCTTTTGGCAAGCCCTCGGCAAGAAGAGGATACATACCCTTAATGAGGGCATTCCTCTGTCTGTCGGACTGTTCGGTTTTGACTCGTTCACCTATCTCGATTAATTCCCTTTCTTGGGCTCGTTCTAAGGATTCTCTACTTAGTTCTGACTTTCTGATTTCTTTTTCGGTTCTTTTATGAGATTCTTTGCGCCATAACTCGATGGCATCTTTCTGTGACTGTCTGGCTTTCTTTTTCCATAATGCTTCTTCTACTCGCATGATGCACTCGGCATCCCATGTGCCTGATACAGGCCATCTATACTTTTCTTCTAACTGTTTGGTATACTCTACCCATAAATCTAGATATAATATGGCACTTATGCCATGCTTCTGATACATAAAATGACCTGGACTGTCCCTAGGCGGGACAGGAACTGCTGCTTCTAACAGACCTTTTCTAGTTTTCAACTGACGTAGTTTAGAAAATAGCGGCATGACTGGACTGTAATCTAGACACAATACAATACACAATGAACACGATAATTACACCACTTTCGTACCACGACATTAAAAATACATGAAGAACATTTGAAATAACAGTTCGAACAGAATACTACCTGGAATACTGAAAACAGAATACATGAATTTTCTCGAGAACAGAACTGACTAGAACAGAAACTAGATGCACTGCTAAAACAGTACGAAACTTACCGGTCTCATAAAGAGACACGTCAGGACCCGCATCCACCGAAGTGGACACTTCGTTTTGGGATCTGTGTACCACCAAACCCCACGGACCAGAGACAATTAAATTGACCCTGTCTAGATACTACCCCAGCAACGGTACTCACCGGGCAGCAAGAACGGAAGGCCTCGGACTGGACTGGACTGCTTCGACGCCGGACGGACGAACTTCGGACTTCAGTTACAGGTGGGCCTCCGGATACCTCGGACCTTGGACTCTCGGCTTGGGCTCTGGTCGGGACTCGCCGCGTTCCTCCACCGCCTCGTCTGGATGCTGGACCGCCACCTCCGTCTCCTCCACGGGCCTGAGGGATACTTGAAGCAGAAATATCTGCACGTGCACGGTATGGTTCCGTCACGGCTGCAGAGGGTCAGGGGGCCGGCGTGGCTTCACCGGCGCGTGGGGAAAGGGCAAGTCCCTGTTCGGGCGCCATTATGTGGTATATAAATAAATAATACCGGATCTAGGTTTTACTGGACATAGCAATAACAGATAGCTCAATAAATAAGAGTCAAGATTCGAGGTAGTAGGAGTTTGCAGGTTTAATACAGCATAAAGGACAGGAACAGGACAACCTGCACGGGAACAGGATGGCAGCGCTGCCGGGGGCAGGATCAAGGGAAAGGAATCGGCATAAGGGAATGGGTAACATTTAATAACAGTGCACAAGCATATATACTAAAACAGTTGCATTACAATACATATGATAGGCGGAGCAGTGGGTGTGGTCAATAGCAGTCGCGAAAGATAAGGGTGAAAGTAGGTGTAACAAGAGGCGTGTACATAGACATGTGATGTAAACGTAACAGAATATGTCATAAATGGGGCGGAAACATGGAGGGGGCTACCCAAGGAGCCGGGACCTCTAACCTAATGGTGCGCGCAAACTGACAATGACGTGTTACTAGGAGAAGCTGGGGGCTATGAACTCTGTGCTAGGAGCAGAGACTGAAGTCTGGAGAGTCAGGATGACATGTACCTAAACCCTATCTAGTATCTAATGTTTAGAGGACATGTTGATATAAACTAAGAGTCAGGAGGGGAGAGGCTAACAGACTCTAAAACTGGAGCATGCATTATCCTACATGTAGTGCGTGATGAAGAATATTAAATGACCATTAAATGCAGTATTTCTCTTACATGGAGACGTAAAGGCTAGACGATGACGGAAACTATTGATGCGATTCAGTAGCTTAGGAATGCAGAGAAGGAGGGCTGGACTGATAACTAGAATCATAACATACTCTTGGCAGACTCGTAGGCAGAGCCAGGCCGAGCCGGGCACTGCGAGGCAGGAAGTAAGTGAAGGGTCGAGGATACAGGTGGGGGCTGTATCGCTCCTCAGCGAGGGTTCAGGAGACAGGAGCTGAATCTGATGTCCAGGCCCTTTTGAGGCCTAGAAACGGGGACTTTACAATGAAATAACGTGCACACTGAGAAACGTGGCAACGTAACTTTACATAGGCCTAATACTCGTAGCTTTCACGAGAACTGGAAACTGGCATACTAGAGATGGACACAACTGTAATTGCGTCTTTAATCAAACATGGGGAATACATATGCATATTAATCATGCACACATAGCATAAGATGGGGGACACGTAGGGACACAGAACATGGCAAAATTTACTTTTCCACACAAGACTGGACAGAGCAGGGTCAGTGCATGGTGAACATCAGAGCTGTCAGTGACTGAGACAGTATAGGGCGCGAGGAGCTCTGGAAGAACAATAGAGACACTGATTAATGTGTGAGACTGGACGGATGGGAGGAGCTTATACACACTTAAACCAGTCGTCATAATTTTTTATTTTTTTTGTAAATATGTTTTTATTGCAGGAAACAAATAGAATCACATTATTGGCACCTGGTGAGTGATCTAAAGCAATGTCGGCGATATTGGTATAATATCTATACACGGCCATTCAGCCCACAACCCGGGGGTCGGGCGGCATGTGCCACTAGTTTTCAGTGAATATCTCCCCGTTCTGTCAGTGTATAACAGGTGAAAAGAATAAGTCTTGTCTGCTTTTGCAAACAACCCAAAGGAAATACCCTCCCCTCCCCAAACAGTCCTACCCCCCCCCAGAGGAGTGAATTGTCTGTCTTGATGGTACAGATCTCTGATGCGTGATGGAAGCGAATGGCGCTCCCCTTCCTCTTTCCCCCTCCCTCCTCCCCTCTCGTCATCGGCAGTATATCGTACGGTCAAATAGTATGTGATAAGAGACTTAGTTCTTCTTATTGGGTATATTTCACCAATAGCATGTTATTGGGATCTAGGCTGTTCCTCATCGGCACTATCAGAATCAGTATGTATGTTATGGTCGCGCAGGGCCTGCACCAATGTCTCCCAGGCTTGCGCCGCCTCTAGAGCTCGCTCATCTCGTCGTCGCCTCGCCTGTTGGTATCTCAACGTGCTCTCACTCCCCGCCCACTTGAGAAGTTCATTGCGCCACTTAGTGCCTGTTGGACCAACTCGCGCTTTCCAGTGTCTGGTGATTTCTCGTTTGGCCAGGAGCAATCCTAAATCGATAAATTTGCTAGTAATCTTATTTTTGGGGGTATGTGAAAACCAATGTAGAATCCCTACTGCTGCATCCATCTGCAACGATCTCCCAGTCACTTCGGACAGCGTGTCTCCCACAAACAACCAGTAGGAGGTCAGCACAGGACAGGACCATAGCATGTGAAAAAGGTCCGCCCCGGATGTCCTGCATCTAGGGCAGGCTGCCGTCTCCAGGTCGAAATATTTCTGTAGTTTCTCCGGGGTCAAATAGGCTCTGTGCAATATATAGAAGTGGACCAGTTGGAATCGGGCACTACGCGTGCCCTTCCAGGCCCGACGTAGCAGCTGGGCCCACGTGGTCTCCGGGATTTCTTTCCCTATGTCAATTTCCCATCGGGTCTTAAGAACCGCTAGGGGAGTCAGTCTCTCATCGATCATCTTGGAATATAAGCATGACACTGCTTTAACCGTTCCCGCGGACATCATGACGTACTGGCACGCCGCCGACAGCTGTGGTTCTTCATGACCAGTTTTCCAGTGTGCCTGGAGTGCTCTTGTGACCGCCGCGTGGAGCAAGAAATCGCCTCGAGGGATGTCGTAGTGGTCCAGAAGCGCCTGGAAGGGCAGCAACGTCCCGTCCTCGTAGAGGTCACCTAGGGTCTGTACACCCACCTCCTCCCAAACTCCCAGTCGAGACCAGTCGCCGCCATGGGGCAATGCAGTGAGCATTCCCAGCGGGATCTCCGGGGCATAAGGTCGCGGCCTTCCCAGTTTGCGATGTACTCGGTTCCAGCACGAGCGTATGGTGCGTTCCTCCTGGGTGAGGTCCCTCAAATCGAGCCTCTGTTGCAGCGCAATATATGGTAAGACATGTCTGGGTATGCCACTGCCCCGTGTCTCTTCTGGGCCCCGAAACTCACGCGCCACCTCCTGGGTATAGGTCTGTAGCTGGGCAGCCAAATAGTACGTCTCAAAGTTGGGCGCCGCCAGCCCCCCCTCCGCCTTTGGTCACAATAAGGTCCTGAGCGCCACTCTGCGGAGGCCCGAGCCCCACAGGAACGCCACTATCATAGAGTCCAGGCCCTGGAAGCTAGATCTAGGGATCCAGATCGGAAGTGTCCGGAAGTAGTATAGTAGGCGGGGTAGTGCCACCATCTTCAGTAGTGCTATTCGTCCCTCCACTGAGAGGGTGTTCTGCTTGGGTTCTCAGATTAGATAGAACCAGCTCATCAGAGCCTTACTAATCCAGCCAGAACGTTACCCTCTGCCCCTCCCTAGGACCTATTCACAACAGGTATCTACCCCCTAAGGACAGGGAATTCCTAAGATGCATACCATGTACCTCCTATAATACTAGCAATCAGTGGCCTCGCGGTCCCATTCGAACCCAGACCTCTCTACCCAGACGGCAGTATCAGAATCAGCGATCTCGCGGTCCCATACGAACCCAGACCTCTCTACCCAGACGGCAGTATCAGAATCGGCGATCTCGCGGTTCCATACGAACCCAGACCTCTCTACCCAGACGGCAGTATCAGAATCGGCGATCTCGCGGTCCCATTCGAACCCAGACCTCTCTACCCAGACGGCAGTATCAGAATCGGCGGCCTCGCGGTCCCATTCGAACCCAGACCTCTCTACCCAGACGGCAGTATCAGAATCGGCGATCTCGCGGTCCCACACGAACCCAGATCTCTCTACCCAGACGGCAGTATCAGAATCGGCGGCCTCGCGGTCCCATTCGAACCCAGACCTCTCTACCCAGACGGCAGTATCAGAATCGGCGATCTCGCGGTCCCATACGAACCCAGATCTCTCTACCCAGACGGCAGTATCAGAATCGGCGATCTCGCGGTCCCACACGAACCCAGATCTCTCTACCCAGACGGCAGTATCAGAATCGGCGATCTCGCGGTCCCACACGAACCCAGATCTCTCTACCCAGACGACAGTATCAGAATCGGCGATCTCGCGGTCCCATACGAACCCAGATCTCTCTACCCAGACGGTAGTATCAGAATCGGCGATCTCGCGGTCCCATACGAACCCAGATCTCTCTACCCAGACGGCAGTATCAGAATCGGCGATCTCGCGGTCCCACACGAACCCAGACAACCTACCCAGACGGCAGCTTATCCTATGATTACCATTATATAGAGGGATCGATCTCACTATTCATCAGGGTTATAGAACTACAATGTCCCGGATCACACAACGGTTGCCAATTTAGATAATGTGCAGCGGGGTCGTTAATTCAAGGGGCTCCTCTCTCCCTTATTCACTTACCTGATCAGGGTTAGCATCTGTTCACATAGCAGCATCTGACTAGAAGAAGTTACCCTCTCATACAAGAACACACGGCACATGTCGGTTCACTAAGAACTGGGGTACTTTATTTCCCATTATACTAAACAAACATATAACACCATACTACAACACATAGCCTGCAAAGAAAAGTAAAAGATTAGGTTGTACGCTCTAATAAGAAAGGGTCGACATCACCTTATTAATATGCAGTCCACACTCAGCAGTCATCTAGGTTCCCCTCTCGTCTGGGCCTTGGCTCGTCTTGAAGTCACACCTCCGCAATCACGGGTACACGGCTGCACCGCTATGCGCTGTTCCCTTCACCCTTCTCCAAGCCCCTGGGACCTTCCTCTCATCGGCTACTCTCCTTCCCTGGCTGTTCTGCTAGGAGAGTATCTGTCTCTCGATTCTTCTCCGCTTTTAGAGTGGTGTCTTTCTTCCCTGGAATAAGTAATAGGTTTGCTACTAACGGCTAGATGCCGCCTACGAACTGACTGCACAACTATCTCGGGCTTTCACTAATATAGAAGCGTGTTTCTTCATGGAAAATTCCAGCCAGTAACCTGCCGCCCACCAAATTCTTGTACCTCCCCGTACCAAGGACACGTTCCCAGCCGGCCGGCCTGATGTTGTGTCTTCGGCATGAAGAAAAATACAATCCTTCGACAAGGGCCGGCCTGAACCGGTTCTCTCCAAGCGAACAACACCTCGTAACTAAAACATTACACTTGACCTAGAAGCATCCCAAGCTGCCGGGGCAGAAAGAAAGATGGAGTCTCTCCCGTTTGAGGCCTACCAGGCCCGAATTCAGCATAACTCCATGGAAAGTATGATAATACCCTAACTAAAGGACGGATTATCCCTGATACTAGCGAATCTATCCCCCAGCCTATAGGTATAAGCTCTAATCTAGGGAGGAGGATGCAGAATTATATCAAAGTGCCTCGTAAATAGGCTCTATCCACTACTCTGACCCTTGCACTGGAATGATAAGAGACTGAAGTCACCATCAATCACCTTTCCTCAAAATAGGGCCGGGAAAATCGAGCAGAACAGAGGGGTAGGGTGGACCAAAGGGACATGCTACCCTTCAGCGCCCGGATGCCTCTAGAGATGTTGCCCTCGAGTGTGTCAGCAGGGCGATGGTAAACATGCACCCCCAGGTACTTAAAACAAACAGGCTCCCATCGGATCTCTCTGTGAATGTCCGGCTGGGGACTATCGCTGTGGACCGGAAACAGACAGGTCTTAGCCCAGTTTACCCGGAGTCCCGACACCTCGCCAAAAGTCGTGAGCACTGAATCAGCTCCGGCCAGGGCCGTCCTAGCGTCTTCAAGGAAAAGCAGTAGGTCGTCAGCATATAGGGAAATGTACTGGTGACCCGACGCAGATTGCAACCCTCTGTAATGGGCCCCCGTGCGGATCGAAATAGCCAGCGGGTCTACTGCAAGGGCGAATAGCAATGGGGATAGCGAGCAGCCTTGTCTCGTGCCTCGTTCTACGGGGTATCGTTGAGAAATCAGCGGGCCCGATTTCACCCTAGCAACCGCCGAGGCATATAATACCGTGGTCCATCTCAGGAATCCCTCACCCAGGCCAAACCGCTCCAGGACCCTGTGGAGATAAATCCACTCCAGGCTGTCGAAGGCTTTCTCTAGGTCTATCGAAAGGATCATGGGATCGGGAGCATCTGTGTGATCACCCTCTAATAGTCGAAACAAGCGTCGGATGTTCATCGTAGTATTACGCCTGGGGATGAAGCCCGCCTGGTCGGTATGCACTAGAGAGCCCATGTGCTCCAGCAGTCGTGCGGCTAATATGCTGCTCAAGATCTTATAGTCGACTGTGAGCATTGAGAGTGGTCTATAAGATGCTGGCTCTGCGCCCTCGCGATCGGGTTTAAGTAGAGGTATCACCAGGGCCTCTCGCATCGAGCCCGGTAGGCGTCCCAAAGTCTTCGCTTCTTTGTAAACCCGCAGGAGTTTGGGGGCCAGGAGTTCTATGTATGCGGAATAAAACTCCACTGGGAGTCCATCAAGGCCCGGCGTTTTATTTCGCGCCATTTTCTTTATGGCGCTTCTGATCTCTCCCAGCTCCACATCTCGTCCCAGATCCTTCGCCTGTTCTGGTTCCAGAGTGGGGATCGGCAGATCGCGCAGGAAGGCGTCCGTCGGAGTGGTATCCGGCGGTAATCGACTGCGATACAGCAGCTTATAGTAACTCCAGAAGCAGTTAAGGATCTCGGGCTGAGTATATACCTTCCTGTTCTCCGCAGTCCGCATGGCCACAGTGGGCGAGGTACGTCTCGTTGGGTTGGCAAGCCAAGCCAGCAGCGTTCCCAATTTGTCGCCCTCAGCCAACGATCTAGTCAGGTAGGCTTTGTGGTCATAACTTCGCAGTCGCTCAACCTCTACAGCCACCGCCTCCTTTGCCGCCAAAGTCTGTTGTTGGAGCCCCGGGCGGCCAGGGCGGGTAATTTCCAGTTCGCGGAGGACTCGATCAGCTCTAGCCAGATCTTCTAGGAGTACTCGGCGTACCCCAACTCTCTGCGTTATACAATAGCCTCTAACCACAACCTTAAAGGCGTCCCATTCCGTGGCTCTCTCAGCAGTCGTGCCCTCGTTCATCTCAAAGTATCCCGTGCTCTTGTCTTCCAGGCCACTGCGGAACACCTGGTCCTCCAGCAGTTCGGGTCGCAATTTCCAGGTTGGCACACAGGGGGTACACTGGAGCCACCAGAGATCAATCAATAACGGATTGTGGTCGGAGATAGTCCTCGTCAGGTATTCAGATCGAACAGCTGAAGAAGCCACTTCCCCCGACTCCAGCAGGCCATCCAGTCGCACATGCAACTCGTGCATGCCGGAGAAATGGGAGTAGTCCCGGGTATGCGGGTGTTGGGCCCGCCAGATATCCGTCAGTCCCCACTTAGTCTGCCAGTCTAACCTGCCCCTGGCCACCCGATGGGTCGGGGAGTCCGGAAGGGGTGGATGAGATCTATCCAGGTTAACGTCGAGCACCGAATTAAAGTCGCCCCCTAACAGGATGGGCCCCGATAGGTAGCGGGCCAAGGAGCCCGATAACGCAGTCAGAAAGGCGAGCTGGTCCGTGTTAGGCGCGTAAATGCAGCAAATGTTCACATCTCTTCCCCCTAGTCTCCCTGCTATTGCTACGTATCTCCCCTCTGGATCCACAGTGTGACTATCTACCTGTAAGGGTACCCCCGCTTTTAGCCATATTAGCGCGCCTCTTGCATAAGCTGAGTACGTGGTGTTGTACACTTGCCCTCGCCATCTACGCTGTAGCGCTAGTCCCTCAGATTTGGTGAGGTGTGTTTCCTGCAGTAGTGCAATCTGTATACCTCTGCGCACTAGATAAGCGTGGACTTTATGTCGTCTGGTCATGGTGTGCAGACCCCGCACGTTCCAGGTGATGCATTTCAGAGTTGAGAGATCAGCCATTGTCCCATGTCGTGTCTTCCTGTCTCTCCAAACATACTACAGGCATGGGCAAGCACCCAGTTAAATCCGTACCGATGACGAGTTCCCCCCTCAACAACAATAAATCAACTTTCAAACATGAATCCCCCACCAACCCCCCCAGAACAGGTTCCAAATAGTACCATCTAGTCCCCATCCAAACTGTACCCGCAGAAAATCTCCCTCCTACTAACCTGACGGTAGCCACCGCAGGTGTGCCTTAAGGGCAATATGGGGGCCGAGCGTCGATGTGGGGTCTCCCCACTGCCAGCTGCATTGCGATCGAGCCCTATGTCATCAGGTTCTATACAGGGAATCCCCGCAACCCTCCACATAGTCAGTTAACGAACAGTTCCCCTGATGAGTCCCATCTCCCCCATTCACTTGCCCACCCCCAACCCCCCAATCAGAACTGGCTCACCCGAAAGTTTCATTGTTCATCAAGTAGGTCTTCCGCTGTCTCCGGGGTCACCACCGGGAGCTTCACGCTATCTGTTTCAGATCCCTCCGTGTCCGAGTGGCCCCCACTCTCTCCAGGCTCCGATTGTGCAGTCCCATGGTCTCCCTGAGGGCCAGATATGGAAGAGACCATTTCCAGCGCACCTCGCCGCTCCGCCTCTGTCTCTACCGTAGAGGGACGAGTAGTCCTGCCTCTGCGATGTCGGAACCTCTTAGGATTCCGCTGTAGTATGTCCTCCATCGTGGATTGGGAAGAGGTTCCAAAACCATCCTTGCCAGCCCTGTACAATTCAAGCCAACTACACGCATCGTCTGGGGTGTGAAAGAACTTGGTGGAGTCGTCTATGATGATGCCGGAAAGAGTAGGGAGTACTGGATGCCCTCAGCTCGTAGCTCTCGTTTGACGGCCAGGAAGGAGTACCGACGTCTCTGCGTCTCGTAAGTATAGTCCGGGAAAATGTTCACACAGCTGTTATCCACCTGATAAGGTCCCCCCTGCCTGGCGGCCTGCAGTAGGAAGTCTCTGTCGCGGAAATGGAGCAGCCGCGCCACCACCGGACGGGGGGGTCGGCCCTGCAGCGGCGGTTTGGCCGGCACTCTGTGTGCACGTTCCAATGTATAGAAGGGGGACAGCCCCTCCGGCGCCACCGTCGTCCGTAACCAATCTTCCAGAAACGCCACCATGTCCTCACCCTCAATTTTTTCCGGAAGGCCTACTATTCGAATGTTATTTCTCCTGTTGCGCCCTTCTGCATCTTCCGCCCGTTTCTCTAGGGCTTCTATTCGGGACAGAGCGTCCTTCACCGTGGCGTCCAAAGTTTTCTGCGCCGGTTCTAGGTGTCGCACTGAACCCTCTACCACCTTCACCCTGTCTGAGAGCTTACCGTGGTCAGCTCCAAGCAAACCCAGGCCCGTTGCAACTTGAGCGATGTCTTCTCGGAGGGCCGATCTAGTCTCAGTGATCGCCAGCAGGATTTTGTCAAGTTGCTCCTGAATATGTGGGTTCCCTGGTCCTTCAAGGTGTAGGCGCTCTTCGTTGTCAGGCGGCTCCACGTCGGAGGCGGTCTGGGTGCTTCCCTTAGGTCCCCTCGGTTTACCCATGGTTTTCAGGGTCTTCGGGAGGGTCTCAGCTGGGGCGGGGAACGGTCAAGCCGGGGGTCTCCGTCGACGCGGCACGGCCGCAAGAAACGGCGTCGCTCTGCAGTCTGTTCCACTGCGGCTACTAGCAGGCCCCCGAGGAGAGCAGGTCCCCAGTCGGCGGTCAAGATGAAGGTTCGCCGGTAGGTCAGTCCGGGACCAAAAGGCAGAGCGCAACGTCGGCGGTCCAGGTGCTCCCCACTTCTGCAATGTGCTGAGCAGATGTATGCTCCCAGCCCCAGTGTCAGGGGCAGGGGAGGTCCTGGATAGGCGCGGAGAAAGCTCTGGGAGCAGCGTGTCTTCAGAGTGCCCCCGGTCCCCACATCGTTAGCCGGCTCCTCAGTTGAGTATCACGGCACCACGCAGTGTGTCCATGCAGCATGGGGTGATGGGGGCGCTCCACAGATCCCAACAGCGGCGCCAGAGCGGTCCGCCCCTCACCAAGCCAGGGGTCAGAGCTAGAGCGGCGGGCCGCCGCGGCAACCTCTGCGCGGCAAGGAACGGGACGTTTCAGCTCCTCCTCACGCAGCACCTCATCAACGTCTTGCGGCAGCGGACCGGAGTCTTCCACGTCCGGCCGCCGGGCGTCTCCAGTCCCCCCAGGGGTCGTTCCTCATGGAAGCGGCATGGCGCCATGCATTGCGTCCTTGCCTCAGGGGGTGGCGAGGGCGCTCCACAGGTCTCCCCCAACGCCCCTGGAGCGGTCCGCTCTCCTTCAAGCTAGGAGCCAGATCCAGTGCCGCGGGCCCCCGCAGCAGCCTCCGAGCGGTAATGAACAGTCCGATTCACCCCTCCCCCACGCAGCTCCTCACCGACGTCTCACGGCAGCGGACCGGGGCCCAGCTCGTTCGGCCGCCGGGCATCTTCAGTCCCCCAAGGGGTCGTTAGGGGGCAGGCTGTATGGTGTCCCCCGGTGGGGGAAGGATCGCCTGTCTCGCTGGGGGTGTCGGGGGTGCCTGTCGTCTTCGGGTCCTCGGCCGTCTCCGATGCGGTCAGGATGAAGCGGGCGCCATCTTGGCCTCCGCCACGCAGTCCTCTCGATCCGTCCGTTCTCCAACTCAGAGACCGCCGCGAATCTCCAGCCGCGTTGATCAGTGTCTGGGTCACAGGCGACATCTTTGTGGGGTTCGGGTTTCCCAGGGAGCCCCCGGGATCAGGATTAGTGATGGCTCGATCGCGGAGCCGAGCTACTAGGCGACCTCCGCCATCGGCGCTCAAGCCACGCCCCCTAAACCAGTCATCATTATGTGACACCGGAGCAGACAGGGAGAGTTCAGAGAGTCATTGCAGCCAGTGGTTTCTATGGAAGACTGGAGAGGATGGGACGAGCTTAGGGGAAACAGAGACTATGGCCACTATGAGAGACTGGGGAGGTTGGGGGAGCCCAGGATACAAGTTAGACCCAGTGCCTGCCCTCTGCAGAGAAGAAGTAAAAAAAAAGAACTAATCTCCCCAAACCTCAACAAATCTTCTCTGTAAAACTCATCCTATTCTTCTTCAAAAATATCCTCGACTCTGCGACTCCTTTCAAACTTCTTTTACTTCTATGAATTCCTAAAGCGCTATTTTCAAGCTTTTCGCTCCTCTATCCACCCTCTATCCTATTCATCCAGCTAACAGGCTCACATGGCTATCACTCCCAATACAAATTTAAATTTCTCGCTACAAATTTACCACTAATCCATCCTTGGGTCCCGGAGTAGTATGCTACTCTCCGAAAAGCACTACAATGCCTCATCAGGGGTAGTAAGGACAGTATACATACAATTACAAATATCAAGCAGTAGGAGGCGTTTGGTTGATGGATATAAACCTCCTACATTCATGCAGTGAAAAAGAGAAGAGTTAGAGTAGCAAATCATTCTGATTGTGTTACTGTGATTCATAGTCATTGGTACATCCATACAACCCCTGTTTGTTCCACCACCTTTGCCTTCATTCCTCCCACCTATGAAAAGTTGAGAAGCGTGGCTCAATGGTTAGAGCGGCAGACCCTGATGCAGAGGTCTAGCCCGGGACCAGGGTTCAATTCCCCGCCTCGGCGGGTCTTGGGCTCAAAATCCCACGGACCTGATAATTCTCGCCTCGGTGTCTATTCTAATCATGGGTCCCCTCTCTGCAACTCTGGGCAATAGCTTGCTTAATCTCCACAACGGCCCCCACAACGCTAAGGATGCCTGGCCTCCACCTTGGAGGTGCCCAGAAGTGGACACCTCACAGGGAAAGCCAGGATGGGTTCCACAGCGGTATTCGTACAAGCGCCTTGAGACCCTTGCGGGTGAGTAGTGCGCTATACAAGTATCAATTTACATTTACATTTTACTTTGGGCCAATTTTGGCATTGATAAAGGCGCTGACTGACTGTCACTGATGCATAGTAACACTGAATATTGGGTGTTTGTTCTCCCAGGGATTTTAACTGAAGAAGTTTGAATGTTTTTTACCTTGTGATATCATTTTACTTCACACAGTCTTTTTTGTGCTTATTTGGTGTTTCCTTCGCAACCGTTTCATACGTGTGGAGTACACTTTTAATTAATTCAAGATTTGTTTTTTCACCCCAACAGGTTAAAGTACTGCAAGAAAGGAAAATGGATGAAACGCTAATAGTGTACAGATAACTTTTAAAATCTTGGAGGTAAATGCAACTTTCAGTGACAGTAATAGAGTCCCAGAAAAATCTTTGCTGACACCGACTACCCAAAGTCCAGAATTGGTGTTTTTGTCAGAAGAGCATAACATAGTTATGATATCAGTTGACTCTGAGTCCTCCACACCAGAACAGCAACATGTGACAAATGAATACAAAAACATTTAACTTGTACAGTAGTTCTAAAGTAATCATTAATATACATAGACGACCGCCCACAGTAATGAACTCAACTGTTCCCGAGAAAGGCAGTATAAATGTACAAAAAGCATGAAATTTTAAATGCTGGTTTTTTGGCGCATCGGAAGCTGATATTGGAGAAACAACACTTAAAGGTCAACCTCAACATAATGCAAAGACTTAATCTGTTCTACATGGGGCAACACTTCTAAATAGGCATCAGGCAGGCCAAAGAGGGTGAAGCCCATATAAATGTTCTGAATATGCCAAGGATGTCTTGCTAAAGGGACAACTGATGCAACATCAGAAACTCAATAAAAGGGAGAAACCAGATAGGTGATCCTAATGTGACAAGGCATTCAGAATAAATGGGAACCTAATTCAACATTGGAAAATCCACACAGAGGAGAAACCATATGAATGCACTGAATGGGACAAAACAATCGTACAAAAATACAAGCTAGTGCAACATCAGAAAATGCACGCTGGGGAGAAGCCAGATGAATGTACTGAAAGTGACAAGAAATGTGTTACCCAGGAAAGCCTAGCACAACATCAGAGAGTTTATACCAGAGAGAAACCATATGCCTGTAGTGAATGTGAGAAGACATTTATTAAAAAGACAGCCCTTATTCAACATCAAAAGGTTCACACTGAAGAGAAACCTTACAAATGCTCTGAATGTGAGAAGACATTTATTACTAAGACAGAACTAATCCGCCATAAAAAAATCCACACCGGAGAGAAACCCTATAAATGCAGTGAATGTGACAAGGCATGTATTACAATGGGACTGCTAAAGCGACATCAGAAAGTCCATACTGGGGTGAAACCATATGAATGTAGTGAATGTGACAAGGCATTTGGTAGTAAGGAACAGTTATTGCAGTGTCAGAAAATCCACACAGGGGAGAAACCATATGAATGTACTGACTGTGACAAGGCATTTGGTACAAAAAAACTGTTAATGCGGCATCAGAAAATCCACATAGGCAAGAAACCATATGAATGTACTGAATGTGACAAGGCTTTTGCACGAAAAGACACACTAGTAAGACATCAGAAAACCGACATAGAGGAGAAACCAAATAAAAGGAGTGAATGTGACATCCACACTGAAGAGAAGCCTGATAAATATACAGAATTTGACAAGACATTTACTACACTGATACTAAGACCACATAAATGTTCTGAATGTGGCATGGCATTCAAAGCAAAATATGTGTTGTCGGACCATGAAAAAATTCACACAGGAGAAAAACCATTCAGATGCACTGAGTGTAAAAAAGCTTTCTCAACAAATAGACTCCTAATGAGACATCAGAAAATCCACACTGGGGAAAAACCATATAAATGTTCTGAATGTAACCAAACATTCACAAGAATTGATTCTTTAAAGGTACATCATGCAGTTCACACAGGTTTAAAACTGCATAAATGTACTGAATGTCACAAGGCATTCAAGACAAGATGGGAGCTCACGGAACATCACAAAACCCACACGGGGATAAAACCATATGAATGTACTGAATGTGAAAAGGCATTCGGTACTAAGGGAAACCTAAGACAGCATCAGAAATTGCATGCAAGAGACAATGAACTGTTGTACTGAATGTGACAAAAATATTTTTTTCAAAGATTGGCTAATATACCACCAGAGAGGTTTCACAGGGGCCAAAGTGTATGAATGTACTGAATCTGATGAGGCGTTCTCTACAAAGGAGCATTTAATGCAACATCAGAGTGTCCGATTTAAGAGTCAGATTCAAATCATCATTACATGTTTGTTAAAACTAAACTTCTAGACACTGTCTTGAGATGTAAGGAGATGAGATAAAAGTTTCAAGTCTGTTTTGAGTAGTAGTTGTACGAGATCTTTACCAAATCTCAGAAAGGTTAAAAACTGTTGTGCAGTATTAATAAAGGGAAAATGAAATAGGATACTGGCTACACAAGGCCTACAATCAAAATGAGTCCACCTCAACCTAATTACTAGGATTGGTAATGGAAGTCGAATTAGCGCAAATGCTTCTATAAAATAATAACTCTACAGTTGTAAATACATGAATCTTTAATTGTTCTGTAACTAAAACCATACCAATGACAATTACAGACATATAAATATAAAATGCAGATCAACAGTTATTGATGGAATCTATAAAATACTCATCTGTTTTGCCAGTCCTTTTTGTTTCTATTATTTCAGTGCTCACGTTCAGTTGTGCTAGGCCTTAATCACAAAATTATGACCAAAGTGATCATATATATATGTCCAACAATCTTCGCACCTCCACACAGAGAGAATTTCAAAGCACCATAAAGAGCATAATATGCAGGCATTCTCTTTTAGAAGTGTTTATTTAGCACACCGTAGTGCAAAATAAAAAAGTATGGATGGTCTATGTGTTTTGGCTCTCCGCCTTCTACTGGACCATAGAGTTCCATCGTCTGGAGAGTCATTTAAAGTGCTAGAGTGCTTTTGATCCCTCATTACTTTCAATTACATTTCAGTTACTAGACTGCTAGCCTTCATATGTAAACAGTGGCAGGTTTGATTTGCCATTCAGTTTATTTTGTGTGGCAGAAAGTGCAGGTGCATACATTTCTTCATTTTTGATGGAAAGTTAGTTCATGATTTATACAACATAAAGTTTTACAGTATCTTAAAACTGGCTGACATTTCATAAGTCTAAACAACCATGAAGTTCATATATTTCTCTTTGCATTATGGAGGAGATTCTGTGACATAAAGTGACCTGTGCGTTTGAGTGTTCTGGGTAAAGGTATTAAAACCAGAAATATAAATACAATAAGAGTTCATATAAAATGTAGATCAACAATTATTGATGTTATCTATAAAATTGGTGTCAGTATTGGCAGCCATTTTTCTTTCTATTCATGTCAGTGCTCACCTTCAGTGGTGCTATGCCTTAATCACAGAAATATGACCAAAGTGATATATAACTAGTCACCAGTAGGTAGTTATAGTTAGGACCAATGTTCCCATAGGAAAAGTGATTTTTGTTTTGTCAATGTTGGCGTCGCTTGACGAATCTTCACAAACTTTTCAAAAAAGTCCCCTTTTTAGGTCACGCTGTAGCAATGCTTGTTTGGCGAGATTATAGTAAGGCTTTCAAAAGTGTACCCAAACTGCAGATTAGGTACAGTTCACGTGAGCCAGGCGCGTGCACATCACATCACACACCATTTGTTATCAGCTTGTGAGCCTCGGCATCAGACTTCAAAGGAATTCGCTCCCCCGCATCAGACTTCAAAGAAATGCGCTCCCTCGCCACAGCAATGCCGAGAGCTTGCTTCATTAGAAGGTTTTAAACAAAGACCAGTTCTGTTAAAAGCTGTGAAGTGCTTCCGGGGTGATTCACAAAACTACAAAACCCTGCACGACACTTCTCTTACAGTAAGGGCCTTGTTTTAGTTTGATATAATACGCATCTTAAATATTTTTGCAGGCAGTTGTCTAGCCTCTATTTTCACCCTGTTCCTTATAATTATTGGCAGTTTTCTGTAGTAGATTTCTACAGAGGAGTTTTGATGCAGACATGTACTGCACTCTACAAGTGCTTCTCTCCACTACTCGAACTTGCAGGTAAATGGTGGGCACAAGGTGCACTGGTTTTACACCAGGCCACCGTGTGTCCAGTCCACCCTGTGTCCACCCTTTACATGCGTCATGTTTCTTTCAGGCCATGTGTGTGCTGCTCATGTCTCCTTCTTTCGCACACAGACTCTTTCCCAGCAAACGTTACCCGTACTTCCTGCTCAGGCTGCCCTCAGTCCTGTGACAGCCTCACAAAGCCCTTCGGACATTCCACGCGATTTTCAATGGCGCTGCTACAAATCACATGCCACTGTAGGAAACCACATGCCTCTTAATCACAGAGATGCTTATGGGAGACAGGACAGTAATTGAGTTTGTACCCGCCATCCGCCTGATTTCAAATGGGCTCTGAGACAACTGTTAATGGACACTTTCAAATCAGCCAGGCCGTTATGTGACCCGCCACACGCACCACTTAGTGCCACATAATTATATGCTACTTAATTACACTGCACTCAATGTAACATACACTCCAAATACCACTCAGTGCCACATAGTTACATGCCACATAATTACACTGAACTCAATGCAACATGCACTCCAAATACCACTCAGTGCCACACAATTACAATCCACATAATTACAATGCACTCAATGCAACATACACTCCAAATACCACTCAGTGCCATATAATTACACACCACATAATTACACTGCACTTAACGCAACATACACTCCAAATACCACTCAGTGCCACATAATTACACGCCACATAATTACACTGAACTCAATGCAACATACACTCCAAATACCACTCAGTGCCACATAATTACACGCCACGTAATTACACTCTACTGAATACAACAAACACTCCAGACAATACCACTCAGTGCCACATAATTATATGCTACATAATTACACTGAGCTTAACGCAACATACACTCCAAATACCACTCACTGCCACATAATTACACGCCACGTAATTACACTGCACTCAATGCAACATACACTCCAAATACCACTGAGTGCTACATAATTATATGCTACATAATCACACTGCGCTTAACGTAACATACACTCCAAATACCACTCAGTCCCACATAATTACACGCCACATAATTACACAGCACTCAATGCAACATACACTCCAAATACCACTCAGTGCCTCATAATTACATGCCACATAATTACACTGCACTCAATGCAACATACACTCCAAATACCACTCAGTGCCACATAATAACACGCTACATAATCACACTGCGCTTAACGCAACATACATTCCAAATACCACTCAGTGCCACATAATAACACGCCACATAATTACACTGCACTCAATGCAACATACACTCCAAATACCACTCAGTGCCACATAAATACACGCCACATAATTATACTGCACTCAATGCAACATACACTCCAAATACCACTGAGTGCCACACAAATACACGCCACATAATTACACTGCCATCAATGCAACATACACTCCAAATACCACTCAGTGACACATAATTACACGCAACATAATTACACAGCTCTCAACGCAACATACACTCCAAATACCACTCAGTGCCACAAAGTTATATGCAACATAATTACACTGCACTCAATGCAACATACACTCCAATTAACACTCACTCAAATAACACTCACTGCCACATAATTACACACCACATAATTACACTCTACTGAATGCAACACACACTCCACACAATACCACTGAGTGCCCCTTAATTATATGCTACTAATTACACTGCACTCAATGCTACATACACTCCAAACAATACCACTCAGTGTCACATAATTACACGCCACACAAGTACACTCTACTGAATACAACATACACTCCATACAATACCACTCAGTGCCACGTAATTATATGCTACATAATTACACTGCGCTTAACTCAACATACACTCCAAATACCACTCAGTGCCACATAATTACACGCCACATAATTACACTGCACTCAATGCAACATTCACTCCAAATATCACTCAGTGCCACGTAATTACACGCCACATAATTACACTGCACTCAATGCAACATACACTCCAAATACCACTCAGTGGCACATCATTATATGCTACATAATTACACTGCGCTCAACGCAACATACGCTCCAAATACCACTCTATGCCACATAATTACACTCTACTGAATGCAACACACACTACACACAATACCACTCAGTGCCACACAATTATATGCTACATAATTACAATGAAACATACACTCCAAACAAAAACACTCAGTGCCACATAATTACACGCCACACAATTACACTCTACAGAATAAAACATACACTCCTCATAATACCCCTCAGTGCCACATAATTATATGCTACATAATTACACTGCTCTCAACGCAACATACACTCCAAAAATAGAATACCACTCAGTGCCACATAATTATATGCAACATATTTACACTGCGCTCAATGCAACATACACTCCAAATACTACTCAGTGCGACATAATTACATGCCACATAATTACTCTATCTATTTATCTATGTATCGCCTCACTCTGTCTACCGCCCTCACTCTATCTATCTATCTATCGCTCTCACTCTATCGCCCTCACTCTATCTATTGCCCTCACTCTATCGACCTCACTCTATCAATCTATCTATCTATCTATCTATCTATCTATCTATCTATCTATCTATCTATCTATCTATCTATCTATCTATCTATCTATCTATCTATCTATCTATCTATCTATCTATCTATCTATCTATCTATCTATCTATCTATCTATCTATCTATCTATCTATCTATCTACCTATCTATTGCCCTCACTCTACCTATCTATCGCCCTCACTCTATCTATCACCCTCACTCTATCTATCGCCCTCACTCTATCTATCTATCGGCCTCACTCTATCTATCGCCCTCACTCTATCTATCGCCCTCTATCTATCGCCCTCACTCTATCTATCGCCCTCACTGTATCTATCTATCGGCCTCACTCTATCACCCTCACTCTATCTATCGCCCTCACTCTATCCCTCATTCTATCTATCTATCGCCCTCACTCTATCTATCGCCCTCACTCTATCTATCGCCCTCACTGTAGCTGTTGCCCTCACTCTATCTATCGCCCTCACACTGTCAATCTATCTATCGCCCTCACTCTATCACTCTATCTATCGCCCTCACTCTATCGCCCTCACTCTATCTATTGCCCTCACTCTATCTATACCCTCACTCTATCTATCGCCCTCACTCTATCTATACCCTCACTCTATCTATACCCTCACTCTATCAATCTATCTATTGCCCCTCACTCTATCTATCTATCTAGCTATCTATCTATCTATCTATCTATCGCCCTCACTCTATCTATCGCCCTCTCTATCTATCGCCCTATCTCTCGCCCTATCTATCGCCCTCTCTATCTATCACCCTCACTCTATCTATCTATCACCCTCACTCCATCTATCACCCTCACTCTATCTATCTATCTATCACCCTCACTTTATCTATTACCCTCACTGTATCTTATCTATCACCCTCACTCTATCTATCACCCTCACTCTATCGCCCTCACTCTATCGATCTTTCACCCTCGCTTTATCTATCGCCCTCACAGTATCTATCTATCTATCTATCTATCTACCTATCGCCCTCACTCTATCTATCTATTGCCCTCACTCTATCTATCTAACGCCCTCTATCTATCGCCCTCACTCTATCTATCGCCCGCACTCTATCTATCTGTCTATGTATCTATCGCCCTCACTCTATCTGTCTATCTAACGCACTCCCTCTATCGCAATCACTCTATCTAACTAACTAACTATCTATCAATTGATCGCCCTCACTCTATCTGTCTGTCTATCGCCCTCACCCTATCTATCTATCGCCCTCCCTTTATCTATCTATCGCCCACACTCTATCTATCTATCGCCCTCACTCTATCTATCTATCGCACTCACTCTATCTATTGCATCACCACAGCATCACTCAGCACCACCACAGCATCACTCAGGGGCACCGCAACATCACTCAGGGGTACCACAACATCACTATGCACTACCACAGCATCACTGAACGCCACAGCATCACTCGTCGCCATTACAACATCACTCAGCTCCACCACAGCATCAATCTGTGCAACCATTCGACAACAACTGGTTCAAATATGTTCTCTCAATGTTTCAAGCTTTAATACAAATGTCACAAAAAGATGTTAATATTTCACTTCTGTTCTTGGATTTTCAGCAAAATAAAATACACTGAACATAATCTTCACAAAAGTTATTTACAAAAGTTTAAGCTATTGCCATTGTAAATTACAAGAACTTTTATTTAAGTATTAATTATTCAAAAAATTAAAAGCCATTGTTATTTGTAATATCAATACATCTAAGACACGTACATACAACACATATTGCATTACAAATGATATAGGTGTCACATTTGCGAAAGTTAAAACTATTGGCATTGTAAATGACAAAGCTATTAATTTCACTATTTTTAAAACCAACACATAAATAAAAGAATGTGTCATTTACAATACCAATAGCTCAAACTTTCTCAATGCGAGACCTATTGCATTGCAAATTCTTGTTTGGTACAGCTGCTGTGTTGAAAGTTTCTGGGTGATCCATCAATCGGGGGGTCGAGAAAAATGGGGGGGTCCCCCAACGCATTTTCCCCATGTTATGTCTATGGGGATTTTTCCATTTTTAACACAACTACAGCCTAACCACTGAATGGAATTACAACAAATTTGACAGAAATCTAGATGTTGGTCCAGAAAGCGTGCTTTTTGTGATAAGGTGGAAATCTGTTCAGTAGTTTCAGAGATATTTAAGTTTAAAAAATATAGATATCTGTGAGCCCAAAATCCTACAGAAACCCTAATGAAATTTGATGGGCTACCAACACTTCAACCAGGACGTGTTGGCAGTCATCTTGGGACTTGGTTGAACCGAGTCCCACAAAAAATGTAAAAAAAGAAGAAACGGGGCAGGGTAGCCATGTCACTAACCATATCATGAGCGATGTAATATGTGAGGTTTTCAGCTGTGCATTCCGGACCCGACATATAGTTAGCTCAGCTAACTATAACTGCTGAATTTCACTGGTTTTGTATGAGTGAAACCTGAGCCTAACTATAATGTCCCAGTAACCTTTGTTTTTTTTCCGTGAATATATAAATATAACATACCTATTGCTTCTAAATAGTACGGGAAAAAGATAAAATAGCAAAACAATAAATCTACAACAGACCAGTAAAGAAGAGGAATGTATTGCAGAAAACACTAGACATAATAATGGTGTACAGATTACTAATACCAAAGTAAATAACTTGTTATCAAGCGTATTACCCAACAC
Source organism: Lissotriton helveticus (assembly GCF_964261635.1). NCBI lineage: Eukaryota > Metazoa > Chordata > Amphibia > Caudata > Salamandridae > Lissotriton > Lissotriton helveticus. The sequence continues at coordinate 119,323,918 of NC_136057.1, read as the reverse complement.
ACATCCTCAATACTGCAAGTAAAGTGTGGCAACTGTGAGGAGAAAAGAAATCACAATATGCAAAGCACTTTTTATTCAAACATTGAACCCTTGACATATAGACTAGTTGCTACGCGAAATCTCCTGAGGCACAGCCGGGAGACTTGTTGTATTTTAAGAATACTTGTGTCACTTTTAATAATTGTGTTGTTTTAAAATTTACCTTGCTTAGGACACACATTAGACTGTGCTGCCCTCACATTTTCCGCCGCTATCCCGTGCAGCCGAGTAGGTGCTGTGGCAGGGGGAGTTAGTTTTGGCCGCCATATTGGGGGTAACCCGGGATCACCGCTCCAGTGGTTCAGCCACTCCCATCCCCAGCCTGAATATGAGTGGCACACCTTCCCGGCCGCCCGGCCGCGCCCGGTCGGGACCAGGGGCCATACCCCCTGGTTCTGGAAGGGGAACCCCTCTGATGTATAGCAGTGCTAACCTACACGGGTTGAGGCCTAATAATAGGTCAGAATGTCATCACACCCTAGACCCTGCAAAGCCCTCTCTGGTATGTTGTTACTGTCATCGTCATTTTAAATCTTACAACCACCTTGATCGAGATCGTACTTCCACTACACAATATAATTTAGCCCTCCTAAACTGTAGATCTCTGCCCAAACATTGCACCGAAGTAGCCCTTTTAATTGAGGAATATAAGCTGGATGCATTATTTTTAACTGAAACATGGTTGCAACTAGGGAATGAACCCGATATTATTCGGGCTCTTCCGTTAGGATACGGTATTTGCAGAATAGATCGTAGCTCAAGAAGAGGAGGAGACCTGATCATTATTTATAAAGATACCTACAGGTGCAGATTATTACCATCTCTATTCACGGACGGGGAAAATCTCACCTTTTCACTGGAACTGTCCCCAACCGACTGCCTATCAGGCGTACTCATCTATCGCCCTCCGGAGGCGATAAAGGATTTCATCCCCAAACTTATTGATTTGGCCTCAGAACGAGTGGTTGCCATGGCGAATTTTACTACTTTAAGAGATTTTAATATACACTTAGAGGATGTAGCCCTTTCTGCAACTAATAATCTTTTATCTGGCCTCCAAGCGTTGGGTTTAGACTTGAAGTGCCTCCTTCCAACACATGATAAAGGCCATCTCCTTGACCCGGTCTTCAGTAATTTAGACAATCTTACATCAGGGGACCCCATTTCTCTACCTTGGTCCGACCACTCCCTAGTTCCCCTATTTTGGGTAACAAAGGCTGGATGGGGAGCACAACCATCTAACATACGGTGGGACCGGAAGTGGGGTAATCTACCACTGGATGAATGGAAAACATCCTTGGAGGCAGCCAAGCCATTGCTAGGCACTGACAATGAGGAGGCAAACACAAAATTCAATAGGTGGATCCAGGAAACTCTTGATAGGGCTCTCCCCAAGGTTATTGTTCAAAAACATAATAGAAAAAAATGTAGCCCCGTGGTATAGCCCCCAACTGAGATCATTAAAGCAATCTTGCCTTAAGTTGGAAAGGCTATGGAGACTTGACCCTTCGCAAGAAACAAAGGAAGTCTATAGGAAGGCGATTAGGAGTTACAAAACTGAGATTAAAACGACCCAAGCAAACTTCTATGAGACTAAAATAAGTACTGCAGCGAACTCTCCTAAAGAGATCTTTCGAATAGCGAAGTCTCTCATCAGCCCTCCACAAACTTCTTCTTTAAAAGAAGGGGCTCTTGAACGTTGCAATCAATTGGCGGGGTTTTTCAAAGAGAAAATACAAGCGATCTACACTGCTTTCCCTCCCAAGCAGGTTGACTTGGTGGATAATATCACCACAGATCTAGCTTATGTACCAGTGCTTGATCAACTACATCTTCTGGACGCAGAGATGCTCGACAAAATTGTCAGCAAAGTCACCTCGGGCTCTCCGCTGGATGTGGCTCCGCCCCAACAGCTCAGAGCAGTTATCAAGGCTATAATCAAATTGCAAAGGGGGAATCGTTTTAGCCACCACAAGTGTGGAAGGGTATGCTCAGATGTGAGTCCCTTGCTCACTGCACCATCAGGATTCAAGCAAGCCGGGCCGAAGACGGCTGTAATGCCAGAAACCGGTCCCCGGAAGCTTGTTTCCTTTCCAGTAAAGAATTGGCTTGGTAGTTTGGTCTGCCCTGTTCCCTTGATGCACTGGGCCAGGGACAGACTAATTTGCATATAGCCAGGTTCTGAACTGGGATGGTGCAGTGAGCTAAAAAACGGTGATGGATCAAACTCTGATCTTTTGACTGGGTAGGAGTGTTCTGCTTTATTCAGATACTCTGTCCATCACCACCCCCTTTTTGAATCGTTTTAGCCACCACAAGTGTGGAAGGGTATGCTCAGATGTGAGTCCCTTGCTCACTGCACCATCAGGATTCAAGCAAGCCGGGCCGAAGACGGCTGTAATGCCAGAAACCGGTCCCCGGAAGCTTGTTTCCTTTCCAGTAAAGAATTGGCTTGGTAGTTTGGTCTGCCCTGTTCCCATGATGCACTGGGCCAGGGACAGACTAATTTGCATATAGCCAGGTTCTGAACTGGGATGGTGCAGTGAGCTAAAAAACGGTGATGGATCAAACTCTGATCTTTTGACTGGGTAGGAGTGTTCTGCTTAATTCAGATACTCTGTCCATCACCACCCCCTTTTTGAATCGTTTTGGCCCCCTGCATTGAAGCAGTGGCCAGGTGGATGGAGGACTCTTATCTCCATCTCAACGGAGATAAGACGGAGATCATGTTATTGGGCAACTCTTCTCCTACACTTTCTATCCAGCATGGCCCTCATGTCTAGGACCAGTGCCACCGCCAAAGTCACATATAAAAAGTTTGGGCGTGTGGCTAGATGACACCCTCAACTTCGGCCATCAGGCTACGGTCTTATCATCAACCTGCTATGGGTTGTTGAGGATGTTACGCAAAGTTCTTCCTCTACTTCCATTTGTTGCTTGCAGAATTATGGTCCAGGCCCTGATATTATCTCGGCTGGACTTCGGAAATGTCCTGTACCTAGGAGCCCCACTGACCACAATAAACAAACTACAGGTGGTTCATAATAGTGCAGCAAGACTACTCCTACAGGTTCCTAGGAGACAATCTGCAGGACCAGCGCTTTGTCAGCTGCATTGCTTACCTATGGCCGCCTGGATAAAGTTTAAGGCGATGTGCATAGCCCATAAGGTTATGTGGAAATCGGGCCCAGCCATCCTTCACTCTAGGCTGTCGCCCTATGTACCATCAAGAGCTCTCCGCTCCAGTAACCATTTTCTGGCCACTACAAGGAAAATTAGGAAATCAAGATGGGGAGGTCGCTCTTTTTCTTATTCGGCGGCCAGATTATGGAATTCACTTCCCCAGTCAGTAAGAGAGATCCGTAGTCTGACAACCTTCCGCAAACTTCTGAAAACACATCTATTCAACTGGTAGTGTCGGCTGAGACTTTTGTTTGTGGCGTTATTGGTTCTTGAAGCGCTACGAGGCCTCCGGGTAGTTTAGGTGCTATACAAGTATTTTTTAATAATAATAATATACAATAGTCAAAGAACGTATAGACAACATTGTATAAATAACCTGGCTTCATGACTGCAAAAACCAACTAATTGCAAAAATTAAATTATCTCTTAGGCTGAAACCTAAAATCATAATGTAACCTCAAAAGGCTGGGTGCATATCACTTAAATAGAATTGAGACATGAAGAGGGTACTTTTAAAATCAAAGCATATTAGAATGGAAAAAGGACAAAGACATTTTTTGAGGAACATTGAGGTAATTAAACGGAACCATGCCTTTTTGGAAAAAGACCTGATGTTCACACCCTAGAAGGACAAAATGGAACATTTCTGGTGAAGCCAAAACCCTGAGATGGTATCCAGATAACAGATAAAGAATATAGACCCATATCTCTTATCAAATCTTCCTACACACACCCTCATTTTATACCTTATGGTTAACTGTTCCATTTCTTTAAACCTATCTCTTGACCTAACTGTAAGCATAATCCTTTCTGCTATTCCTATCTTCCACCCTAACTATAAAAAACCTTTCCTCTCCTTTTCAGATTCCCTTAGTGGAACTCCAGCACACACACTTATCTATAGTTGGCCTACTTTTTCTTTGTTAACATTTATGTGTACTAGAAATATTTAGATGGGGGAGAAAGAAGTAATTGAGGGTTCACTACACTTCCAAGAATGCATTCAAAAATAATCATAGGAGAGTGAAACTTAACATGCCTATCTCCAAAGTCTCACAAACAAATAGTTTTTTTGGACCCTCACCCACTAGTTCTTGCCATTAGTGTATATCATCTCCACTGGCGTATCATAGAGGATTGTTTAATCATCGGGTAACCCACTTGGAGAAGGCGATGTCCAAGTAGGTAACGCCTCTGCCATGAGCAAATGCTTCTGGATGTAGAATCAGGCAGGCTCTTTAAAACAGTGAATTAAAATTACCCTGACCCCGGGTACCTTTCTTCAATATGCATTGGGACAGAGTTAGGTTAAAAACAGGAAGAGATGTGTAAGGGACAAACTACTGATCCTTCACATCTCACATATATTGTACGGTTAACCATCTACATGTTCTGCCTTTCTTGCCCTATGGGTCAAGTGGCTTCTGTCAGGACCTCGCAAAAACAGATCCCTTTGTCAGATGTTGGGACAATGCCCTAGAAATCTCTATACTTTTTATCTGGTGTTGCGACAATGCCCTGGAAATTTCTAAACCTGTTGCAGTTAGTACACTCCCTCACGGTTCTTCAAGAGTATTTTCTGCTACCCATGTCTAAGTGAACTTGAACTGTCTGTACCTTTTCTGTAATTGCAAGGCCTTGAAAAATGACCAAGCCAAAAGTGTTCCTAACAAGATGTTGGTTTGCTTCTCTTCCAAATTTCATAAGCTAATTACCAGCCATAGCTGATACCAAGTGTCTGCAACTGATTGGACACGTATTCTGTAATCCTTCTTTGTTGATGCACTAGATAGTCTCAACAGTCGAGCATGTGGACAACACACCTGCCGCACCCCTTTATCACACAATGTTATTCTACAGTGATTGGGTGTACAATTAATGCTAATGTGAATTTTTGCCTTCTTTGGTCTTCACCTCATCATGTATTCTGGGGAAATCACTTTTTCTGTATCATAATTTGATCTGTATCAACACACCTTTAGTAGTTTTCGTTTATAAAATACCCAGAGAAAATTCCACAAATTGGAGAGGCTGTTGCCAGCTTATGTTTCCGTAAATTATGTGTGAAGCTGCTTCTGAAACTTGGCAATTGTCTGTGTTTCTTTAATTGAGGTTCTACATGGGTTGTAAACCAAAAGGAAGACAAAAAAAATTAAGACGTTTTAGTGCCCATTAGTTTATTATTGACTGCCTATGTAGCATAAAAGAATATATCAATTTAACCTGGTTCAAGATAAACATGGATAAACCAAGGTTTTGGTAGGGGGCAGTGCCCTTTACAGTCTTGTCTACCTCTGTTTGGCTGTTTCCTTTCAGTGCAGGAAAAATCATTACAATAAATGTAATTGATGGCAGATTTATGTCAATTCAAAATTATGTCCTTCCTGCAACCAGCAGGGCAGATAACACATGGTCATGGTCTAGTGCACTCTACAACAGGAACCATGTGCAGTTGGGTCGAGCAGAATGTCTGGAGACAATTAGTCTCTCAGTGTGCCAGGAGTACCTCCTTGGTCTATTGGTGGTTCGCGGTGTAAGGCTCCACCCTGGTCGTGAGATGCTTCTTCGGTGGTTAGGGTGATGCACATGGCATGATGGAGGGACTTCACATTCTCAGTAGTTCAATGTATTGGTGGTGCTGTTCTACTCCTTCGGCATGTCTGGTTGTTAATCGGGATGCCATCATTACCCTAGAAGCCAGTGACTGTGGGCAGATGGTCGCACTGTTACGTGTGGGGTAGCGATGCGGTTCATGCATACAGGTGGCTTTCATTTGGTTCTCCTGGGCTGTCGCCAGTGACATTGCTCCACATCAGTGGCTTGCGTGTGTCGGTAGGTACACTCTCAGGTAGTGGCACGAGTCCTTGGTTTATCACCCTTGATCCTCTCTCCTGCGTATCTGTGGTCAGCAGGTTCTTCAGTGTGACAAATCTGGTCGCACACCTTTCTCTCCTCTCCTTTTTCAGTTCTCCCTTGCAATGTGGTGTCCTGCCACACTTTGCATGTGTTCTCTTCATCTTCTGGTGTGAGGTGGCTTCAGGCCACTTGTCTCTGGTTTTCTTCTCATCATGGATCTCTCGCAGGTCCTGTTGTATCTGTGAAGCGGCAGCTCAAATAGCAGTGACTTCCCTTGGCAGTGTCTTTACTGTGTTGGCAGCGGGTGGCTTGGTGCAGTACCTTTATTGTTTTCCGTGAGCCAATGGGTTGTGTTACATTTACTTTATCATTAGAATTGTATCCACTGTGACTTTAATTATATATGCATCCTTTCAGCATGCGCTGTGTATATTCATGTGGTATTCCACATTTGAATGTGGATCACGGTATGCATTCTGTCCTGCGTGTCAGTTGCCTGCTGATGATCTACTTGGACAGATGTGTGCCGTGCTGCGTCCAATAAACTATTTATTTTAACTTACTGGAAGAAGTTTCTTTCCAACAGTGGCGGCGAGGTAAAGAACCTGATTACATTCCTCCCTATTTAGCAGCACGGGAGAGGAATGTACGTCGAATTTTGGACATTTTTTACTTTCAATTTATTGGATTTCGAAACCTACGAGGCTGCAGTTGTATTTCTGGAGCGTAAAACGGAATTACTCGGGTGAAGTATCTCAAAAACGGTCACTTCATATTTTTGCAAATAATTGTATTGTGATCCTTACCAAGATGTATATAATAACAACCGGCTTTGGAACGCAGGTAGAGCAGTATTCTATGTCAGGAAGCGGAGGCGAGGATTATGCTAGTCCTTTCTCCATTTTATTGGACAGCAAGTTAAAAGTATTCACACGCACTCAGGTAAGCGTCAGACATAACGTCACTTACACGCTGATTACTAGCGTAAGACGTTCATGATCATCTCGCTGCCTATGCGTGCAACGTAATGGTGGCCATATTTGATTACCATGACAACCATTCACCGCGATTTCACGAGAGGTGAAGGAGTGCAAATTTAACCCCTCAGCGGCTTGTCTTATTTCATTTAAAGACAAAAGAAGAAAAGGAAATTCTACAATAACGTTTGGAAGTGTTTGTTTTTATTTAAACACGAAGTTATATGCACATTAACACCAAGGAAACATTATTTTAATTTAACACGAAGTTATGTGAACATTTTAAGACTATTGAAGGAGTTCTGTTTTTTTATTTTTTTATTATCATTTCTCACAAGACTACTTACCTCATACTCTCCACATATTGTTATCCACCCAGTTTTTTGTTTGTTTGTTTGTTTTGTCATTAGTTTCCATATACACATTTTAAAATGCAATTTGATCCTCCCTCCAAGTTTTTACAGAATAAAGGGGAACCACCCATACCCTGGTCAAAATGGAAAGAGGAATTCTTCATTTATATGAAGGCAATTGACGGGGAACGCATGGGTGCGGAAAAGAAAAAAGTATTTTATTGCACTGTTTGGGATCAGAGGGACAAGATATTTTAAGAACTCTTCCGCAGATTATTGCACAAGATGGAATTGGGGATAACATAATGTGGAAGCATTAGCATGATTGGAAAAAAGATTCAAAAGTGTCACAAATATTGTGTTGAATAGATTTAACTTTTATACCAGAGCACAGAAAGAAGAGGAGTCTTTTGGTGATTGTTTAACAGCTCTTTGATCCTTAAGTTCACATTGTAATTTTGGAAATATGACTGACGAAATGATTTGTGACCAAATAATTGTTCACGTCAGAAATAAAAAAATCCAGGAGAAGTTATGGGTTTTGGGAAACCCTGATCTTACTGAAGCTATAGCCACAGCAAAAGCTATTGAACAATTCAAAAAGTGGATGGATATTGTGAAACAAATGTCAAATAATAAAGCCTCTAATGTAAATGTAAATGTAAATGTATTGCAATTTATATAGCGCACTTATCACCCGAAGGCATCAAGGTGCTTGCTTTGGGAACCCGTCCTGGCTTTTTCCCTGTGAGATAACCCCTACTGGGTATCCCCAGGGTGAAAGCCAGGCATCCCGCCTCGGGTGGGCCGCCGTAGTGGAGATTAAGCAACTATTGCCCAGAGTTGCAGCGTAGGACCCCATGATTAGAGTAGGCACCGAGGCGAGAATTATCGAGTCCGTGGACATTTTTGGGCTCAGTACCCTGCCGCGTCGGGAATAGAACCCTGGTCCCGGGCCAGACCTCTGCATCAGGGTCTGCCGCTCTAATCAGTGAGCCACACTCCTCCACTAATGAAGAAGAAGTTTGCGTAGTCAACACTAAAAATGAATTCAAACATGATTCTTCACATGGAAAATTTTCTTCCAGGTCTATAACAGTTACTCTAACAAGAAGTATGAGACTGGTAGTAACTTTGGCACATGCTACAGATGTGGGAGCAAATTTCACATGGTGTCTTTTCCTGGGTGTCCTGCAACCAATAGGTAATGTAAAAATTGTGAACAAGAAAGAGAACCGGGGGTCTCGAAGCCAATAATATGGCAAGCTATCCTTAACTTCACCCTAGTAAGTTAGTACCCAAGTCACCTGGGAAAGCCTAAAAATGAAAGAAACTAGTGTGTGGAAACAAATGGCTGCAGTGCAAATTGACAAGATCCAATGTAAAAATTGTGGCAGGTTTGGTCATTTTGCAAGTGTATGCAGGGATATCAAGAGATTTCCTAATCAAGGACGGTTTATGACCAGTACTTCAGAAGGGAACAAAGTCACCACAGTTAAGGATACTTCAGGACAAAACAAGGGTTTTTTTTGTATCTATTTTAGGTTTAAAGTATTTTATTACAGTTTCACCAACAAGGAAAACAATACATACAAGGAATACAGTTGTCGTGATAATATACTGCAAAGACTCTCCTCAGAGACGCCATCAGCATTGGGACATGACTATCTAAGCAATTGCAGAGCCCCAACATGGGCGTGAGTGACATGACTACCAATTCCAAAACCAAAAATCCCCCCCCAACTCCCTCATCCCCCCACCCGAACTCCCCCCCTCCCCCCCTGTGCATGAGCAAATGTCCATCATCACCTACATGTTCTTAAAGGAACCCTATCTTACACCCCATCCTCCCCCCGCACCGATCAGGAAATCGGGGTGGTCAGCCGCATCAGCCTGAGATATCGTGGACAGGTGATCTCTTTGAACTCCGATTGCAACAGGACATTAAAAGGCTGCCACAGGTCGTCAAATCTGTCCACCTCCCCCGCCACTGTGAGGGACATCTTTTCCATCCCCAGGACGTGCCACAAACTATGCAACCAGCCCGTGGTGGTAGGAAGGGTGGTGGTGCGCCAGTATATGAGTATATTCTGGATCGCCGATCCCAGAGCGATCGCTATTTGTCTGCCCTTCCTAGATCTTAGTGGGTACATCAGGCCATTGGGTAATCCTAGGAGAACATAGGCGGGAAGGCGTGGCAATTCGATGTCAAAGCACTGGTCCAGCTCATCCAAGACCTCCCTCCAGTACGGACCCAGCAACGGACAATCCCATAAAATGTGCGTGACTGTACCTGTTTGTCCACATTTGCGCCAGCAGGTGTCTTGTATGTGATGGTTCATGTCGTGCAGCCTCTGAGGCGTGTAGTACCGGTACGTGGATACCTTAGTAAAGGTCTCCGTGAGCCCCGTGTGGTATGCGGAGTGCCGTGCTCGATAGGAGATGTCGTCCCATTCCTTGTGACTCAGTTCCCTCCCCAGCTCCCGCTCCCAGCGGGCCCTCCCGGGGTTATAGAAGTGGTGGGGGGGGGTTGCAGGAGTCGGTAAATGTCCGAGATGAGCTTGGCGTCTGAAGAACGCGACGCCAGCCACATCTCGTATGAAGTGAGTTTCCGATCGGCCAAGTCCCGTACCTGCGGCTGTAGCGCCCAGTGGCGGACTTGCATGTACCGCATACGCTCAGTCTCGGGTAAGTGGTATTCCCTGCGCAGGTCAGCGAACGATACGGCGCCCTCCGGGCCATAAATATGGAACAATGCACAGCATCTGGCTGCTTGCCAGAGCGCGAACGCTCCAGGTTCCGTCCCGGGACGGAAGTCGGGATTCCCCACCAAGGGTGTAAGCGGCGACGGGAAGGTGGTAAGTTCATGTCGAGCATTCACAGCATCCCAAACACGGAGCGTGGCCTGCGTGACAAAGGACGCATAGAGATTGGGGGGCCGGTGGTGTCTGCGCAGGAAGGGTGCCTCTTGTAAAGTCCTGCCCGCCACCGCCTGGTCCTGAAACAGCCAGTGTCTGTCAGATTCCCACTTACTCCATTCAACCAAGTACCGCAGCTGCGCCGCCTGGTAGTACTTGTGCAAGTCCGGAATACCGAGGCCACCGGACTCGGGTGCCAGTGTGGAGAGGGCTCTCTTGAGTCTGGGTTTACGACCTTGCCAAACAAACCGTGCGATATCGGTTTGGGCCTGTCGCATCCACCCCTTCGGCGACTGTAGCGGCAGAGCCCGGAACAGGTACAGCACCTGCGGCAGGAGGGTCATTTTCACTGCGGCGATGCGTCCCAACAACGATAGCGTACCTTTGCCCCAACGGAGCAACTCCTCCTTCATTTTTTTGCCTAAGGCTGCATAATTAGCAGCAACCATGGTAGGCAGGGACGGCGCCAGCAGTACCCCCAGGTATGGGATCAGATCTCCAGACCACCGCATGGGGAATCGTCCTTGTAGCTCAAGCCGTGTGGCAGAGGCGAGCGAGATGTCAAGGGCCGCAGACTTTCTCATATTCATTTTAAAACCCGCCACCGCCCTGAAAGCGTCCAACTCAGCAAGACAAGCGGGGAGCGCTTCTTTCGGGTTGGCAAGCATAAAGATCACGTCATCCGCATAGAGGCTGATGGTGTGAATGTAACCCCCCATCTTGACGCCAGTGACCTCCGGGTTACGCCTAATCCTCTGAGCAAAAGGCTCCATGTACAAAGCGAAGAGCAACGGGGACAGGGGGCACCCCTGTCTGGTTCCCCGTTCTATAGCGAATCGGTCAGAGTTGCAGCCATTAACCCTCACAGTCGCAGTAGGAGATTTGTAACAGTTGAATATGAGGGTGCAGAACTTCTCACCTATCCCTAGTTTGCAAAGTACCTTCTCAAGGTAGGGCCAGTGCACCCGATCGAACGCCTTCTCCGCGTCCACCGAGAGCAGCATGTGCTCCCCGGGGACCCGAGAGGCCTTCTCCAAAATGTGGATCACCCTTTTAGTGTTATCCACCGTCTGTCGGCCCGGGACAAACCCGGCCTGATCCGGGTCCACCAGTCCCGGTAGATGGGGCGCCAATCGTGCCGCCAGAATTCCAGTGTAAAGCTTGAGGTCCACATTGAGCAGCGAGATCGGCCGATAGGATGCACATTCGGTTCGGGCCTTCCCTGGTTTAGGAATAACCGATACCGTTGCCCTCAGTAGATCCGGAGGAATAGCCCCAGGCTCGGCAAAGGAGTTAAAGAGTCGCGTCAGCATCGGAGCTAGCTCCGGGCAAAATGTTTTGTAGAAGAGTGGAGTATACCCGTCGGGCCCCGGGGCCTTCCCGTGTTTGAGTCGGGAGATAGCCCCGATCACCTCCTCCGGGCGGATATCCCGGTCTAGGTGTTCCGCTTGTTCCGGTGTGAGAACAGGAAGGTCGACCGATGCGAGGTAATCGGTTTCAGCCGAGGCCGAGGGAGGCTCACCCGCGTAGAGGTCCGCATAGTATCGACGGAAGCCGTCCGCTATCTGGTGGTCCTCCGTGGCCAACGCACCCCCGTGTGTGGACAGTTCCTTGACCCGTTGGATCTGGTGTCGCACCCGCAGTTTATTTGCCAGCAGGCAGCCGCATCGGTCACCGCCAGTGTAATATGCATGCTTCAGGCGTAGCGCTGCATATTCCGCCCTATCCATGTCCAACGCGGAGAGAAGCTTCCGAGCCGCCTTGAGTTGCCTCCAGACTCTGGGGGCCCCTGTCCTCTGATGCACCTGTTCTAGCTCCCATACCGCACTAGTAAGCTCGTCCCTCTTCCGCTGTCTGTCCCTATTCTCCGCTGAGGAGATGGAGATAAACTCACCCCGGAGCACCGCTTTCAGGGCTGCCCACTGCGTCGCCTGGGTGGTATCACCGTTCTCGTTGTGTTCCCCGAACCCAGCAATCGCGGCTCGAATCTGTTTCAGTACCTCTTGTCTATGTAACAGGGTATCCCGGAGGCGCCAGACTCCGCGCGACGGATATACTGGCGGCAATTGGAAGCAACCCGACACCGGAGCATGGTCAGACAACGTGAGGACCCCTATGTCAGAAGCAGTCGCTAAGGCAGCCAGCGGTCCAGTCACTAGAAGGTAGTCCAATCTGGCGTAAGTCCTATGTGCGTGGGAGTAGTAAGAGTAGGCCCTTGAAGTGGGTGTAGGCGTCTCCATAGATCTAGCATGTCCAGGTCCCCCAAGTGTGAGGCACTAAGCCGTGAGAATTCCCCAGTGTGTGGATGGCGCTGCGCGGATCTATCTAAGGATGAGTTAAAGACCATATTCAGGTCGCCCCCAATGAGTATGTGCCTGTCTGGGGTAGTCGCGATGTCTGCTAAAGCGGATTGCAAAAACAAGTCTTGGTGATCATTAGTGCTATATACGGAACCCACCGTGAACAGAAATCCCCCAATCTTAACCCTGTAGGCCAGGAGCCTCCCTTTTTGCTCCGCCACTTTGTGCAGTACCTCCCCTCTGAACTTCCCAGACACCAAGATAGCAACCCCCGCCGTTTTAGTAGTCCGTGAGGAAAAGAGCTGAACCGGGAACTTCGGAGACCGCATCCTGGGACAGTCTCGAGCCAGGAGATGAGTCTCCTGCAAGAGGCAGATATCTGCCTGGGTGCTCTCGAGGAGGGACAGTATCGCCCTGCGCTTGACCGGGTTATTCAACCCCTTCACATTAAGGGTAACAATCTTCAGGGCCATGAACAGACAATGGAAAAACAGCATTAATTGGACCTGGAGGTACGGGGAGTACATCACAAGGCGGGGATGCGGGTCGGTACAATAGCAATAGACAGTGGACACAACCTTCCGCAGTCCGTTCCTGCAAAGTAAGGACAAGGCAACAATAGCAGCATAGCACAGTGAGAACAACTCCATGTGAGGTCCGGTTCCCCCCATAAGCACTCCCCAACCAGCCCCAGAACAGTGACAGGTGAGCGAAGAAGGCTTGGCAGCGAGCAATCACAGCACAGCAGAAACCCCAAATCCCCCCCTCCCGCAGTCCCCAAACAGTCCCGAAACTCCCCAACTCCCTGCTTCCCTGCCCCCTTCCCAGTGCCCTATCCTCCCCCCCCCACACCCTTCGTCCAACCCCAACCGTTCAGATAACACCATTGTCCCAGTCTGGTCCCTAATGGACGAGTCCGTGGAAAAGTATTCGAGTGGACGTCCAGCCACCACCTCTGCCCTCCCGGAACCCCCCCTACCCCCCGGAACCCTCGAACCTGCAATGTAGAAGATGCCAATTCGATCTCCCCCCGGAGGTTGCTCAGGCCGTCAAGGCCGTGTCAGGCGGCGACGTATCTCTGGATACCTCCCGAATGGCGCTGTCCATTCCAGCTCTAATCGTGGGAGAGTCCGGTCTCGGGGCCGGAAGCGTGGGTCTCCGCCGTCGAACCGTCTGCCATCCCTCTCTGGAGGTGCGGCGGCGGGGCGTTGGGACGTCGTCATCTGCCGCAGTGATACCCAGCACCCCGCACGTGTCCTGGAGGGACCTCAACTGGTGCAGCGTCCCATTCCATCGGAAAATAAGGCGGAAGGGATGGCCCCACGAGTACTGTGTTCCCGTAGAAAGTCCGTGGCAATCTTGAAGGATTTGCGTTTCTGCAAAGTGATTGTGGATAGATCCTGAAACAAGGCAATTTGATGACCTCGAAAGCTCACCGGTTGTTTCCGTCGTGCCTCCCGCAAGATTCGTTCCTTCAGAGGATAATCCGGTAGGAAGGCCAAGATGTCCAGGGGAGGCGCCGAGGCCCGGCGCGGGAGTCCCACTCTATGCGCCCTGTCGATTCTCACCGGGAAGTCTCCAGATTCACCCAATATGTCACGGAACAGGTCTCTCAAGTAGGCCGCTGCGTCATCCCCCTCTTCCGTAGATGGAACACCTCGGACTGTGATGTTGTTGCGCCTGGACCTATTCTCGAGGTCCTCGGCGTGGGCTTGGAGGTCGATCTGTTGGTCCCTGAGCCGCAGTACCTCCTGCTGTAGGTGCGCAATTTCTTCGTCCCGGGACTGTGTGGCCTCTTCCATGGTGGAGACACGCTCCCCAAGCGAGTCAACTTCTCTCCTCACCTCTCGGACCTCCCCAGCCACCTCCTGCTTCAACGTCTGAAAGTCCTCCCTGAGGGTGCCAAACAGCGACTCCAAGAAAGACCTGGTAACCGGTGGCTCACCCCGTCCGCGCCACGAGAGCTAGTAGGTGGGCTTGAAGCTGGCTGGGTCCTGTCGTTCCTCGGTGCGTTTCTTATCAGCATTTCGGGCAGGGTGCGCTCGTTCTTCTTGCCCCCTCTGTTGCCCGACATCACGAAGGTGGGGGAGTCACGCAGGGGGAGGGAGGGCCGCCGGGACGGAGGTGGAACATCGTAACCCCCCCAGCGAGGTCCCACTGCAGGTCAAAGCAGCAAGGCACCAGGACCCCAAAACAACAGTCCAGGAAGCTGCAGCTATCGTTGATTGCACACCCCTCCCTCAGGATAGGTCCACCACTTCAAATCTGGGCTAGTACCCGGGGCGCAGCTCTCCCGCAAGGCCCGCCGGGGTAAGCAGCGGAGGTCGGGCTCTCTCCAGGCCTCTCCCGGCTGGGTCATGCCCCCGCAGCCAACCGAGGCCGCTGGAGCCCCAGGCGACTCCCAGGCTTGGCCAATTCCCCCTAAGTGTGGGTCCTCTGCGCAAATCAGGCACCAGTGGGAGGCAGGCCGGGGGAGCTAGGGCTTGATCTCAGTTTGGCCTACGCGGCAGCTCCGCCTCCCAGGCCCAATGCAGGTGCCGCAAAGTCCGGTCCCAAGGGCCCCCCCCCTGTGCGTGGGGCCGATGGGGCACCCCCACACCGTCCCGAGGCGTCGCTCGTCTCACCTCACAGTTCGAGTCTCGGGGGGGGGTCCGCCGGTCGCTCCAGCTAGCCAGGCCTCCAGGCCCTCCAAAGCCCCGGCGTTGCGTAAGAGCTCCCCGCCGGTCCTGTTCTTGGAGCGCTCCGGGCAGTGTGGCGCCTCCGCACTCGAACTCGCGGCCGCCAACAGCTCACCGACGGTCCGGGGGTGAAGGGAGTGCGTCCCCGGTCCTCCGTCAGGGCACTCAGAAGCTCCGCGGCACCAGGACCTCGCGGGCCGACCGCGGCCTCTGTGTCGCACACCCGCCTCCGACCTGCGGTCTCCGCCCGCTCCAGGGGCTGGTGCGGCGAGGCGCCGCGTCGTGCATGCAGGGCCACCGAGGGCTCCGGGAAGCTACCCCCAGGTTCTCCGCCGTGCTGGGTCTCCTCACCGCCTGATCCGGGGGAGATCTGCGGCGTATATCGGCCCAAGGGCTCCGGGGTCTCGGGAGCCTATGGGAAGAGCGTCTCGCTAGCCCGCCATCTTGGCCACGCCCCCTTTGTATCTATTTTAAACAAAGAACCTGATCTTAATTTGCAATCTCCCAAGTGCAATTTCAGTGTTATGGAAATTCATATTGAGCTTATGGTAGACTCAGGATCACCTTGGACGATAATTACCTTACAGTAATTTAAAGAAAAACTTAGTGAAATATGTGATTATAACAATTTACAACCATCTGATATTTGTGCAGAAAGTTTTGATGGGTCAAGAATAGATGTTGAAGGTTTTTTAAATGTTCCCTTGTGTTTTAGAGGAAGGTACACACAAATTAAACTATACATTGCCGTTAAGGGAGTGAATGTTCTAGGCTGGCGTGACTAGTGGAAACTAGGAATTATCCCGAATCCCCGGTCTAAAGACCCTGTGTCGTAAGGAGACATATCTGTTGAAAATATTGGAGTCACTAATTCAAATGATAAAGATTATGTGTTGTTAAGTGATGTACCTATTGAAAATATTGCAGTCACTAACTCAAATGGTAATGGAATGGATAGAGAAACAAAACTTAATACATACAACAGAGTATTTTGTGATAAGTTGGGTAAGCTCAAAAATTTCACTCATAAGATTGTTTTGAAGGACAGTGTTGTACCAATCGAACAACAATTGAGAGGAGTACCCATAAACATAAGAGAGGAACTAAGAAATATGTTAAAGAAATTATCAGATGAAGGTATAATTGAACCGATTGAATCATCAGAGTGGGTTTAACCCATTGTTATAGTACGCAAACCAGGCAAAAAATGTAGGGTATGTGTAGATTTGAGAGCACTTAATGCCAACATCGTTATAGACTGTCACCCATTACCAAATATAAATGAAGTAGTTTCCATGCTTAAAGGTGCCAAGGGCTTTTCCACTTTAGACCTCATATCTGCGTACCATCAGATAGAACTCACAGAAGATTCTAAGAAGTTCACAGCAATTATTACTCCTCAGGGCCTTTTTCAGTACACTAGGATGCCTTTTGGGCTGGCGTTAGCGGCGTCAGTGTTTCAAAGGGTAATGTTCCAAATGTTTAGAGATATTGATAACTATGTAAAATGTTTCCAGGGCGGCATTCTTATTTTTTCGAAAAATGAGGAAGAACATGTAGAACATTTAAACGAAGTGTGCAAAAGGTTAGATTGTCATGGTCTTACCCTCAAGGCTCATAAGTGTAAGTTATTCAAACAGTCTGTGCAGTATCTTGGTCACACTTTGTCTGGCGATGGTGTAATTACAAGAGATCTAATGTTGAAGCTATAACCAATGCCCCCACTCTTAGTACAAAAGAACAACTTTTATAATTCGCAGGCATGTGTGAATATTATAGTAAAATTATTGAAAATTTTGCTACAAAAATGGAGCCACTAAGGAGTCTATTGAGGCAAAAAGCTTCTTTTGAGTGGGGGGAAAGAACAACAGTTAGCTTTTGTTAACATAAAAAAGGATATTGTCAATGCACCCACCCTGAAACCTTTGAGAATGAAAAAGGAATGCATCATTACTGTTGATGCTAGTTTGTATGGCCTGGAAAGTGTATTACCTCAAAAAGAAAGCATGAATGAGTGGAATGTTGCTTTTGCTTTGAGGACCCTCAATGATACAGAACGTAGGTATGCGGTAATTGAAAGAGAACTTCTTGCGTGTGTGGGCGGTTGAGCAGGATAGAATGTATGTGTAGGGCAGCAAATTTATACTCAGAACACACCACAAACCTTTGGTGAATATTTACACCACGGGAGGAGGATGGAACTCTACAGCTAGAATTTCTAGATTTGTTTCGAGACTTCAAGAATATAACTTTAGAACGGAATATGTACCAGGAAAGAAAAATGTGACTGCAGATTTCTTATCACGTTTACCGTGTGATCTCATTGGGGTGAATGTAATTAAAGAGGTAGATTTTGTAGTGAGTATTAATGATGTTGTTCCTTTGCAGTACCAATAAATTACAGAATAGTTCTGGTTTGAGTGTGAACAAAAGAATGACAGGTGGAATGATCTCAAAAAATTTGTGTTGGAAGGATGGCCCAATAAAAATCAAGGAAGATCTGATTTGATACCTTTTTATAATGTGTCAGATCAATTAGTGATGGAAGGTAATCTAATTCTCAAATCAGGGAAATGCATTCCCCCTTGTGGTGTGCAAGAAGCAATATTGAAGTTATCTCATAAAACTCACCCTGGTATATCAGCAATGGAAAGATTGATCAGGAATTCTTTTGGGTGGCCAGGTCTGGACAGGTTTATTGATAGGGTTGTTAGAGAGTGTGATGTATGTGTTTCGAGTGAGAAAATGCTAAAATTACATACTCCACCTCTCAAAAATGTAGTTTAGCCTAAAGAACCTGGGAGGAAGGTGGCTTTTGATATATCAGGACCATTTAGTAATCTACCTGAGATTTCCCGTTTCGCATTAGTCATGATTGATTACCATTCAAAATGGCCAGAAGTAAAATGTGTTCCCAAGATCACTACAAGTGCTCCACTTCCAGATTCACACCGACCCTAAGACGACCCTCAGGGGCACCCTCATCTACAGACCCCGGGACCACGCACACAATTCAGCGAAGACATCACGGACTTCATCAGCCCACACGCCCTCCCCTCCGCCGACCAAATCCTCCTGCGGGATCTCAACTTCCACCTGGAGAACAACAAGGACCGCAACACCGTCACCCTGCTGGACAACCTCGCCAACCTCGGACTCAAGCAACTGGTCAACACCCCCACCCACTACGCCGGCCACACGCTTGACCCCGTCTTCTCATCCAGCAAGCACATCGCCTTCAGCCACTCCACCGGACTTCACTGGACCGACCACAGCTGCGTCCACTTCAGCTTCAGAAAAACCACTACCCACCACCACCCGCAACAGGTTCCTCACAGAAGCTGGAGCAAGATCACCGCCGACCAGCTCACCACCTCCCTCAGCCAGAACCCACCTACCAGCACACCGGACCCCAACCAAGCAGCCCGCAACTTTACACAATGGCTGACCGCCTGCGCCGACGACCTCGCACCACTAAAGAACCCTCCCAGCAGACCCAGAAGCAAGAAGGCCCCCTGGTTCACCGACGAACCCAAGAAGACCTGCCGCACCCTCGAGAAAGCCTGGCGCCTCGACCAGACCACTGACAACATGACCGCCCTCAAACACGCGACCCGCAAGCACCACCAGCTCATCCGCACCACCAAGAAGAAATCTCTGAAGGATCGATTGGACAACAACACCCACGACAGCAAGGAACTCTTCAGCATCGTCAAGGAGTTCTCCAACCCCAGCACCGGCAACAACGACATGTTCAAGTTCAAGTTCAGAGATTTGTATAGCGCACTACTCACCCAGAGGGTCTCAAGGCGCTTGAGGGAGGGTGGGTGCATTACTTATCGAATAGCCAGGTTTTTAGTTGTTTTCTGAAGGAGAGGTGTTTTTTTGTGAGGCGGAGGTCAGTGGGGAGAGAATTCCAGGTTTTGGCCGCTAAGTAGGAGAAGGATCTTCCTCCCATGGTGGATCTATGGATGCGCGGGATAGCAGCGAGGGCTTGATTGGATGATCGTAGTTGGCGGGTGGGTGTGTAAAAGGACAGTCGTGTGTTGAGGCATTCGGGTCCTATGTCGTAGAGGGCCTTGTGTGCGTGGGTGAGGAGACGGAACGTTATTCTCTTATTGACGGGGAACCAGTGGAGGTCTTTCAGGTGACCGGAAATGTGAGCTTGACGGGGGATGTCCCGTATGAGTCTGGCTGAGGCGTTTTAGATGCGTTGGAGTTTTTTCTGAAGTTTGGCTGTGGTTCCGGCGTAGAGGGTATTTCCATAATCCAGTCGGCTAGTGACCAGTGCGTGGGTGACTGTCTTTCTTGTTTTGGTGGGGATCCAACTGAAGATTTTTTTGAGCATGCGTAGGATGTTGAAGCATGAGGATGAGACGGCGTTGACTTGTCTGGTCATCGAGAGAGAGGAGTCTAGGAGGAAGCCTAGGTTACGTGTGTGATCTGTAGGTATGGGTGCTATACCCAAGGCCGGTGGCCAACATGAGTCGTCCCAGGCAGAGGGGGATGATCCTAAGACGAGGACTTCCGTTTTGTCCGAGTTTAGTTTTAAGCGGCTGTTCTTCATCCATTCGGCAACTTCTCTCATTCCTTAGTGTAGATTGGTTTTAGCAGTGTTTGGGTCTTTGGTGAGGGAGAGGATCAGTTGGGTGTCATCTGCGTAGGAGATGATGTTGAGGTTATGCTGTTGCGCGATGGATGCGAGGGGACTCATGTAAACGTTGAAGAGGGTGGGACTGAGTGATGATCCTTGTGGTACACCGCAGATGACTTCATTGGGCTCTGAATTGAATGGGGGGAGGCGGACTCTCTGGGTTCTTCCGGCGAGGAACGAGATGATCCAGTCCAAAGCTTTTCCTTGTATTCCGACATTGCTGAGGCGTTGTATGAGGGTGCTATGACTGACTGTGTCGAAGACGGCGGAGAGGTCAAGTAGGATGAGGGCAACTGTTTCTCCATTGTCCAGTAGCGTTCAGATGTCATCTGCAGCAGCGATGAGGGCGGTTTCGGTGCTGTGTTTGGCTCGGAAGCCGGACTGTGAGGGGTCGAGGGAATTGTTGGATTCGAGATAGGCGGCGAGCTGGCTATTTACGGCTTTCTCAATGACTTTGGCAGGGAATGGGAGCAGTGAGATGGGGCGGTAGTTCTTAAGTTCAGTGGGGTCTGCTGTGGGTTTCTTCAGAAGGGCGCTGAGTTTGGCATGTTTCCAGCTTTCCGGGAAGGTAGCAGTGTTGAGGGAGCAGTTGATGACTTCTCGGAGATGGGGTGCGATGATGGAGTCTGCTTTGTTGAAGATGTGGTGGGGACATGGGTCGGTTGGTGAACCTGAGTGGATGGAGTTTATCAGGCGGATGCTGTCTTCAGTAGTGATTGGGTTCCAGGCGCAAAGGTTGTGAGAGTACTGTTTTGGTTCGGAGGTGGGTGGAGTGGACTGTTCTTCGGACTGGTTATCAAAGCTGTTATGTATATTGGCAATTTTGTTGTGGAAGAAAGAGGATAAGGAGTCGCAGAGGTCTTGGGAGGGGGTGATGTCGTTGGTGCCGGCGGTGGGGTTGGTAAATTCTTTGACGATGTTGAATAGTTCCTTGCTGTTGTGGGCGTTGTTGTCGAGTCGATCCTTAAATGCGGATTTCTTGGTGGATCGGATCAATTGGTGGTGTTTGCGGGTTGCGTCCTTGAAGGTGGTCAGGTTGTCATTGGTTGGGTTTTTTCTCCAGGTTTTCTCGAGGGTACGACATAACTTCTTGGATTTCTTAAGGTCATCGTTGAACCAGGGGGCCTATTTGCTACCTTGTTTGATCTGGTGGTTTTTCAACGGTGCTAATTCGTCAGCGCTGTGGGTGATCCATTGTGTGAGTTTGGTGGCAGCTTGGTTTCGGTCCGATGATATGGCGGGAGGGTTATGGTTAAGCGATGTGAAGAGTTGGTCTGTGGTGATTTTGTTCCAGTTTCTTCGAGGAATAGGTTGTGGAGGGTTGTGGGTCGTGGTCTTTTTGTAGATGAAGTGAACGCAGCTGTGGTACGTCCAATGGAGAGCTGTGGTGTGATCGAAGGAGATGTGTTTGCTGGAGGTGAAGATAGGGTCGAGCGTGTGTCCTGCTAAGTGGGTGGGGATGTCAACAAGATGTTTGAGTCTGAGATTGGCCAGGTTGTCCAGAAGGGTGGTGGTGTTGCTGTTGTTGTTCTTTTCCAGGTGGAAGTTGAGGCCTCCCAGTAGAATGTAGTTCTCGGAGGGGAGGGCATGTGGGCTGATGAAGTCAGTGATGTCTTTGTTGAATTGTGTGCGGGTTCCTGGTGGTCTGTAGATGAGGGTGCCTCTAAGTGTGGTCCTGGGGTCGGTGTGGATCTGGAAGTGAAGGTGCTCGGCGGTCGCGAGGTTATCGTCGGAGCTGGTCGTGATTCGGATGGTGTTCTTATGGATGATGGCGATGCCTCCTCCTGTTTGGTTGGTGCAGTCCTTTCGGATGATCTTATAAGCATCCGGGATGGCTATGGCGATGTCGGGCGCTGATGAGGCATTCATCCAGGTTTCTGTAAGGAAGGCGACGTCTGGCGATGCAGTGTCGAGTAGGTCCCAGAGTTCAGTGGCGTGTCTGTGGACCGAGCGGGTGTTCAGCAGGATGCACTTCAGGTAGTTAGAATCGGAGCTTTGTTTGGAGGAAGTGGATTTGGTGTTGGCCTTGATGCAGGCGAACTTGCAGGAGTGGCAGGCGAATGATCAATGGGTGTGTCCTGGGGCAGCTTCGCAGCATTGTGGTGTGCGTCCGGGGTTAAGGGCAAAGAGGTAGTGGCGTCATACATTATTCGGGTGGAGTGGGATTTGCGGGGGCCAAGGTGTCTGGCGCTGGGCTGCGGTCCAGGCGCGGACGGGCGTAGACGGGCTTACCTTTGGCGCACCTTCGGCGCGCATGGACGCGACCGCTGCGTGCAAAGACATCTGTCATATGTGGATGGTGGAGAGGGGAGGGGCGAGGGAGGAGCAGCTGGGAGGCGGGAGCGGGGCGGAGAGCCAGGCAGGGAGGCACAAACAACAACAAAACACAAAATGGCAGTGAGCCCAAAAGCGAAACCGGGTTGGGGCACACTATGAGGATAATAACGCGATGTGAATGGCAGTGGAACCGGCACAAGGCACAATCAGGCACAATCAGGCACAGAAACCAAAATACAGGCAGCACAATTCAGCAGAGCGTTGCAGCGCGCTATGGTAGACTAGCGCCACGATAATATGCAAATTAGCGCTCGTGAGATAGGCATGGCAGCGTAGCACAGTTGATCCGGTAATTATAGCGTAATGTGGCGATCTAGCACAGCGAGGGTATTCAATAACTAAACAATGCAGGCTGTAGTCTGGGTGTGGGCGCTACGATACCACTTAGTCTCACAGGGCAGGGAGCAGCGTGAGGAGCGACCGCCTCCGAGGTAATCAGGACGGTCACAGCGATTCAGCGGGAGAGTGGAGCCTGACTAACAGTGGGAGGGAGGAGCAGCTGGGAGGCGAGAGCGGGGCGGAGAGCCAGGCAGGGAGGCACAAACAACAACAAAACACAAAATGGCAGTCAGCCCAAAAGCGAAACCGGGTTGGGGCACACTATGAGGATAATAACGCGATGTGAATGGCAGTGGAACCGGCACAAGGCACAATCAGGCACAGAAACCAAAAGACAGGCAGCACAATTCAGCAGAGCGTTGCAGCGCGCGATGGTAGACTAGCGCCACGATAATATGCAAATTACCGCTCGTGAAATAGGCAAGGCAGCGCAGCACAGTTGATCCGGTAATTATAGCGTAATGTGGCGATCTAGCACAGCGAGGGTATTCAATAACTAAACAATGCAGGCTGTAGTCTGGCTGTGGGCGCTACAATACCACTTAGTCTCGCAGGGCAGGGAGCAGCGTGAGGAGCGACCGCCTCCGAGGTAATCAGGACGGTCACCCCTTCACAAGATCTCTGCGACTCCCTCGCCTCGTTCTTCCACCGCAAGATTGCCGACATCCACAACAGCTTCGGCGCACCATCCTCGCACCCAACCGTCGAACCAACGCACCCCACCGCCACCCTCCGCACCTGGACCGCAGTGACCACCGAAGACACAGCCCGCACGATGAACACCATCCACTCTGGATCTCCGACTGACCCCTGCCCCCACCACGTCTTCAACAAGGCCGACTCCACCATCGCACCCCAACCCCGAGATGTCATCAACACCTCCTTCGACACCGCCACCTTCCCGGAAAGCTGGAAGCATGCGGAGCTCAGCGCCCTACTGAAGAAACCAACAGCGGACCCCACCGACCTCAAAAGCTTCCGCCCCATCTCGCTCCTCCCTTTTCCTGCCAAAGTCATCGAGAAGATCGCCAACAGACAGCTTGCCGCCTTCCTCGAGACGAATGGATCCCTCGACCCCTCGCAGTCCGGCTTCAGAGCCAACCACAGCACCGAGACCGCCCTCATCGCAGCCACCGACGACATCCGAGCCCTTCTCGACAACGGTGAAACAGCGGCACTCATCCTCCTGGACCTCTCCGCCGCGTTCGACACTGTCTGCCACCGCACCCTAGTCCAACGCCTCAGCAACACCGGCATCCAAGAGAAGGCATTGAAGTGGATCATCTCGTTCCTCGCTGGAAGAACACAGAGAGTCCGCCTCCCCCCGTATCGCTCCGAGGCCACCGAAGTCATCTGCGGCGTCCCGCAAGGGTCATCACTCAGCCCCACCCTCTTCAACGTCTACATGAGACCTCTCGCAGCCATCGCACGCCAACACAACCTCAACATCATCTCCTACGCCGACGACACCCAGCTGATCCTCTCCCTCACCAGAGACCCTGACACCGCCAGAACCAGCCTCCACGAAGGGGTGAAAGACGTCGCCGAGTGGATGAAGAACAGCTGCCTGAAACTGAACTCAGTCAAGACGGAAGTCCTCATCCTTGGACCATCACCCTCCGCCTGGGACGACTCCTGGTGGCCCCCAGCCCTGGGCACCGCCCCCAAGCCGACAGACCACGCACGCAACCTGGGCTTCATCCTGGACTCCTCCCTCTCGATGACCAGACAAGTCAACGCCGTCTCCTCTTCATGCTTTCACACCCTCCGCATGCTCCGCAAGATCTTCCGATGGATCCCGATCGAAACCAGGAAGACAGTCACCCAGGCCCTCGTCACCAGCCGGCTGGACTACGGAAACACCCTCCACGCAGGAACCACAGCCAAGCTACAGAAAAGACTACAACGCATCCAGAATGCCTCCGCCCGACTCATCCTGGACATCCCTCGACGCAGCCACATCTCCGGCCACCTGAGGAACCTGCACTGGCTCCCCGTCAACAAGAGGATCACGTTCAGGCTCCTCACCCACGCACACAAGTCTCTCCACAACCTGGGCCCCAAGTACCTCAACGACCGCCTGACCTTCCACACGCCCACCCGCCAGCTACGGTCCGCCAGCCTCGCCCTCGCCGCCGTTCCACGCATCCGAAGAGCCACCGCCGGAGGCAGATCCTTCTACTACCTGGCGGCCAAGACATGGAACTCCCTCCCCATCCACCTTCGGCTGACCCAGGACCACCTCGCCTTCAGGAGACAACTCAAGACCTGGCTGTTCGAGCAGTAGCGACCCCCTTCCCTCAAGCGCCTTGAGACCCTTCCGGGTGAGTAGCGCGCTATACAAGTGTTATGATTGATTGATTGATTGATTGATACGTTTATTCTAAGAGATTTTTTCACGTGAAGGGTGTCCTTCTACTTTAATCTCTGATTTCGGTGTGCAACTCACATCTTGTGAGATAAAAGTGTTCCTTGAAAGTTGTGGTATTAAACACATTTTCATTTCTCTTTATGAACCGTATGAAAATGGTCAGGTTGGGAGATTCAACAGGGTTCTTAAATATTTTGTTAAAGATTCCCTCAAAGAAGGTGGGAATTGGCTAAGTGCGTTTAGAGAACGTTTGTGGACTTATCGAATTACTCCACATTCGACTACTGAAGTGAGTCCATTTAAATTATTGAAAGGAAGGGATCCTGCATCTGTGGTGTGTCCAGGGTGGTGCAGAGATAAGTGCAAAGATTTAATAAATCAAACAGAAGACGTAGAAGAAACTGCCAGGAGAGTAGAAGTCAAACAAGGTAAAACTAAGTTATGGTATGATAACAAGTGAAAAACAAAAATACATGAGTTTAAGATTGGTGATTGGTTTAAGATTTTGAAACCTGGTTTCATTGATAAAGGACAAAACAAATTTAGCAAAGCTATACAAATTAAAAAGGTTTTCAGAAATAGTGTTATTAATCAGGATGGAAAGGTTTGGAATATTAGGAGAAAACCAAAATGTCCTGCCACATTTGTGTCTCAGTCTCACTTCACTGAAGGAAATGAACATGACATCAAGAAACAAGTTGATGGAACAGTGGCTTCAAAAGTTAAAATGAACAATCGTGTAAGATTTGTTCCCAAAAGATTTAAGGATTTTGTGTAATCTTTAAGTTATTTCATTTTGTTAATATTTATATTTGCTCCTCTTATTGTTATCATTTATGTATTCATTTTCATTTTGGATAAGGGAGATGTGTTACATTTCACATTTACTTTATCATTAGAATTGTATCCACTGTGACTTTAATTATATATGCATCCTTTCAGCACGCGCTGTGTATATTCATGTGGTGTTCCACATTTCAATGTGGATCACGGTATGCATTCTGTCCTGCGTGTCAGTTGCCTGCTGATGACCTAATTGCACAGATGTGTGCCGTGCTGCGTCCAATAAACTATTTAACCTACTTGAAGAAGTTTCTTTCTAACAGGTTGCTACATGAGTACCCCCTCGCTTCTTTGCTGGAGGGTACTCCTCATCAGGGCACAAGTCCTAAAAAGAGAAGTGGGGGGACGCTGACGTCACGACAGAAAGTGACGTCACGAAAGGTGGCTTGCACCATCAGACTCATTGCCTCCCCTCGCTCACCCATTAGATGCGATTGCATCAGAGAAGCCAGCGCGTGAGCAGCGTTCTGAATGAGCTCCGATCTCGCCCCAGAGAGGCCAAAGAGTGAATGTGTGGCTTCATTTGCTCCAGTTTCGAGCTCCCAGTAAAATAAGTGGGGGGATGCCGTCCATCCGCGTGGTACCCCGACTCGAGCCCTGCTCCTCATATTGTCTATTGGCACCATAGGTGGTGCAGGGACTCAGAACCTTTCATTCAGTTTGATCTCTCCTTCTGAGGGCTTTCTCCTTCCAGGGTCCCTGCCCTTGCTGGTGACATTCTCAGGTGTGGCCCTGTGTACCTCATCCGTTGTGCTGGAAGAGGGGCACCGGTGGTGCTGCTGGGTGCGGGGCTATGTTGTAGTGGCCTGAGTCTTTTCTTCTGATCACTGGTCGGTCCCCCCTGAGTTTGTGTTCTCAGCCACTTTTCTTTAGAAGGGTGGCTCTGATGAGCTGGTCCCCCTTCAGGCATTGGTGGGGGATCACTTCTCCAGTGCATTGAATCAGCTCAAGCCTGCCACAGGCGCCCTCAGGTGTCTGTCCGCTGCGTCTGCTCAGGCAGGCCATCTCAGCTATGGGGGAGCGCACCAGTGAGGACTTCTCGGCTGTAGGGGCTTTGCCTTCCTTTTCTGCAGGCGAACAGTTACCGGTGCATACTGGGCTGCCTAGGGGTCTCTTTTCACCAGTGATGGAGGCAGATTACCACCAGGGGGCGCACAGTCTCTCCTTACCATTCCCATATTCTGTTGCCTTTGCAATACGCAAGCTCTTCTCCTGATGGAGACAGAGGGCTTTAACAAATGCCCTTGCTGTGACATCACACCCCCCCCCCTTATTGTGTTGCAGCAACTTAGTACTTCTAACCAATCGCTTGAGGTATTTCATGCTCCTTTACGGCCGGATAATTATGTTTCTGGTATTGACTGATGTGATCAAGACGATAGGGTTCTTCTCAGTCACAAACCCTCCAGTTCAATAAACTACAAGGTTTGCAACCGCAAAAGCCTTTTACATATGTACCAACCCCATATTTCAATTTAGGAAAGTTTTTCTGAATTGCAAAATGGGTTTAGAAATCATTACCGAGATTTACATTGCAATGTAAATAAAACATGTTGAAATTTAAAAAAAAGAAAGAAATCATTACCAAACCCCAAATTGAAAGAGATGTTATACACATTCCTGCCAGATTGCAATTTGGTGAAGTAAGTATCAGTGGTTTGCGACCTCTGAACAGTTGGTGCATCTCACGTTGGGGTGGTAACTGATTCACAAAGGAGAAGGAGTCCCCTTTGTATCCCTTCCCTTTTGTGAAGCAGGGTGATCGCTTCCGGTGGAGTAGGCATTGGCAGGGTCACCAACTGTTCTTACTGAAGTTTTCCAAATTGTATATTTTTTTTAAAGCAGCACCACTCCCTTTAAGGAGCTCGAGCTGATTCAACCCCTTCGACGCGCATGACAAAGCCAGCTCGTCATGGGCGTTACCTACGCTGCGCGCATGACGAGCTGGCTTTGTCATGTAACGCGGGGTTTTGTAAATAGCAGCGTGCAGCGGGAAACCCCGCTAGCGCGCATGCGGTTAAAAAAGGAAAGTCTTCTGCTTTCAAATGCAATCACAGGGAAGGCGGTCTGCTATCCCTTGCAGGGGGAAACCTCCTTTACAACGCAACTTTTACCATGCAGTGCCTTTACGACACAACTTTTACAACGCAAACCATTACAACGCATTGCGCTGGGGGGCGCTCTAGGATAGGGAATAGGTTTAATTTACTATCCAACACCTTCCCTACTATCCACGGGGACTGGAGTTGGAATAGTAAATTAAACTATTCACTATCCAGCGCCCCAAAGCACTATGCGTTGTAAAGGCATGCATTGTAAAAACAGCGTTGTAAAGGCATGCGATGTAAAAGCATGCGTTGTAATGTCATACATCCCCAGAAGGCCATCATCCCTGTGCTTGCAGCCAATCAAAGCAGATCACAGATTGTGGTCTGCCTCATGAATATTAATTAAGCAGGTAGGGGCAGATTTAAAACTTCTGGCGCATCTCTGCTAATCAGCAGGGATGCGCCAGAAGAGTTGCGTCCCATCTGCCCACCCGTGCGCCACCACTGATGCGCCGCATTTACAATGCGGCGCACGGATGGGCAGAGGCGTGTCGCATCCCCCCAGTGGAAAGACGGCACATTGCTGGAGCCGTGGCTCCAGCAAGGCTTGGGGGTGCCCTATACCTATCATGCTGCGTCAATCCTTGCGCCTGCTTCAAGGTGGCGCATGGTTTTGACGCAGCATGGCCCTAAAAGTGACTGAGTGAAATCTTGTAGATTTCACTGCATCACTTTTATGAGGCGTACCTGCGAGGGAATGCCCACCCTGCGCTGGGACGCCCACATGAAACCTGACGCAGGTTTCATGTGGCGCAGGGGTTTACAACGTGAGGCATCTCCCTAGATGCATCACATTGTAAATACGGCGCAACATGGCGCATGATTTTCACCGCTGCTGCGTCACAGAAGTGGCGCAACAGCAACATAAATGTGTCGCAAGGGACTTGCAAATCTGCCTGTGTAGTTCTGCAACTCCTTGTGGTTCGTTATTTTTGGAAACTGACCTTAGTCAGTTTGCAAAATAAAATAAGGAGTGTAAAACATAAATACATAATGTTAAATCACTTTTACAATTGTATTTTTACTAATCTGACTCTTAACTCCTTACCATATGCAGACGATGTGCGCATATCTGGGGCTGGGAGTGTGGGGGGCCTTGAAGCCCGCAATGATCTCTACGCAGATGATGTCCTGCTCTTCCTCAGCTATCCTCAGGCCCCAGATGTCTTGAACTTCTCCGTCTCTATGGGATGACTTCAAGCCTACGCATTAGGTAAATCCCTCTCAGTGGTGGCGGCTGGGGAGACCGCTGGACAATGCTGGTGTCCTGACATACAGGGTCATTCATTTATGTATATGGGGATTCCTATATCATGCGGTCCGGATCTGGCCTGGTCCCCCAATTTTTGCCCCCTTGCATCAGCCTTAAATAGGGACTTACGTGGATGGAACCAGCTGTCCTTTAACCACATTGCAGTATTTAAAATGATGTGCATCTCCCGATGCCAGTATATTCTGAATAGTTTTCCATTTCTGATTCTTCGGACATGGTTTTTTTCTCCCTGACCTCGAGACTGGCGTCCTTCGTTTGGGCGGGTGGGCGGTACCGGGCGCTTCACCTCGGAAATTCCCATTTGATGGAGGCCTTGGCATGACAGGTATATATCTTGTAGAACATTAGGTTCCCATCAGTAGGGCTCAGGTCGGGGGTACACGCGGGTGGGCGGCATCCCCCCACTCTTTTCACAGGGTGGACGCCGTACCCCCTGCCAAGAAGCGGAGCTCCACAGAAATAAGCTGCACGTGGCCCGGTGTAATTTTCAGACACCAGGACACGTTCCGCACGTGAAGTCATTTGCATAGTGTCAGTCCCCCCACTTCTTTTTATAGGACTTGTACCCTGCCCATCAGTGAGTGGTTTAAAGGGGGTGGGATGATCCCGCATACCGTCTCGAACGGCATCTTACGGGGATTGAGGGTCTTATCGACTTGCTCTATGGAGAGACCTTGTCCTCCACAGTGCACCTGTGCACCCAAGTGATGGCGCTCTGTTGGAGAGCGGCGCTGTGCTTTAACCAATGGAATCGCTGCCTCACAGCCATGACTCCTCTGTGGAAGGCACCTGGCTAAGACAGGTGTCAGGTCTGGTGAGATTCACCCGGTGGGACCAGAAAGGAATCGCTTACCCAGGGGATGTCTGTCAAGGGTGGACGCTGATGTACTTTCAAGTACTAAGAGACCAATATAACTTATCCCATACACAATTTTTACAATATCTCCAACTGCGCCATGCCCTGGGAGTTCCAACTTCCAATGGACAGCCAGGTCGCTGAATACAGTCCTATCGGTGTGAAACTTCTGATTGGGCGCTTAAATTGATACTTGTATAGCGCACTACTCACCCACAAGGGTCTCAAGGCGCTTGTACGAATACCGCTGTGGAACCCATCCTGGCTTTCCCTGTGAGGTGTCCACTCCTGGCCACCCCCAAGGTGGAGGCCAGGCATCCTTAGCCTTGTAGGGACCGTTGTGGAGATTAAGCAAGCTACTGCCCAGAGTTGCAGAGTGGGACTCCATGATTGGAATAGGCACCGAGGCGAGAATTATCGGGTCTGTGGAATTTTGAGCCCAAGACCCGCCGAGGCGGGGAATTGAACCCTGGTCCCGGGCTAGACCTCTGCATCAGGGTCTGCCGCTCTAACCATTGAGCCACACTTCTTAGGCAAGTGAGCCAATTCAGCAATTTATCACTCACTGATAATGAATGCACCGGATAACTTCCTTACTCTCCCGGGGAAATGAGAGGGCTTGGTGGGTGAGCTGGATGTTGAGGATTAGAGGCCCATGCTTGGCCTTGAGAGAACTAGTGATCTCCTCCTGACTGCGGATGATCCAAATTAATTATCTTCCTGTAACCTATCTGTCTCCGCACCAGCTACAGTGAATGGGCCTTGTGACCCGAGCCATGTGAGTGCGGTGCTCCATCCCCAGCACCCACCACTTACATGTAGCTTAATCTTGCCAGCCTTTTGGGATGGGGTGAACCGGGACATTTCTGATGTACTGGGCTGCCCTATTGATTTGGGTCCCCGAGTTTCACCGTTAGGTCTTTTGGAGGAGGTTGGAGGGCCGCGCTTCAAATGGACCTTTATAGGAGTGGTATGCCTGGTGGCCAAAAGGTACATTGTGTTAAACAAAAGAGAGAGTGAGGGTATTTGGGGATCACACTCCCGGTCCCCTAAGCAAATATATTAGGGATCCCGTGGGCATTGTCTGTAGGTTTTACGGTGGCGCAGAAGGCTGTAGAATAATGCAACTATAAGCCAGCCCCCCCACGGCATCCATGGGGAAAGAACCCCTTTAGTCCTCCGTAACAATGTTTTCTCCCTACACAGAATGCTGTAGAGTGGCCTCACTGTAAGGACATGGTCTGGCTAATAGTTGAACCAGGTGCCGGATGCGCCTTAGCGTGCGCAGACCTCCCGGTTTCAGCTTTTGGTCCTGACGAAAACCTAGTACTAACACATATAGGTTGAAACATGTTGACCAACGTTCTTTTCACTTAAACCACTGATACTTTCCTGGTCAATCTAACCAATATAAGTATCTCACTTGTTTTTAACCTTATCTGGTTGCTCCAAATAAAGTTTTAGGGAGTACAACAAAGATAATTTTAGAATTCACTCACATACACTATCCTTCACGAAACAAAACAACCAGCTCCGCTGTAGTTCAGGCGTTGAAGCACACCCAAGTGGCATTCGGCTATTTGGGTGGACCCCGATGATGAAACATGTCACCAACTATGTTGGTGAGTGAGGGGTTTCCTAAAAAAGGAAAGACTTTTTCCTTTTGACACCATTTTCTCATTTTTCCTACACCACAGGTACGTCTTCATCCCTGGGACACACTCTCTCTCTTTGTTTAGATACAAAAGGTACATTGTCCATCAATGAAAGCGACCCGAACCCCCTTCACTGGCAGTTTGATGAATGGGGTTTGACTGGTGTGCATGTCAGGAAAAACCAATATACGAGGAAAAGGAGTGCCCCCAAAAACATGATAAGATATGGGGTGGGTGGTGGGAATACCATGGGCTACTGATGTAATAAGGAATGATGCTTCATGCATTTATACTGGTCCAACTCCTTGTCGATGAAGCAACATATTGATAATGTACGTATTGCAGTAGATGATGCCTTCACGTTAATATTAAACTCAATAAAATGTGTTGATTAAAAAAGAAGTAGCTACTCTTATGGCCCTCAAATATACCCTTATATATCCTACAAAGCTCAGGACAAGGCACTGTTATTCAGTCTGCAGAAGGTGAACGAATGGCTGCAGACGAAGGGGGTGTCGATCCCGGTTGTTCATCAATTCCAAGATATCAGTGGCTGGTCCCTGCCGTACCGTAGGCAGCAGTGCTTAATTTGTGATGGTGGTTTCCGGTGCCAGTCCACAGCACTTAATTGTCAGCACCGGCTCTAGTGACAGCACTAGAGCCGATGCTGACATTGCTCGATCTAAGCGCTGCTTTTGACACTGTGCCCCATGATGTACTTCTGTAGGAGTGGCACAGCTGGGGCTTCAAGGTACGACACCGCCCTTGCTGTCCTCTTTTCTAAAGGACCAAACCTTTCAGGACTTCTCAGGCAATGCCTCGTCTACGCGCCATGATCTGACCTCCAGGGTCCTGTAGGGATTGGCTCTGAGTCCAGCACTTTTTCAACATCTATGTCCGCTCCTTGGCTGACCCGGTGGAACGTTGGGGGTTGACTCTGTCCTCCTAAGTGGATGATACCCAGTAACCCAGATCATCTTTTGTTTATCATCCGCACAAGATCCTGATTCAGGGTCACTGAAGTCCCGTTTGGCTCATGTCGCCTCATGGATGAACAACAACTCGCAGAAATTGAACGGAGGAGAAACAGAGGTGCTGGTGTTGAGAGAGAATCCGTCCCTCTGGGGACCTCAACACCGGCCAGTTGCTGTGGGTGACACCCCTGTTCCTGCCCCCATAGTAACGGATCTTAGCTTTCCAGTGGATGCCCAGGTCTCTATGAAGCCCCAGATGGCAAAGGTATCTGTGGCCTGTTTTGTGACCCTAAAATGACATGGATTCTTCCTGAATCTGCCCAGACAGCGGTCCACCAGGCATTTATTTTATCCAGACTAGACTACAGCAACACCCGGTACCTGGGGGCTGATACCGCCTCCTTCAGACGCTTGCAGGTGGCCCTGAAGGCTGCTGCAATGTTGCTCTACCGACTGCCAAAACAAGCATTGGCTACACCTCTTCTTCACGAGCTGCACTGGCTAACGGTAGAGAAACACATTCAAGTCAAGGCCTTATGTTATGTTTTCTAAAGCAAGGGCGGGTACTGCTCCCCTCCACATCACTACCTTGATAACACTGTACCAGCCTGCTCGCTGCCTGGGCACTAGTAACCTCTCTTTGTGCACTCTTCCCAGGTCTAACTGTCTCGCATGGGAGAACGCTCCTTTGGGCATTTAGGGCCAGATGTAGGAGCCCTAATACCGGTCGGAAACGGCCGATTTCGTCCGTTTCCAACCGTTATTAGGGTTTTCAGATGTAGGGGCATGTTATTTTAAGAATCGGTATATTTACCAAATCGGTAAATCCATATGTAGCTGACACTCCTAAGAGTGCCACAGGCCCTTAAGAGTCGGTATTTTACCACACAATCCTATTGGGTGGTAAAATACCGAATTCAGGTGTGCATGCACATCTGTGCATGCACACCTGTGCCATGTGACACACGTGTGGAATATTAATATGCTTTGGTAAACCTTATCTGCGCCATCTTGCCTTTTCCCCGGATGCCACACTTTTGTCGTGCGCACCCGCCATTTTAGGTGCCTCAATCAGAACAACCCTTTTGCACGCCGCTGACCCCCGGCATAGCCCTCCTCCCTCACAAAGCCTGCGCTCTTACAAACACCCCCGCTCGCACATGCTTTGGGTCATAAACCCCTCTCCAACGCAGCTCTGCCTCAGAACCCCATCCTGTTCCCAGCGCGACACCTCCCTTCATTCCTTTCACGGTCCCAGATCCCTTGATGCAAAAACCCCCTTTTCCTGTGCCCGTTTGTCTTCCTCGTTCCCAGGCCGACACCTAGCTCTGCCGATACTGTTTATTGCCCCTCCCGTACAGTAGGAAGCTCCCCCCCCCGTCAAAGGACCCTCGAGTGGATCAAAGCCCCCACCCTACGAGATCCGACCGAACCCCCCACATTCCGTGAATCGGCGGAATATCCAGCTGCGCGATAATTATCACCTGTTGTGACCGGGGTGGGACTTCAACTGTAAATGTGTGTGGGAACGGGCTTGGAGCGGGAATCCCGAGAATGTATATAAGAGGCCAGGCCTCAGGGATGCGGGTAGAGCACCTCATGACGATACCTGCTGTCTGATTTGTTGTGTTCTCCTCCGGAGAGAATAAACCTTGTTTCCTGCCTTCCAGTCTCCAGCACCTGCCTCTTCATTGATTAATAATTAGTGGGTTACAGAGGCAATACCGCCGGGCAAATATCGATTGTCCCCGACCTTAGTTTCTACAATTGGCGTCCCAAGCGTGGGGCCCATCAGCGACTCGTGGATCCAGTGGGAGAGGTCCTGACGACAGAGTGAACGACTGCAACGATCGGGAGCGCGCCTGTCCGATAGACCCTCGTCTGACAGCCGATCATCCGAACTTCACTGGTTCCGAACAGACCTCTCTCGAGTGATCTACGGTCCTGACTGGGAACCATCAGGAGTGCCGCAAAGAATACGAAGAAAAGAGGACGATCGGGCGCTGGATTCGGAAGACAAGAAACTGTCCATGCGGTCCGGGTAAGGTCGTGTAAACACGACGAATGGCGAAATGATTATTTGAATTGTTTAGAAAATACTAGTATTACTCATTGTTAATTTATTTGGAGATCCACTGTCTGCAAACGGAGAAACAACAGGCTCTCTCTTTGCAAGCAGCGGAGGATAGGTAATGCAACCGCCGCACCCATCTTCCTCCCCCACTGATTAATTACTTGAAACTGAACTATTGTTCGCAGACCGTTTTCTGGAGATTCTCTGTCTGCAAACAGGAAAGGGCCCACCCCTCCCCTTTTTTCAGATAGCGAAAGGGTAGGTAACGCAGATCTTTGTGGGCCTACTTATTCTCCCCACCGAATTATTTATTTTTACCGAACGTTAACTATTTGATATTGGTCCATGAGGTATTCACTGCCTGCAAACAACGTAGAATAGGAATATTCTGTCTAGTCTTTGCACACAGTGATAAGATAGGCAGTGCTGACTTTTTGTCCCCATTGTACTCCGTCATGTCTGTCTTCTCCCCACTGATTAATAGCCTGTTTAGCCCGGACCGCTTATTAGAGGTGAACCATCCGGCTCCTCTGGAAGGCACCCCTAATAAGGACATGTTCATGAAGCATGGATTGACCGCTATAGCCTATAGCAAACTATGGCATAAATATACGAAAAAGGATCGAGAAAGTCAGTGGCCACTGATAGGATCCTTCGATAATGACAAAATAAATGCGCTAGAAACAGCCCTTGGTAAAAACAAGACAACGCCCACTATGCTTGATAGTTTCGGCATGTGGCGCAAAGAAACTGAACAACGTAAAAGGAAAATTGAGAGTAGGTTGGAAAAAGAGCTGCGAAAAGCAGCCCACCTAGCTGCTCAGAAATTAGAGAAAGAGATAAAGGAAAGGGAAAAAGCCAAACAGAAACTAGAAAGAGAAACCTCAAGCCAGTGCCCGGTTAGAACGTCCTCCACACTTTACCCTGTTCTACCCTCGAAACAACGAACCAACGATGATCTGCTGTTAGGTCCTCCGATCATCTACATGCCCCCTCCGTATGCCCCCTCCCAACCCTTAGCACAACACTCACCACCCCCTGGTACAAATGAAGGCAGTGCCACAGCTTCGGCCCCCATGGCCTCTGTACCGGCCGAACCTCTTGCACCATATACTCCACAAACGACAACGTTAGGTGACCCTGAGACCCGAAGGACCGGTTCCGCGAGAACGAACAGACTAAGCAAAGATGAGCTAACAGGGATCGACAAGATAGCAAGGACACTGGTAGAAAGGAAGGAAGGTGAAGAGTACATCACGGATATGTTTAAATCATATACAGGGAGTCACAGACGACACTTTACTGTACGACTGTGTTACCATGTCTTGAACGCATATGAGGACCGATATCGAGACCAAGGTCCCGAGAGCCTAACGACTCTGTACCGGAAGGTCGATATCGGGGATGAGGGCGAGAATGATGTGACGGACCTCCTCACGCATACGCTTGAGGTTTTCCGCCACCTCACTGAACGAGAATCAGGAACTAAATCCCCGACATCCGTGGCGACCGGACCACAAACTGAGCAATCTAACACCATGATGCCGATACGAGAGGCTGCCCCTTACTGGGTTCCTCCCCGAGGAACAGGGACTCACGATGAGGCAAACAGCCAAGATGCAAAGGGAAGGGTAGTGTACAACTGGGTCTACCAGCCATGGGACCGGCAAGAGATTCTGACATTCCGGAAATCTCTGCCTGACCTGCGTAAAAACCCCACCGCCTTCTATACTGAATTAGGTACAGCCCTAGGTTCAACAATCATGACCTTGGCTGACATCGACTTGTTTTTCGGGTTATGTCTACCAGCTGATGTGTGGAAGCAAATCCGGAAAGTCGACCACCTTGAGCTGTTCGGACATACCTGGTCACAACTCGATACCTTCGATAAACAACGAGGACCTGGGCAAAAGCCTTTAAAACCCATTCTAGACCTTCCAGATAAAATTGTACTGAAATTAAAAACCCTGATCCCAGAAAAGAAAGTGGATTGGTCGATAGTAACGGCCTGTCGCCAGAAACCCCAGGAGGATGTATCGGAATACTTCTCCCGGTTTGAAACGGTGTTCTCCGATTACAGCGGCCAGGACATGACCACTGCAACCGGACACCATCTGTTTGTCCAGAATTATGTCATGGGTCTGTTGTCGGAGATCTCCCAGAAACTGCAAGCTAGCGAGAGTAGTTGGGCAGCCTCCAAACCTACAGCTATCCTCCAGATGGCCCAATATTATGAACATCAGAAAAATGAAAACGATAGGGCAACAGAGAAAAAGAAGAAGGACTTGAAAGAGAGGGTGATGATGGCCCAGCTGCAAGGGGTGACTGTAGGGCGAGACCAACACCGGGGAAACTACCAGACGAACGCCCCTAGGGCTACATTTCCCCAGGACCGCACTTCGACTCCCCATCCCGGACGTACAGACCTTAGACAGGACCAGTGCGCCTTTTGCAAGGGAACTGGCCATTGGAAATCCCAGTGCCCAGTTCTTCTGGAAATAATCAGAAACAAAGACCCCAAAGACATAGTAAATGGACCAAGAAATAAGGGACAACAGCGAGGGCTTCCAAACGACACAACTAACGACAGATCAGGCAGACCCAATACATTTGATCGACCCCGACAGAACCAATACCAGCAATCTGACTACGATGACGCCCACGACTTTGCATAGGACTGCCAGGGGCAAGGGAGGGATCCAGTCGAGCTCTATGTTGACCAGCAAGGCCCTTATGTCACTGCTAAGGTCCTGGGCACCAAGTCTCCATTTCTGGTAGACACTGGCGCAACACGTAGTGCGTTATCTAAACGACTGATTCCGGGGGCACCCTTGTCTGGCTCACTTATAACATCGACAGGTTTCGATGGAACGCCCTCCACTAACCCTTTGTCCGCCCCGATCCTCTTTGACGTAGAAAATAACACCACTGACACCACGTTTTTGCTTTCCTCTAATAGCCCTGACGCCATTATGGGACTTGACTTATTGAAACACTTCCGAGCAACGATCAGATGCTCCCAAGACGGAGTTCGAGTTTTCCTTTACGACAATCCTGCCCTGCTTAGACATTGCCCTCCCCGACGCATGTTTTCCATCACCGACGCTGACACATCCCTGCTCGACACTCTGCCTCCGTATCTGTGGGCTACGACGGACTCAGACGTAGGGCGCATGTTGATTGACCCAGTGCACATTACTGTCCGATCAGACGCCACACTCCCAAAACTCCCACAATATCGGATATCGCCCGAGGGCGAGAAGGCATTGGTAAAGATTATTCAGTCACTGATAGATGCAGGAGTGGTAGAGGAAGTAATTAGTAACATTTGCAACAGCCCTATCTTGCCCATCATCAAGAAACAGGGAGAGGGAGATGAGAAAGCATACCGTTTTATCATTGACCTTCGAGAGATCAACAAAGTGGTAGTACCCCAGTACCCTGTGGTCTCGGACATCACCACCATCCTGACTTTGATTCCTTCCACCGCCACCACCTTCACTGTCATTGACCTCAAAAATGCATTCTTTTCCATCCCCATCCACCCAGACAGCCGATACCTCTTCGGCTTCACCCTAAGAAACCGCTCATATAGATTCTGCCGAGCACCCCAGGGCTACACAGAAAGCCCTAGCATCTACAGCCAGGCCCTCAAGAGACAACTAGATCAAGTCCAGTTACCCGATGGGGTGGTGTTAGTGCAATATGTCGATGAC
This sequence comes from Lissotriton helveticus, assembly GCF_964261635.1. Lineage (NCBI taxonomy): Eukaryota > Metazoa > Chordata > Amphibia > Caudata > Salamandridae > Lissotriton > Lissotriton helveticus. The sequence goes on along the minus strand of NC_136057.1, from coordinate 119,285,414 downwards.
ATCCTCTTAGCAGCCGACACCACTCCATTAACAGTCACAGCCACCGTTCAACTCCTGCACTTCCTTGCGGAAAACGGCCACAAGGTCTCCAAGAAGAAGTTGCAGTTCTGCCAACCCCAGGTCACTTACCTAGGCCACCTTTTGTCCAAAGAAGGAAGAAAACTCACTCCTGACCGAATCCAAACCATTCTAGATACTCCTGTCCCTAAGACCCAGAAGCAGGTTCGCTCCCTATTAGGCCTCACCTCCTTCTGCCGACAGTGGTTACCAAACTTTAGCCTCGTTGTGAAACCACTGCTTTCCCTGCTAAGTAAAGACGTCCCTTTTCCACTCCCTTGGACCCCTGAGTGTCAAACTTCCTTCACGGAACTACGAGATGCCCTTTGTTCAGCCCCCGTCCTAGGTACCCCTGATTACAAAAAGCCCTTCTCCCTTTACACTCACGAAAGGGAGGGGTGCGCCTTATCTGTCCTGACCCAGGCCATTGGCTCTAAGCAACGGCCATGCGCTTACTTCTCTGCCACTCTTGACCCTGTAGCCAGAGCCTTGCCTGCCTGCCTTCGAGCTGTAGCTGCTGCTGCAATCTCTATCCGACAGAGTGAGGGGATTGTACTCTCGAATTCCCTCACGGTACTGGTACCCCATGCAGTCGACACCCTCCTGAACCAAACCAAGACGCAACTTCTAACGAGTGCACGACTGACTGGATACGAACTGACTTTGCTTGCGCCCCATATCACCCTGAAAAGATGCACCACACTGAACCCGGCAACTCTGTTACCCTTGCCAGAGAACGATCCCAATGTGCACCCTGTGCATGACTGCGTGACTCTTACTGACGAACAGACAAAAAGTAGGGTTGATCTCAGAGACACGGCTTTCCCTGACCCCGACGGGGAGCTGTGGGTGGACGGTTCTTGCATCAAACTCTCCGATGGTACCACTTCCGCTGCCTATGCAGTCACCACGGCTCGAACCGTAGTAGAAACAGCCCGCATCGCACAGCGATCTGCCCAGGCAGCGGAACTGATTGCTTTGACACGAGCCTGCATCCTGGCAGCAGGAACCACAGCGAACATTTACACCGACAGCCAGTATGCCTTCGGGGTGGTTCACCATTTTGGGCTCCTTTGGAGGGAAAGGGGATTCCTGACCTCACACGGCACCCCCATTTTGCACGGGGATCTAGTCTCCGCCTTGATCGAAGCCGTCCTCCTCCCCAAGAAGCTCGCCGTCATCAAATGCCAGGCACACAAAAAGGTGACAGACATTATTGGACAGGGAAATGCACTAGCCGACATCACTGCCCGAACGACAGCTGAAAATAGGACGACAACACATATGTACGTGACCAGGTCACAAGCAGAAAAATGGACTGACGCTAGAGACACTATCAGGGACATTCAAACGGCTAGCACACCACACGAGTTGACTGAATGGACACGGGTGGGATTAAAAGACGATGAAGGCTGCTGGCGGACAAAAGACACAAACAAATGGTTACTACCTGATTCATACCTGATTCCCATACTGGCTATGGCACACTCCCCTGCCCACATAGGATCAGCCCCCATGATTGAACTCGTCTCCCGAGTTTGGCACAATGATAAAATCACAGATTCCGCCAAACGTCTGGTCCAACAATGCTTGATATGCCTGCAACACAACCCCGGGAAAGGAACTGTAGTCCCCCGGGGAGGATTTGGGGTCCCAAACCACCCATTTGAGGTCCTGCAAATGGACTACATCCAGCTAGACAGGTGCCAAGGCCTGAAGTATGTACTTGTCGTGGTGTGCGCCTTTAGCAAATGGGTGGAAGCATACCCAACCCGTGACAACACCGCTATGGCCACTGCAAAAGTACTATTAAAGGAGTTTTTCCCCCGTTACGGCCTTTGTCGTATTTTATGGAGCGATAACGGCCCCCACTTCATAGCCGAAGTCATCCAATTCATCTTACGGGGGTTGGGCATTAAACAGAAATTCCACGCAGTCTTTCACCCCCAGTCCGCTGGACTTGTTGAACGACACAATGCCACACTAAAACTTAAACTGGCCAAGATAGTAGCTACCACGGGTTTGAAGTGGCCAGACGCCCTCCCACTGGCATTGCTATCGATGCGTTCCACCCCCACCAGACATCACCTAACCCCTTATGAGGTTGTTTTTGGCCGACCCATGAGTATCTGGTCTGCACCAAAACCAACTTCCATTCATGACGTCCCGGACGTCCTAATGTCTGACTATCTGTATAAATTGACTGAAACTCTGTCTGTCATTCATCAGCAGGTGCAGCAGGCCATCCCCGATGCTTCCAGGGGTCCGGGTCACGCCATCCAACCTGGGGATTTCGTGCTGATCCGGAATTTTCAGTGGTCAAAGAGTTTGGAACCCCGGTGGACGGGCCCCTGGCAAGTGTTGATCACCACTCGGACAGCTCTTCGAGTGGAGGGGAAGAAGCACTGGCTGCACGCCCATCACTGCAAAAAGGTCTCCTCAGCCCTGGCCACGACAGACAACGTCAGTACCCAAGAAGAGCTCCTTAACAAAGACCGACCAGCATTGAGCTGCTATCCCGACCCAGAGACACTTGAACTTTCAAAACATTCTGATCCCACTGTGCCATCTCGAGAAGGGTATTTCCTGCGTCGAAAGGAGGGAGCTTCGGCTAAGTAGGCCACTGACTAGGTATAAAAGTCTCAGAACGGTGATCCCAAAACTACCAAGGGTTACCTGGAGAGAAGCTAAACTAAGTCTGTGGTTCTGCCCACTACCGAGCACCTTGAAAATGAAGATGATGGAAGCGCCAGATAAGAAGATGATGGAAGCGCCAAATAAGAAGATGATGGAGGCAACAGGAAATACCCACTACAGAAACCCAAGTACAGACAGACTCCACAGCTCGAAGACAATTGCACTCTTCATCGCAATCCTTTTCTGCTTTCTCCTCATGACCACACTCTGGATTGTGGAAGAAAATGCACCTGCCCACGAAACATTCCTGACCACTGCTCAGCCTACCACCATGAAGGAACATTATCTGATTTCGCTCTCTCCTCAGCTCAGAGAGAGACGAAAGGAGTTTTGGAATAACTCTTTCGTGCAGCTCCTTCACCAGCACAATCTTGCCACCAATGCCACCAACTGTTGGATCTGTGGGTTGTTACCCCACGCCACTGGACACTCTATACCATTCATCCCTTCACCCTTCTCAGTTCATGGCTCCTGCCTTGCTTGGCTGATCCTCCTGCAAGAAAGCTATAAGGACAATACCACCTCCAGCAAAACCGCAACGCATTTCTCCCACGGAGTCAGGCGAAACAAAACCAAAACACACTTCTGCCCGCAGACCTCCAACGACTCAGCCCAAATGGACATCCCTGCTAAAGAGGGAGTCGAAATGCAGGTGTTCAACAATCCAACCAGGCCCACCTTCTCCTACCTGCGGAAACGAACGGCCGCCACCTTGACTGTAGCCCTGTCAGTCATCAACGTCACAGGCCACCTGTGCATAGAAGGACTTGGGACACAGCTGGTGGGCCACAGTGCTTGTCGTTTTACCAGAACTTTGGACTCCATGGATCCACCTTCCTTTGTATCGTCCCCGAACATGTATTTCGTCTGTGGCACAAAAGCCTACACCTGGCTCCCCAAAGGCTGGGGGGGCACTTGTTTCATCTCTTTCATCCTTCCTCCGACTTATGTGGCTCCAGCGAATCACCATAGACAAAGACGTGCCAAGGACATTGAGCAAGCCGACTCAACTGGGGCGCAGTTCCTCGATGCTATGAAGGGACTTGTTCCTCTCTGGGGCCCGATGGCGAACAGCCGTGCCATCAGACATCTAACTCAGGCAGTTGAGACAACAATGAACATCACGGCTGGTATCTTTGCTAACAACACCGCTGAACTCCAAGCAGTCCGCCTGGTGGCCCTTCAGAACCGCCTTGTCCTGGATGTGGTTCTTGCGGACCATGGTGGTGCATGCCGCATTATTGGGTCCAGCTGCTGTACATACATTCCGGACAACTCGCCCTCAGTGTACAAGGCCATTGAACATCTTCACAGACTCTCTTCAGAAGTCCACCAGGAGCAGGAAGAGTGGTCGCTTGCTGGTTGGTTCTGGAACACTGTTAAGACCTGGGGCTGGAGACTGTTCACCATTATCCTGATTCCTGTAGTTGTAATATGTGGTCTATGCTTAGGAATCCAATGTCTGCCACCCCTGTGTTCATTATGCGCAAACTGTATTTGCCCTAAGACTGTGGGCTTTGGAAACGAACGCATGGGAGCTTTATACGACGCCGAGGTTAAGAATTTGATGAAGATTGACATAGAATAGACAAGTTGGCTAGATATGTTAAAGGGAGGACTGTGGAATATTAATATGCTTTGGTAAACCTTATCTGCGCCATCTTGCCTTTTCCCCGGATGCCACACTTTTGTCGTGCGCACCCGCCATTTTAGGTGCCTCGATCAAAACAACCCTTTTGCACGCTGCTGACCCCCGGCATAGCCCTCCTCCCTCACAAAGCCTGCGCTCTGACAAACACCCCCGCTCGCACATGCTTTGGGTCATAAACCCCTCTCCAACGCAGCTCTGCCTCAGAACCCCATCCTGTTCCCAGCGCGACACCTCCCTTCATTCCTTTTACGGTCCCAGATCCCTTGATGCAAAAACCCCCTTTTCCTGTGCCCGTTTGTCTTCCTCGTTCCCAGGCCGACACCTAGCTCTGCCGATACTGTTTATTGCCCCTCCCGTACAGTAGGAAGCTCCCCCCATCAAAGGACCCTCGAGTGGATCAAAGCCCCCACCCTACGAGATCCGACCGAACCCCCCACATTCCGTGAATCGGCGGAATATCCAGCTGCGCGATAATTATCACCTGTTGTGACCGGGGTGGGACTTCAACTGTAAATGTGTGTGGGAACGGGCTTGGAGCGGGAATCCCGAGAATGTCTTTCCGTACATCAAAGCTTCGCCATGAATATGTAATATGTAATAAAGTAATAAAACTGGATATAAGAGGCCAGGCCTCAGGGATGCGGGTAGAGCACCTCATGACGATACCTGCTGTCTGATTTGTTGTGTTCTCCTCCGGAGAGAATAAACCTTGTTTCCTGCCTTCCAGTCTCCAGCGCCTGCCTCTTCATTGATTAATAATTCGTGGGTTACAGAGGCAATACCGCCGGGCAAATATCGATTGTCCCCGACCTTAGTTTCTACACACGGACATGCCCTTAGGGCATGTATGTGTGCCACATGTCACACAAGCCTGTACTTGGGGTGCTAGAGGGTGTCGAAGTGACACCCCCTGCACCCTTGCAGGATCCGGTATTTACCGATTCGGTAAATACTGAATCGGTATTGCCCATTGATTCCTATGGGCTTCAAGGCCCATAGGAATCAATGGGCAATACCGATTCGGTATTTACCGAATCGGTAAATACTGAATCTTACAGATTCGGTATTCCTGAATTCGGAATTACCTACATCTGCCCCCTTCCCATTTACAGACTCTTAAATACGGAATCGGTAAAATTCGGTATTTAAGAGTCTGTAAATGGGAATTACCTACATCTAGGCCTTAGGCCCTAAACTGTGGAATACTCGACCAGAGCACTTGACATCCTGCACTTCATTGATGATTCATCACTTGTCGCAGACAGCTGAAAACTTGGCTGTTCTGCTTTAGCCGACCCGAGCTTCCTTATTATGATTATTAAAGGGGCTTTTAAAGCGCCTGGTGACGCCTCCCGGCGTGTCCCCGCGCTGTGGAGAGAGAATCTTAACCAACCCGGGAAGGTGGCGGTTTAGAGGGTGAACAGATGTGTCTTCAGCAGTTTCCTGAAAGAGGCCTCATTATTTTCTAGCCTAATGGGAGTAGGGAGGGTGTTCCATTTCCTGGCCGCAAGGGTACGGAAGGACTTTCCACCCATCCTAGCTTTTTTCACGAGCGATGTTTTGAGCAGCCCCATTCCCTTGGAGCGAAGGGACCTATTCGGCTCGTATGGTAGGGCTAAGTCGGACATATAGGAGGGGGCTTTATGATGGATAATCCTATGGCACCATAGGAGAGCTTTAAATAGTATCCTCTGCCCAATAGGCAGCCAGTGAAGGGAGGCCAGGGAGGGTTTAGAAGGAGCCCTACGAGGAAGTCTTAGCACAAGGCGTGCAGCTGAATTTTGCAGGACTTGTAACTTCCTGATGTTTTTGTCCAATGTTCCCAACAACAGCACATTGCCATAGTCAATTCGGGAGGTGATAAGTGCCTGAGTCATGGTACGCCTGGAATTCAGCGGGAGCAGGTCCAGGGTGCGGTTGAGAGTTTTCATGACTCCAAAGCACTTACCTACCGTTTTTTTGACATGGCTGTCATAAGAGAGCTTGTTGTCTATCCAGACACCCAAGTTCTTAGCTTCCTGACTAGGAGTAGGTAGAGGTCCTAAGCAGGTGGGGCACCAGTCTTTTGTCCACATTGTCTCTTTTCCTCCTATTACCAGTACCTCCGTTTTTGTACCGTTTAATTTGAGGCAATTTCCGTTCATCCATGTTGCAAGTTCACTCATGCAGGATTTGAAGTTATCGGCCTCAGCGGAGGGAGCTTGAGATAAGGAGATCAACAGTTGAGTATCGTCGGCGTAAGAGACTAGCTCTACGCCGAACGATTGAACAACCTCTGCCAGAGGAGCCATGTACAGGTTGAACAGGGTAGGACTCAGGGCAGAGCCCTGAGGTACCCCCTGTCCCAGTGTCATACTATCTGAGAGGCAGATCCCCCTTTGGACCTGGAAGCTTCTGTTGGTGAGAAAATCTTTCAGCCATCCCAGAGCCTCTTTGGTGACACCCGCCCGGTTTAGACACTGTAGCAAGGTGGAATGAGCTACAGTGTCAAACGCGGCGCTGAGGTCTAGCATGATAAGGGCCATAGTCTTGACCTCATCGGCTCCCTCTCGCAGGGTTTCGGTAGCTCTCAGGAGAGCTGTTTCAGTGGAGAATCTAGATCTGAAGCCGGACTGCGATGTGTGAAAAGCGCTTTGGGCTTCAAGATGGGCCATAAGTTGGGCATTGGCGATTTTCTCTGCTAGTTTAGCCACATAAGGTAGCAGGGAGATGGGACGTAGATTCTCCAATAGATCCTGACTCATGTTGGGCTTCTTTTTGATGGGGAGCACTATAGCTTTCTTCCATTCTGTAGGTAGGCAGGCATTGGAAAAGGATAGTTGCAGTATGTGTCTGAGGTGGGGCTCTAGAACCGACAGACTGGCTGCTAGGATTTTAGGAGGCGCAGGATCACTTGGGGAGCCGGATTTAATACTCTTACAGGTAGACACTAGTATATTGGCAGAGGGAACAGAAAAAGCGTCTAGATGGAATTGGGTGCTTATGTGATCATTACTCTCTACAAAATCAATACCAGGCATTTTGTTACCAGGAAAACTTGCATATATATTCGCGATTTTGCCAGAAAAATAGTTCGCGATTTTATTGCAGGTTTCCTTATCGGTCGCTAAAGCGCCGTGAAACCCCGTGTTGGACAGCTGTGCTATACAAGCTTTCTAAATAAATCAATAACCTCTGAGTGCGGATATGTTCCGGGGAAAGCCTGGCATTGATACCACGGTTTCTTAGGACAGATACACAGAACAGAAGTTACGTGTAATCTAATTTCTTGGCACCTGAGTCTGGTAGCTACACCTGCTAAACTACACCGAATTTACACATACCTCAGGTGAAGACAGGTACATATGGCGTATCGTCTAGAAACACATTTGATTTCTACAGAGTTGCAAAAACGGACCAGAGGATGGGTCTGTCCTGTTTCGCATCGGTAGTTCTAGTACGGATTCGCGCCCCATTAGTGGTGAGACATAAGAACATGGATCCTGGTGGCAGATTTGAGAGAGGGGGCACACTCGCTGGGGACCCCATAACCAGCCACCTGAAGATATGAGTCTGACCATACAAGCATTGCAGGCCGAGCTGCTCTGGCCTCTAGCTCTCAGCCAGGCTGCTTTGGAGAAAGCCACCCGTCAGCAGTCAACACACATATGCAAGACTTATCTAGGATAAACGCAGTGTCCATATATGCGGGGATGGGATGCTGAAGGCCCGGCTCCCGGTCTCACCTCCTGCAGCCAGCCCTGCAGGAGACCCAGCTGGGACGTGTCAAAGCTTGTTTGTTCGGCTACTGTGCACAGCTCATGTCTACATTTCGATGCACCCGGTACATTCTTCTGCTAGTAGCAATGCTGAGCTAGGGCCGTGAGCTGGGCGTGGGCTCTTTTCCACTCGGCAACCAGTACACGCACTGAGGGGCAGATTTATGAAGGCCTTGCGCCGCCGGTGCATCATTTTTAACATGGAAAAAGTGACGCACCGGCGGCGCAAGGCCTTCATAAATCTGCCCCTAAGCACTTTGCATTCGCGATCCTCTTGTTTACGTATTTTATTTTGAGTTTATCTGCTCATCTCAGGTTTACATTAGGATGCTCTCTTGTAGTTGTGGTCCATCAGGGGGGGCGCAGCTGCCGCTTTCCTTGAGGTGGGCAGTCATCTCACAGTGTCCATTTATCTATGCGTTGCTTCCACAGAGCCTTCTGCTGATCGAGCTCCATTGCTGGGCTTCTGAGCCCTTGGCAGATCTTTTTTATAACATATTTTATTGTTTTTTTGTTATTTTATACAAACGGTTCCTTCGCTGGCTGAGTGTAAGAGAGTATGGCAGCAATATAACAAAGGTGTTTCTTCCCAATGTATCCCAATCCCATCCCCTTTCAGCCCCCGCAACCAGGCCTTCCCCCGCTGCTGCCAGTATCTTGGTCCCCTCGGATCCAACCAGGTGCACTCACCCGACGTATGGACAGATTTACATAGTGCCAATATCGGCAACATTCATCCGTTCTCATACAGCAACATGCATAAATAAATAAACCACACGACACCTTCTTAGTGGAGAATTTTGCTGCAGGTTTATTTGCATAACCAATATGCAATTATGCTGGGTTATTTTACGGGCACTCCCAGGGCAGGCCAGCCCCTATGCTGCCTGCCCGCCCGCCCGATGAGCCCAATTGCACCGTGGCCGTCGCCAATCGGTGATTACCAATCATTGGGAGGGGCTACCCCTCCCATCAGTGGACCGCCAGGCCACTCCCTTGCTCACGCCCCCCAAAAGGTAGGCGGAGCGTTCCAGGCAGCCCCTGGTTGCTCAGACCCACAACCGCCCCTAGGACTAACGGGGCGCTGTAGTTCTTCCAGGGGACACGCTAAGACATCCCTGGGTATCATTGGCTTAGCACCATTGTTGTGCTGCTGCAGTATAGTACACTTCTGTACCTTGCAGACTCTGGATCGCCCTGTAACACCTCCACAGCTCTGGGGGTGGCCACCGTCACAACCAGGGCCCCCCACCAAGGTAGACAACTTTACCTACATCCTGCTGATTCCCGGGCCGCACCCAGGACCAACAGAAACATATCCAAGCCCATACTGGACCGGAGGCCAGCATGCCCTGCTCTTCGCCGAGGTCTGTAGTGAGAGGCAGGCAGATCAGCTGTGGGTCCGGAGGCACATGACACCCGAGAATTTCCCCCAGGCATGAACGCACCCATCTCCAGGACGGTTCCAGCCTGACACAGCCCCGTGCAGTGTGTGGTAATCCCCCCTCCTGTGTTCCACACCCCTGGCAGCTGGGGAGTCCCTCCCTCCCAGGTTTGTGTCTTGTAAGGTATGTTCTGTGTATGTTTCCAGTTGAATGTGGTTCTTGCCTCCACCCATTCTCCATCCATAAGGGACCCTCGGCTCCTTCCCAGGCTCAGCGGATGCAGCAGGTGTGCCGGCCGGGCGTGTGGTGCATGAGGGAGCGATAGACCTGTCTTACTTTATGTCCCCCCGTGAGTAGTTTTGCTTCCAGGGGATTAGCTCGTCAAGGCCATGTATCACAGGATAGGGCGTCAGTGCAAGCCTCAGTTGTAGGTAACGGTAATATAGCTAACATGTAGGTCATAGTCGGCCTGTGGGTCTGATATTTGAGTACTGTGTCCCCCACCACATCCTCCAAGGTGGAGATGTCTGTTGTGTCCCATTTTCTAAACCCCAGCAGCGCTGCCACCTGCTGCATTGCAGATTCCACCCACAGCAGGGTTGTTTCTATGAGCCTCCCTGTCCATCCCGTATCCCTCAGAGCTGCCCTCCACATCTGAACCACTGCTGCTGGGAAAACAGATGCATGTATTTCCCCCTTAGAGGAGGTGCTGTGCAGGGGTTCCTTGTTACGCCCATTTTTCAAAGGCATAGGCCAGTTGTCCCTGGGTGTCAGGCCACCATTTGTTGACTATTACCAGGTACGAAAACCTACATTACAAATTGATATTGACTGCTGCAATGTCTCTGTCGCACGTGCATTTAAAGCATTTATTGAGAGCGATAAGGTGGGAGCCTCAGTTCTGAAGTTCACAATGTATTGGGTGGAAAAATGACGGCCCGGTCATAGGGGTAGCTTTGTAGTTGATGATAAAAAATGGGGCATAGAGTCCATTTTAAAGATAGCTGAGTGACCCACAAGAGACAGGGAAAGGGCAGCCCGTGTCCTGATCTCTGCCTCCAGTGGGCCCATGAGTGGCTGGATGTCAGCGTCTCATGCCTGGGGGCAGTCAGTGATATAGACTCCCAGGTTTACGAAGCCTTGCTTGACAACCTGCATATTTGATGTCCATCCCAGCCCCAAGGGTTAGGAGGGGAGGACATACTGGCGGCTATCTGTTGTGTTCCTTTTTCTTTAAAAGCCTTTTTCTTTAAAAGCGCTTAGAGACCAGTGGTGATTTGCGCTATATAAAACTATAGTAACATAACATAACATAACAGGTTGATGAGGAGGCTGGATGTGTTGCCAAAGATTTAGAGGATTTGGAACATCCATGGAATGGAGCTCTCTGTGTCTGTCAAGTAGATCAGGACATCCTCAGCATACACAGCCGCCCAGTCTTAGACTCTCCCTCCCACCACTCAGAGCCCCGTATGTGGGCGTCAAAGCAGAGCCACTTGGCCAACTGGGAGGGCGGACACCCCTGTCTTGTGCCGCGGCAGACCGCAAACCTTTCTGATGTTTTGGCGTCTACACGGACCAAACAATCAGGTCTGTATACAAAAGTCAGACATAGGTAACACACCTGCACCTGCAGTTTAGGCAGGGGAGAAAGGCAAACACATATGGCCCCCCATTGAGTTGAATTGTTTTTCAGTATTGGACAGCCATATTGCTGCCGGTGGTTCCAGTTTATCTGCCAGGGCATTATAGAGCCTCCTGATGTTCTGCTGAATGGCTCATTTGGGCATAAATCCCACCCAATCTGGGTGGGTCAGTGAGGAAATGACTGGTAGCAAGCAGTCCATCAGAACTTTGGCAATACTTTTTAACTCTGTATTTAACAAGAAAATGGGGTGACATGAGGAGCATGTCTCCTGGGGCCACCTCGATTTTGGGATCACTGTGACCTCAGATGTACAAAAGTCAGAGGGTAGCAGTGATTGCCTCAGGTCCAACTTCAGGGGAGTCACTCCGGGTTCTGCCTGAATAATTTAACCCCTTTGCTGCGGAGGTTATTCTCCTGCTGTGTTGGGGGGGGAGGGAGGCGCGCACAGCGCCCCATGCTCATGATGAGCTCAGCTTGTCATGAGCTACGGCGCTCCTGTGCTCATGACGAGCTCAGCTCGTCACAGGTGTATTGCCTCCCGTGGAACGCTCAGCACAGCAGGGGAATTATCCCTGCACGCGAGCGTTCCACGGCTCATGACGAGCTGAGCTCATTGTGATGTATTCCTATAGGTTCTGTATCGATCCCCCTATTCCTGACCCTATTCTGGTTAACAAGTTAACTAGCAGCCATCCCATGATGCAGGAACCGTTATCTGATAAAGCCACACTACGGCACAGGAACGTGTTATCTGATTAGGTCATAACGCTTGCCATCTAATTAGACAAGCGATATTCCTCCAGCCCCTGATAAGGCATACGGAGTTCTCAAAACAAATCAAACCTATGACAGACCTGGGAAAAACCCTGCCGCCATTGTTTTGATTTCACCGAGAACTTCAGCAAAAGAATGTGCTAACGACCAGGTCATATGACATCCTTATTGACGTATCTATGTCCATCCTTACGTCAATCTCGGCACCATAAAGGTATAAATATTACCGATATTGCCCTATGCAAACACACGCGGTGGTGACGAGATCGGAGCAGCCAGACTTGCCGAAGCCCAGAGCAGAGCAGACCCCGCTGGCGCAGCCCCGCCTTCTTGACGCGCTGAGAACGAGAAGCTGCCTTTTCTCCTGCCGAGAAATCCAGCTCCGGCGCTTCCGGGCAGCCCTCGCAGGCAGCCTGGAATATCGAGACCAGAGACGAGAGATACCATCCCTCATTCATCCTAGATTCCAGGTACAGAACTGAATAACCCCTTGCAGAGAATTCTTTAGTCAGTCACTTGGCAAAACAAACTTAACTTAAACTGTAACTTTCTATTCCCGCCGACGTATTAGGCTTAGGTCAGGTACACGGGGTAGGCGTAGTTAGAAACACCAGTTGAGTACGATTAGTCAAATGTATATGTGTATGTATTCATTTTATTCATTTTAAACCTTCATATGGCTTAGAAACCATATAAATGTTTTTACAGTATTATTTTATACTTCTGCTTTTAATGTATGCACTTTACTTAACCATAAGTATTGCAATAATATCGATCCATTTCTCTTGTATGAGAAAAGAGACTGATCAATAAATAACATCTTTTATTGAACACGCCCGTCTCTTCCTTTTCTCTACAATCTGGTGAGACTAAGAATGCACATACTGACTGAGTAAAATAAATTGCCTTTTGTTCACACGACTCTAGAGATACACTCTTGATTAGGGGAGAGCAAAGTTGTCATGTTCTATGGTTGTCAGAAACTAAATCCCTTCTTGTCTATCCAGGGAGGTTCAACTCCTCCTTGCCTATTCGAGAAAGTTTCTAGTGAACTCTGAGCTAGCTGGCAAACCCAAAACTTTAAGTCTAATATCGACAGTAGTAGACCTAGTTAACGTCTGGTCTAGGCCTATACTATTGAAGGTATTATTCCAATGCGCAGAGCCTATTGGGATAATAGGAACTACACTACATCATCATGAGCACCGGAGCGCCGTGGCTCATGACGAGCTCAGCCCGTCTTGAGCGTCCAAGGTTTTAAATCATTTTCATGGGAACCCATTAGGGCAGGTGTCTCACCTGAGTACAATCGACTTGAGGCCGCCAAGAGTTCCACTCCAAAGACTGCCGCTGTCATCTTGTGTGTCTATGTTTTGGGCAATAGAAAATAGAGCGTGAAAAAGTGTTCTGTGCACTGGAGTAAAATGTAAAAACCCTCTCCCACAAGTGAAACAGGTGCTGAGCGTATGCTAGGCCCATCTCGTCGATGAATGGGGGCATAAAGGACAGGTGTCAGCCTCTCCTACCCCCAGAAGTCTGTCAATTGTGTCCTCCATGATTCTGTTTCAGTCCCCTCTCAGAACCATGGGTCCCTCTGGAGACTCCCCTATTAATCGCATGAGCACTTCCAGAAAGGATGCAGCAAGAGGCTGGGGGAACAGACACTGACCAGAGTCAAAGGGTCGCCATGTAGGAGGCCAGTTACTTCCACGTCTCTCCCCTCTGATCCATCCAGTCCCTTGCAACCATGAAGAGAAGAGGGCCTTTAATCAAGTACAAACGTGCTTTCTCCGGCCTTGCACCTAGAATTCGGAACGCTCTTCCTACGGAGATGAGAACCAATCCCTCCACTGCCTACTTCAAGAAACAGGCCCAATGGCTTTTCCTGAGTGGACATTAACTGCATCATCGTGTAGTCTTTTGTCCCCTTGTTGACAGATTTGACAATTATCCCAACGTATCTTACGCTACGTATTTTTGATTGGATGATAAACTGTTATTTTACTCAAGGGCCCTTTCGGAACTATAATAAAAGAATACTTCTTGGGCCGTTTACAGATTTGTCATTTACTCTACTATGCTTTGGCGAGCCATTATATGATTGTTTTACTGAATGTTATGGGAAATATTTTTCATTATATGAGAAACTGAACTAGTAGGGCCTTCTACCCGGTATCTGACTTTGTTTGTTTACTCCTTGTTGTTTTACAATGTTGACCTCAACTGTTCTGGTTTCATGCACGCTTCTGCCTCTGTGTACAGCGCTCTGATACCCGAAAGGGTCATGCTCGCGCTTTATAAAACTTTTCAAATAAATAAATAAGATGGCTGTTCCTCTGGATGCTCTCGTAAAACCAGAGTGGAAAGCCTGAGTGGGCCCATAGCGCACTAGGAAGGGGGCTCTATTGCCCAGCAGCTGGGTGTCTTAGATGAACAGTATATCAGCCTCTGCTCTTTTTGCAGCCGGACGACTGCTGTTGTGTCGATCTTGTTGAGTAGGCCATTGACATTTCAGAACATTCATTTGATCTGGCTGCTTGGGACATCTCTAATGGAGTCTGCCATCAGGATGAGAGTGTGTCTTGTGAGGGTGCAGCTGTCGGTATCCACAGGCTGTTGCATTAGCAGCAACAACTTAAACAAATAACTACTACAAAATCCCACCAACCCTATACTTCGAGAACATGAAGTACTGGTTGTGGGGCAGACCAATTCCCGGTGCCAATTGGCTACCATAGTTTCCATGTGCCAAATGGAGCCCATCTCATTAAACTACCACCTATGCCCATACGCCAGTCTGAAAGTGTCTCATATGTCAACAAGCTCATGGGGAGGGAAGTGTGTAGGCGGTGCCAGACCAAGGCGCAGTCACCGCCCAGCCTTGGTTAGTCCTTTTGGAGATGCATTGTAGTTGTCAATTATGTAACAAGGAACAATGGTTCCTGTGGGCAATGTATGTAACATATAGTAATCTGTAGCACAATGGCAATAAACATGGGAAAAGAGATGTTAAAGAGGGACACAACCACAATATACAACAAGACACTGCTGAATGTAAATAAGTTATACAAATTAACTTTTAAATTGATTAAAGCAAGCGCATGGCGTCCCAAGTGAACATACGACCTACAAAAACAATGGTGACAATTGGATGAGAGACTTCGGGGAAAAACTGTCAGTGGGAACCAAAAGGTAAGCTGTGCATGGGGGCACTGCTTAGATCTCTGGGGAAACAAGAATGTGCCATTATGTTGAAGGATGGGGATTCTTTACAGGTAACCCCCAATAGTAGGTTTTTAGCATTTTGGGACGGACCGCCCTTTAAAACAAGTCGAAATGACGACTTTTTTTTAATAATCACCCACTCTTTGTATAACCTAAGTATATTCTGTAAATAGAAAGTGAATTGACAGGGCCTTGGGTGGATTATGTGAAAGAATCACTAGTATACGGGAGGGGATTATGTAACGCGTATTTACTAACGTGTTTAATATATTTTTTTGGGCGCACGATGAATACAGCCACGGCCACTTATTACCCTGGGTCAGAAAATAACGAACAGAATATTGCTAAGCATAGGTGAGAAATTTTATTGCTCTACCATGGTCAATCGTGTCCCCAGTTTTGGGCTTTCAAACAACTAAAGAGGGAATTTACCTTTGATTCTAGTGAAATGCGACTTTGCAGAAAATATCTACAGGTGAAGAAAACCCAAATCAGTGGTACGCCAACTAGCTGTGCACCTAAAAGCTACAAGGTAAAGAGTCAAGATATATAGTGGAGATATCACAGATAGATTGAAGAAATACCTTAGTGAGCCTAATCTATATATTTATATCTTGATCGATAGGCATTGGCCAGAAATGAATTTACAATTACGGCCGAGCGAACGTGGAACAAATAAACAGGTTCTCTTAAAGGTAATCACCTAGGGTTAAAATGTACGGGGGATTATTGAATTACTGCATTGAAGATTCAATAGGTAGAGACTAGTATCAGTAACAGTCTTTGTATTACACTCTGCAGATCTCTGTATCGTCAAAATAAAGGACATACGGTTTGCAATCCGAGAAAGACACTCACACATGTGCGATAGAACAGGTGAGTGGTGAATATTTCTAAAAGACACAATGAATGTGGCTGTGATTATAAGTGAGTGTGTGGTATATGAGTGGTCTATTAGTGAAGCACTTACAAAGAATAATGGAATTACATGTAAGACTCACAATAAATGAGTTATAGCTATGGGTATGGGGGAGGTAACTGTTGCCAAATTCCTATGTTTATTTAGAATGCTTTTATTGTTTAAAATAACGATGAAATCTGGGTTATTAGAAATGTTATTCTTAGTCCTGGGTATATAAGACTGTAGCAACAGGGGTATATTTACAAGCAATATTGTTGACCTACAAATCTGTGTTTCAATGTTACCATGTTAGATGGGTAAAAAATACGTTTTGTTTTTATCTTATTTTGCATTAGGTGACAGCAATTATAAGGAAAAATATATACAAATTGTCCTGATGAAGGGGGTTGTATTAATCTAAGACCTCCGAAACCCGTCGACGCCCTAGTAATTGTTAAATATGGGATGGTCAGCAAAAGTGGGGCTATAGGAAAAGATAAATTCAACCCGTTGTTGTACCGAATTAAACTAAATTAACACCAGAAAGACAGAATCTATTGTCTTTATACATTTTTTTTCCACGGTGTATTTTTTCTCCATTGTATTTTTCTCTATTGTATGTGTATGAATTGCATTTATGTTTTTATTGGTTTTATAAACTGTCTTTTTACATTTGTACATTCGGATGAATGTTTTTAAAGAAAATAAACAGCCTGGTTGGATATATGGTTTAGTGTATATTTTCCTGTAAGTGTTTCACAACCTGTGAGAGGCCTAAGTAGAGTACTTGAGATGAGTGAATAGGTGTGTTGTGAGTGCATTTGATGTGATATCACTACCAAAAGGGAAACTTTTCTTGTTTACTTTTCGTCCCAAGGGAACATACAACATACAAAAACAATGGTGACAATTGTGATATACAAATAGGTTTCAAATATTTACAGAAAAATGACCAAGACAAGGATATTCAATGAATGATAACAGCCTTCCAGTGCATTGGTAGGGGCTGAGAAGTGGTTTTTGTTTGGGTTTTGTCGACGGCGTTCCGACCCCACCATCAATAGGGGGTCTCTTCAGGACCCAACATAAAGGGACACGTGAAAGATGATAATCAATGAATCAGTGTGAGGCAAATGGAATTATATACATTCAGCAGTGTCTTGTTGTATATGGTTGTTGTGTCCCTCTCTGACATCTCCTTTCCCATGTTTATTGCCATTGTGCTATAGATTACTATATATTATATACATTGTCCGCAGGAACCACTGTTCCTTCTTATATAATAGATACCTTGGTTCCGTGTGAGTAGGGTGGCCCTTGTTTCTTTAATTGTGACTTGTAGTAATCAAAGGCGCACTTCGTTAAACACGTTGGCTGGAGGGGTAGAGGAATGGGATCTTGGTAGTACCAATCTGCTCATGGGCTTCCAGGGTTGAGAGCCCGGAGGTTTGTATCATATTCCCCCCGAGGGATGTCAGTTGTTCAAAGGCCCATAGTTTCCAGTGGGCTAGAGTCCCCCATCTCACCTTCTGGTATGGTAGCACCATCTGTTGCCCCTCCATCGCTCTCCAATGGTCAAGGCGCTGGGGCTTGTGTATTTGTTCAAGAGGATCGGGAGTGGCTTGTGTTGCATTCTCGGTGTCTGGCCAATCGTGGGAGGTCTCAGCGAGGGCCACAAGCAATCGGTCTGCCACGATCTGGGGCTGAGTGTATGGTCGTGCAGGAGAATTTTCATCAGTCCATTGGAACACTTCCTAAGGACACTTGAAGAAAAGGGTACGCGTTTGGTATATGACTTTGAGGTTAGGGGGTACAACAGCGGGTAGTGAAAGGTAAGGCTGCTCAATTTCTTCTTGACTTGTAGGGAAGCTTTTCTGTGTTGTTGGAATAGTGTGGTGTAGTCCAAAAATATCATTATTTTATAGGATTGATAAATGTAGGACTTTAGTGTGCATAAGTGTGTGAGTACCATAGGATGATGTCTCTATATAGAACACGGTTAATTGGAGGTCTGTCTGGGGCTCCTTAGCGTGGCTTTTGAGCCAGGGCTCCATCAACCCTTTTAATGATGATGCCGGAGGACACAAAACCAGCTGTCATTATCAAGGGGAGCCATTGGTCTTGGAATCTCTGATTCTTCACAGCTCTCCGGGAACCCTATCAGACAGAGGTTATGTCTCCTGACTCCCCCCTCAGTGTCCTTCACTCTCGCTGCCAATTCTTTGGAGATGGAAGAAAGTCTTGGGATTGTATTCTGCATATTTGTTAAAGTGGTTTCCACTCCGGCACTCTGACCTCGGCCTCTGCTATTTTTTCCACTGCCCAGCTGAAGCCTTGGTGCAGCAACATGACATCAGAACCCACCGCACCTATCGTGGCCTCTGATATCTTCTGTGACTGGTTGATAGCATAACGAATCGTGGCTGTGCCATTTGCAGTACCAGTAGTCTCATCTCCAGTGGCTGGTGAGGGGTCAGATGGTTTTGTGGCAGGTGGCACATACTTGTCCAGTGTGACCCGTTTGTTTTGATGGGAGACTTTATCTCTGGCCATGGTGAGCCTCAGGAGAAAAGGCCTTCTGGGGGGACGCTGACAGTATGTGGCGAGACCTGCCTGTCTCAAAGTGTGTGATCTGTCAAGACGGGCCAATTGTACTTTGCCAGCCAGTGTGTTATTTCCAGGCATGTTTCATGGTGGCCCTCTAGTGGATTCAGTAGTGGGGGCAACAACAGACAGGCAGACCCTGCACCGTACTTTACCAATGCTTTTCCTCCCAGCTGCAGCAGCCGGCATTACAGGAGCGGGCCTACATCCACTAGAGGCCCAAGCTCGCAGATTTGAGCGTTAGCCAACTGCCGGTATCCTATTATCACCAGAGTGTGTTCACAGCAGGCAGCGGCTGTCAGCCTCCCACATCTCTGCCATTGCAGAAGTCCCTGTTAGCACCAGGGTGTGTTGGCAGCAGCTCTCAGCCTGTCAGCCTCCCATACCACATCCTCTGCGAGTAGGCCCCATCGTCAACACCTTTTGCTTAGCTCGAGACACCTCCAACTGTCCTTTTCCAGCACAATCGTGTTCCCAACAGATTCTCCGCACCGAGGAGTGATAGACTCCAAGTTTTTTGTATTTAAGAAGCACGATATAAGGCGGGGGTTGTGGATCCACTCTGACCTGTGGTCACCATGAATGTGGAGGGTGGCCAAGCAGTCTATCTCAAATGTGAAAGTCTGTTGTAGTTCCCGTGCTCTTGTCAACCCGCAGTCCTTTGATGTTTGTTTCTCCTCCTAGGTCACAAGCTGGCGTGCTGTAAGTGGCTTCGTCCAAGGTGTCAACACAAAGACATCTTCTTACTTCACAGAAAAGGATGTGAATCCAAACCAGACAAATACTCTGGACTCACTATGTTTACGGTGGTGAGATGGGTAAAAGAGTAAAGAGAAGCACAGAAGGGCATGCAGGGAAGCGGAGGCAGCATATTCCGATCGCAGCAAAAAACTGGAGGAACTCTGCAGTTCTGGGGCTTCATTCCCACAGGCAGACCTCCAGAACGAGATCCTCCATCTGTTGTGCCAAGGACTGCATAAACTCATGGTGGGCTTTGTGAGAAGTTGGCCTGATATATGATGCTCACTAGTTCTAGTGATCACCTTGTATCAGTCCAAACAACCCTTATGGTGATTGGTTGTAAGTCAACCTTATACACCAGCTATCCTAATGGTAGCATGGACAAAGCAGTCTTAGGCTAAACTCTTTTGGCATGTGAAGCCAGCTGTTTTACCACAATATAACCCCTTGAATACCAGATGAAAGGACACCACACAGGTTGTTATGAAAATAAACAGTATATTTATTAATAACAACACCTCTGAACTCTTTATGAGGTCAGAGGGCAAGCACATGACAATCTCTTCTGAAAAATACGTTAAGTTGCACAAAATCACAATGGTGCCCTAGGGGCACGACAAACCATATACAAAGAAGTGGAATGTGAAAGTCAATAGTTCAAATGGAGCTGTCCAGAGGCTGTAGGATCGTTGGGACCATGCTACACTAACACTAGGTAAGTAATAGGAGGCCCACGGAACGCTTGTGCAGAGTGTGAACTCACACGCGAGATGCATAACAACGTCTATGGACAGTACAGTTCAAGAAAAAGGTGAGACGGACAATCCTGACTAGATAGGACAACAACGACTGTGGAACTGGACACTTGGACAGTTAAACTACCCTTGAGCACCGAAATGCTCTCGTTACCTCACCCACGGGCTGCGGGTGCATAGGTGCGAAGTCGTGTCGGGTTCTCGCGTTGAAGTCTATGGAGCCTGAAAGAAAAGATGCTGCAGGCAACCAGGAGGAAGATGTCCGGTGCAATCCATGGGTGGATTGTTGAAGAAGGAGACCTGAAAGCAGAGGGGACAGTGTTCACAGTCACTAGCCAGTGACTGGAGTGGAACCAGGAAGGAACCAGATGTCGTCGTCGTGTTCAGGTGAAGAGTGGACGCTTGACTCTGCAGCCACGTGGACCAGGAGGTGTCTTCGACAACCAGGATGGAGGCACAAGCTGTCCCACGCAGGCTCTCGCTGTCAGCGGTGTTGGATCCGGAATCGGCGTCAACAGGCCTTAGCAAAGGCAACCCTCGCAGTGAGTGAAGAAAGCGTCTGGTGCGGACTAGGAGAGTCCGGGGTGCCCCTCTTTTGGAAGGGAGCAAGGGCCAGTCTGGAGCAACCAGACCAGCAGCAAAGATTTCAAAGTTCGTCGTCTAGGAGGCCACTAGCCAGCCGGCAAGTGACCAGACAACGCGTCGAGCAGGAACCAAGCAGAAGGGCCCCACGCAGATCTCGTGGATGCTGGAGGGCTGATCTTCGGTGCAGGGGCTGCTCGGGGCTGGGGCTTCTCAGTCCCCAAAGCACTTGGTCGAGTTTACCTCGGGAGTTGTGCTGGAAGCGAAGTGCAGTTTCTTCCAAGATGGCCGGTCCCACGTGTCTCGTCGCACCCACGAGTCTCAGCTTTGCTGCAGATGTGGGTTGAGGTCGGAGAGGTCTGGGAATCCGGGTCTCGTCGGGCTCTGAAGTCTGGATCCTCGAAGGAAGACGACAAAGGGAAGCCGCTGGACGTTTGATGGTGCCTGCTTGTGCAGGGTGGACACTCCAAGGGAGATTCTTCAGTCTTCTGTGGAGCAGAACGTCGAAGGCCAGAGTTTCTTCTTCTTGAATAGTTCAGGATAACTAATTTGGAATGGGACCAGCTCCTACCTTTATTCTCCTAAAGGGGGCTGCACTACTGACTAGGTCCCTGCCCTGGGTGGGACCAGGAAGGGGGGTGGCTACACCCCCAATCCTTTGTCCGGCTTCCGACCAGAGCTGGGGCAGGGTTGCCCCAGCAACTGGTTGGAACCGGTGTATGCACAGGACACCTTGTGTGCACCGGGCATGTCTCATTCCTTTCAAGCCTACCCGACCCAATACACAAAATCCTGTCTGGGGTGGTGCTAGCACCTCCCAAGGCAGGAAACCCTTTGTCCAAGCCACCCTCGCTGGAAGGACTCCCAGCAGCAGGAGGTCAGACTTGTGTCTGTGGTGGCAGCATCCATTTTGGGATGCCAAGGCTCGAGTTAACTTTAACCGGGGTTCTCAGTTACATACATGTCGTGTCCCTCTAGAAGGGTGGAATGCTACCCCCATCGCCAGAATTGGCGAGGGGGTAGTATTCCAAATCGTATGACACCTTACTCGACATGTTTTGATAATGTTATACCAGAGTTGGCATTTAACCGCGAGGATTATAATGCATTTAAGAGTATATGGTATAGCGTTATCATGGAACAGCTATTAGGACTTGGTTCCGCAAGCTGCAAACTGGCTCAGCTCATGCCAGAGCACCATCTCACATAATTCCAAGCACTCTGCCTTTAGGATTGATAAGGCCTTCCATAGGAGTGACTGATAGGAATATATGTGTCCATTTTAGGGTTAGATATAGGTATACTATATCTACAGCAAAGGGTGATTACACTACCTTGCCCCAGCTGTCTTGCAGCCAGTTGTGTCAGTTTTGGATGGCAAGCCAGGGGTGGCATAATACATGCTTCAGCCCCTGGTAGGCCCTGGGTACACCTATGCCCTGGATACCTAAGGTATACTGTACAGGGACTGATAAGGTGACTCAGTATCCAATTAGATATGTACCTAGGGTACATGGAGTCCATTTTAACAGAGAGAGCAGGAAGCCTGGGGTCCTGAATAGCAGGATCCCATGCCAACTAAGTCAAAAACCAGCAAAACACTAGGCAAAAAGTTGGGGGTAACCATAGTCAGATATCCACCTTCCTACGGGCTTGGTCCAGGCTCAGTAATGGAACTCCACACAGTTTCAACCAGGACTACACGTAGCCAGCATCACCACTTGAAATGCAGGTTAAAAGGACTTCACCCCAAACTATTAGATCAGCTACCACCAGCCAATACTTGAGTCATGGACTTGTCGTTAGGACTGTAGTCCTCCATGATCAGAGAAGCATCACTTTAGGTGGACCCGACTATCAAAAAGAGTCTAACTTTGTGGGGGAGGAACATAGAAATCGTGGTGAGTATCCCTCAGTGGACGCATGATGCAGGTCCTCAATACAGGAAAACATAAAGGGCTGCCCATAATACTAAAATAGAAAGTAAGATGGCCTGTGAAGATCATGCCAAGGACATTCAACCTCAGACCTACATGAAATGATGCTGGCTGTGGGGGGGTTTGTCAATTTGGTGGTGGGGAGGATGGGGCGGGCAGCCAGTGCATCAAGTAAAAAAGAAGTACTGGTGGAGAGAAATGTGCCTCTTTTGGACATGGTTAGCCCCCACTTTTTGACTGGAAAATAATGTAACTTTGACTGGAAATGCAAAGGGTTCCTGCCAACCAGGTCTGTTGTGCCATAGCTCTTTCCCAAAACTGTACCTTTTGTTTTTCAATTCAATCAATCAATCAATCAGGGAATTGTAAGCGCGCTACTCACCCATGAGGGTCTCAAGGCGCGGAGGAGGGGGAAAGGGGGCTCCACAGAGCTGTTTAGCCAAAGAGCCAGGGCTTGAGCGTCTTCCTGAAGGTGTTCATGGAGGGAGTATGCCTGATGTCTGCCGGTAGCTCGTTCCAGGCCTTGGCTGCAATGTGGGAGAACGATCTTCAGCCTGCTCTGGCTCTGTGGATTTGTGGGGTGTCCGCTCGTGCGAGGTTGGAAGATTGCACGTTTCTTTTGGATACGTGGAAGTTTACTCTGTCTTTGAGGTATTTGGGTCTGCTGTTGTGTAGGCATTTGAAGGGGTGGGTGAGGATTTTGTAGGTTGCTCTGTTCTCCACGGGGAGTCAGTGCAATCGTTGCAGGTGTTGGCTGATGTGTTTGCACCGGGGGATGCCGAGTACGAGTCTGGCCGCGGTGTCCTGTATGGTTTGCAATTTGCGGAGTAGGGACTTGTTGATGCTGGTGTAGAGTGCGTTGCCATAGTCAAGTTTGCTGGTGATGAGTGCGTGAGTGACTGTTTTCCGCGACTCCAGGGCACAATTGGCACAACATCCATGTCCCTTTTTAGTTCCTAGTATATGGTAGTCTTGGTACCTAGGGCATTTGCACTGGAGAGGGACCCCAAGGGTAGCAGCACTAATTGTGCCACCCTACGGTCTCCTCATCAAGGACATGCACACTGTCATTGCAGACTGCTTGCCTTGATGCAGACAAAACCGAAGAGTCGACATGGCACACATCCCTGTGCGTTATGCCCACAGACACTGCGTGGAATATAAATAGGACACCCCTCTGGCAGGCCTTATAGTCCTAAGGAAGGGTGCACTATATCTCCTGTCCAGACATATCTGCATGAGCAGGTGTGCCCCTGCAATATCCATGTTGATTCTTGGATATTGGAACTGAACAGGAGAGCCACAGAGAGTACATGGGCTGAACACTTGCCATTATGAGTTCCTCAGCTCCACGATGGCTTCACTGTGTTATGGGATGTTTGGTACCAAACATCTCATCTCAATAAGTGGTCAGAGAATGGGGGGTAATGGGTCCAGATCCTTAGCAATATTGCATTAATAGAGCATATACGGTGTCGTTCACTTGTTCTCGACAATGGGAGGCCCCTTCCCCATTATTGTTTTTTTAGCTTTAGGATGTGCCAGAACAAGTCAAAGTCTTCACTCTTTTCTGAGTCATGCACAGCAGAGAAGGGTCTTTATTTTAAGTCATGTCGCACAGCAGCCCAAGCTCCTGGTTAACATGTCTATATAAACTTTTACAAAGCCAATAGATGTTGCATAGACGAAAGCTATTGGCTTTACCAGTGCTTGTTGTATTTTTGTTTACTCTTTTTCTTTCTTTCTTTCTTTCTTCGAAAACAATAAACAAGTATTGCAAAAAAAAGAGGCTGGACTACGTGTACATAGGCTTAAAGTAAGTTGGAAGTAGGTGCACAATTGTTATTTTGTCAATAAGTTCACCTTTTTTTCCTTGCATGTTTATGAGAACAGTTTGAGTGGGAGGCCCATCATATTTTATTGGATACATTATTTGCAATATTAAAGCCAAAATCAGTTCAATTGGACAAATAACAAAGTCAGCCCCCATTATTAGTAATGCTATCTTCTGCCGTGGAACCCCCATCCTTTCTTTTGCTTATTCTCTGAACTAAATAAGCATCTCCTGACTAGGAGATGTCCCTTAGTGCACAGCCATCTGGCCAAAACTGGCAAACAATTTTCAAATCCAATGTTAGTACTAATCCAAACAGGATGCAGTTTGAATAAGCGTATTTTTCAAGCTTGATTGTTCTCTTTTTTCAATCTGATAAACAATCTCAGATGTAGAATTTTTTCTCAACAAATAATTTTTTTCATTCAACATAAAACCTTCCCGATACATTTTGGGCAACTAAGTGCCCTTTTTCAGGGAACTCATCTGTGGATGAAACCAAACAATATGCGCTAGACATAAGTTCTGCTCTTATCATATTCACAAATATATACATTTAAATATAAAAAAGACCATGTTCCTATCTATAATGATTAGACATGAATGTAAGTGCCTAAGACTTTTGTGATGATAAATATCTCTTCAACTATGAAAAACATCAGTGCGGTGCCAAACGGTGTCATAAAAAATGTGAGCTAGTGAAGACGCCATCAACCACTGTAATCATGAATAAGTGACAAATGGAATGTGATTGTTCCATGCTAAACAGTGATGTAAACCGTGCCGTGGAAAATTAAATGTCAAGAGAGAAACGAGTGTACACGAGATGATAGCCACGATCAACCAAAATGATGCTGAAAGTGAATGCGGGGTGACTTACGGCAATAATGTCAAGACTACACCCATCTGTAATATAGTAAAACATAAGGGTTAGTGCTACACGTTAACACGTTGAAAGCAAGTAAAGCCCATGCAACCTATGGTTCCACTTACGTGGTGAATGCGGAAAAGAGCTTGTCCTATGGGTGTCTCGTAATCAGTATAGAACAGCGAGCATGACGCGGGGTGTAAAGATGCGAAGCATCTGTGGGAAAAGTATAGACTGTCAAAAATCTATAGCGGTTCTGCAGTAATTAATGATATCAGCACATTAGCACAAAGCTGTACTCACATATGTCAGAGGACGCGATGTCCAAGGGGTAAACGTAAAAAGTTAACTTTGTACTTATATAGCGCGCAACTACCCAGAGGTTTCTCGGCGCTGTACTCATACCGCTGTAGGAACCCTTCCTGGTTTTTCCCTGTGAAGTGTCCACTCCTGGGCACCCCCATGGTGAAACCAGGCATCCCAGCGCTGTTGGGGCCGTTGTGGAGACTAAGCAAGCTATTGCCCAGAGTTGCAGTGTGGGACCCATGATTAGAATAGGCACTGAGGCGAGAATATCAGGTCCGAGGAATTTGGAGCCCGAGACCCGCCGATGCAGGAATCGAACCCTGGTCCTGGGCCAGAGTTCTGCATCAAGATCTGCCGCTCTAACCATTGAGCCACACTTCTCCACAACCAGTCCAAACGCAGTGAATGGGTGTAAAGCGCTCAGTGTAGACGGGGTGAAATAGACGAAAGACGAAACGGGAAATGATCGTAAGGTCACCTGACCGCGAAGACAACAGCGGCCATCTTAGCATGGTGTAATGAAGTCAAACGTGAGAAACAACTATAATACGGTTAAAAAATGGCGTGTCTGGACACTTGATGTCAAAGAATGAAATCAATATAATGCGGGATAAAGTACTAGGAACTGAAGATGAAAACAACAGTGAATGGACTTTGCTAAATCCGGAAAACGTCCAAACTAAATGTAGCAGTGTGAAAACTGCCAATAACAAGTGTGTTGTGCTAATGATTATGTGCTCATTGTAGTTCCTATTGATAACAAAACATGTATTAACAGTGTTAATAGACGTTTCTCAATGTACTCATTCTGGCGGCTTACGTAAGGTAATCATGAATACAAAAATAAAGATATCATTATGCCAGCAAAAAGAACATAAATCTGTTATTGCATGCAAGCTATAAATATAAATATAAATAGCATAGAAATTCCATCCTGTTGTTTAATCCATTAGGATGCATTGTGGTTAGAAAACGAATCCAAAACTTCTCTCTTTGTAGGAGTCTGTTATTGTTGTCCACTACTTCTTTTATTTCCACAGTTTCCAACACCAAAAACTTGAGTTGAGCTATGTTGTGTCCTTTATCTGCAAAGTGAATTGCTAATGCTGATTTGGGATTTTTCATATGAATATTGCTCTTATGTTCCAATATTCGAGTTCTGATTTTCCTTGTGGTTTTGCCCACATAACACAGTCCACATGGGCATTTGATCATATAAATAACGTTCATTGTGTTGCAAGTGGCGTTCACTCTGAGTTTAATTATGGTGCCTTTCATAGGGTGATTCATATTTGATCCGCGGATCACGTTGTTGCAATTACTGCAATTGTGGCATGGTTGTAAGCCTTTAAAAGTGGCGACCTTTTGTTTACCATCCGGTTTAGTTAGCAATTCTTTCAGGTTAGGACCTCTGTTATATGCGAATATTGGGGGTACAAACGCTTGTTGGGCACCCGAGGCACTTACTATAATATGGTGCCTGATGCATGGCAGTTTGCAGGGTTGTACACACTTAGTGCCAACTCTGGACAACGCTGCTAGTCCTGACTTTTACTTTACCGGATCATTATACTTTGGGAGTCATTGGATCAGTTCAATTGGACTAATTGCTGACACACTTCTCTCCATTAGCCTACCCACTCTCTTACAGATATTATTTTCTGGCTAATTGGTTTGCCTTACAAGACATATGAGTGTTGTAAGGCTGGTTAAGAGATCCAGGTGTTGTGCAGTGATAAGCACTAAAGTTTGTAAAACACCAAAGTCAAATGTTCACTTCATTAATGTCATCACTTCCCTAAATGCTATTTTTGTCACTTAAAAAACATCCTACTGCCTGTTGGTCACTAAATGTCAGCGAGCACGTCTATATAGTTGCCAATATTCTCTGCCACCCGAAAGAAAGAAAGACTTGAGAGAGCTGAGGTGGGGGGGGTCAATAATGAGGGCTGTGTCATGCTCGCTTTGTCACACGAAATGGAAATGCACACAAGCAGTGAATGTGAAACACGCATTATAAATATAACAGGAAGTGTCGTGCTCAGAGAGCAATAGACAATCTTAAATAGTGGCACAAATCTATCTCTGTGTAACTCTAGGCGCTTAGACACTGCCTCAAAACACAGAACTGCGCATGCTCGGAGCGTCAGACCCCGTTATGAACCTGCGAAGGAAATACTGATGTGCGCATGCTCCGCAGCTAAAAAAACATTGAGAACAACTGGGAATCCGGGGATGTGCGCATGCCCAGACGCTAGGATCCTTTACAAACAGTTGGGCCCGCTGTTCCGCGCATGCACAGAGGGCGAATCACTGCAGTCCTGCCAAGTATCACGCATCAGGCGTTAGACTAACGCATTTCAGTGTGGTGATCCGCATCACCGCACTAAAATGCAAAGTCATGCATAATTGAAATTGAAATTGAAAATTAAACTTATATAGCCCGTAACTACCCTGAGGCCTCGCAGCGCTTTAACTAGAACCATTAAGGCGGCAGGGCAGGGCGCTAAGCTCTTGCAAATAAATGCGTTTTTAATAGCTTTCTAAACGCTGTCAGGTTGTTATTTTCTCTCAAGACCAACGGAAGAGCGTTCCACAATCTTGCAGCATTGTGCGAAAAAGAGCGACCACCCCAGCGGGAATTTTTTTACTTTTGTGGTGGTGGCCAGATGTAGCACACTGGAGCGGAGAGCTCTAGAAGGGAAGTATGGAGTGACCAAAGGGAGCATGATGGATGGACCTGACTTACGAAGAGCCTTCTGAACCAGGCACATAGATTTAAATTGTATCCTGGACGCTACCGGGAGCCAATGCAACTTCTTCAGGGCAGGTTTGGCCGACTGCCAGCGAGGAATCTGAAAAAGTAGTCTGGCCGCACAATTTTGAGTAACCTGGAGTTTGGTAATTGTAGCAAGGGGGGCTCCAAGGTAAAGGGCATTGCCGTAATCCAGGCGTGAGAGAATCAGGGCCTGGACCATGACTCTCCTCGCCTGGAACGGCAATAGAGGGAGAACCTTCCGGAGCATTCTCATAAGTCCGAAGCACGTGGCAGAAGTCTTAGTAGCCTGGACAGTGAAGTCAAGTGAACTGTCTAGCCAAACTCCCAGGCTCTTTATCTGGGGTTTGGGGGGAGGAGGGGGACCTAGACAGGAAGGCCAGATGGGGGTCAGGATGGTAGGTGAGGGATTACCCAGCAACATGACTTCCGTCTTTTCCCCGTTTAATCTGAGACAGGAAAGTTCCATCCATCTGGCGACAGCCTCAAGGCATGAGCTCAGAGTGCTAGACGACCCCTCAGCATTGTTCAAAGATACCACAAGCTGAGTGTCGTCTGCATAGGTGACAATACGGACGCCAAATGGATGGACGATCTGTGCAAGGGGCCTCATATAGACATTAAAAAGTGTGGGGCTCAGGGAAGAGCCCTGAGGCACCCCACAGCTGAGTGGCTGTTTGGCAGAGGTAGCTTCCCCTTCAAAAACTTGGAAGAAGCGTTGCTCTAGGAAGGAGGTGAGCCATAACAGTGCCGAGCCCGACACTCCCATGCCACTAAGACGGTGCAATAAGGTGGCATGGTTAACCGTGTCGAACGCGGCGCTGAGATCAAGTAATATGATGGCCGCTTTTCCTCCCTGGTCCAAAACTGTTCTGGCCTCCTCAGTCACTGCTAATAGAGCTGTCTCTGTCCCATGTTGAGGACGGAATCCAGTTTGAGAGGCACATAACAAATCATTGGATTCAAGATGTTCTACTAGGATGTTATTAATGTGCTTC
This sequence comes from Lissotriton helveticus, assembly GCF_964261635.1. Lineage (NCBI taxonomy): Eukaryota > Metazoa > Chordata > Amphibia > Caudata > Salamandridae > Lissotriton > Lissotriton helveticus. Next base: position 119,255,917 of record NC_136057.1, on the reverse strand, counting down.
TCCAGCAGCTTACTCATCCATGGCAACAGAGAGATGGGACGAAAATTAGCTAAATTATTCTGATCTAAATGAGTTTTTTTTAGTACGGCCCTAACCATTGCCCATTTCCAGGACTTTGGGACGGTGCTTGAGATAATAGAGGAATTTAAAACGTCCAAAATGGCTGGGCGAATTAACTCAATAGCAGAGGTAAGGACTTGTGGCGGTGCAGGGTCCTTGGGGGAGCCTGAGGTGACTTTAGAGATTATTTTGTCGAGCAAGACTGGGTCTATAAGGGTAAATTTTTCTAAAATACAGGAAGGGGGTGTATTGGGGCTTGCTACTATCTCGGCCTCAAGGGTGGTCAGATCAGAAATAAAAGAGGAGTAAATGGTCTGAATTTTTTGATAAAAGAAGGTTGCTAGGTTATTGCATCGAGCAAGTGCCCCATCTAGTGGTATTTGCTCCGGGGGGGGAGGTGATCAAAGACTTCGCTATCTGAAAGATTTCCTTAGGGGCATTGGCGGCTAAAGTAATTTTTGATTCATAAAACTGGGCTTGAGTTGCTTTAATTTCAGTTTCATAGAGTCTGATGGCGGCTCTATAATCTGCCTTTTTTCCCTGTGTCCGATCTTGTCTCCAGATCCTTTCTAATTTGCGGCATAATAATTTCATATCCCTCAGTCTGGGGGTGTACCAGGGAGCTACTTTTTGCCTTTTTATACAGCGAAGAGCTTCCTTCGGAAGAGCTAAATCAAGAGAGTTGTCAATCCAATTATCAAAATTGGCACTAGCCATATCGGGGTTAGAGGACCTCGGAAACTCGCATGTCGCAAGCATGGATTCCCACTTAATGGAGGGAAGTTTTGACCACTTCCTACCCAGGTGTCTTTTAGGTTCTTGTACAGGGGGGGAGCTCCCAGTGACCCAGTTAATGGGTAACAAGTGGTGATCCGTCCAGGGTAGAGGAATAGGGGGTTCAGTTTTTAGGGCATCAAGATTACTGAACACGTGGTCCAAGAGGTCGAGAGGAACCCCTTTTGAATCAGGTCAATTGCTCGAAGGCTCAGCCGAAGGCTGTTGGCTGCGGAGTCAAGTTGATCGTCTAAATGAAGGTTTAGGTCACCCAAGACGGTGACGTTAGCCGATGTAATTGCTAAGTTAGCAGCTAAGTCTGCTAAGTTTGAGGTAAATTGACCTGACGATCCGGGTGGTCGGTAGATCAAAAGACCCGTGAAGGAATCTGTAGAAGATAGCTCTAATGAAAACAACAGGCTTTCGCAGGCTGGTATAGCTGTAGGTGTCAGACGGCATTTAAATCTTTCTCTGTAAATGATGGCCAGACCACCTCCTCTACCCTTATTACGATTGAGTCTCTTGATTGTGTATCCTTGTGGGGTTGCCCATACCGTGGCTGGATCAGCTTCTAAATGGAGCCAAGTCTCCGTCAGGAAGAGTACGTCAGGGTTGTACTCCTCTATTAGAAGGGCCAGCTCGGTGTGATGTTTGGGTAGTGATCTACAATTGAGAAGGAACATCTTCCATGTCCTGTGGGTGGGGATTCTTTTTAAGGTTTTTCCTGGTAGTTTCCAATTACAATATGCGCACTTACGTGAAGCATCTAAGGGGCGGGTGCGGTGCAGGCATTTGGGGTTAGGGACCTTTCTTAACTTGTGCAGAGCACCGGAGTTATACGTGATTAAATTCCTGACCATTTTACCAGAAAACTTGGTTATAGGCACGATAGGCGCGGCTGGGCGTGGACTGGCTTCTCTTAGGCAACTCTTCGGCGCGATGAAGGCGCCTGCTTAACGCGTCCACTACGCGGAGAAGAAAGCCTCTAGTTATATAGCTGAGCAGGGGAAGTGAGGAAGCCCGCCCCACTGGACCACCGACCAGCGTGCCTAGCTCCTCCTATGATGGCCGCTGGTGGTGTATGCAGCCTACAAGCCTACACGTCCCACAATGCCCCTGCGGCACTTAGTCTGCCGAACAGGTATGGGAACAGGAGGTAGTGTAGCGCAATACAATACCACCGGACAGAGGAGTGCAAGAAGGATCAGCAGGAATTGATAGCAGGAGATGATAGATCCAGAAAACACCTGGCTTCCGCCTCAGGTGTGGGAAATGAAAGGAAAGAAAGGTGCACAGAGCACGTAAACATGGACAGGTAAGGGCAGCGAGTGGCGAAATACTGACGCGCTAGCAATCAGCGCAGAGTCAAGCTAAAACAAAATTAAATTAAAGCAGCAATGATGGGGGAATATTACCGGCACTAGCAATCAACGCCGCTTACACCAATCAATCAATCAATCATGCCATTTGTATAGCGCACTACTCACCCGGGAGGGTCTCAAGGCGCTTGGGGGGAGGGGTATGCTACTGCTCGAACAGCCAGGTCTTGAGTTGTTTCCTGAAGGCGAGATGGTCCTGGGTCAGCCGAAGGTGGATGGGGAGGGAGTTCCAAGTCTTGGCAGCCAGGTAAGAGAAGGATCTTCCTCCGGCGGTGGCTCTTCGGATGCGTGGTACGGCTGCGAGGGCGAGGCTGGTGGACCGTAGCTGGCGGGTGGGCGTGTAGAAGGTCAGGCGGTCGTTGAGGTACTTGGGGCCCAGGTCGTGGAGAGACTTGTGTGCGTGGGTGAGGAGCCGGAACGTGATCCTCTTGTCGACGGGGAGCCAGTGCAGGTTCCTCAGGTGGCTGGAGATGTGGCTGCATCGGGGGACATCCAGGATGAGTCGGGCGGAGGCGTTCTGGATGCGCTGGAGTCTTTTCTGTAGCTTGGCTGTGGTTCCGGCGTAGAGGGCGTTTCCGTAGTCCAGTCGGCTGGTGACGAGTGCCTGGGTGACAGTCTTCCTGGTCTCGGTCGGGATCCAGCGGAAGATCTTGCGAAGCATACGCAGGGTGTTGAAGCACGATGAGGAGACGGCGTTGACTTGTCTGGTCATCGAGAGGGAGGGGTCCAGGATGAAGCCCAGGTTGCGTGCGTGGTCGGTTGGCTTGGGTGCGGTGCCCAGGGCTGAGGGCCACCAGGAGTCGTCCCAGGCAGAGGGCGAAGATCCCAGGATGAGGACTTCCGTCTTGTCCGAGTTCAGTTTCAGGCGGCTGTCCTTCATCCACTCGGCGACGTCTTTCATCCCTTCGTGTAGGAAGGTTCTGGCGGTGTTGGGGTCTCTGGTGAGGGAGAGGATCAGCTGGGTGTCGTCGGCGTAAGAGATGATGTTGAGGTTGTGCTGGCGTGCGATGGCTGCGAGAGGTTTCATGTAGATGTTGAAGAGGGTGGGGCTGAGTGAAGATCCTTGCGGGACGCCGCAGATGACTTCGGTGGCCTCGGAGCGAAATGGGGGGAGGCGGACTCTTTGTGTTCTTCCGGCGAGGAACGAGATGATCCACTCCAGTGCCTTCTCTTGGATACCGATGTTGCTGAGGCGCTGGACTAGGGTGCGGTGGCAGACCGCGTCGAACGCAGCGGAGAGGTCCAGGAGGATGAGGGCCACTGTTTCCCCCTTGTCGAGCAGGGTCCGGATGTCGTCGGTGGCTGCGATGAGGGCGGTCTCGGTGCTGTGGTTGGCTCTGAAGCCGGACTGCGAGGGGTCGAGGGATCCGTTCGTCTCGAGGAAGGCGGTCAGCTGTCTGTTGACGATCTTCTCGATGACTTTAGCAGGAAAAGGGAGGAGCGAGATGGGGCGGAAGTTTTTGAGATCGGTGGGGTCCGCTGTAGGTTTCTTCAGGAGGGCGCTGATCTCGGCGTGCTTCCAGCTCTCCGGGAAGGTGGCGGTGTTGAAGGAGGCGTTGATGATGTTCCGGAGTTGGGGTGCGATGGTGGAGTCGGCCTTGTTGAAGACGTGGTGTGGGCAGGGGTCGGTCGGTGATCCGGAGTGGATGGTGTTCATCGTGCGGGCTGTGTCTTCGGTGGTCACCGTGGTCCAGGTGCAAAGGGTGGCGGTGGGGGGTGTTGGTTTGACGGTTGGGTGCGTGGGTGGGGGGCCGAAGCTGTTGTGGATGTCGGCGATCTTGCGGTGGAAGAACGAGGCGAGGGAGTCGCAGAGGTCTTGTGACGGAGTGATGTCGTTGGTGCCGGTGCTGGGGTTGGAGAACTCCTTGACGATAGTGAAGAGCTCTTTGCTGTCATGGGCGTTGTTGTCCAGTCGTTCCTTCAGGGATTTCTTCTTGATGCTGCGGATGAGCTGGTGGTGCTTGCGTGTAGCGTGTTTGAGGGCGGTCATGTTGTCGGTGGTCCGGTCGAGGAGTCAGGCTTTCTCGAGGGTGCGGCAGGTCTTCTTGGAGTCCTTGAGGTCGTCGGTGAACCAGGATGCCTTCTTGCTTCTGGGTCTGCTGGGAGGGTTCTTTAGTGGCGCGAGGTCGTCGGCGCAGGCGGTCAGCCACTGTGTGAAGTTGCGGGCGGCTTCGTTGGGGTCCGTTGTGTTGGCGGGTGGGCTCTGGCTGAGGGAGGTGGTGAGCTGGTCTGTGGTGATCTTGCTCCAATTCCTGTGAGGTACCTGTTGCGGGTGGTGGCGCGGGCGGGCAGCACAAGTTTAAAAAGCGCTTGTAATCAGCGCGCTTCGACGCAATAAGACGGCTAAAAGCGATGCAATCGCTCAACTACCCCCAACCTCTGTCTCAGGTTCTAGCAGGGATGTATTAACAGCCCGGGGTGAACTTCAGCTCAATTATATAGCTGAGCAGGGGAAGTGATGAAGCCCACCCCACTGGACCGCCGACCAGCGTACCTGGCTCCTCCTATGATGGCCGCTGGTGGTATATGCAGCCTACAAGCCTACATGTCCCACAATGCCCCTGCGGCACTTAGTCTGCCGCACAGGTATGGGAACAGGAAGTAGTGTAGCGCAATACAATGCCACCGGACAGAGGAATGCAAGAAGGATCAGCAGGAATCGAAAGCAGGAATCGATAGATCCAGAAAACACCCGGCTTCCGCCACAGGTGTAGGAAATGAAAGGAGAAAAAGGTGCACAGAGCACGTAAACACGGACAGGTAAAGGCAGTGAGTGGCGAAATACTAACACGCTAGCAGTCAGCGCAGAATCAAGTTAAAACAAAATTAAATTAAAGCAGCAATGATGGGGAAATATTACCGGCGCTAGCAATCAACGCAACTTACACCAATGCAGCACAAGTTTAAAAAGCGCTTGTAATCAGCGCGCTATGACGCAATAAAATGGCTAAAAGCGATACAATCGCTCAACTACCCCCAACCTCCGTCTCAGGTTCTAGCAGGTTCCGTCACAGTGCCAAATTCCACCGAGACCGGGCACCAAAACATCCAGGGAACCCAATGTCACACCCAAAAAATGTCCAATATTTGATCTATACAGGGTCGCAGGATCCAAACTTATGCTTCGAAGATGTTGTTTCAGTAGGGCACTCCAGCAGGGTCTCCCCACCGCGCATCCAGAGAGAAAACCAAAAGTCACAGAACCGCCGAGTGTCCTGCAAAGCAGGAGCTCCCCCCAGTGGCCAAATGGCGGATCGTTCGGCCCTGCTCGGCTCAGAGTCACACGAAGTTCACAGCTCACGGCTTCACGGAGGGTCAGATTCCGTCAACCTCCAGAGCCGCCAGAGCCCGCCCAAAGCACCTCAGGAGCAGCGAAAGACCAGCGGACAGAGGTACTGTGCACACGGGGGTTGAAAATCTGGTTTAGCGGGTTTAGAAGGGCATTAGCGTCCCCCGGCTGTAGATGGAGAAGTCTGAGAGTAGCAACGCACAGCTCACGCAGCCGCCATTGACAAATCCAATAGTACTGGCTTGTTCAGTGAGCAGTGCACCCTGCCCGACCCCGACCACCTGAGTAAAAAGGCTAATTATAGGGATAGCTTCTGCTGTGGCTAATTAAGCCCTGGCGCTGCTATACTGACTGTGAAACTAGCTGGAGTGGCGCTGTGACGTGCACGCTGCTGCCGGCAGGCTCTAGGTCTAGGGACTAGCTGAAGCGGAGCTTGGCTACAATATATCAGTAGTACCCTGGGCGCGGCATACCCATTTGACTGGGACTGATCCATGCCCAATGTCAATTACCACTATGCAGGATGTTACGTCATGAAGCCTCCCACCTTTTGCAGCTGTGCGAGCGGGTGACTAAACTTTGGGACACAGGCTGCCTGCGGCAAAGGCACTACTCTCACCGTTGCGCCGTAATTGCATAACTGACCGCGACCACCCCTGGAACCCAGGTACACTACAGTGCAGCTGAGCCTTGACTGCAGCCTAGGTGTCACGTTTGCAGAGGGATTTAAGTCAGTTGCAACATGGAGGACTCACTCTGAGGAGCCGGGCAGCCCTACCTTAAAACAAATTGCCCATCCTCCGCTTGCCTCACAATTTAAGTAAGTTCTCTTGGGCATGATATGGCACTAACATTTGCTTTGCATTATATGGCTTGCAGTTGCAAAGTACTTGACTTAATATAGCGGCCTGGCTCACTTTGCTCAGCTTCTATGCTGTTTGTGCGCACTTATCATCCTTTCCTCCCAACTTACCCCAAATAAATGCCCGGTCACTGTGCTCTCTGCCTTGGCAGCTGTTAGTTGGTGACTTTTGTATTGAGTTTCCAGACAATCTGGACCGCTGGCTGCGCAGTGGGGCTGGGCATGCAGCGGTGCACCTACCAGGCCGTAGACCGCTTGCTTTGGGGTAATTTGTTCACAATAATATTACAGCTTTCTGGCTGCTGGCTGTGACCAGGCTAAGTGACTGTGTCTCAACCAGCCTGAGGCTTGCTGGGTGCAGCCGGGTATTCAGCCTGAAGCTTGCTGGGTGCAGCCGGGTATCCAGCCTGAGGCTTGCTGGGTGCAGCCGGGTATCCAGCCTGAGGCTTGCTGGGTGCAGCCGAGTATCCAGCCTGAGGCTTGCTGGGTGCAGCCGGGTATTCAGCCTGAGGCTTGCTGGGTGCAGCCGGGTATCCAGCCTGAAGCTTGCTGGGTGCAGCCGGGTATCCAGCCTGAAGCTTGCTGGGTGCAGCCGGGTATCCAGCCTGAGGCTTGCTGGGTGCAGCCGGGTATCCAGCACGAGGCTTGCTGGGTGCAGCTGGGTATCCAGCCTGAGGCTTGCTGGGTGCAGCCAGGTATCCAGCCTGAGGCTTGCTGGGTGCAGCCGGGTATCCAGCATGAGGCTTGCTGGGTGCAGCCGGGTATCCAGCCTGAGGCTTGCTGGGTGCAGCCGGGTATCCAGCCTGAGGCTTGCTGGGTGCAGCCGGGTATCCAGCACGAGGCTTGCTGGGTGCAGCCGGGTATCCAGCCTGAGGCTTGCTGGGTGCAGCCGGGTATCCAGCCTGAGGCTTGCTGGGTGCAGCCGGGTATCCAGCCTGAAGCTTGCTGGGTGCAGCCGGGTATCCAGCCTGAGGCTTGCTGGGTGCAGCCGGGTATCCAGCACGAGGCTTGCTGGGTGCAGCCGGGTATCCAGCCTGAGGCTTGCTGGGTGCAGCCGGGTATCCAGCCTGAGGCTTGTTGGGTGCAGCCGGGTATCCAGCCTGAGGCTTGCTGGGTGCAGCCGGGTATCCAGCCTGAGGCTTGCTGGGTGCAGCCGGGTATCCAGCCTGAGGCTTGCTGGGTGCAGCCGGGTATCCAGCCTGAGGCTTGCTGGGTGCAGCCGGGTATCCAGCCTGAGGCTTGCTGGGTGCAGCCGGGTATCCAGCCTGAGGCTTGCTGGGTGCAGCCGGGTATCCAGCCTGAAGCTTGCTGGGTGCAGCCGGGTATCCAGCCTGAGGCTTGCTGGGTGCAGCCGGGTATCCAGCACGAGGCTTGCTGGGTGCAGCTGGGTATCCAGCCTGAGGCTTGCTGGGTGCAGCCGGGTATCCAGCCTGAGGCTTGCTGGGTGCAGCCGGGTATCCAGCATGAGGCTTGCTGGGTGCAGCCGGGTATCCAGCCTGAGGCTTGCTGGGTGCAGCCGGGTATCCAGCCTGAGGCTTGCTGGGTGCAGCCGGGTATCCAGCACGAGGCTTGCTGGGTGCAGCCGGGTATCCAGCCTGAGGCTTGCTGGGTGCAGCCGGGTATCCAGCCTGAGGCTTGCTGGGTGCAGCCGGGTATCCAGCCTGAAGCTTGCTGGGTGCAGCCGGGTATCCAGCCTGAGGCTTGCTGGGTGCAGCCGGGTATCCAGCACGAGGCTTGCTGGGTGCAGCCGGGTATCCAGCCTGAGGCTTGCTGGGTGCAGCCGGGTATCCAGCCTGAGGCTTGTTGGGTGCAGCCGGGTATCCAGCCTGAGGCTTGCTGGGTGCAGCCGGGTATCCAGCCTGAGGCTTGCTGGGTGCAGCCGGGTATCCAGCCTGAGGCTTGCTGGGTGCAGCCGGGTATCCAGCCTGAGGCTTGCTGGGTGCAGCCGGGTATCCAGCCTGAGGCTTGCTGGGTGCAGCCGGGTATCCAGCCTGAGGCTTGCTGGGTGCAGCTGGGTATCCAGCCTGAGGCTTGCTGGGTGCAGCTGGGTATCCAGCCTGAGGCTTGCTGGGTGCAGCCGGGTATCCAGCCTGAGGCTTGCTGGGTGCAGCCGGGTATCCAGCCTGAGGCTTGCTGGGTGCAGCCGGGTATCCAGCATGAGGCTTGCTGGGTGCAGCCGGGTATCCAGCCTGAGGCTTGCTGGGTGCAGCCGGGTTTCTCTATAGCCTAGTGGAGGACAAGCTTTTACGGCAGGGAACCAGCACACGGGCACAGGAGAAAATGGGAGATGAGGGACTTCCGGACATGACCACCTGACTCACCCTACTTCGGCCAATAAGCAAGCGCTTCAGGCTGCCCCTCGACCAGGTAATGTTGCCATAGCAACCCCAGAGGGAACATTAAACATAGGCAGTGACAGACCCATTGTTCTCGGTGTGTAAAGAGTTATTTCAGCGAGTTTAAGCAAGCAGCGTATTTCAATATATGATGCAGTGAACACGCAAAGGGACTCAAAGTGGTATGCTGCACACCCATCAGATCAGGGCACACACGGTCAACTTCCTCCTCACAGCTTAGTACAATACAATATAGTGCTACATCTATAGAAGAAAATCTCTATCGCGATAGTGCAGCAAGGTGCCAAATATTACAAATACTGAACTTCATTCACTAAAGTGTCACTTTCTGCATTTTTTCTGGATATAGTGAAGCAAATTCAGCTTAGTGTTGCAACAAAATTAGCAAGGTTTATAGGTTACTTGTATTTAAAAAAAATACAATTAGAAAAGCAATTACTACCAACATTTTGTACTTCCTTCTACATTTGAGTACTTCACAATAAAGCGTAGCAGTTTACTTTGTACTACTTTGCACCTCATTAATCATCTGTTACCAATACATTACTGCCCGCTACACTATCGACTCATGATGCTTTCCTGATTTTGCCAGCAGAGAGAGGGGGTCATACAAAAACTGGCAATCTGTGATTTGGTTTTCTGCAGGCCTGCCCAGTGACACTGGGCACCAGTTTTTCTTTTTGGGGTCTCACACATCTTATTTGGGCAGCCCAGTCGGTGAAGGGGACTATTATTGCCCTTCCATTTCTGGTGCTTTGCAGCAGTTAATTTAGAGTTTCTCATTGCTCAAATGGGTGTTATTTCTTATATTTATGTTTCCCTCCTCTTCATTTCTTGATTTTGGTTGTCAGAATTAAGTGTCACTCATGTTTTTGGAAATGTCACTTATTATCACGCTGAACCTATTAAAATGTCACACCTAAAATGTCAACCTATTAATATGCCTCTGAGATGCACAGCAGGGATGTGATAATCTGCGCATGCTCGGAGAGGGCGTCGTGTTTATGGACAGCAGAGGATACGATGATGTGCGCATGCGCAAACGTTGACTTTGGTTATGGATGGCAGTGTTAGATAGAATGCGCATTTTCGGAGGGTTAGTCACTGTTATGAACAGTTTGGGATTCGATGAAGTGCGCATGCTCAGAAGATGAGCACCGGTAGGACCAAAAGGAGGATGCGCTGAACTGCGCAGGGTCCAAGGAGCAGTTACCATTATGAACACGAGTGGAAACGATAATCTGCGCATGCTCGGATAGTGAGTCACGGTTATGGACCGGAAGTGGTGCGCTGATTTACGCATGCTCCGAGGGCGAGACCGCTGTACTATCGATAGAGCCACCCCATCTGGCTTTACACCCCCCGCAGTTCCACGCATGCGCATAATTATGCGCATGCGTGGAAACCCCATGTCTTGGCTGCATGTATTTTGAAGCACCCCACTCTACTGCCCGTGTACTGCGCATGCGTGTGATTACACGCATGCGCTTTCAAGATCCAGCGGCGAACACTCCTCCTGCTCGAGCAGCGTTAACCCCATAGCTGCCAGCCAAGGCAGCAACTGAAAACAGAGCAGAAGGGAGTCAGACAGCGGCTGCACAGCTCTCAGACACAGTAAACTAAAGGCAGAGATCACAGGCAGCTCAGAACGATTAAAGCATTAATTGTATTTATTAATGGCAGCCACAGCAGGTCAGCTGCACCGGGCTCAGGGAGGTGCACTGGCAGGGAGAGCTCTGTCAATATCATACTATACTGCTGACTTTCAAAGGCTCTGCTCCATTAGGACCGGAGTATTACGGGGTCAACTGGTGGCAATGGAATATTTATATAGCTGCCACCCGAGCACTCAGGATGGTTTGCAGTGAGTGCTAGGAGTCAGTGAGCTTACAGAGAGCCCCCTTTTCGGTCACAGGCTGCTCTGAAGACAGGCAGGAGCAGTAAAACACTCTACTGTGTGTGTCACTACACTGTCCGAACACCGTTATCTTACTGGGACATGTGGTATGGTAACAGTTATGTATTACACTGGTGGCCAAAGGAGCTAATGTGCCTACACCAAGGATCTGTGTTTGCTCTCCTATACTCACATGTTCACTTGTTTCATTCCACATGAGTTTACATAGCTTTTCATCCTTCTAAGGTCGATAAAATGAGTACCAATGAACAGAGGATCTTTGACCATTCAATAGCACAACTAAACTTTGGGGGTTGTACTTGCAGTCTACTAATATGCGTGCTATGTTTGTAGGTAATAGAAATGAAAACTCTCGGAAATGTCCATCTGCAAACAGTGGTGCTGTGTTCTGCTAAACAGACAGAGCACAACAAAAGACAGGACCACAAGGACAGCACGGCTATACAAATATCCAATCCACCACTGGCCTGAAACCCCCATCGCATGGCCATGCAGTCCATAATAACTGCTGACTGGCACCACTGGCGGACTCAGCAGCTATCACCTGCCTGCTGGAAGCAGGCATGGGGACCAGCTGACAACCTGCACCCCTGCATTTAATTTGGCCTCATTTCTGACACTGTGAAGTGGGTCAGGTATAAAAACAAATTGCATCCACTTAAAAGATCCCCTCTCCCAGAAACCTCTGAAGGCAACATTGGAGATGATAGATCATTGCAGGATTCCTGTATCCTGGCACCTTTGGAAAAGGCATGTAAAGTGGCAGGGCTGTACTTTTAGAAGACCAGGTGGTGGAGTACAGAATGAGATAGATAGAGTGAGGGCGATAGAGAGATAGATAGATAGAGTGAGGGCGATAGATAGATTGAGTGAGGGCGATAGATAGAGTGAGGGCGATAGATAGATAGATAGAGTGAGGGTGATAGATAGATAGATAGAGTGAGGGCGATAGATAGATAGATAGATAGATAGATAGATAGATAGATAGATAGATAGATAGATAGATAGATAGATTGAGGGCGATAGATAGATAGATAGAGTGAGGGTGATAGATAGATAGATAGATAGATAGATAGATAGAGTGAGGGTGATAGATAGATAGAGTGATTGCGATAGAGTGAGGGCGATAGATAGATAGATAGATAGATAGAGTGAGGGCGATAGATAGATAGATAGATAGAGTGAGGGTGATAGATAGATAGAGTGAGGGCGATAGATAGATAGATAGATAGAGTGAGGGTGATAGATAGATAGAGTGAGGGCGATAGATAGATAGATAGCTAGATAGAATGAGGGCCATAGATAGATAGATAGATAGTGTGAGGGCGATAGATAGATAGAGTGAGGGCGACAGATAGATAGAGTGAGGGCAATAGAGTGAGGGCGATATATAGATAGATAGATAGATAGATAGATAGATAGAGTGAGGGCGATAGATAGATAGATAGATAGAGTGAGGGTGATAGATAGATAGATAGATAGAGTGAGGGTGATAGATAGATAGATAGATAGATAGATAGAGTGAGGGTGATAGATAGATAGATAGAGTGAGGGCGATAGATAGTTAGATAGCTAGATAGAATGAGGGCCATAGATAGATAGATAGATAGATAGAGTGAGTGAGGGCGATAGATAGAGTGAGTGCGATAGATAGATAGAGTGAGGGCGACAGATAGATAGAGTGAGGGCGATAGACAGATAGAGTGAGGGCGACAGACAGAGTGAGTGCGACAGATAGATAGAGTGAGGGCGACAGATAGAGTTAGGGCGATAGATAGAGTGAGGGCGATAGATAGATGTGTGTCGTTGTGTTTGTGTGTGTGTGTTTGTACGTGTGGTTGTATGTGTGTGTAGTTGTATGTGTGTGTGGTTGTATGTGTGGTTGTGTGTGTGTGGTTGGGTGTGATTGTGTGTGTGTGGTTGTGTGTGTGGTTATGTGTGCGATTGTGTGTGTGGTGTTGTGTGTGGGTAGTTGTATGTGTGTGTGCGCGGTTAGAGAAGGATGCATGTGGAAGAGAGCAGCAGATCAGCACAGCAGAAGAGAACAGGGAGTTAAAGAAGGAGGCAGTTGGAAGAGAGCAGCAGATCAACACGGGAGAAGAAAACAGGGAGTTAGAGAAGGAGGCGGTGGAAAGGAACAGCAGATCAGCATGGGAGAAGCGAACTGGGAGGTAGAGAAGGAGGTGGGGTGGAAGAGAACAGCAGATCAGCAAGAGAGAAGAGAACAGGTAGTTAAAGAAGGAGGTGGGTGGATGAGAGCAGCAGATCAGCACATGAGAAGAGAACAGGGAGTCGAAGAAGGAGGTGGGGTGGAAGAGAGCAGCAGATTAGCAAAGGAGAAGAGAACAGGGAGTTAAAGAAGGAGGTGGGGTGGAAGAGAGCAGCAGAATAGCACGGGAGAAGAGAACAGGGAGGCAGAGAAGGAGGCGGGTTGAAGATAGCAGCAGATCAGCTCTGGAGAAGAGAAGTGAACAGGGAGTTGGAGAAGGAGGTGGGTGGGAGAGAGCAGCATAACAGCACAGCAGAAGAGAACATGGAGTTAAAGAAGAAGGCGGGTGGACGAGAGCATTAGATCAGCACAGGAGAAGAGAACAGGGAGTTAGAGAAAGAGGCGGTTGGAACAGAACAGCTGATTAGCACAGGAGCAGAAAACGGAGTTAAAGAAGGAGGCGGGTGGAAGAGAGCAGCAGATCAGCACAGGAGAAGAGAACAGGGAGTTAAAGAAGGAGGCGGGTGGAAGAGAGCAGCAGATCAGCACAGGAGAAGAGACCAGGGAGTTAAAGAAGGAGGCGGGTGGAAGAGAACAGCATATCGGCACAGGAGAAGAGAACAGGGAGTTAGAGAAGGAGGTGGGTGGAAGAGAGGAACAGATCAGCACAGCATAAGAGAACAGGGAGTTAAAGAAGGAGGTGGGGTGGAAGAGCAGCAGATCAGCAGAAGTTAACAGGGAGTTAAAGGAGGAGGCGGGTGGAAGAGAGCAACAGATCAGCACAGGAGAAGAGAAGAGAACAGGGAGTTAGAGAAGGAGGTGAGGTGGAAGAGAGCAGTAGATTAGCACAGCAGAAGAGAACAGGGAGTTAGAGAAAGAGGCGGGTGGAAGAGAGCAGCAGATCAGCACAGGTGAAGAGAAGAGAACAGGGAGTTAGAGAAGGAGGCAGAGTGTAAGAGAGCAGCAGATCAGCACGGGAGACGAGAAGAGAACAGGAAGTTAGAGAAGAGAGGAGCAGATCAGCACATCAGAAGAGAACAGGGAGTTAAAGAAGGAGGCGGGGTGGAAGAGAGCAGCAGATCAGCACGGGAGAAGAGAAGAGAACAGGAAGTTAGAGAAGAGAGGAGCAGATCAGCACATCAGAAGAGAACAGGGAGTTAGAAAAGGAGGCGAGGTGGAAGAGAGCAGCAGATCAGCAGAAGAGAACAGGGAGTTAAAGAAGGAGGCGAGGTGGAAGAGAGCAGCAGATGCCTTGCACCATTCTCCCCTCTGCCTTGCACCCTTCTCCCCTCTGCCTTGCACCCTTCTCCCCTCTGCCTAGCACCATTCTCCCCACTGCCTTGTACCCTTCTCCTCTCTGCCTTGCACCCTTCTTTTCTCTGCCTTGCACCCTTAGGCCCCCTGCCTTGCACCCTTCTCCTCTCTGCCTTGCACCCTTCTCTGCCTTGCACCCTTCTCCCCTGTCTTGCACTCTTCTCCCCTCCCCGTTGCACCCTTCTCCCCTCCTCCTTGCACCCTTCTCTACCTTGCACCCTTCTCCCCTCTGCCTTGCACCCTTTTCCTCTCTGCCTTGCACCCTTCTCCCTTCTACCTTGCACCCTTCTCCCCTCTGCCTTGCACCCTTCTCCCCTCTGCCTTGCACCCTTCTCCCCTCTGCATTGCACCCTTCTCCACTCACACTCTCCAACATGCAGCAGTCACGAGCGACGACCCCTCAACGAGGAGTGAGGCAAAGACAGAAGCTGGCAGAGTGCGGCTGCATCAAGGCATAAGGCGCCCACCCAACGCTCTCCACCAGGCCCCCCACCCTGCATCCACCAACCCAACGCTCTCCACCAGGCCCCTGACCCCGCACCCACCCACCCAATGCTCTCCACCAGGCCCCTGACCCTGCACCCACCCTACACTCTCCACCAAGCCCCCGACCCTGCAACCACCCACCGAAAGCTCTCCACCAGGCCCCTGGCCCCGCACCCACCCACCCAACGCTCTCCACCAGGCCCCACACCCTGCACCCACCCAACGCTCTCCACCAGGCCCCCCACCCTGCACCCACCCACCCAACGCTCTCTACCTGGCCCCTGACCCCGCACCCGCCCACCCAACGCTCTCCACCAGGCCCCCCACCCTGCACCCACCCACCCAACGCCCCAACGCTCTCCACCAGGCCCCTGACTCACCCACCCAATGCTCTCCACAAGGACCTGACCCTGCACCCACACAACCAACGCTCTCCACCAGGCCCCTGACCCTGCACCCACCCACCCAATGGAGGTTAAAGACAGTCATTTTATGCGTATCTGTGCTCCCAGAGAGAACACTGGGATACCGCCACAGGTTTATTCACGGCGCACCAGGGTGCCGCGGCGCACACTTTGGGAACCACAGATATATGACATAGATATTAAGAGTGTACTCCTGACAGGTCCTGAGCATGGGTAGAGGAGGGGAGAAGATGGAGCTTGAGGTCAGAACTACCCACTTTGGAACTGAGGAATCAGGTTTGATTCTGGTTTTGGCTCAAAATCCTGTGATCCT
Organism: Lissotriton helveticus; assembly: GCF_964261635.1. Lineage (NCBI taxonomy): Eukaryota > Metazoa > Chordata > Amphibia > Caudata > Salamandridae > Lissotriton > Lissotriton helveticus. The sequence continues at coordinate 119,240,531 of NC_136057.1, read as the reverse complement.
GGGCAAATCACTTAATCTCTCCGTATCTAAAAAAGGAACATGTCCTTATGAAATGTCATTGGTGCTCAAGTAAAGCACTCCGATATGTTTGGGTTGGGTTTGCTCTACATAAAAATTGAGGGGGGAAAAATGAAAAAATTAGTTTCGTTTACTCTTTCAATGCTATTTGCATCTAAATAACCAAAGGTGCTCGTGACTCCACAAGGAGCATGACCCCCTCCTATGCTGCAACACCTTCCTTTGTGCCACTGACCATCATCTCTTTCACAGCTCATCAGCAGCTGAAAGAGTTGATTGCCTTTTTAAATGGTTGCGCTGTTTGTGCACCCCCCCTGCACTTTCCCCAGTTAACTCTCCCCTCCAGATGCCTCTCCTCTCTGCCCCTGCGTTGTGTCCTGCCTTTCCTCTCTGCCCCTGCGTGTCACCTGCCTCTCCTCTCAGTCCCTGCGTTCTGTCCTGCCTCACCTCTCCCCCCTTGCGGTGTGTCCTGCCTCTCAACTATGCCTCTGCATTGTCTTTCCTCTCCTCTCTGCCCCTGCGTTGTCCTGCCTCTCCTCTCTGCCCCTGCGTTGTCCTGCCTCTCCTTTCTGCCCCTGCGTTGTCCTGCATCTCCTCTCTGCCCCTGCGTTGTGTCCTGCCTTTCCTCTCTGTCCCTGCGTTGTCACCTGCCTCTCCTCTCAGTCCCTGCATTGTGTCCTGCCTCATCTCTCCCCCCTTGCGTTGTGTCCTGCCTCTCCTCTCTGCCCCTGCATTGTCTTGCCTATCCTCTCTGCCCCTGTGTTGTCCTGCATCTTCTCTCTGCCCCTGCGTTGTGTCCTGCCTCTCCTCTCTGCCCCTGCGTTGTGTCCTGCTTCTCCTCTCTGCCCCTGCGTTGTGTCCTGCCTCTCCTCTCTGCCCCTGCGTTGTCACCTGCCTCTCCTCTCTGGCCCTGTGTTGTGTCCTGCCTCTCCTCTTCGCCGCTGTGTTGTGTCCTGCCTCTCCTCTCTGGCCCTGTGTTGTCACCTGCCTCTCCTCTTCGCCGCTGTGTTGTGTCCTGCCTCTCCTCTCCACCCCTGAGTTGTCTCTTGCCTCTCCTCTCTGCCCCTGCGTTGTGTCTTGCCTCTCCTCTCTGCCCCTGCGTTGTCCTGCCTCTCCTCTCTGCACCTGCGTTGTCCTGCCTCTCCTCTCTGCCCCTGCGTTGTCCTGCATCTCCTCTCTGCCCCTGCGTTGTGTCCTGCCTCTCCTCTCTGCCCCTGCGTTGTCTTGCCTATCCTCTCTGCCCCTGTGTTGTCCTGCATCTTCTCTCTGCCCCTGCGTTGTGTCCTGCCTCTCCTCTCTGCCCCTGCGTTGTGTCCTGCTTCTCCTCTCTGCCCCTGCTTTGTGTCCTGCCTCTCCTCTCTGCCCCTGCGTTGTCACCTGCCTCTCCTCTCTGGCCCTGTGTTGTGTCCTGCCTCTCCTCTTCGCCGCTGTGTTGTTTCCTGCCTCTCCTCTCTGGCCCTGTGTTGTCACCTGCCTCTCCTCTTCGCCGCTGTGTTGTGTCCTGCCTCTCCTCTCTGCCCCTGCGTTGTCACTTGCCTCTCCTCTCTGCCCCTGTGTTGTGTCCTGCCTCTCCTCTCTGCCCCTGCGTTGTCACTTGCCTCTCCTCTCTGCCCTTGCATTGTGACCTGCCTCTCCACTCTGCCCTTGCGCTGTCATGCCTCTTCTCTCTGCCCCTGCGTTGTCCTGCCTCTCCTCTCCTCTCTGCCCCTGCGTTGTAGAAGACCTGGCACATGTTACTTGAGGCACACTGGTGTGGTGGTGTTAAAGACAGGGGCACTGCTTTCAGAGTCTTTGGCTCCTAAGGGGGACCCCAAACACCTGCCATCTCTTTCACAGGAGTGCAACATTTCCATGCTCCCCCATCTGACCAAAGATTCCATTCCAGACGACAGACCCCGGTGTCTCACAGAGGATCACACAACACCACACAGACACACACCACACACACCCCACACAGACACAAACACACAACACACACAAACACACACCACCACACACATAACACTACATACATAAGACCACACACAACACACCACACAGGTCACAGCACAAACACAAAACACACACACACACAACACACAACACCACACACACACTCATTACCACACACTCACCACCACACACTCACCAGGCACACACTCACCAGGCACACACACACACACACCACCAGCCATCGGTGCACACTTTCAACAGGCACACACAACACCAGCTGTCTGTCACTGCACACTTTCACCAGGAACACACACACACCACCAGCCGTCAGTGCATGCTTTCACCAAGAACATACAACACCAGCCGTCATTGCACGCTTTCACCAGGCACACACACCACCAGCCGTCATTGCACGCTTTCACCAGGCACACACACCACCAGCCGTCGGTGTACACTTTCAACAGGCACACACAGCACCAGCCGTCACTGCATGCTTTCACCAGGAACACACACACACCACCAGCCGTCAGTGCATGCTTTCACCAAGCACATACAACACCAGCCGTCATTGCACGCTTTCACCAGGCACACACACCACCAGCCGTCTGTGAGTGAGAGTGACTGCAGAGTGAGAGTGACAGCAGAGTGAGAGTGACAGCAGAGTGAGAGTGACTGCAGAGTGAGAGTGACTGCAGAGTGAGAGTGACTGCAGAGTGAGAGTGACTGCAGAGTGAAAGGGACTCTGCAGAGTGAGAGTGACTCTGCAGAGTGAGTGTTCCAGAGAGAGCAGGGTATGCGTGTGCGCTTACACGGTGCACTGACACACAGGAGCTAAAACAAAGAACAGGGGAACATGTGTCTTGGGAGCTTCATAGAAGCAGCCGGCCCTCTGTGAGGGGAGCAGCAAGGAGGGCACGCCCCAACTTATAAAGCCCAACTACTCACAACCTACTGTACGATTACAACACAGGCCAAAGGACAGAGCTAGGTCTTTTCGCATCACGTAGGGTGAGCAGTGTGTGAGTGTGTAGGGTGAGCAGTGTGTGAGTGTGCAGGGTGAGCAGTGTGTGAGTGTGCAGGGTGAGCAGTGTGTGAGTATGCAGGGTTAACAGTGTGTAAGCGTGCAGGGTGAACATTGTGTGAGTGTGTAGGGTGAGCAGTGTGTGAGTGTGTAGGTGCAGTGTGTGAGTGTGCAGGGTACAAAAACTGGAACTAAGTCGACCACACACACACATAAGACCACACACACACACCACACTCACACAGACAACACCACACACACAACCACACACACCACCAGCCGTCAGTGCACGCTTCCACCAGGCACACACACCACCAGCCATCAGTGCACAATTTCTACAGGCACACACACCACCAGCCATCAGTGCATACATCAATTGTTAACACATCCACAATTAACTATTGTAGCAATCACAATATGGTGCACTTTACTTTTACACTTTTTCATCTAAAGCGCAGCATGCCACCATTGCTACAACTCAAATCCAACCCACATAATTCCACTGCACACCACATGCATACACTCCATAACACATGGATAAAAGACAGCCATTTACAATGCCATTAGCTCTAACTCAAATAAATCCGAGACCTATTGCATTTCCAATGCGTGTTAAATGTTAGCTGTATCTGGGTCCGTGTTGTAATTGTGTGTGCTGTGTGCAAAACAAGTACTGACAAAACTAACAGTAGTGGCATAATTAAAAATGCCAACCTGGTCACGCAGAAAGGGTCTTGGAAAACCTTCACAGATTACAGCCAGATTTATTGGCATTGGCTTTTTGCAATGCTGATTTTTAAGGTGCACAAAAGGATCCATGATGCTGGCCAGACACAGTCACATTAGGGCCTGGATACAGCTAAAGGCTTGCCTTACTAACTAAGCCAAGGTAACAACTCTATGCCACCATATGACCTCTAGGGGTTTGTAGCCATAAAAGGTGCCCCAAAAAGCTGCCTTTAAAGCTACTAAGGGTTTGTTTCCTTATCAATTTAAGAATAAAATTGGGTTGGACGCGATGGTGTTAAGAGTATGTTCAGCTGAGCAAAATAGCCGGTGTACCTCAAGTAGTAGTTACAGATTCTGAATATTCTTATATACTCCTACACTAAAAAACTCAACATGACCTCTTGTGACGAAGAACTAAATGTTTGATTCGGCATAAGATGCTTGTCATCATGGATGCTGCGTTTTTGTAATGCTGTAAATAACCGGTGTTGCCTTTACACCCCCAGTGGCACGCGATCACCTCAGACTGAGGACCACCAGATATGTGGAGCCGGTGACCTTTAAGTAGCACACAGATGTCTGCAGAGGGTTTAACCCCTACCTCGACCACCCTCCGCATTTCATCATCCCACATTAGGCGAAAACGAGTCAAATTCACCTGCAGCCACATACATGCCTATTTCTTTGGCAATAGGGGCAGCTGCCTGAGGCGCCACCAAACCAAACACTAGATTTCTCCTGCAACCAGAACATCGTGCACCTGACATATCTGCCAACATTTGAGAAGAGGAAAGTTTTGTAGAAAATACGGGGACTTTATTTATTCCACTGACTTCCATTGTAGTGAAGGCAATTTCAGGTGTGAAGCAACAAAAAGGCTCTTATTTCCTGCTGTAAGAATCAGGAGTCTCCCGCCTAACTTGGGCGCGTTATCACTTATAAGACATTTGAGGAGAGAGAGTGGTGTCCAAATGTCACTACACCTGTGGCGGCAAGAAGTCACAGCCTGGGACCTGTCATCACCTAGGAATCTGTACAATCGAAGGCACGGCGGCCTCTGGGCTGGGAGGGGTCCTGTCTGATGTGGAGAGCCGCTCACTTTCCCCTTCGAAAACAGACTTCATTATAGCCACTGTTGAAACTAAGGTCGGGGACAATCGATATTTGCCCGGCGGTATCGCCTCTTTAACCCACGAACTATTAATCAATGAAGAGGCAGGCGCTGGAGACTGGAAGGCAGGAAACAAGGTTTATTCTCTCCGGAGGAGAACACGACAAATCAGACAGCAGGTATCGTCATGAGGTGCTCTAACCATATCTCTGAGGCCTGGCCTCTTATACACATTTTCATGATCTTTATTGTAGGTAACACATTCTTGAAACGCTTTGAAGTATGAAAGGACATCCTCTGAATTTCCCCTTCAGGCCCGTTCCCACACACATTTACAGTTGAAGTCCCCACCCCGGTCACAGCAGGTGATGATTATCGCGCAGCTGGACATTCCGCCGATTCACGGAATGTGGGGGTTTGATCGGATCTCATAGGGTGGGGGCTTTGATCAGCTCGGGGGTCCTTTGATGAGGGAAGCCTTCTACTGTACGGGGAGGGGCAATAAACAGTATCGGCAGAGCTAGGTGTCGGCCTGGGAACGAGGAAGACAAACGGGCACAGGAAAGGGGTTTGTATCAAAGGGCCTGGGACCATGAAAGGAATGAAGGGAGGTGTCGCGCTGGGAACAGGATGGGGTTCTGAGTCGGGGCTGCGCTGAAGAGGGGTTTATGACCCAAAGCATGTGCGAGCGAGGGGGTTGGTCAGCGTGCAGGCTTGGTGAGGGCGAAGGGCTATGCTGGGGGGCCAGTGGCATGCAAAAGGGATGGTCCTGATCGAGGCACCTAAAATGGCGGGCGCGCACGACAAAAAGTGTGGCATCAGGGGAGAAGGCAAGATGGCGCAGATAATGTTTACCAAACCGTACTAATTTTCCACAGTCCTCCCTTTAACATATTCAAGACATCTTGCTGGTCTATTTCCTATTCAGGTCTATGGATCTCTTGTTTTTAGGAGGCGGGCCTATTGATAAACTTTGATAAACTTGTTAGCAGGAAAGTCATAGTAATGTAATACAAAAACGATTCTGTAGTGCGAGCAGTGAGTACATTTCATAATGTGAACTGACAGGTTATTATATACAGGCTCCGTATATATTTGGTTGGAGCATAATCAATACAATGGTGGCTGGGAGAGAAATGAGACGTAGCAGAAACGATGATTGAGGGTGTCAATGTTCGAAGTTAATGAGTTCTCAGTATTCTTTGTCGTCTTTTGTTGGCGCTGTGGAGCACCGGCGGTGGAGCTAAGGGTCCAGCTCTATTCTAGGTCCCGCGTTGCAGGGCACGACCTTTTCCTCGCGTTTCTGGTCGAAAAGGTCCTTTTCGCCCTGTGTCCTCTGAGTTGACTGTCAAAAAAGGTTCAGATGGAAGAAATGTGCATATGAGCAGTCCTTTAGGGTAGGTCGGAGAAAAAGGGGGATGGAGCAGGGCCAGATCGGGAACAGACTAGGGGGATGGAAAATTTCAGATAGGCGGGCTCATGACCGAGTTCAGAGAGCGGGGACTTGTCGGCATGCACTGGACATCGAGCAGGGGCATCAGGTCAGCCCTTTCTTCTCATTTTGTCGAAAACAGTGCCTCGTCCTGCAGCTCTTTTCAGTCGCGGTCTCGCCTTGGCCAATGTCGCAGATGTTCCATAGTCTGTAGTCAGGCCACGTGCTCCCACATCCGGTCCTTCTTTCCTCCGACAGTCGTACCCTTAAAATGAGTTTGAAAAGACAGTCTTTAGAGAATTGGTAGAGGAAGGTAATCACATAAGTCTATTTCTCTCCCAGCTCCAGGCACAAAAATGAAAACGTCCGTTATATTAGGGTTCACAACTAACATATAAATGACCGATGATGGGCCTGTTGGATTTACTATGACTTTCCTTCACAACTATTTATTACAGTTACGACAGTTCATCTGATGGAGACCCACCTTCGTAAGACGAGCCTGACAAAGCTATACCGTTCTCTAGGGCTTTATATTTATAAAGGGTGCTGTGAGCTATCAACATGGTACTAATAGGTATCTTGCTGAGGGACGAACATAGGCTAAACATTTTTCATTCTATCAATGCATCTTGCCTTTCAACTAAACATTTTCGCTTTCAACAGTGTTTATTGCAATGATTTTCTTCGCTTCGGTCTAATCCTTTAACTTTGTAAAACATCATTCTGGTTCCTATGTAGCCTCTTATGGCCTGATTACTAAATTAGAAAAGACAGGGGTCTTATGGGAAACAACTAGGGACATAGAAAACTGTGGTAAGGGCGTAAGTAGACCCATCTCTTATGACCGAGGGTGAGGGACAGTTTTATAACTCTCGTCTGGGGCAGCTGATACGAAACAGGGGGCGTTCCTGGAATATGAGGATGTTTCGATCATTTTTACTGTCTGGGTATTGCGACAATTCGGGACGGGGAAGGTCGCGTATTCTGAGGCATTTTATTTCATCATAGGAGCCGCTGACGTGTAGTTCCCTTATTGCGGGTCAGATTAGGGAACCTCAGTCGTCTTACCTGTCCTTTCCCTCATCGCCAACTCTCGGTTTCGTTAATTCAGCAGAAAGGAGAGGCAATGACACGGTCTCAGGGTGATTGTATTAAAGACAAGTTTTGTGCAAATACTGGCGGTATTTGAAGCCAATTGGGGGGTGTGCTAGGGGTGGCGGTTTGCCAATTTAGGTGCTAGTCGTTCGGAAGAGTGAGAGTGTGGAGGAGAGAGAGAGAGAGAGAGAGAGAGAGAGAGAGATGTGCAACAATAGGCTAGATAGTACACGTGCAACATAGGGAGCGGCCGTGTATTTAAGATAGATTATTCAGCGCATTACTCGATACAAGACATCGCAGGTCTGTGTTAGTATTTTGAAAGCATGCGGTTCAGGACGGACGAGCATTAGGTCGGGTACGGGGGACATGCATTGACAAAAAGGAAAAGGGCACTATTGTGTCGTACTCCTTGCATTCTTGGTCCTTTGACCAGTTGAGTCGACGCTTCAGTCACGCACAAACATTCTTTCATAGTTTCAGACATACGTGGCATGTGTCCACTCGCGCAACCTGGATTAAGGGTGATCATTTCTTATCAAGTCATACTATTTAGTGGCTCGTTTGTTACATGAGCAGTTGGTGGGTGCGCTTAGGTGCCACCTTGCGGCGCTAGTCTGCTTCGCGTATCAGACATGGTAAGGCTTCAGATCTTCGCCACACCTCGGTCGTGATCTCTGATGTAACCTGCAGAGGGAGGGAAAAGAGGGGAAGGGAGGGGGACAACATTCGCGCATATCAAATACATGGATTCAAGAGTCCTTTACTTACCTCATACCCGTCTTATCTCCTCGGGATAGAATCCCTGAGGTTGTGGTTTCCGGAGCCAGGGGGGGGGGCAGTGTGTCCTTATAGGCTGTGAGTAGGAAAACGTTAGAGAATCAGAAGTACTTAGCGCGAAGTTTCTAGTTGGTAGGTGTATTTAACTATCGGGGTCCTTAAATCTCTTTCAACGCTGTGATGTTTTAAGGTTTATCAGCTCTTCGGTCAACTCTGTTCCCTAGTACCTTTGAGTGTCGTATCTTTATAATATTCTATCATTTATATCGTTTCACTTTACCCATCCTTTATATTCCATTTTTCACACCATTTCGCTTTTACCCATCCCCGGAAATCGGGGTCTTCCTCCATGTGCGAGTCCCTGAGTCAGTCGCATATTTGGCGGTAGGGTGTCGTGTCTCAGATTCGATCCTCCATCCGGGGCTGGGCAACCATCTTCTATTAACCTTAAAGAGAGAGCAGAGTAGGGTGCACAGGAAAGAATTCTCCCGCCGATCCCACATTTTTAAATAAAGCATGCAATACCCGTTCATAGTTTCGAAAACCTTTATTTTGCAAAATCATTTCAGCACGTGGATTATGAGGGTGCAGTCGTATTTGGCCGGACACGGCAATGGCTAAAGTGCGTACAGTGGGGGGTTGTTTTGCAACAATAAAAACTTTAGAAAGGTTTATTCATCCATTCGTAGGAAACTAAAACATCTATCAATTGGTTGGGGGATCGGGGGCATTTATTTCATAATTTAGAAGCATAGTCAGACTAGTTGCAATCAGTTTTCCTATATGCATACCGTGCGCGTGCGTCATAAGCGAGGTTATACATCAGCTATATAAAAAAATATAATACATCGTACATTTGTAATCAACATTTTTAACGGGATCCTTTTACATGTTCGTCGAGTGAGCTCTCCTTCTTGTTTCTTGTCAAGTGTACAAAGGATCATATATGTCTCAGAACATCAAGTTTTGTATTAGTAAAAAGGAACACCACGAGGTGTTCGTAAGTTCCTATTTATACCGGCGCCATTTTGGGCGGGGCCGGGTTAGTCCGGAAGTAGCGTCAGGGAAAAATGTTTCCTACAACCGGCAGTTGGACCAGAGTCCTTTTCGGCAGTTCTAGAATTCCTGCTAACAGAAAGAGTGGCAATGTCATGCTTGTTTCGTTAGTGATCAAGGCAGTCGTCCCTTACCGGAAGCCTGCAGGGGCCGAGGGCTCCGCCGGGGACCTTTGTAGACTCTTCAAGGCTGTGGAGATGCTGTCGGAGGTGGGGGCTCGTGCTCCGATGGGCGAGCGACCGAGTTACATTGCTGTTCAAAGTTACTCTAGCGGGCGAGACCCGCCTTCCAGCGGGCCCAGACGCCATTTTGAGGCCCTGCAGCAGTCCCCTCTCGTCGAGTCTGCAAGAGTGGAAGAGACCTTTCTGAGGACAAATAGGGAATGGAACTCTGTGTTGTGGAAGCGGGACGTTCGGCTAGGGTGCAGCTGTGATGCCCCCACTTGGGGGGCGAGGGAGACTCGTTCGCGCCGTCTCCTTCTCCCGGTGCACTCCAGGCCGCTCTCTTTCATGGGCACGCACGATGGTCTCTCCACACCCTGTGCTCCACAAGGCCCATGCCCAGTGCTGCGGAAGTATGGCCACCTGCGGCGCACATTCGGTGCTGCGCAAGTATCGGTGCAGTCATTGCATATTCGGTGCTCCGAAAATATGGGCACCGTTGCATGTTCGGTGCTGCGCAAGTACTGGGGCGCCACCATGGTATGTTCGGTGCTACGCAGGTATTGGCACCACCGCCTGGCTGGGGGAGTTCGGCGCTGGGCCGGGGGCTGGGAGACCTCCTGTCCATGGAGGTGGGAGAGGCTCGTCCGCGTCGCCTCTCCCTCCCAGCCCAACTTGGACTAATTTTCGTGGAGGTATGAACAGGACATCCCACCGCCCAGAGTTGTCGCGGCCATTGTTCATGACAGAAGTGGCGCCTGGCGTGTTGCTGCGGCTATCACGGAGGGGAAAAGGAAAGAGGTGTCTCGTCCTTCTCTGGGCCGGGCTTCCTTAGGTTATCGGCTGCAGCCGGATCCAGTTGGCCCCGGTCCCTGGCCATTGGTGGCCGGACCGGGAGGACATGTGGCGGGACTACCTGAAACTCCCATGCGCCACCGTGGCCGGGCCGGGAAGGCATGTGGCGGGACTGCCTGCAGCTATCCAGGGCCGCTGCGGCCGGACTCCGCTGGCCCCTGCCTCTCCTCCGGCTCCACCCTATGTTATGATTTCCTGACCGATTGTTGGCAGCAGAGCCCGCCTTATATGGGTTGCTGCCGGTTGGGCGTAGCCGTAACCCTGCCCTACTTTGGAAGGTTCCAGAGTGTGGGGGGGGCGAATGTTCCGTTGACTTTCATTTTCTAGGTTTTACCGTTCTTGTTTCAAACGTTTTCTGTTGTTAGGGTATTAATAGGTGTTTATTATTACGTATTGTTATTTATTTCTTGTTCGTTATGTTAAATAAAAGTTCAAGTTCATCAGTGGCCTACGGATTTTGTTTTCCCATTTCTTTCTTTCCAGGTTGTTTCATGCTAAAGTTTCTGTTAACAGAGGTTAAGTAACACGGAAACACATGCAGAGGGATGACGTAGATTCATGCCTCACGTACACACAAACTCAGACGGGAGACAGTACAAGTACGACATACGAAGACCCAAGACAAATATAAAACAGTTATTGGCCATAATTATCTTTTTCCGTCTGTTAATTTAGAGCTAGACTGGGTTCCCGTCTCAACATGGTCCGATCTATGAAAACTCGAACATGTCGCTGAAATCGGTCTGGCGAAATCTGTGCCATCGGGCATAATCAAACGTGGTGGTTCTATCTGGCCTGGTCATGTCAGTCTGATTCTTCTTTGTCTGGCGCTTTTTCCATTTCTTCCGGACTGCTATTCCTGTCGGTCCTCTGTTCCTACTCTCGCTCAGTAAAGTCGGGCATTGTGCTTTCCAGTGTCCGACACATTTACAAAAAGCACATTGGTCTTGCCCTAAGTCTGGCCGTCCTGTGCGTAGTGTCGGGGGATAACTTTCGGGTCGTGGTGTCCAGGGGTTGTCCTGTTGATATATTCCTCTACCTGCTCTGTCCTCGTCTCTTCTCTTTCGTTGCATTGCCTCTTTTCGCCACATACCGAGACTGTCGAGCATAATAGGCGTTGTCTTATTATTACGAAGGGCTATTTCTAACGTTTCTATTTTATCAAGATCGAAGGATCCTACCAGTGGCCACTGTTTGTCTTGACTTTCTTTGGTATACCTGTGCCACAATTTATTATAGGCTATGGTAACTAATCCATAGTTTATGAACATGTCCTTATTAGGGGTGCCTTCCAGCGGAGCTAGATGATCCACCTCTAATAAACGGTCCGGGCTGAACCAGCTATCAATCAGTGGGGAGAAGACAGACATGACGGCTCGCAACGAGGGACAAAAGTCAGCACTGCCTATCTTATCACTGTGTGCAAAGACTAGACAGAATATTTCTATTCTACGTTGTTTGCAGGCAGTGAATACCTCATGAACCAATAACAAAGAACAACCAATAAAAATAAAAATAAAATAAAATAAAATCAGTGGGGAGAATAAGTAGGGGCGCAAAAGTCTGCGTCCTCTACCCTTTCACTATCCGTAAAGAGGAATCTGTTATTTCCTGTTTGCAGACAGCGAATCTCCAGAAAACAATCCGTGAACAGTAGTTCGGGGTCAAAGAACCCAGTTAATCAGTGTGGGAGAGGGAATCTCCCGAAAACCGTTAATAAATAATAGAATCAGTGGGGGAGAAAAATAGGCACGACGGTTGCGTTACCAATCCTTCACTGTTTGCAAAAGGGAAAGAGCCTACTGTTTCTCCGCGTGCAGACAGTGAATCTCCAAATAAGTTAACAAAGAGTAATACTAGTATTTTCTGAACAATCGATCAATTATTTTGCAGCTTGTCGTGTTTACACGACCTTACCCGGACCGTATGACAGTTTCTTGTCTTCCGAATCCAGCGCCCGATCGTCCTCTTTTTCTCGTATTTCTCGCAGCACTCCTAATGGTTCCCAGTCAGGACCGTAGATCACTCGAGAGAGGTCTGTTCGGAACTAGTGAAGTTCGGATGATCGGCTGCCAGACGAGGGTCTATTGGGCACGAGCTCTCCCGATCGTTGCAGTCGTTCACTCTGTCGTCAGGACCTCTCCCACTGGATCCACGAGTCGCTGATGGGCCCCACGCTTGGGACGCCAATTGTTGAAACTAAGGTCGGGGACAATCGATATTTGCCCGGCGGTATCGCCTCTTTAACCCACGAACTATTAATCAATGAAGAGTCAGGCACTGGAGACTGGAAGGCAGGAAACAAGGTTTATTCTCTCCGGAGGAGAACACGACAAATCAGACAGCAGGTATCGTCATGAGGTGCTCTAACCATATCTCTGAGGCCTGGCCTCTTATACACATTTTCATGATCTTTATTGTAGGTAACACATTCTTGAAACGCTTTGAAGTATGAAAGGACATCCTCTGAATTTCCCCTTCAGGCCCGTTCCCACACACATTTACAGTTGAAGTCCCCACCCCGGTCACAGCAGGTGATGATTATCGCGCAGCTGGACATTCCGCCGATTCACGGAATGTGGGGGTTTGATCGGATCTCATAGGGTGGGGGCTTTGATCAGCTCGGGGGTCCTTTGATGAGGGAAGCCTTCTACTGTACGGGGAGGGGCAATAAACAGTATCGGCAGAGCTAGGTGTCGGCCTGGGAACGAGGAAGACAAACGGGCACAGGAAAGGGGTTTGTATCAAAGGGCCTGGGACCATGAAAGGAATGAAGGGAGGTGTCGCGCTGGGAACAGGATGGGGTTCTGAGTCGGGGCTGCGCTGAAGAGGGGTTTATGACCCAAAGCATGTGCGAGCGAGGGGGTTGGTCAGCGTGCAGGCTTGGTGAGGGCGAAGGGCTATGCTGGGGGGCCAGTGGCATGCAAAAGGGATGGTCCTGATCGAGGCACCTAAAATGGCGGGCGCGCACGACAAAAAGTGTGGCATCAGGGGAAAAGGCAAGATGGCGCAGATAATGTTTACCAAACCGTACTAATTTTCCACACCACGAGATGTAGAAATAAAAATACTGCACGCGTGGCCCTTTTCTGGACAAACTCGATGTGTAAGTGGTTTTAGAGCGATCGCTTGTGCGGATCAGACGATTCTACGGAAGCCTGCCAGGACCATAAATGGAAAGAGCAATGCAGAAAAGAGTCCTCCAGCTCCCCCCCCCCTCCTGCCCCCCCACCCCAAAGTACTAGACATCCTGGTTTACAGTTGTTGAAACAAGAGAGCACCTTTGTAGGTGCCACCTTCAGCACGCCATCTCTACGCCATGGTAGGTGCCATCTCTGTATGGCTCTGAGTTACTTGCTTTGCACTCTCACTGCAGGTCACCTCTGCTCAGCTTGGCCATTGTTCACTTCATGATGACAACCCCTGCTTGCAAGGCTATGCTCCCAATTGCAGTCTTCATGTGACAACCATATTACCCAGTTATTATTTCCCAACAATGCTTTTATTTCACAATACCTCAGGATCTTTTAGGAAATTAAAATGACTGTGCTTCTTGTCCTGATTTTTGGGCAAGCAGTGACTTAATTCCCACAGGAAGATGTCCTCGCAAAGTTCAATTGTTAATTATAAAAACAGAGAGAAAGTTTAGTCCTCAAGGTTGACAACCAAACGTCATTTTCGTGATATAAAAGTATAGTTTGTGGCAGGCGCTTTTTTCTGCACAGTTTTCCACAGCCCCCCCTGCAAGCTGTCCACGTCTCTGCCTCCGTCCCTTTCACCCTGTTCTTCGGCCCTTCATCCCACCCAAGCCCCACTGCTCCTGCAGCCCTCCCACCCCCTCCTCCACTCACAGGATGCAGTAACAGCCCCTCTCTTCTCTGGTACAACTCCCAGGAGAAAGAGGGCCCTGTGCCCGACGCCTGTGCTTAAATAACCCACCGTATCTCCCAGCCGAACTCCAAAGATGAAATGTATGAGTTAGCAGACCCCCACACTGGGGTCAGCTGGTCCAGCTCCATCCCTGCCTCCATTCCCTATCACTACTCCCCTCCCCTAGGGAAGGGGGGGCTGAACCAAGGGGCATCTTAAAGCATAGTGCGGCCAGGTGCAGCCCGCGCTGCTGAAGAGGCCTCTTTCCACCTCCTCAGCAGCGGCGCTGCCTTTGCTGCTCTGCCATCCTGGCTTCCAAGTACCCTGTGGGAGTAGTGAGCCTGTTCACGCATGCGCAAGGAGAGGGTAAACAACCAGATGGGGGAGCGCGAATATACAGGCAGAACCTGCATGTATCCGCACCCCTCTGACGTAGGGGGTGTACAAAACGACGGGGGTGGAAATTTAGTTAGAACACCGGCACTTCTCGAGCTCCCTGCACCCCTGCCCCCCCCCCAACCCCCGCCACCCTTATCTACCGCTCACTGCCATGCCTTGTTGAGCCGGCTCCGCCGCGCCTCCCACTAATTCGCCCGCCCTTAGTACCATAAGCGGCCCTCCCTGTTGTCCTCGCCTTACAAATTCCTTTCCTGTGATGACTCCCCCTTTCCTGTCCCTACCCCCTCCGCTGTATCTTCCTTAGCTGCCTGCGTTGGTGCCCCCTCTTGCTCCCGACCAGAACCACGCATTCCCGAACCTCCCCTGCGCGCCCCAACTCTTCACAAGCAGGCACCCTTTCCCCGGCACCCTTTCCCCGGCGCACCTTTCCCGAGGCCCACTTCTCCCATCCTTCACACCTACTCTCATGTGCTCGGCCTCGCCCCTCTGCTGTTATTCTTGTTACCCGAGCACCATGGTAACCCTGCCCAATTCCGAGGTGCGCAACTGCCCACCTGACATCGAGCCGACCCTCTCTTGGGCGCGATGCCTTTGTCACCATACTTGAAAACTCTGCAATGTCCTCGCCTGCGCGCGGTACTAGCCCCTCAGACCCCACCGCCAAGAGCCTTGTATCTGCCCGCCCAGAGCCCTACCCCCCAGCCTCCCTCCATCCTCTCATCCTCTGCCGCCCCCTGCGCCGTTATTATACTTTCGCTCCTTTGCCACTTACACACCTGCCGCCTCCCCCCCATCATGTACCGTTCGCTGCCTCCTGTATCCTGTTCGTTCTTCATTGCCACATGTCCGTCCTGAGGCCCCACATGCCCCCTTCTTTCCTCCACCGCTCTGTCTATCCTGTGCTAAATTTTAAACTATTTAGACGAGAACGCTAAGGGCCTAGTACCGAACCAGTTATTTATACACGTGCATTTGTTCTTTCTGAATACAACCTACTTGCGTGCTAAGGGACAAGTGCTGCAAACTGCGCGAGGTGGCGCTTACGGTGGCCACAATGTATAGCGCTTCACAGCAAATTTCTACGCGCTGTAAATTAAGGCAAATCAATGAACTTCTCTCTGTCAGCCTCGAGGAGCTCAAAGAGTGATGTAGCTTATGGGCCATTTTATGGCCTGTGAAATCCCTGTATGTGAGCTACCTTTGGGGCTGTATTTTTATGCGTTGGTACGTATGTGACTTTACCGTTCCATTTGCTATTGCTACTCGCACGCTTAATGCACGAAGGCTGTGCCTTCCTTCGAAAACAGAGCCCCCAATACTGAGAACCAGCCCCTCCCATCTTGTTACGCCACTCTCCGATCCTCAACCCCCTGACACCAAGGGGCATCTACTAGCCAGCCCCCATCTCCGTAACCTGCAAGCCAGCCTCCTACCTTTCAACTCCGTCCTCCTGGGGGGGGGCCCTCCCCAAGACTTAGCGCCTGACCTGCTCGTGCTCGACCTCACCCCCCTCCCCCGCTATTGTTGTTGCCTGGGCACTCTGACACCCTGCCCCATTATTCCTTATGCCACAGTCCCGCGAAAACGCCGCCTCGCCCTCCGCTGTGTAGGGGCCTGACCCCCCCCCCGTCCCGTCCCGTGCCATTCACGCCCACGCCATGGACCCCAGCGCCCCCCCCCCCCCACTCCACAGAAGCCCCCTTGCCCCATCCATTGCTTGTTCATATTGCGGGGAGTCTTTAACTTGTTACTCCCACCCCTCCTTACATTTCTTAATATTGCACACTCTCTTATGGCGTCCCTTCCTTTACTTGTTCCTCTGCACCCCCAGCCCCCGCAAAGTCCCCCCACCCTTGCTACCCCACACCTTCTCTTCTGTACCCACTACACTGCAGCCCACCCTACATCCATCCCTCCCTCCGCCCCCTCCCCCCCACCTCACCTCGCACTTTGTCGACGCTGCTCTTCTCCTGACAAAATTCCCCAGAGAAAGAGGGCCTTGTGCCCTGTGCCCACCTTTAAATACCCCTATCTCCCTCCCACATTCCTAACCCTAGATTTACGACTACACTGGCCCAGCCCTATTATCTGGTGGGCCCGCTCTTTCTCCTTCCTTGTCTCCCTTCCTTATCTCCCGCCAATCCTCTCCATTGGTGTTCGGGCTCTGCTTCCCGGGGGTGGCCTCCACTGAGACCCCCGGTCCAGCCACTATCCCCCTCCCTCTGGGGAGTGGGGGGCCGAACCAAGGGGCATTTTACATCATTTTAACCGATTAAAGAAACTAAAGTAGAAAGTGTGGAAGGAAAAATCCCGCCTTCAGCCAGGCCTGCAGTTTTTTGGCCAATAGGACTTTACAAACTGACATCAGAGCGGCTGATGATAATAATAAACATGGAACCTAAATCCCCAGGTCCCAAAAGCACAGCTGCCAAGGTTTCAGATTACTGTGAGTGACATTTTCATAATTCCAGCGTAATTATGAGTGACATTTCAACAACTATGAGTGACACTTTCTCTCAAGCAAAACCAAGCAATAAAGACGAGGGAAACATATAAACAGCAGTAATTGCGTCCATTTGAGCAACAAGAAACTCTAAGAAGAACTTAAAACCGCTGAAAAGCAGCAGAAATGGAAGGGCACTGCCTGCGGACAGACTGCTGTTCTAAGTTACAGAGGGCAGGCTGGCACCGCAGCTGGTCTGAATATGATCTAATTAATCTGATCATTCATGACGGTGCATCAGACCGTTCTTCCTTTAAGCCAGCCTGCGCCAGCTGGGCCCCCTGGCTCCTGGCACTGGCAATCAATAATAAGGGCATGATAATGCATTACAGCACATTGACCTCCAGGGCACCCTCTGACAATCGAGTCTCCAAGACGATGTTAAAGGCCCCAACTACACTGAAATTATGAAAATCTCACCCAGCAATCTGAAACCTTGGTAGCTACGGTGTGATCTCATCAGCTGCTGTCTAATTAGAGTCAGACAAAGTCAGCAGACTTACTCGAGACGCCCACCGCTGCATAATTACTTTCAAATTTCACCATATTAATTCACCACTAATCCTTTATGGGCTTTCTGAATAGCATGTTTCAACACCCCATCAGGGGTAACAAGCGCTAAATAAATACAAATCTTTTTTTCCTCCTCTATCCTTCTGCTATCATTCCAAATCCAAATAACTGACTAACCTATCCACCACTTAAAATGTACTTACATGTTTCACTATACTAATTCAACACTAAACCTCTATGGGTCCCGGAGTAGCATGCTACCTGCTGAAAAAGCGCTTTGATGCATTTTCAGGTGTAGTAAGCACTATACAAATGCAATTACAATACAATACAATACAATACAATAAGGCATTGCACATTAAGCATCAGATAGTCAGAGTCAGACTGATCCACACCGTCACTAAGTTACATTATAGGTCACAGCCAGGCGACCTCAGGCTGGCAGTATTTAAAAATCTCCGAAGTGGTTTCCTGTTTTAGAGCTCACGGATGCACGGCTCAGTCAGTCATCCAGACACAGAGGCACCAGATCACACAAACTGCAGGCACAGTACCGCCAGCACCCACTGGCTCACCTCTGCTAAACTTTAGTGAGGGGCACAAATGCATTAATTAACAAACTGATACTAAAAGTTGTCGGCACTCGCGAGGCACTTACTTCTTAGCAGAGAGGCGAGACGCCTGCCAGCGCCACTTTTCTTAAAGTTACAGTTCGGACTAGAACCACCAGCCGGCCAGGGTGACATGAATGGAAATGCATGGCCAGTCATGATGCTTCTGGGCAGCTGGTCATGTGTCCTCAGCTCTGAGGGTCATGATTCTTCTGGGCGGCTGGTCATGTGTCCTCAGCTCTGAGGGTCATGATGCTTCTGGGCAGCTGGTCATGTGTCCTCAGCTCTGAGGGTCATGATTCTTCAGGGCGGCTGCTCGTGTGTCCTCAGCTCTGAGGGTCATGATGCTTCTGGGCGGCTGGTCATGTGTCCTCAGCTCTGAGGGTCATGATTCTTCTGGGCGGCTGGTCATGTGTCCTCAGCTCTGAGGGTCATGATGCTTCTGGGCGGCTGGTGATGTGTCCTCAGCTCTCAGGGTCATGATTCTTCTGGGCGGTGTTAGAAGGGGTGATCCCAGAGAGCCAGGTTATACTCACCCGGTCACCCCAAGACCCACCTCTTCCACAGAACTTGCCGAGTCTTGATTGTGAGGTCCTCACCGGGGAGGACTTCGAGTCTAGGATCATACACACTGAGCTCACACCACACTACGAACAGACACCACACCGTTGGATTCTAGTAACAAGTTCTTTATATAAGCAATAAATGAAGAAAGCACTCTTATATACACAGTGGTCGAGGGACCACAAAGTCTTTGAGGATTCGGGAAGGGGGAAGCGGGGCAGTCTTTTAGTCTCTGGGTCAGTACAAGGTGTACCCTGCGCACAGCTCTCAATCCTCGAGCCGGGGGGTACGGGATGGTGGTCGTACCGACTGCTTCCCTCTGTCGGGTCAACCCAGTCGTGATGGTGGTCTCGATGGTCCAGCTGGACCAGAGTACTCCTCGAGCCACGACGAGGTCAGCAGGGCTCGATCTGGAGAGGTTCGCGAGAGCCGCGACAGCGTCAGCAGGGCTCGGATGGTTGCAGGTTCAAGCTTGAGCCGCGACAGCGTCAGCAGGGCTCCGGTGGTCTGAGAGATCGAGCCGCGTCAGCGTCAGCAGGGCTCCGATGGTTGCCGTTCAGCTCGAGCCGCGACAGCGTCAGCAGGGCTCAGGTGGTTCAGTTCCTTGAGGCGAAGAAGGAGCCGCGACAGCGTCAGCAGGGCTCAGAGGTTCAAGATGAGTTCTTCTTAGGGTCAGCCGCGATCAGATCAGCAGGGCTTCAGGTCCAAGATACAACTGCCCGCTAGTTGTCGGGCGGGCCCAGTTATAGTCCTTTCGCTCTTTGATCTCCGGACCCTCGCAGGCACAGGTCTCCTGCCCGAGGGGCTGGTCGTTGGCGGGGTCCGGCGGTCGGCTCTTTGATCCCTTTGAACGATGGGTCCGGGAATTCCCAGACGCCCAGCGGGTCTGGAGCCAGCCCTCTCGGAGGCCAGAGGGGTGATCGAAACTGGCCCACAGGGGAGGGCCAAAGGTGTGACAGAAACCAGCCCCTCAGGGGAGGCCGGAGGTGCCATCGAAACTCCCTGGCTTATCTCACTCGGGGAGCCCTTTACCCCCCAGCCGGGACTGGCGCGCCTTTGGAGTCTGGGTTTCGCTGGGGCCGGGGTCACGCTAGGCCCAGGGAGACTGGGATGACGGGAAGGGAAGATGGCGTCCGAACCTTGTGGGGCATGCCATGTTAGGCGCTCGGAGCCGGACGTGGAGCGGGAAAGGCAGGCCTGGTCGAGGTTCTAGGGGGATCTAGGCTTAACTGGAGTAGGACGACCAGGCTCGGGGTGTAGGCTACACTAGCGGGGAGGCTGCCAGGGGACTCGGGGTACAGGCCTACGCTCACAGGGTGTGGAGGGACAGAGAAGGACCACGCCACGAGGCCGGGTCTAACCAGCTGAAGGCGGGGAGAACTACCCATCCTCTTGGGGGTTCTCTTCGCTGAAGCGGAAGAATCGGGACAGGCCGTCTGCGTTGGCGTGGTCAGAACCAGGCCGGTGCTCAACAGTGAAGTCCATCCCCTGGAGGGAGATGGACCAGCGCAGCAATTTCGGATTTTCCCCTATCATCTGTATTAGCAACCGGAGAGGTCGGTGGTCGGTCTGGACCCGGAAGTGAGTACCGAACAGAAAGGGCCTCAGCTTCTTCAGGGCCCAAACCACCGCGAAGGCCTCCCGCTCGATGGTGCTCCACCTTTGTTCTCGAGGGAGTAGCCTCCGGCTAATGAATGCCACTGGTTGGTCTAGGCCGTTCTCGTTCACCTGGGACAGGACGGCTCCGATGCCATGTTCGGACGCGTCCATCTGGACTACAAACTCTCGGGAGTAGTCGGGGGCCTGTAGGATGGGGGCAGTGCACATGGCGTCTTTTAAAGTTTCGAACGACTCTTGGCAGGCAGAGGTCCAGCTGACTTTCTTCGGCTGGTTTTTGGAGGTTAACTCCGTGAGGGGGGCTACGATGCTGCCGTACCCCTTGATGAACCGTCGGTAGTACCCCGTGAGCCCTAGAAACGCCCGCACTTCCGTCTGGGTCATGGGGGCCTCCCAGGCCACGATGGCATCGATCTTGGGCTGGAGGGGGGCTACGAGACCGCTTCTGACCTGGTGCCCGAGGTAGACTACGGACCCTTGTCCGATCTGGCACTTGCTCACCTTAATGGTAAGACCGGCCCTTCTCAGGGCCGTCAGCACCGCCCAGAGGTGCTGGAGGTGCTCGGGCCAGTGGGAACTGTACACTGCGATATCGTCCAGATACGCAGCACTGAACTCCTCCAACCCCGCCAGTACCTGGTTCACCAGCCTCTGGAAGGTGGCGGGGGCGTTTTTCATCCCGAAGGGCATCACCCGAAAATGGTAGTGACCATCCGAGGTGGAAAACGCGGATCTTTCCTTTGCTCCCTCGGTGAGGGCGATCTGCCAGCAGCCACTGGTCAGGTCGAACGTGCTAAGGAAACGAGCAGCCCCGAGGCGATCGATGAGCTCGTCGGCTCGGGGGATGGGATGTGCATCAGTTCTGGTGACTGCGTTGAGCCCGCGGTAGTCAACGCAGAACCTCAGCTCGGGAACAGCACCGGGGGCGGCTGCCTTCGGAACCAGGACCACGGGGCTAGCCCATGGGCTGTCACAGGCTTCGACCACCCCGAGAGCTAGCATCTTTGATACCTCGGCCTTGATGCAGGCCCGGACTCGGTCAGGGACGCGGTAGGCTCTGTGTCGTACCGGTGGGCTGTCCCCGGTGTCCACGTCGTGGACGCACCAGTTGGTGACGCTGGGGGTGAGGGAGAAGAGGTCAGAGAACTGTCCCAACAACTGGCGACAGTCCTCGCGCTGCTCGGGAGAGAGGGAGGAGGAGAGACTCACCCCCTCTACGGAGCCATCTTTTTCTTTCACGCACAGGAGATCAGGGAGAGGCTCCGTTTCCTCTTCTTCTCCATCGTCAGTGGCGAGGAGCAAGCTCAACTTGGACCGGGCGAAGTGGGGCTTGAGGCGGTTCACGTGAAGGACCCGCAAGGGGTTCCTGGGGGACTCTACATCGATGAGGTAGGTCACCTGACTCTTGCGCTCCACTACCTTGAAGGGCCCTGTCCACTTGTCTTGCAGGGCACAGGGCTCCACGGGGGCCATCACCCAGACCTGTTGTCCGGGCTGAAACTCGACCAGAGTGGCATTCTGGTCGTACCACCGTTTCATTTCTTCTTGACTGGCCTCGAGGTTGGCCTCGGCCAGTTCTCTGAACTTCCTCGTCTGGTTCCAGAGGGCCAGAATGTATCGAAACACATCGGGAGGGGGCTCTGGGGCCGCCGTCTCCCACCCTTCCTTGACCAGGGTGAGGGGTCCCCTGACGGGGTGCCCGTAGAGGAGCTCGAAGGGGCTGAACCCCAGGGACTTCTGGGGGACTTCGCGGTATGCGAAGAGGAGACAGGGAAGGAGGATGTCCCACTTACGCCTCAGGGGCTCTTCGAGACCCATGATCATCCCCTTGAGGGTCCGGTTGAATCGCTCAACCAGACCGTTACCCTGGGGGTGATATGGGGTGGTAAATTTGTACGTCACCCCACATTGCTGCCAAAGGGACTTCATGTACTTGGAGATGAAGTTGGTCCCTCGGTCGCTGACGACCTCCCGGGGGAATCCCACCCGAGAGAAGATGGCCATAAGGGCCCGCCCCACCACGGGGGCGGTCACCGTTCGGAGGGGAATGGCTTCGGGATATCGGGTGGCATGGTCCACCAAGACAAGGATAAAGCGGTGACCCAAGGAGGTCCGGGGGCCGAGGGGGCCCACGATATCGATTCCCACCCTTTCAAAGGGGGTACTGACCACGGGGAAGGGCTGGAGGGGAGCCTTGCGCTTCCCCCCGCTCTTTCCGCTGGACTGACACGTGGGGCAGGACTTACAGTGGGCCTCCACATCGGAGCGCATGCCCGGCCAGTAGAAGTGGGTGACTAGGCGATGATACGTTTTGTCTTGGCCCAAGTGTCCCGCCAGGGGCACATCGTGGGCCAGGTTTAGGAGAAAGCCGCGGAAGCGTAGGGGTACCATCAGCACTCGGGCTGACCCTAGCTCGGCAGATTTTTGTTCGCTATACAAGAGGCCATTTTCCCAATAGACAAAGTGGGAGCCGGACTGGTCACCGGCGGCCTGGGCGGCGGCCTGCTGCCGCGGCCCAACCAAGGATGGACAGGAGGTCTATTCTAGGCAGAATTCTTCTCGGGACGGTCCTCCTTCCTGGCCCCACTGGGCCAGCTCAGGAAGGTCATCCAGGCTCGGGGTCGGTTTGACGCCGGGGCCGAGGGGCCCTGCGTCAGGGGTCTCTGAGGATTCAGGGACCTCGGGGTCCTCGGGGGTAGCCGGTGCTGCCTCTAGGGTCGCCCCTTTGGGGGTGGCCTCTCGGGCGGTCATCGACCGGGTACTCACACAGGCCCACTCGGGCAGGCCCACCATCTCCAAGTGGGTCCTTTTCTCAACCCGCTGCCATGGGGAGCTCTCCAGATTGTTGCCGAGCAGGCAGTCCACGGGCATGTCTGAGCGGACCGCTACTCGTAACTCTCCGGAGACGCCTTCCCATTCGAACGGGACTTGAGCTATCCGGCAGGTGCGGACGGAGTTATCAGCTGCGATCACCCTGCAGGAGATGTGGGGAACAATCTGGGCTTCGGTGACTAGGTGCCGTTTGACGGCGGTGATACTGGCTCCAGTGTCTCGGAGCGCCCCTATGTGGTGGCCATTGACAGTCACCTGCTGTCGGTACTTCTCGGTGTTGTCGGGTAGGGGGGCTCCTGGAACCATCTCTCTATCACCCAGGGAGACTAGCATCATAGCTGAGGGATCAGCCCCCTCGAACTCTTCCTCCCCCTTCTCTTCTAGGGCTACGGAGTTGATGTGGCGCACTGGGGGACCTGCAGCGGCAGGCTTCTTGAGCAAGGGGCAGCGGGGGTCATTGGCATAGTGCCCTGGTTGCTGGCAATGATAGCAGGCTTGGCTGACTCGGGGCCCTGGCTTAGCTGGGGGGAACCCTGCACGCGCGGTGGGAGGCGAGGTGCCAGGCTGGTTTCTGGGGGGACTGCGCGGGGACCCTATCTGGGATCCCCTCTGTCTATTCTGATTCCCCCCTCCCCTCTGGCGGGATGGTCCTTGTTCGTTTCGGCCAGAGTCTCCCCCGGGCCCCCGGGGTACTCTAGTGCTCACCCAGCGATCGGCCTCGACGGCCAGTTTCTGGGGGTCAGCCAACTTGCTGTCCAGGAGGTGCTGCCAGAGTTCCACAAAGCAATTCAGGGACAAATGTTCATACGCAATGAGGTCGATGAGTCCCTCGAAGGTGGATACTTTGCTGCCCTTGATCCACCCTTCCAGGGCCCGGCTGTAGAAATTGACATATTCTACCCATGTGGTGCCGGGGATCTTCTTGCATTCTCGGAAGCGTTGGCGGTACATTTCTGGGGTGAGCCCGTACCTTGTGAGGAGGGCCTCTTTCATGTGGCTGTAGGAGGTCTGTTCGGCAGGCGGTAGGTCGAGTAGGGTGTCTCTCCCCTCACTCAGGAATCGACCCCACAGCCCGGCTCCCCAATCTTTCTGCGGAACTCGGTGGGAGGTCATGGCGACCTCGTAGGCCCTGAACCATTGCTGGATGTCATCGTTTTTGTAATATTATTTGACCACATCCTTGGGGATGTGGACCTTGGGTTCCACCGGGGGAACGGACTCTCGGGTCGCTGCTGTTCGGTTGTCTTCGTTCCGGGCCTTTAGCTCTATTTCCAATATGCTGCGCTCGTGCTCCAGCTGGAGCTTCTTTCCGTCATGTTCTCGCTGGAGTTTCTTCTCCTCTAGTTCTCCTTGCAGCCGCAGCTGCTCGATGGATAACTTTTTCTCGGCCAGCTTGAGTTCTACCTCCATCTTCAAACGGGCTAGTTCTAGCTCGTGGCTTCGGTTGCGTTCTCGGTCGGTCATCTCTTCTCGAGATAGACCTCTCTCTGTGCTGTGAGTCCGCGTCGGGGACTCTGCTCTTTCTTGCTCTGGGGCATGGGTTTCGATCAGGGGTGTTCCCCCTCCATCGGCTTCTGTCGGTGCTGGAGGTTGGTCTCCGGTCTCCACCCAGGCTGTTAGAGCTTGTTGGAAGTCCTCTTTGGTGTTTAATCACGTGGACGGGATATGGAGATCTTTGCAGAATTGCTTGAGCTCACGGTGTGAATAGTCTCCCAGAAGCTCCATCTGGAAGGTGGTCTTGTCGCTCGTGATGCTCATGGTTGCTCTTCGTTCGGGTAGTGTGTTAGTGCTGTACGATCCCTAGACGTAGGTTCTTATCCCACCGCTGCCACCAATGTTAGAAGGGGTGATCCCAGAGGGCCAGGTTATGCTCACCCGGTCACCCCAAGACCCACCTCTTCCACAGAACTTGCCGAGTCTTGATTGTGAGGTCCTCACCAGGGAGGACTTCGAGTCTAGGATCATACACACTGAGCTCACACCACACTACGAACAGACACCACACCGTTGGATTCTCGTAACAAGTTCTTTATATAAGCAATAAATGAAGAAAGCACTCTTATATACACAGTGGTCGAGGGACCACAAAGTCTTTGAGGATTCGGGAAGGGGGAAGCGGGGCAGTCTTTTAGTCTCTGGGTCAGTACGAGGCGTACCCTGCGCACAGCTCTCAATCCTCGAGCCGGGGGGTACGGGATGGTGGTCGTACCGACTGCTTCCCTCTGTCGGGTCGACCCAGTCGTGATGGTGGTCTCGATGGTCCAGCTGGACCAGAGTACTCCTCGAGCCGCGACGAGGTCAGCAGGGCTCGATCTGGAGAGGTTCGCGAGAGCCGCGACAGCGTCAGCAGGGCTCGGATGGTTGCAGGTTCAAGCTTGAGCCGCGACAGCGTCAGCAGTGCTCCAGTGGTCTGAGAGATCGAGCCGCGACAGCGTCAGCAGGGCTCCGATGGTGCACAGACATAATATCGACTCCACAATATCGAATGGACAAAATATCGAGTTTTAAATATCGTTTGGAGAAAATATCGACAGGACAGAATATCGACAGCCAAAATATCGTTTTTAAGGTAAGTGAAGTAATATCGACTGTAAATAATATCGAAAGTAAAAAATATCTTTTTTTATATAATATGTAATTATTTATAGTGTTTTTATGTTATATTATGTGTGAAAAGTGTCATTTTATGTTATAATTATTTTTAAATAATGATTTTTTTAAAATTATTGTGTAATTTTTTTCTGTAGCGGGTTGTGGGTTTATAGGGGAATAGGGTGGGAAGTAATTTAATTATAATTAATTAAATATGTAAATTTAGTAATTGGTAGTAATAATTAATTAATTGGTAATTAAATATTATATGTTAATTATTTAAAATGTAATTGGTAATTAATTTAATTTAATTGATTAATTGCTAATTATGTAAATTAAAATAATGTATTTCCTGTAGCGGGTTGTGGGTTTATAGGGGAATAGGGTGGGAAGTAATTTAATTATTATTTATTAAATATGTAAATGTATTAATTGGTAGTAATATTTAATTAATTGGTAATTAAATAATATTTGTTAATTAATTAAAATGTAATTGGTAATTAATTTAATTTAATTGATTAATTGCTAATTATGTTAAATTAAAGGGGTATTTTTAGGGTTCAGGGTCAGTTTTTAGTTTTTGGGTAAAGGGGTATTTTTAGGGTTCAGGGTCAGTTTTTAGTTTTTGGGTAAAGGGGTATTTTTAGGGTTCAGGGTCAGTTTTTAGTTTTTGGGTAAAGGGGTATTTTAAGGGTTCAGGGTCAGTTTTTAGTTTTTGGGTAAAGGGGTATTTTTAGGGTTCAGGGTCAGTTTTTAGTTTTTGGGTAAAGGGGTATTTTAAGGGTTCAGGGTCAGTTTTTAGTTTTTGGGTAAAGGGGTATTTTTAGGGTTCAGGGTCAGTTTTTAGTTTTTGGGTAAAGGGGTATTTTTAGGGTTCAGGGTCAGTTTTTAGTTTTTGGGTAAAGGGGTATTTTTAGGGTTCAGGGTCAGTTTTTAGTTTTTGGGTAAAGGGGTATTTTAAGGGTTCAGGGTCAGTTTTTAGTTTTTGGGTAAAGGGGTATTTTTAGGGTTCAGGGTCAGTTTTTAGTTTTTGGGTAAAGGGGTATTTTAAGGGTCCAGGGTCAGTTTTTAGTTTTTGGGTAAAGGGGTATTTTTAGGGTTCAGGGTCAGTTTTTAGTTTTTGGGTAAAGGGGTATTTTAAGGGTTCAGGGTCAGTTTTTAGTTTTTGAGTAAAGGGGTATTTTTAGGGTTCAGGGTCAGTTTTTAGTTTTTGGGTAAAGGGGTATTTTTAGGGTTCAGGGTCAGTTTTTAGTTTTTGGGTAAAGGGGTATTTTAAGGGTTCAGGGTCAGTTTTTAGTTTTTGGGTAAAGGGGTATTTTTAGGGTTCAGGGTCAGTTTTTAGTTTTTGGGTAAAGGGGTATTTTTAGGGTTCAGGGTCAGTTTTGGGTTTTTGGGTAAAGGGTTTTTTTAGGGTTCAGGGTCAGTTTTGGGTTTTTGGATAAAGGGTTTTTTTAGGGTTCAGGGTCAGTTTTGGGGTACAGGGGTACAGGGGTACAGTGTAAAAATAAAGTAAAATTAAATTTACATTAATTTAATTTTATGAAATTTAATTAAATTATATTTAAATAATTTTAAATAATTTAAATTAAAAAAAATTATTATATACTTACCAATACTTACGTTGTAATGGTAGTGCGTTGTAAAAGTTGCGTTGTAACGTCATATATCCACTGTTGCACTCTTTGCAGTGGGAATAGTAATTTTTACTCTTTTGTATTTGTACGTTAATAATATTGGCTATTATTTAATAACATTTTGTTACTATATATATATATGTTTTAAGAAATATGATTAAAAAAATATTATTTTTTTACTTGCATTAATTATTTAATTATTAAAAGTTATTTTAAGTATTGTTAATTATATTTTAGTAATTCATTTTTTATATTAATGTAATTAAACATTGTTTTTATTAAAGTCGATATTTTTTACAACTATATTTTTGTTAACGATATTTTGTACTCGATATTTTTGTACTTACCTGTTTGTACATACAAACTCGATATTTTGGTTGTAGATATTTTCTCGTCGATATTTTGGGTAGTCGATATTTTGGTAGTCGATATTATTTCAGTGATCCGGCTCCGATGGTTGCCGTTCAGCTCGAGCCGCGACAGCGTCAGCAGGGCTCAGGAGGTTCAGTTCCTTGAGGCGAAGAAGGAGCCGCGACAGCGTCAGCAGGGCTCAGAGGTTCAAGATGAGTTCTTCTTAGGGTCAGCCGCGATCAGATCAGCAAGGCTTCAGGTCCAAGATACAACTGCCCGCTAGTTGTCGGGCGGGCCCAGTTATAGTCCTTTCGCTCTTTGATCTCCGGACCCTCGCAGGCAGAGGTCTCCTGCCCGGGGGGCTGGTCGTTGGCGGGGTCCGGCCGTCGGCTCTTTGATCCCTTTGAACGATGGGTCCGGGAATTCCCAGACGCCCAGCGGTTCTGGACCCAGCCCTCGGGGAGGCCAGAGGGGTGATCAAAACTGGCCCACAGGGGAGGGCCAAAGGTGTGACAGAAACCAGCCCCTCAGGGGAGGCCGGAGGTGCCATCGAAACTCCCTGGCTTATCTCACTCGGGGAGCCCTTTACCCCCCAGCCGGGACTGGCGCGCCTTTGGAGTCTGGGTTTTGTTGGGGCCGGGGTCATGATAGGCCCAGGGAGACAGGGATGACAGGAAGGGAAGATGGCGTCCGAACATTGTGGGGCATGCCATGTTAGGCGCTCGGAGCCGGACGTGGAGCGGGAAAGGCAGGCCTGGTCGAGGTTCTAGGGGGATCAAGGCTTAACTGGAGTAGGACGACCAGGCTCGGGGTGTAGGCTACACTAGTGGGGAGGCTGCGCAGGGGACTCGGGGTACAGGCCTACGCTCACAGGGTGTGGAGGGACAGAGAAGGACCACGCCACGAGGCCGGGTCCAACACGCGGCTGGTCCTGTGTCCTCAGCTCTGAGGGTCATGATTCTTCTGGGCGGCTGCTCGTGTGTCCTCAGCTCTGAGGGTCATGATTCTTCTGGGCGGCTGGTCATGTGTCCTCAGCTCTGAGGGTCATGATTCTTCTGGGCGGCTGCTCGTGTGTCCTCAGCTCTGAGGGTCATGATTCTTCTGGGCGGCTGCTCGTGTGTCCTCAGCTCTGAGGGTCATGATGCTTCTGGGCGGCTGTTCATGTGTCCTCAGCTCTGAGGGTCATGATTCTTCTGGGCGGCTGCTCGTGTGTCCTCAGCTCTGAGGGTCATGATTCTTCTGAGCGGCTGGTCATGTGTCCTCAGCTCTGAGGGTCATGATGCTTCTGGGCGGCTGGTAATGTGTCCTCAGCTCTGAGGGTCATGATTCTTCTGGGCGGCTGGTCATGTGTCCTCAGCTCTGAGGGTCATGATTCTTCTGGGCGGCTGGTCCTGTGTCCTCAGCTCTGAGGGTCATGATTCTTCTGGGCGGCTGCTCGTGTGTCCTCAGCTCTGAGGGTCATGATTCTTCTGGGCGGCTGCTCGTGTGTCCTCAGCTCTGAGGGTCATGATTCTTCAGGGCGGCTGGTCATGTGTCCTCAGCTCTGAGGGTCATGATTCTTCTGGGCGGCTGCTCATGTGTCCTCAGCTCTGAGGGTCATGATTTTTCTGGGCGGCTGCTCGTGTGTCCTCAGCTCTGAGGGTCACGGCCAGTCATGATTCTTCAGGGCGGCTGGTCATGTGTCCTCAGCTCTGAGGGTCATGATTCTTCAGGGCGGCTGGTCCTGTGTCCTCAGCTCTGAGGGTCATGATTCTTCTGGGCGGCTGCTCATGTGTCCCCAGCTCTGAGGGTCATGATTCTTCTGGGCGGCTGGTCCTGTGTCCTCAGCTCTGAGGGTCATGATATTTCTGGGCGGCTGGTCTTGTGTCCTCAGCTCTGAGGGTCATGATTCTTCTGGGCGGCTGCTCATGTGTCCTCAGCTCTGAGGGTCATGATGCTTCTGGGCCGCTGGTCATGTGTCCTCAGCTCTGAGGGTCATGATTCTTCTGGGCGGCTGGTCATGTGTCCTCAGCTCTGAGGGTCATGATGCTTCTGGGTGGCTGGTCATGTGTCCTCAGCTCTGAGGGTCATGATTCTTCTGGGCGGCTGGTCATGTGTCCTCAGCTCTGAGGGTCATGATTCTTCTGGGCGGCTGCTCGTGTGTCCTCAGCTCTGAGGGTCATGATTCTTCAGGGCGGCTGGTCATGTGTCCTCAGCTCTGAGGGTCATGATTCTTCTGGGCGGCTGGTCATGTGTCCTCAGCTCTGAGGGTCATGATTCTTCAGGGCGGCTGGTCATGTGTCCTCAGCTCTGAGGGTCATGATTCTTCAGGGCAGTTGGTCATGTGTCCTCAGCTCTGAGGGTCATGATTCTTTTGGGCGGCTGGTCATGTGTCCTCAGCTCTGAGGGTCATGATGCTTCTGGGCGGCTGGTCATGTGTCATCAGTTCTGAGGGTCACGGCCAGTCATGATGCTTCTGGGCGGCTGGTCATGTGTCCTCAGCTCTGAGGGTCACGGCCACTCATGATTCTTCTGGGCGGCTGGTCATGTGTCCTCAGCTCTGAGGGTCATGATTCTTCTGGGCGGCTGCTCGTGTGTCCTCAGCTCTGAGGGTCATGATTCTTCTGGGCGGCTGCTCATGTGTCCTCAGCTCTGAGGGTCATGATTCTTCAGGGCGGCTGGTCCTGTGTCCTCAGCTCTGAGGGTCATGATTCTTCTGGGCGGCTGGTCATGTGTCCTCAGCTCTGAGGGTCATGATTCTTCTGGGCGGCTGCTCTTGTGTCCCCAGCTCTGAGGGTCATGATTCTTCTGGGCGGCTGGTCCTGTGTCCTCAGCTCTGAGGGTTTTGATGCTTCTGGGCGGCTGGTCTTGTGTCCTCAGCTCTGAGGGTCATGATTCTTCTGGGCGGCTGCTCATGTGTCCTCAGCTCTGAGGGTCATGATGCTTCTGGGCCGCTGGTCATGTGTCCTCAGCTCTGAGGGTCATGATTCTTCTGGGCAGTTGGTCATGTGTCCTCAGCTCTGAGGGTCATGATGCTTCTGGGTGGCTGGTCATGTGTCCTCAGCTCTGAGAGTCATGATTCTTCTGGGCGGCTGGTCATGTGTCCTCAGCTCTGAGGGTCATGATTCTTCTGGGCGGCTGCTCGTGTGTCCTCAGCTCTGAGGGTCATGATTCTTCAGGGCGGCTGGTCATGTGTCCTCAGCTCTGAGGGTCATGATTCTTCTGGGCGGCTGGTCATGTGTCCTCAGCTCTGAGGGTCATGATTCTTCAGGGCGGCTGGTCATGTGTCCTCAGCTCTGAGGGTCATGATTCTTCAGGGCAGCTAGTCATGTGTCCTCAGCTCTGAGGGTCATGATTCTTCTGGGCGGCTGGTCATGTGTCCTCAGCTCTGAGGGTCATGATGCTTCTGGGCGGCTGGTCATGTGTCATCAGTTCTGAGGGTCACGGCCAGTCATGATGCTTCTGGGCGGCTGGTCATGTGTCCTCAGCTCTGAGGGTCACGGCCACTCATGATTCTTCTGGGCGGCTGGTCATGTGTCCTCAGCTCTGAGGGTCATGATTCTTCTGGGCGGCTGCTCGTGTGTCCTCAGCTCTGAGGGTCATGATTCTTCTGGGCGGCTGCTCGTGTGTCCTCAGCTCTGAGGGTCATGATTCTTCAGGGCGGCTGGTCATGTGTCCTCAGCTCTGAGGGTCATGATTCTTCTGGGCGGCTGGTCATGTGTCCTCAGCTCTGAGTGTCATGATTCTTCTGGGCGGCTGGTCATGTGTCCTCAGCTCTGAGGGTCATGATGCTTCTGGGCGACTGGTCATGTGTCCTCAGCTCTGAGGGTCATGATTCTTCTGGGCTGCTGGTCGTGTGTCCTCAGCTCTGAGGGTCATGATTCTTCTGGGCGGCTGGTCACGTGTCCTCAGCTCTGAGGGTCATGATTCTTCTGGGCGGCTGGTCATGTGTCCTCAGCTCTGAGGGTCATGATTCTTCAGGGCAGCTGCTCATGTGTCCTCAGCTCTGAGGGTCATGATTCTTCTGGGCGGCTGCTCGTGTGTCCTCAGCTCTGAGGGTCATGATTCTTCTGGGCGGCTGGTCATGTGTCCTTAGCTCTGAGGGACATGATTCTTCTGGGCGGCTGCTCATGTGTCCTCAGCTCTGAGGGTCATGATGCTTCTGGGCGGCTGGTCATGTGTCCTCAGCTCTGAGGGTCAGGATTCTTCTGGGCGGCTGCTCGTGTGTCCTCAGCTCTGAGGGTCATGATTCTTCTGGGCGGCTGGTCATGTGTCCTCAGCTCTGAGGGTCATGATTCTTCTGGGCGGCTGGTCATGTGTCCTCAGCTCTGAGGGTCATGATTCTTCTGGGCGGCTGGTCATGTGTCCTCAGCTCTGAGGGTCATGATTCTTCTGGGCGGCTGGTCATGTGTCCACAGCTCTGAGGGTCATGATTCTTCTGGGCGGCTGGTCATGTGTCCTCAGCTCTGAGGGTCATGATTCTTCAGGGCGGCTGGTCATGTGTCCTCAGCTCTGAGGGTCATGATTCTTCAGGGCAGTTGGTCATGTGTCCTCAGCTCTGAGGGTCATGATTCTTCTGGGCGGCTGGTCATGTGTCCTCAGCTCTGAGGGTCATGATGCTTCTGGGCGGCCGGTCATGTGTCATCAGTTCTGAGTGTCACGGCCAGTCTTGATGCTTCTGAACGGCTGGTCATGTGTCTCCAGCTCTGAGGGTCACGGCCACTCATGATTCTTCTGGGCGGCTGGTCATGTGTCCTCAGCTCTGAGGGTCATGATTCTTCTGGGCGGCTGCTCGTGTGTCCTCAGCTCTGAGGGTCATGATTCTTCTGGGCGGCTGCTCATGTGTCCTCAGCTCTGAGGGTCATGATTCTTCAGGGCGGCTGGTCCTGTGTCCTCAGCTCTGAGGGTCATGATTCTTCTGGGCGGCTGGTCAAGTGTCCTCAGCTCTGAGGGTCATGATTCTTCTGGGCGGCTGCTCTTGTGTCCCCAGCTCTGAGGGTCATGATTCTTCTGGGCGGCTGGTCCTGTGTCCTCAGCTCTGAGGGTCATGATGCTTCTGGGCGGCTGGTCTTGTGTCCTCAGCTCTGAGGGTCATGATTCTTCTGGGCGGCTGCTCATGTGTCCTCAGCTCTGAGGGTCATGATGCTTCTGGGCCGCTGGTCATGTGTCCTCAGCTCTGAGGGTCATGATTATTCTGGGCGGCTGGTCATGTGTCCTCAGCTCTGAGGGTCATGATGCTTCTGGGTGGCTGGTCATGTGTCCTCAGCTCTGAGGGTCATGATTCTTCTGGGCGGCTGGTCATGTGTCCTCAGCTCTGAGGGTCATGATTCTTCTGGGCGGCTGCTCGTGTGTCCTCAGCTCTGAGGGTCATGATTCTTCAGGGCGGCTGGTCATGTGTCCTCAGGTCTGAGGGTCATGATTCTTCTGGGCGGCTGGTCATGTGTCCTCAGCTCTGAGGGTCATGATTCTTCAGGGCGACTGGTCATGTGTCCTCAGCTCTGAGGGTCATGATTCTTCTGGGCGGCTGCTCATGTGTCCTCAGCTCTGAGGGTCATGATTCTTCTGGGCGGCTGCTCGTGTGTCCTCAGCTCTGATGGTCACGGCCAGTCATGATTCTTCAGGGCGGCTGGTCATGTGTCCTCAGCTCTGAGGGTCATGATTCTTCAGGGCAGCTGGTCCTGTGTCCTCAGCTCTGAGGGTCATGATTCTTCTGGGCGGCTGGTCATGTCTCGTCAGCTCTGAGGGTCATGATTCTTCTGGGCAGCTGCTCATGTGTCCCCAGCTCTGAGGGTCATGATTCTCCTGGGCGGCTGGTCCTGTGTCCTCAGCTCTGAGGGTCATGATGCTTCTGGGCGGCTGGTCATGTGTCCTCAGCTCTGAGGGTCATGATTCTTCTGGGCGGCTGCTCATGTGTCCTCAGCTCTGAGGGTCATGATGCTTCTGGGCGGCTGGTCATGTGTCCTCAGCTCTGAGGGTCATGATTCTTCTGGGCGGCTGGTCATGTTTCCTCAGCTCTGAGGGTCATGATGCTTCTGGGTGGCTGGTCATGTGTCCTCAGCTCTGAGGGTCATGATTCTTCTGGGCGGCTGGTCATGTGTCCTCAGCTCTGAGGGTCATGATTCTTCTGGGCGGCTGCTCGTGTGTCCTCAGCTCTGAGGGTCATGATTCTTCAGGGCGGCTAGTCATGTGTCCTCAGCTCTGAGGGTCATGATTCTTCTGGGCGGCTGGTCCTGTGTCCTCAGCTCTGAGGGTCATGATTCTTCAGGGCTGCTGGTCATGTGTCCTCAGCTCTGAGGGTCATGATTCTTCAGGGCAGCTGGTCATGTGTCCTCAGCTCTGAGGGTCATGATTCTTCTGGGCGGCTGGCCATGTGTCCTCAGCTCTGAGGGTCATGATGCTTCTGGGCGGCTGGTCATGTGTCATCAGCTCTGAGGGTCACGGCCAGTCATGATGCTTCTGGGCGGCTGGTCATGTGTCCTCAGCTCTGAGGGTCACGGCCACTCATGATTCTTCTGGGCGGCTGGTCATGTGTCCTCAGCTCTGAGGGTCATGATTCTTCTGGGCGGCTGCTCGTGTGTCCTCAGCTCTGAGGGTCATAATTCTTCTGGGGGGCTGCTCGTGTGTCCTCAGCTCTGAGGGTCATGATTCTTCAGGGCGGCTGGTCATGTGTCCTCAGCTCTGAGGGTCATGATTCTTCTGGGCGGCTGGTCATGTGTCCTCAGCTCTGAGGGTCATGATGCTTCTGGGCGGCTGGTCATGTGTCCTCAGCTCTGAGGGTCATGATTCTTCTGGGCTGCTGGTCGTGTGTCCTCAGCTCTGAGGGTCATGATTCTTCAGGGTAGCTGCTCATGTGTCTTCAGCTCTGAGGGTCATGATTCTTCTGGGCGGCTGCTCGTGTGTCCTCAGCTCTGAGGGTCATGATTCTTCAGGGCGGCTGCTCATGTGTCCTCAGCTCTGAGGGTCATGATTCTTCAGGGCGGCTGCTCATGTGTCTTCAGCTCTGAGGGTCATGATTCTTCTGGGCGGCTGCTCATGTGTCCTCAGCTCTGAGGGTCATGATACTTCTGGGTGGCTGGTCATGTGTCCTCAGCTCTGAGGGTCATGATGCTTCTGGGCGACTGGTCATGTGTCCTCAGCTCTGAGGGTCATGATTCTTCTCGGCGGCTGGTCATGGGTCCTCAGCTCTGAGGGTAATGATTCTTCTCGGCGGCTGGTCATGTGTCCTCAGCTCTGAGGGTCATGATGCTTCTGGGCGGCTGGTCATGTGTCATCAGCTCTGAGGGTCATGGCCAGTCATGATGCTTCTGGGCGGTTGGTCATGTGTCCTCAGCTCTGAGGGTCATGATTCTTCAGGGCGGCTGGTCATGTGTCCTCAGCTCTGAGGGTCATGATTCTTCAGGGCGGCTGGTCATGTGTCCTCAGCTCTGAGGGTCATGATTCTTCAGGGCAGCTGGTCATGTGACCTCAGCTCTGAGGGTCATGATTCTTCTGGGCGGCTGGTCATGTGTCCTCAGCTCTGAGGGTCATGATGCTTCCGGGCGGCTGGTCATGTGTCCTCAGCTCTGAGGGTCATGATTCTTCCGGGCGGCTGGTCATGTGTCCTCAGCTCTGAGGGTCATGATTTTTCTGAGCGTCTGGTCATGTGTCCTCAGCTCTGAGGGTCATGATGCTTCTGGGCGGCTGGTCATGTGTCCTCAGCTCTGAGGGTCACGGCCACTTATGATTCTTCTGGGCGGCTGGTCATGTGTCCTCAGCTCTGAGAGTCACGGCAGCGACGACTGCCTTTTCCCGACAGCCTGCTCCAAATCATCATGTTAAATTGAAATAAAAAACAAACAGCAAAACACAGGCAGTGCAGCATGGCCACAACAGAAACGGCAATCTTTGCCTTTAATTAACTGAATTCTCTGCAGGCAAGCAGGCTGCGGCGCATGGGTGTTTATAATGATTAGCTCAATGAAACAGGCCCGTAATTAAAGAGGAATGTATCGGGCCACACGGGCTCTGCGTGCAAAATTCTAAAATCATGATACCTGGGCTAAGCTGCTGGGAACTTCCTACGTCGAGGGCCGCCGACGAGAAGCAGTGCTGTGTCCAGGGCAACGTCTGGCATTTCAACTCACTCGGACCCCGCCTGCAGCATTGAGCAACGCCGGCCGCCCGGCATGCTTGACGGTCGTGGCTGCGGCTCGGCTATACAGCTGCACAGTCAGGAACGTTTTCTGGGCAGCTACAAACCACTCTGGCCATCAGTTTGTGGTTCATATCAGCAGCCTAAGTGTTTGCCACCAGCTGAGGAAGGGTCATGCAGACTACTTCTAATTCAACTGTTACTGCGGCGGGCGGGTAACTGCAGCAGGACCCACCGCCTATCACACTGGGCACTCGCCGACTCCTCCCACCTGATCCGTGAAATAGTAATGCCGGGGCCGCAAACCCAATCCTGAGGTCTGATACATTGTAATCGAATAATAGTAGCAGCTTCCCTTGGCCTCAGGCAGTAACAAAGCGTGTCGGAACAGCGACAGCGAGTGCTTCCGCTCTGCACTTTCACATTAAAAATTGGTTGGTTAGCTGCCAGCGTTCTGGGCGCTTCACAGCCAAGGAAGCGCTACAAATGCATGACTTTGCATTTCAGTGAGGTGATGCGGATTACCACAATGAAATGCGTTAGTGTCACTCCTGGTGCGTGATACTTGGCAGGGCTGCAAAATTCTATGCCAGGACTGGAGGCTCCGATTATACTTTTCTTTCTTTAACTACTTCAAAACAGCAGCCAATCACAATAACGTTTTTATAACACTACAATTCGCATGACTCCATGCAGTCACCTAACAAACCATAGAGACCCAGACCGATATAACTCAACATGTACTTTCTCTTTCTTTGACGCTTTGCAGCCAGTTAAGTGTACTCTTCATTTACCCTTCTTAACATACTTTGGCTCCTGTTATTGGGTTTGGATTCATGTATTGTCTTTTAGTGCAGCGCACACGCCTTTATGTATGGTTGCTAGCTTGTTTTTGTGAAGCTTGTTATCGCGGTTCTGCTTCGCTTCTTGCGTGTTATGGTTGCTGATTCATTGTCCCCGGGGAGCACTCTGACTCCCAACAGGGAGCTCGCTGCCCCATCTTACTCTAATGGAGCGGAAGAAGGGAGCAGGGACACACGTCTGCCTGACACACATTTTTCTTTCTATTTTCACACATTCGCCGGCTCTGCGCTTGCGCGGCAGACATTTTATTTGCTAGTTGCACAAGGTTGGAATCATTTGCATAGGGTCTGCCTAGAGTTTGTATTAAGCACTCCCTCTCCTCTCTATTGATTCTTTGTACTTTTGCCTGCTTTGGAGTTTGAATTAAAGTTCCCTCTGAGTGCTTCTTATTGAGTTTTGCTTATTCTTCCATTGTTATTTGGTCTTATTTTGTCTTTTGCAAACCCTCCTGGGACACATTAGCATCTACTACCTAGATATCTTCAGTATGGCTGAATATTACAGAGAGGGATACTATTATGAGGACCCAGCTGGGTCTCTAGAGCAAGACCTGGTGCATGGTTTGGATGTTGGGGTGCAGCTTTCAAGTCAACAAAGCCTTGGTAAGGGGCATCGAGCTCCTGAAATGCCACATCTGTAGATATGCTGAGCAGCAGGACTGGCTGCCTACCCCTTTCTTACCTCACCAAACTCGCATCTTCAGAATTGGGCCCAGTGGCAGAAGGCCTGCTGTTAGGCCAATCACTCATAAAGGACCTTTCCTAATTTGTGGCGCCCTTAAGCAATTTGGACAAGGCTCAAGGGTCTGCCCGCAAGGTCTTCTGCCTGATTTTTGGCAGGGCCAGACATTTTAGAAGATGCACGATCACCATGGATATTAACAAGGCCAACAGAGGAGTTATTACCAACAAGATAGAGGTGGCTACCAAGATCCCATTTGAAGATGAAAAAAAAGGCGGAGCAGCTTTAAACAAGCATAATCGGAGTCTCCAGTCATGACATAGAATTTTCATTTCTATTAAGGACACTGAGGCGAGAATTATCCCACCCTTGCTTTTATATTTACATTTATGTATATATCTATTATTATGTTTTACAGTTGATATGTAATGATCTGCATATTCCTTGTTCCCTCCCTCTTGCCTGTATTCTGGATATGCGATGTATGTGATAAGGTCAGTTTTTACGGCTTCTTATTTTGATTCCCTACTAGGATCTGGTGATAAATGACTGTCTACCTGACGACGTTCCAAAGGCATGGAGATTACCTGGTTGATGTGGAGCTTATTTTTCGGCGGTGAAGTTCCTGATGTTGTTTGGAGGATCATTGGGCCGTTTGGATCAGGTTTCGGATTCCAGTCCCTATCTGGCCTCAAGTACTGCTTGTAGATTGTACTGCCCTACAGGGTCCTGAACATTGGTTGTATCCTGACATACTAAGTTTCAGACTACCTTAAAGTTCAATTGAACTTTGCAAAGAAAGAGGAAGTTCATTGGATGTTGAGGTATATAGTTATATATCCTCGCCTCCGTGTCCATAATAGAATTGAAAATTCTTGTCACAAATAATGAAACATTTTGAATTCAATATGCTCCTTTTTAAAATAATAACACTGGCTGGCCGTGTCAGGTGAGATGTCACCCACCTTGCAACAGTGTCTACTAAGAGTGCAGCAAAGTTTTGTGCGAAACTGCAAACTTTGCAAATTTATTTTTACCTTGGGAGTGGAATTAATATTACTACTCAGAAATATTATAATAAACTAGTACAAATCAGTTGTTTTAGGATCGCTGTCAGGTGCTGGATAATGTAATTAAATATCTTAACTTCTTAAGTGTAATTACCTCTAACACTGATCGTGAAAGCAGCTTGTCAAGCAAGACCACTGTGGTGGTTGCTGTATTGTTGTGGGACCGAAGCCCACATACTATGTAATGAGTGTGACATGGGCACATGAGCATTGTACTTATCACTGGCATAGCTGCCAAGGTTTAGATTGATATGTGTGAAATTTTCATAGTTTCAGTGTAATTATGAGTGACATTTCAATGACTATGAGTGACACTTTCTCGCAAGGCACTCTCGGGACACCACAACTGTAGACATTACAAAAACACAGCGCTTCCTCTCCGCACTAGGAGCATAGGTATCAATATTGCAGCAGGTGCACTGGCACCAGAGCCCAGTAATGGAGCCCTACCAGACATTCTTTACTAGCTTGCATGAAGGCCCATGGCACACCACTGCTCACACACAGCAGTTATTGTGCTGTAGCAGCCGCAACACTGACAACAGTACTCTTACCAGCGTGGAGGGGCATTTGGCAGTGCCATGTAAATGTAAATGTGCTGGACTTGTAAAGCACACAGCTGCCCGTAAGCGTCCCGGCCCTTGCTTAGGGAACCCGTCCTGGTATTCCCCTGTGAGACACCCCGGCAGGGTGTCCACAAGGTGAAAGCCAGGCATCCCGCCGCGAGGGGCCGTAGTGGAGATTAAGCAAGCTATTGCCCAGAGTCGCAGAGTGTGACCCCGTGAGTTGAGTAGGCACCAGAGCGAGAATTGTCGAGTCCGTGGAATTTTTTGAGCCCGAGACCCGCCGAGGCGGGGAATCGAACCCTGGTCCACGGTCGATCTCAGCTTCCGGGTCTGCCGCCTCTAACCACTGAGCCACGCTTCTCCACATTTTATATATACCCCAGCTCTCTACCCTGTATGCAAATGGGGTCACCCCTAGCAGGTCCCTGTTAGGCCCAAGCCTGTTATGTCTCAGCCATACTAAGTGAAGTGTCAGAAACATGTTTTTACCAGAGAACCCCATCATGTGTTACTCCACTGTAGCTCGGCCAAGGCTCACGGGTGCATTTAAACAGTGCCCCACACGGAGCGGCGCACGTATGTTTATTTAGCTTCATGTAGCGAGGACCAGGCGTTATGGGCATCCTAGAACTGTGCACGTGCTCCATTCAGATAGTTGTGTATTGAACAGAAAAACAATATTTGGCCAAACTTCATCAGACAGGTGACATGGAAAATAGTGATCAATGGCCCTAGAAACTTGATTAAAAAAATATGCAACGGTAAAGGATGTAATTCTAATGATCAGGCAATAAATGCAGTTATTTTAATTTCGCAGGAAGGAGCACCTCAAACCCAAACCCTCGCACCCCCAGCCAAGCATGTGAAAGGGACGGGCCCATTAGTTCTAGACCCATTCTAAAGATACACTCCAATGGTTCTTTTTCGCAGCATGAAAGCGTAAAGTGGAGAAAAGTTGTTAATCAACAGGCAATTAGTCAATAATTCTCTTTAGTACTTAATAACTCATTTCATTTTCATAAGGCTTTATTCGGAACAAAGAACAATGTCCATAAAAGCACATTAAAAAACATTTGAGACAATATCCAGAGTTAAAAACAGAACAAAAAATACAGGCAAGGGGTTAATAAATAATTTAAAAGCTCATACTTTTCCTTACATTGATTGCTTTAAGGAGAAAGGTAGCCGTAAAAAAACAAACATCAGGATGATGCAGGTTAAAGAGCAGTTTCATGGAGTCATTTACAGTCCTGACTCCAAACTTCACAAAAATAGGTTTTAAATAAACAATTCGCAAATACCTATACATTTGACACAACAGAAGAAAGTGCATAGTGCTTTGTGCTGCAGTATTGTCACATGGACATGGTCCAACCGGGTGCCTGTTCTGGGAAGGGAAAGCCACCAGTTTGTGGACTATCCCGATCCTTAATCTTATTAATACAAACCGGTGTGATGTTCTAGTCACTTGGGTCAGATATGGTTGGTAGCCCACAAATTCATTCAAACCATTATATGACACACAGGTGGATAGGTTGTCACTATTACTAAGCCGCCTCTCAGAAAGAAGATTCAAGAAGGACTTCTTCATTTCGGATTTAGATAAATCAGAGGCCCCACAGTTATGTAATTTAATATCGAAGCCATAGATCGCCTGGAAACTGTCTAAATTGTATTTAATCCATGGGATTTTAGAATAATTATCCATAGAGAGGCAGTCATTAATGATGGCTCTACATAGAGATGTTTCTTCTTTTATCCAGATTTATAGCCATAACATAAGGGGTCTAAGGAGAATCAAATCGGTAAGATGTTGAATGCCGAGTTCTCTATGTACTAGTTCATTAGAGGCAGAATTAGGTAGACACAAGAGTCTTTTTAAAAAGACGTTCTCCTCCACTTGAAGGCTCCCGGCAGGGGCAAAGCCCCATACCCCGGCGCCATACGAAGCGGTAGAGAGACATCTAGACTGAAATATTTTAAGCATGTCTCTAACCCGCCTATCCCCTAATTTTGTGGCCATTGTAAACACTCCGTAAGCACTCTTCACCATCTTGGCCCTCACATTTTTATGCTCGCTAGTCCAGCTATTATTGTTAGAAAATGTGATACCCAGGTATGAAAAGTTTTCAGTTTTTTGGACCTTATCTCCATCAAAAAAATAAGAGGATGACTTTCTATTACGCTCCTGCCCACATTCCATGATATAGGTCTTAGATTTGTTAATCACAAGTTGTCTCTCTTTTATAAACTGTGAAAACCCATCTATCAGGCGTTGGAGGCCTATCCGGGTGCGAGACAATAAAACAGCGTCATCCGCGTAAAGTAATACCAGGACACTGGCATCATTAACTTTAGGGGCATGTGCTGTAATGGTTTTTAGGACGGAATCCACTTCGTTAAGAAAAAGGGTAAAGAGCAAGGGGGCAAGAACACACCCTTGTCTAATACCCCGCCCAATCCTAAACTTGGTTGTACACTCACCATTGGTACCGTATCGTACACATGTACGTAATTTGGTGTAAAGACGGGCTAAAAAATAAACGATACCTTCCGGTGCCCCCATTTCAATCAGCTTGGCCCAAAGAATTGCATGGTCCACCAAGTCGATACTAACTCACTGACAACTACGAAAGATGAATCAGTTTATTACAACCCCAAAAATAACTGGACATTAAGACATCTCAACATGAGGGTGTAGAAATACAAAGGAATTAGCATGAAGCATCATCTATGCTTCCAATTTAGATGGTGCAGCATGAACAAAACTATTATTTCAAGAAGTAGGGTACAGAAAATGTAAATGTAAATGTAAATGTAAATGTAGAGGTACTTGTATAGCACACGACTACCCGGAGGCATCTTGGTGCTTGTACGAATACCGCTGAGGAACCCTTCCTGGCCTTTCCCTGTGAAGTACCCACTCCTGGGCACCCCCAAGGGGGGAACAGCGTTTACAACGCAACTTTTACCATGCAGTACCTTTACCACGCAACTTTTACAATGCAAGTCGTTACAATGACTTGCGCTGGGGGGCGCTGTAGGAAAGGAAATAGTTTAATTTACTATCCAAAACCTTCCCTACTATCCACGGGGACTGGAGTTGGAATAGTAAATTAAACTATTCACTATCCAGCGCCCCCCAACGCAAGTCGTTGTAACGACTTGCGTTGTAAAACCTACGTGGTAAAGGCATGCGTTGTAAAAGCATGCGTAGTAACGAAATACATCACCCCCAAGGTGAAGCCAGGCATTCTAGCGCTGTTGGGGGCCGTTGTGGAGATTAAGCAAGCTATTGCCCAGAGGTGCAGAGTGGGACCCATGATTAGGATAGGCACCGAGGCGAGAATTACCAGGTCCAAGGAAATTGAGCCCAAGGGCCGCTGAGGCGGGAATTGAACCCTGGTCCCAGGCCAGACTTCTGCATCAGGATCTGCCGCTCTAACCATTGAGCCACACTTCTCCTAAATCAGGAAGCATGAGTCCACGTTTCCCTGCATCGAGGGTCGATGAGTGAAAAGCATTAAATGTATCCCTACTCTAGCGCTAAGGTGATATCCCTACATAAGCATTTTCAGTAGGAAGGAGAAAGGTGTCAGTATGTAGAGGTGAGGGACTGTCCTTGCTGACTAGTTGACAAAGTGGGTAATGAGTCTCCGGAGATTGTGTGGTCATGGGGAAGGGGCAAGGGTTACAGGTTGGAGGCAGGGGTACGCAGAGAATATGAGACCAGAGACAGGGTCCTACAAAGCAGGAAGTAACACCATACACATTTCGGGAGCCCACTCAAACACCGTATCAGGTTGTTGAAGTGCAAGAAGAACTGAAAGGATAATGAAACCCACCTCACTGACGTCATGGCTGCTAGGGAGTCAAATCCTCCCCTAGTGACCACGGAGAGGGGATTCAGACTACCCCCGAGCACACACTCCGACACATGGATGACGGATTCATATCACTGCAGCCAGTTGTTTGAGTCTTGGGTGTAAATGATTGGTGTGCTGGCAGTTCAAACAGGGGCATCAATTTGGCACATGCTGGGGTGCTAGCAGTGCCTGCCGCTGAAACTAAAACTATATATATATATACTATAAAACTATATATACAAATCCATAACTTCTGCCCCTCGCACCGTGGCCCTCCTCACTGATAACTTAACTTCCTGTCTCCCGTCTCACCAAACGGACACACTGTTGCTGTCGTGATGCATCATGTCATGTCACGTGAATGAAGCCGCAGCACTTGCAACAGCCATCTAAAGCGTCACAGCGGCGGGTGCCTGCATAATGTGACTAGAGTACAGCGGCAGTCACACAGTCTCTCTGCCACTGTACAGCAGTACCAGACTGGCCAGCGTGCGGTTTACGCTCCCGCTGCTTGCTCACTGCTACTTAAGTTACTATA
Source organism: Lissotriton helveticus (assembly GCF_964261635.1). NCBI lineage: Eukaryota > Metazoa > Chordata > Amphibia > Caudata > Salamandridae > Lissotriton > Lissotriton helveticus. Next base: position 119,197,157 of record NC_136057.1, on the reverse strand, counting down.
TACCCAATACTCACGATGACGAGGCGGCAGCACTATAATGTGTGACTGCATTTTAGTGCGGTGATGCGGGCCACCACACAAAAATGTGTACGTTTCACACCAGATGCGTGGTACTTGGCAGGGCTGAACTGGCCATGACCATGTGCGCTTGGATCTTTTAATTTACGGGCACATGTCACTCGTGACGTCTGTGTTGGATGGGTGTGTAGCGGTAATAAAAGCCAGCCCTCTGGGAGTGGCTGGTAACACACTAGAACGTATCCGCAAGGACACTACGGGCCCGATTCACAGAACTAAGTTAAGACAAAATCCTAAACTTACTACTAATTTGGTATTCACAGAAGGCACTTACTCATTTCGGTATTCACAGAAGGCACTTACTCATTTCGGTATTCACAGAATTTAGAAGTCCTAATTTTAGGACTCCGAAATGCCTTCTGTGAATACCAAAAGTCTTAAAATTAGGATTTTTCTCAACTTTACTACTACTAAACTGAGAAAAATCCTAATTTTAAGACTTTCCTTATTCACAGAAGGCGTATAGGAGTCCTAAAGTTAGGAGTCCTAACTTTACTACTACTAAACTGAGAAAAATCCTAATTTTAAGACTTTCCGTATTCACAGAAGGCATTTAGGAGTCCTAAAGTTAGGAGTCCTAACTTTACTACTACTAAACTGAGAAAAATCCTAATTTTAAGACTTTCGGTATTCACAGAAGGCATTTAGGAGTCCTAAAGTTAGGAGTCCTAACTTTAATACTACTAAACTGAGAAGAAACCTCATTTTAAGACTTTCGGTATTCACAGAAGGTCTTTAGGAGTCCTAAAGTTAGGACTCCTAACTTCTGTGAATACCGAAATGAGTAAGTGTCTTCTGTGAATACCAAAATGAGTAAGTGTCTTCTGTGAATACGAAAATGGTAGTAAGTTTAGGATTTTGTCTTAAGTTAGTTCTGTGAATCGGGCCCTACATTCCTCCCAAACTTTATTAAAAACAAAAGCGAGTCCAACCTATTGAAATAAAACAATACACACAAGACACTAATTAGTCTCTCAGCCTTGAGAGTCAGTCTGCAGGACAGCATTCACAATATCAACCCTTCCAATCTTTCCCACAGCCAGCTCCAGCGCAAGATCCTAACTTTTTTCGGACGCGGCAACGAGTGTACCCACGTTGAATATGATCAACAACCTCCAGGGCCCTGGTGGTAATCATACAAATGGCTCCATGAATACGGAACCTATACCTATTTATAATTTGTCCAAAATATCTTTGACCCCAGTGGAATTAAGAGTCCTCCAGAAAGGATTATCCTTTGTGCCTTTAACTATACAAGACCCTGTAGATACGAAAACGGAGGTTCTACAGTTCCTCAGAAAGGTTAGGTTAAAGACTTTTTTTCTAGATCAAGAACAACCTGCAGAATGGAATGTGAGTGGACTGAAACTTAGATCCACCTTTTGCCCTGACTCTGCAAGTATGCCAGAAGAAGTGATATTCTTTGAGAACCAGGTGTTAAGGGAATTGGATAAATTGAATAAAAAGAGAATTTCTTACAGATTCAATTTTGGGAAAGAAGATCAACAAGCATTTATCAGTTTAGCGAGTAACCCCTTAGCAGTGATAAAACCTGCCGATAAGGGTGGGGGAATTGTGATTTGGGATAGTGATGAGTATGACAGCGAAGTACTGAAACAGCTGAGTAACCCTGCACCTTATCGTAAAATAGACTATAGCCCTGCCCCTATGTTGAAAGCCAAAATCCTTCATCTGACGACTGAAGCCTTAGACATGGGATATCTTGGCAAAAAAGAATATGAATTCTTGAATACTTCGGAACAAAAGACACCCATCATATATGTACTTCCGAAGGTACATAAGGACGCCCAAAAGCCCCCAGGACGCCCGATTATTGCGGCATGCAGCTCAATGCTTGAGCCCTTAGCCAAATATATCGACACATTCCTCAAGCCATTTGTCTGTACCACCAGGGCCTTTGTGCGTGACACTATGGACTTTATTCAGAAGGTGGAGAACTCGGTGTTCGATGGTGACCAGCAGTTGTTGGTCACCTTCGTCATCGAGAGTCTCTACACCAATATACCGCAGGATGAGGCACTACTGGTTATGGGGATGGTGTTAGACCGTAGAAGTAGACCTCACCAGGTCCCTACGAAATTCATCTTAGAACTGGCCAAAATCTGTCTGAAAAACAACTTTTTCACTTTTAAAGACTCCCTTTATTTACAACTTAAGGGAGTCGCTATGGGGTGTTGCTTTGCACCGGAGATTGCCAACCTGGTGATGGATCAATTTGAGGAGGTGTATGTCTTCGGTGAAGCGAACCCATTTCGGCACTTGTTGTCGAGGTGGGTGCGCTTCATCGACGACATATTCCTAATCTGGGATAGTAATAGTGAGGAACTCACTAGGTTTCATGAGTGGCTTAATTCGTGTTCATCTGATTTGAGATTCACAATGAGTTCAAGCAATGATAAAATCAATTTCCTTGATGTGTGGATTTTTAACAGCGAGGGACACCTGGAGGTTAATCTTTACACTAAGCCTACTGACCGGAATACACTTTTAGAATTCAGTAGTGGCCACCCCAGGAGTCTTAAAGAAAACTTGCCCTATGGGCAATTCTTGCGTATCCGTCGCAATTGTTCAAACAAAAGCGACTACTTTGATAATGCAGACACTCTAATGAATAAACTCTGCAATAGAGGATACCCCAGGAAGTTAGCTAGAGCAGCACTTAAACGTGCTTGGTACACACCCCGGGAAAGTTTGTTGACACCTAAAGAAAAGAAGGAGGGCACATTGTTGACCTGCGTCCTTACATTCAATCCCAAAGCAAATAAGGTGAAACAGATCATTGAAAAAAAATTGGAGACTGATAGAACATCTGAATATTCCAAAACCGCTATTTGCATTTCGGAAAGGAAAAAATATAAAGCAGCATTTGGTGAAGGCGAGTAGGGTGGTGATAAGCAAAAAAGATACTAGGAGCCTACTAGGATTGCCACCCGTGATCAGACACTACCGCTGTATGAACTGTGCTGTGTGTCCGAACACTAAGGATCTGAAAGAAATTGAAATCAATGTCCATACACATACGATGCGCTCCTTCTCTAATTGTAACACCAAGAACGCTATCTATGTAGTGACATGTCCTTGTGATTTGTCCTACATTGGGCAAACCACGCAAGCAGTTAAAATGCGTATTGGACATCATAAATTGCGCATAAGGTGTAAGTACATGGGGGCCCCTTTAGTGCCGCACTATATGGAGGCAGACCATAATGAAGAGGAGTTGACTTGGGCAGTTCTAGTTACCATCTCGGCTAAAAACAAAACAGAATTAGAGACCAAGCTGAACCGTACAGAAGCAAGACTAATAGAGAGGTATCACACCTCTGAGAAGGGATTGAATGAGCGGGCTGAAATTTGGGCTTTGATCTGAATCTCTTGATCCTTTCCCTTGATCACTGTACTATGTATATTTCTGTGTCGTTTTTATCTACTGAGTATAGACTGTGATAAGGTATGGCACTAATTACTGAGGTATGTGCACATATGCTGTTGATATACATACATATATATTTTTTCTTGATTTGGCATTATGATGTGTATAATATGTATTTATTGTACTTTGCCACAGATTTAGCATAAGTGGCATTTATCTGTTTTGATACTGTTTACTCCTTTTATTTGGGATGTATGGTCATGTGGCCTTTTTAAGAATGGGAACCCAGTAGTGAAATTGCAGGAGTGATAGTGGGTGCTTGATGATTTGTTGATGTCACAATGGGCTTTTGGGTTTACTTGTTTTTTATTTTTCCTTCTTGATTTATTTTTATTAACAATTGCTTTTGGTTCTTCTTCGTGTGGCTGAGTGAGATTGGCCACTAATCTGGAATATTTTGAGCACTTGTGACCTTTGAGTGCCGGTGGTTGTGCATTAGTTTAGAGCAAATGGCTACTGGGAACGCTTGCGGATTTGTAGTCCTTCTTTAGTGTTGTTTGCGGGATGGACGCACCGTTCGACGTAGGACACGCTTATTTGGAATGCGCGTTGTCAGCCGCCTCTGATTCTCTGGTGGTTTGGCTGGAGAGGATGTTGTAGCGAGCACTGAGGTTACGTGCCGCCGACCTTGTTTGGATGTTGAAGGTAATTTCTCCCCCCGTCGCCGCATATTTATGCGAGCGCCCAGCGCGGGCAGTGAGGGCTCTTTAGATTAGAGCAGATTATTGAGGGGAGTGTTGGGTACGAAAGTGGAGTGTTAAGCAGGTATGGCCCGACTGTTTTCATTCTTTGAGGGTTGCTGTTAAGGTTCTAATCAGGCTGATATGTAGCTTTGAGAGAGATACCCACTGTGTTTGGCGGGCACGTGAACTATAAGTATTTTGAGCTGCCTGCTGCACTTGGATTTAAATTCGCACATGACCGGCCTTCTGCCACTAGTTGTGAAGTTAATGACTTAGAGAGTAAGTACAGGTGGGTGTACGCACGTAGTTTAGGTTATAGATCCCCGTTATCCAGCATGTGTGTACTTTTAGTTAGCGTCGTTTGAACACTGGTGGAGGGGAATGAGGAGAGAGGTTCGAGTGACTGACGGTTTGTTGTTCCTCCCTTTTTCTTTCTCCTGTGGGCCGGCATGATTGTAGGAAGACTGCGAGACTTGAGCCACTTCAGATATTTTTCTCTATCTGGGTGGACACTGTGAAGATATAAAGGTGTGTGCTCCTGGATCTGTGTTAATTATCCTGTTGTCAGTGATGGCTTTTGTGTGGCTAGCTCCCCCCTGTAAGATCTTCCCCTGTGAGTAATTGGCCTCTTTAAATATATTTTTACTTCACGTAGAGTCTACGGGAAGAGACCCGAGACGGTGGTTCCTACCCCACCCATTTGGGTGGTTGTGAGGGAGCCGGCGATACCAGCCCGAGGATTAGCCAGGGCCGTGAAGAATAGGTATTTATATTGGACACGTGTGTCAAGAGGACTGTACCTGAACTCTGATATTCTGTGGGGACGACTTGGAGAGGGTCTTCAGAAGATTATTTCCCAACTCCCCGTCACCCCTGCTCCCAGAAGACTCTGAGCTCAGGAATGAAAGGGAAAGGGGAAGTGGATAACAAACAAGAGAGACTGCCACACCCAGGTGCCTTCACAATTAGTGGCTGCTTTGAAGACCTGTAAGAATTAGCACATCATTAATACATTCCCACAAGAACTGGCGTTGCTTCACTAATTTTAAACCACTCAATGAATACCTGCATTGGGTAAGGATTTAGCCTCTCTCTGTATAGCTGGTAATAAGCTATTTTGGTAATTAGTTGAAACACAATTCCAGAGATGAAGTAAGTCTGCTGAAGTTCAATTTACAAACCACCAATAATGAATAGAGATATAAACTATATGCTCATATATTATACCCCTAGACAATACAATAATGGTATGCCAAGCAATTGATAGAAGGAGGAACTGAACTTCAATTTATATCACTGGACTCTTGGTTTGCTGCATTCCAACTGATAGTTCTCACACAAGAATGTTTGTAGATACTGTAGACTGCGCTGCTCGCCTTCTCTCGAATTGTCCCTTGAAATGACTCGTGTGCTAAGAGTTCGTAATTTAAGGGAACAATGTCTTTAGTTCGAAAAGGACAATAGCAGTCCCTCTGAAATTACTTCAAATTATCAGATAACCTTTTAATTCTCCACAAAGAGTTGTACCTTCAGACTCAGTTCGGACTCAGGAACCATAATGGATTTCTGCAACAAGTTCCCAAACTAAAAATGTCTATTTTCGATAAGACATCTTAGCGAAGCAAATTCACAGTTCAAGCGCTGATAAAGGATACACTCTGAAGACCTCTGCTGCAGCTGCTGAAAAGCTCGATAGGGAATTCGAGCTCAGGAACTTCTTACCTCGACTCCGGAAAGAAAACTAACACCAGAGGAGATTCACCACAACGCCGAAAATACCTCTCGCTGCTACCAGGACGATGATACAGATTCGGAACTCTTCTTAATTCGAAAACGAAGAACAAAGCTGATACGGTTGACAGGAATTGAGACGTCTCAACGGAGACTCCCAGGAACAACCGCTATCTCAGAAATCGGCAGTTGAAGTGCGCAGCGCTCAGGAAGCGCGCGCACGAAATGGCCGCTGCAAACTCGAAAGACTAGAACGCCAACCTCCATGCTAGCGTGGAACAAATACTGAAGGTCTTTTCCTACATAGTTTATGCCAACAACTTCTTTCTCAAAGGATGAGAACAGTGGAACCAGGGAAACTTCTTCAGTCTTATACCTGGTAGAGGGGCAAAAGGTGATGGCACCAGGGTGGACTTGACAGTACCCCCCACCAAAGCCCCCTCTCCAGGTTTCTGCAGGAAAGATTTGTGAAAAGCTGCCACTAGCCGGGGGGCATGAACATTACAACTAGGCTCCCAAGATCTCTCCTCAGGACCGTACCCCTTCCAGTCCACCAAATAGAACAATCTTCCTTTTTTAAACTTGGAATCTAAAATTCTTTTGACCTCAAACTCTTCCGAGGACTGAACTATAACAGGAGCAGGTGGGGCTTCCTGCCTTAGCTGAGGCGGACTCTTTCTCACCAAGGAAACATGAAAAGTAGGATGGATCTTCATAGAACTTGGAAGAGTGACTCTCACACTAACGGGATTCACCATCTTTTCAACAGGGAAAGGGCCCACAAACCTGGGTTGGAACTTTCTATTCCCACGCAATCTCATGTGTTTAGTGGAAATCCAAACCAACTCACCAGATTCAAACTGAGGACTTTCCTTTCTCTTTCGATCAGCTGACCTCTTATAACATGCCTTGGCCTTAGAAAGATTAGAAAAAGCCAACTGATAGGACTGCTGTAAACTGAAAAGAACCTCTTGAGCAGCCGGAACCTCTACCTCAATCTTACCAACCATCATATTTGGATGCCTTCCCGAATTTAAAAAGAAGGGGGAGAAACCAGTGGCTGAGTGAATGGAATTATTGTAAGCAAACTCCGCTGTACTAAGTAAGGATGGCCACTCGCCCTCCTGATCCATTAGATACAGACGGAGATATTGCTCCAGGTCCTGATTTACACGCTCAGTCTGACCATCCGTTTCCGGATGAAAACTGGTGGACAGACGAGAATCCACTCCCATCCCCTTCAAAAAGGATCTCCAAAAGCGAGACACAAATTGTGGACCGCGATCAGTGATCACAATCTTGGGAATACCATCAAGCTTAACCACATGCTGAACAAACAAATCGGCCAGTTATGGGGCAGTAGGAAGGGACTTTAAAGGAATAAAGTGGCTCATCTTTGTAAACTGATCCACCACCACCCAAATCACGGTGCTCCCCTGACTGGAGGGTAAGTCGACAATGAAATCCATTGAAATGGTATGCCAGGGAGATGGGGCCACTGGCAACGGTTGAAGTAACCCCTGTGGGAGCTGTCTAATGGTTTTTCCTTTGACACATTGCTCACAAGTGGCTATGTACTGCCTAACCTGAGCTTCCATGCCCGGCTAAATAAATTCTCTCTTTACCAACTCCAAGGTCTTTGCAACTCCCTTGTGACCAGCCAATAAATGATCATGAAACTGCTGTATAACTTTGACTCGGAGCTCTTCACTGGGAACAAATATCTTTCCAGATTGATAAGGTTTTCCTTCCTTTATCACACGATCAGGACCTTCCTTAGCCCAATTTTCAAACTTCTGTTGAGCAAACTCCGTACAAATTCTGTTGCCCAAATCATCCTCCACAGAAATAGCTACAATCTTCTCTTCCGGGATGACATGACGTTCCACCTGGTGCTCAGCTTCACTACCTAAATCCAACCGAGATAAGGCATCCGCCTTTGCATTAGCTGCCCCTGGCTTATAAGTGAGAACAAAGTCATAGTCTGCAAAGAAAAGGGACCACCTTAGTTGACGAGGAGACAAAGTTCGAGCAGACTTCAGAAATTGCAGATTTCGATGATCTGTGAAGACTGTAATTGTATGCCTGGCACCTAGCAAATAATGTCGCCAGACCTGAAAAGTATCCTTCACAGCCAATAATTCTTTATCAGCAATTGAGTAATTTATCTCTGCTGGAGTCAACTTTCGAGAATGATAGGCTACTGGATGCAACTGGCCAGTGTCCTTTTGTCTCGGTGACAAAATTCCTCCAATAGCTAAATTTGAAGCATCAGCCTCCACATAAAAGGGTTCATGCAAATCTGGATGTTGCAGGACTGGTGCAGTGGTGAACGCCTCTTTCAATGATTGAAAAGCTTCCTCCGTAACTGGTTCCCAAACAAATTTTTCATTCTTCCGAAGCAACCTGGTTATGGGACTCACTTTGCTTGAAAAATTATGAATGAACCGTCTGTAGAAATTGGCAAATCCTAAAAAACTTTGTATCTCTTTTACTGATCGGGGGGCTGGCCAATTCTTAATTGCTTGAAGTTTGGTGTCATCCATTGACACCCCATCTGGAGACAGAATAAAACCCCAAAACTCTGCTTTGGAGGAATGAAATACACACTTTTCCAGCTTCACATATAACTGATGTTCAAGAAGTCTTTCTAGAATGATTCGCACATGGGTCACATGTTCTTCCCGACTGTTGGAAAAAATCAAAATATCGTCGATATACACAACTGCAAATCGATCCAAAAACTCGCGAAGAATATCATTCACAAAGTGCTGGAACGCAGCAGGGTCATTACAGAGCCCAAAGGGCATCACTTGGTATTCAAATAATCCCAATCTGGTGCGAAAAGCTGTCTTCCATTCTTCTCCCTCAGCCATACGAACCAAATGATATGCTCCTCGGAGGTCTAATTTTGTATAGATATGAGCCTCCTTAACCTGGTCCAAAAGTTCTGAAATGAGTGGCAAAGGATAACGATTCTTCTTGGTGACCAGATTAAGCGCTCTATAATCAATACAAGTTCTTAGAGTTCCATCCTTCTTAGGGATAAAAAAGAGAGGAGATGAAACTGGGGACTTAGATGGGTGTATAAAACCGTTGGCTAAGTTCTGTTCAATGTACTCTTTTAAGTGCAGATTCTCCGGTTCAGATATTGCATAAATGCGACTGCAAGGAAGAGAGGCTCCAGGTTCCAATTCAATGCGACAGTCGTAAGCTCGATGAGGTGGCAATTTTCGAGCCTCCTGTTCGTTAAATACCTCTGCCAAGTCGTGATATTCTTCAGGGATCTCTGGAACTTCCAATGCGCAGATAATTTGAACTTGATCCGCTAAACTAGACGACAAGGTCTGATGAGGAATTTCCGAATGAGGATGAAAACAATGATCTTGACAAAACTTGGATGTCATGTCCAAGGTACGCTTGGTCCAGTCAATTTTCGGATTATGCTCCATAAGCCATGGTAATCCCAAAATTAACTGAAACTGGGGAGCATCAATTAAATTAAATCGAACAAAACTCTGATGATCTCCTGGGCCGTATATTGTAATTACTTCCGTGTCAGCCACTATTGGTCCAGAAGACAGATTCGTACCATCCACTGCCCGAACTGGCTCCGGTCTAGGCTTCCTTACAAAATGAATTCCCAATGACTTAGCAAATTGGATATCACAAAAATTGCCTGTTGCTCCGGAATCAATCATGATGGAAATGTTTTCATGAGTCGCCTCACCAAACTGAATTTTGCTGGACAAAATGAGATGAGGAGCCGAAGATTGCAAAGTATTTGCAAGAGACTGTGACTTTGGAGCTGACTCTTGTGCTGCTCCCACCAGAGGAACTCCGTCTACTGGTGGAGCCGATCTTTTACCCAAGCAGACTGCTTTGGCTTCTTTGGACATTCTCGAACAAAATGGCCCGTTTGACCACAATACATACAAAGCTTGCCAGCTCGCCTTTTTTCTCTCTCCTCTTTGCTAAGTGGGCCCCGTACTGATCCTATCTGCATGGGTTCCTCGACTAGACTTCCCTCATTACTTTTACTTGCTTCTGGCCGAGCCCGATCCAATCTGGGTGGTATTACCCGATAATCCTTACGACGTTCACTCCGCCTTTCAGATTGTCGTTGATCAATGTGCAACACTAAATCAATTAGTTCAGACACATCAGTAGGTCTCTTCGGAATTTGAGCCAGCCCATCCTTAAGCTCGTCCTTCAACTCTCTATAGAAAATCGCTGCTCTCTTTGCCGTGGGCCAATTGGTTTCCACAATGAGTTTGTTAAACTGAGCAATATATGCCACCAGCTCTCGATTTCCCTGCTTTAAATCTAACAATTCATTGTCTGTGGTTTGCGAAATTGTTCTTCTGTCAAATATTCGTAAAAATTCTGCTTTAAAGTCTTCAAATTTGTAGAGCACCGGATCATTAACTGATACCAAGGGTAAAGACCAAGCCGCTGCATCCCCACTCAGGTAAGACAGAACAAATGCCACTTTGGACTGATCCTCCTTAAACAAAATTGGTTTGCACAAAAAGTGCAAAGAGCATTGTGTCAGGAAAATTTGAGCCTTATGGGGATCTCCCTGAAATCTCTCAGGTGGGGCCAAAGGAATGGTGGGTGACATAGCATGCACCACTTGAGTTGTTAACTCTGTGGGTGACGAGGATGGTGCAAAACCCTGAAACTTGGATCTTTCAAAACTTGGATTGGGACTAATGGCTAACTCATCTAATCTCTGACGTAAATAACTAGTCTCCCTATTGGACTTCTTAATCTCTTCCTGAGTCTCACTCAGCTGTTTTTGCATGCCTTCAAGAATAGAGGTCAAGGCCTTGACATCCCAACCCTCCGCCATCTCGCCCAGACAGAAGGCACTTAGTAGGCACTTCAATCTGTCAAGAGGACTGTACCTGAACTCTGATATTCTGTGGGGACGACTTGGAGAGGGTCTTCAGAAGATTATTTCCCAACTCCCCGTCACCCCTGCTCCCAGAGGACTGTGAGCTCAGGAATGAAAGGGAAAGGGGAAGTGGATAACAAACAAGAGAGACTGCCACACCCAGGTGCCTTCACGATTAGTTGCTGCTTTGAAGACCTGTAAGAATTAGCACATCATTAATACATTCCCACAAGAACTGGCGTTGCTTCACTAATTTTAAACCACTCAATGAATACCTGCATTGGGTAAGGATTTAGCCTCTCTCTGTATAGCTGGTAATAAGCTATTTTGGTAATTAGTTGAAAGTCAAGTCAAGTCAAGTCATATCATTTATATAGCGCGCTACATACCCAGAGGGTCTCAAGGCGCTTGAAGAGGGGTGGGGAATTACTTGTCGAATATCCAAGTTTTAAGTTGCTTTCTGAATGCTAGGTGGTTCTGGGTGAGGCGAAGGTGCATGGGAAGTGAGTTCCAGGTTTTAGCCGCCAGGTAGGAGAAGGATCTTCCTCCCATGGTGGTTTTGTTGATGCGAGGTACGGCAGCAAGGGCTTGATTGGAAGAGCGAAGCTGGCGGGGGGGGGGGTGTAGAAGGAAAGTCGCGTGTTGAGGCATTCGGGTCCAAGTTCGTAAAGTGCTTTGTGTGCGTGAGTTAGTTGGCGGAATGTGATCCTCTTATTGACGGGGAGCCAGTGGAGGTTTTTCAGGTGATCGGAAATGTGGTCTTTACGCGGGATGTCTAGTATGAGTCTGGCTGATGCGTTCTGGATGCGTTGGAGTTTTTTCTGAAGTTTTGCGGTGGTACCGGCGTATAGGGTGTTTCCGTAGTCTAGGCGGCTTGTAACCAGTGCGTGGGTGACCGTTTTTCTAGTTTCGGTAGGGATCCAGCGAAATGTTATTTTGAGCATGCGAAGAATGTTGAAGCAAGATGATGAAACGGCGTTGACTTGTCTGGTCATCGAGAGTGCGGAGTCCAGGATGACGCCCAGGTTCCGTGCATGATCCGTCGGGATGGGTGCTTTTCCAAGGGCCTCTGGCCACCAAGAGTCGTCCCAGGCGGAGGGGGAGGTACCTAAGATAAGGACTTCTGTTTTGTCTGAGTTCAGTTTCAGACGGCTGTGCTTCATCCACTCGGCAACTTCTTTCATTCCTTCGTGTAGGTTGGTTTTGGCGGTGTTAGGGTCTTTGGTGAGTGATAGGATCAGTTGAGTGTCATCAGCGTAGGAGATGATGTTGAGGTTGTGTTGGCGTGCGATGGCCGCGAGGGGGCTCATGTATATGTTGAAGAGGGTGGGGCTGAGTGAGGATCCTTGTGGCACGCCACAAATGACTTCAGTGGCCTCTGACTTGAATGGTGGGAGGCGGACTCTTTGAGTTCTTCCGGTGAGGACCGAGGTGATCCATTCCAGTGCTTTTCCTTGGATTCCGATGTTTCTGAGGCGTTGTAATAGGGTGCTATGACAGACTGTGTCGAAGGCTGCGGAGAGGTCGAGGAGGATGAGGGCGACTGTGTCTCCATTGTCCAGTAGAGTTCGAATGTCGTCTGTTGCTGCGATGAGTGCGGTCTCAGTGCTGTGTTTGGCTCGGAAGCCGGACTGTGAGGAGTCGAGGGATTTGTTGGTTTCGAGGAAGGCAGCGAGCTGGTTGTTGACAGCTTTCTCAATTACTTTGGCCGGGAATGGGAGGAGCGAGATGGGGCGATAGTTTTTGAGTTCGGTGGGCTCTGCAGTGGGTTTCTTCAGAAGGGCGCTGAGTTCGGCGTGTTTCCAGCTTTCCGGGAAGGTGGCGGATTAGAAGGAGCAGTTGATGATGTCACGGAGGTGTGGTGCTATGATGGAGTCAGCTTTGTTGAAGATGTGGTGAGGGCATGGGTCTGTGGGGGATCCTGAGTGGATGGAGTTCATCAGGCGGATGGTGTCTTCAGTGGAGATTGGGTTCCAGTCATTAAGGATGTTCAAGGGGGGTGAAGGTACGGCCGAAGGTTGGGTGGGTTGGTCTCCGGGTTGGTTGTCGAAGCTGTTGTGGATGTTTGTGATTTTGTCGTGGAAGAACAAAGCTAGGGAGTCGCAGAGAGTTTGAGAGGGAGTGATGACGTTGGAGTTGGTAGTGGGGTTGGTGAACTCTTTGACGATGTTGAATAATTCCTTGCTGTTGTGGGCGTTGTTGTCTAGTCGGTCTTTGAATGCGGTTTTCTTGGCAGTCCGGATCAGTTGGTGGTGTATGCGGGTGGCGTTTTTGAATGCGTCCCAGGTGCTGGTGTTTGGGTCTTTTTTCCAGGCCTTCTTAAGGGAGCGACAGAGTTTCTTGGATTTCTTAAGATCATCGTTAAACCAGGGGGCGTTTTTGCTGCCTAGTTTGATTTGACGTTTTTTCAAAGGTGCTAGGTTGTCGGCGCTGTTGGTTAGCCATTGTGTGAGGTTAATGGCTGCTTGGTTGGGGTTCGAAGAGTGGGCAGGGGGGTTTTGAAGGAGCGATGAGGAGATCTGGTCGATGGTGATTTTGTTCCAGTTTCTTCGCAGAGTAGGTTGAGGATGGATGTGGGTTGTGGTCTTTTTGTGGAAAAAGTGAACGCAGCTGTGGTCTGTCCAATTGAGAACTGTGGTGTGACTGAAGGAGATATGTTTGCTGGAGGTGAAGATAGGGTCGAGTGTGTGACCTGCGTAGTGAGTGGGGGTATTGACAAGTTGTTTGAGTCCGAGGTTGGCGAGATTGTCCAGAAGGGTGGTGGCGTTGCTGTCGTTGCTCTTTTCCAAGTGGAAATTGAGGTCTCCCAATAGAATGTAGTCCTCAGAGGGGAGGGCGTGTGGGGTGATAAAGTCCGTGATGTCTTCACTGAATTGTGCGCGTGGTCCTGGTGGCCTGTAAAGGAGTGTGCCTCTGAGTGTGGTCTTGGGGTCGATGTGGATCTGGAAGTGGAGGTGTTCGGCGCTAGCGAGGTTGACGTCTGAGCTGGTTGAGATGCGGATGGAATTCTTGTGGACGATAGCTATGCCTCCTCCTGTATGGTGGGTGCGGTCTTTTCGGATGATCTTGTAGCCTTCCGGAATGGCAATGGTGATGTCTGGGGCTGAGGAGGCGTTCATCCATGTTTCTGTTAGGAAGGCGACGTCTGGGGAGATGGTGTCTAGTAGATTCCAAAGGTCGATTGCGTGTTTGTGGACCGAGCGGGTGTTGAGCAGGATGCATTTTAGGTGGTTGGTGTCAGATCTCTGTTTGGTGTTAGTGAATGAGGAGTTGGTCTTGGTGACGTCATACTTGCAGGAGTTACATGTGAAGGGTCCATGGGTGTGTCGAGGAGCGGCTTGGACGCAGTTGGGGAGTCGGCTGGTGTTTAGGGTTCGGAGGGTGGAGGCGTCGTAAGTAATGCGGGTGGGGTGGGTGGGAAGCGGGCCAGGGGGTCTGGCGCTGGGCGTGGTCTTGGCGCGGACGGGCGTAGACGGGCTTACCTTTGGCGCAGCCGCAGCGCGTGGACGCTGCGCGTTGGGACATCCGTCTTAAATGGTTAGTGGAGGGGGCGGAGCGTGGGAGGGGCAGCAGGGAGGCGGTAGCGGGGAGGAGGGGCGGTCCAGGGGAAAACCACAACAACAAAATGGAGGGTCAAAGGGAAAGGGAGACAGGGGCAGCAAATGTCCAATGGCACCGAGTGTGCAATCAAAGTTCAAACATGTAAATAAGCCTCAGCAGTGTCGCGCTCAAAAGCAGGGCAGAGAGTGCGGCACTCCGTGGTACAAACGATCAATGAGAATAAATGAATATCCCTAAGGTGAAGCTACGGTAACAGGCAGGAAGCGCTAGCAGTTGCAGATATCCCAGAGAGCGCTAGCAGTTCCAGTAATTCCACAAAGCGCTAGCTAATACAGATATGCCAGAAAGCGCTAGCAGTTACAGTTATTCCACAGAGCGCTAGCTAATACAGATATGCCAGAAAGCGCTAGCAGTTACAGTTATTCCACAGAGCGCTAGCAAATGCGGTATCACAAAAGACGATACCGGGTCCGGTAAGGAGTGTGTGTCAGCAGGGTGCAGTTGCGCGCGGCAGCGCGAAGAGGTTGTAGAATCCGGGAGCGTGGGGGAGCGACCGTTCAGGAGTGGGTCCGGGCGGTCACAGTTTGGCCGGGGAGGTGGTGAGCCCTCTATTCGTGGGTGGGAGGGGCAGCAGGGAGGCGGTAGCGGGGAGGAGGGGCGGTCCAGGGGAAAACCACAACAACAAAATGGAGGGTCAAAGGGAAAGGGAGACAGGGGCAGCAAATGTCCAATGGCACCGAGTGTGCAATCAAAGTTCAAACATGTAAATAAGCCTCAGCAGTGTCGCGCTCAAAAGCAGGGCAGAGAGTGCGGCACTCCGTGGTACAAACGATCAATGAGAATAAATGAATATCCCTAAGGTGAAGCTACGGTAACAGGCAGGAAGCGCTAGAAGTTGCAGATATCCCAGAGAGCGCTAGCAGTTCCAGTAATTCCACAAAGCGCTAGCTAATACAGATATGCCAGAAAGCGCTAGCAGTTACAGTTATTCCACAGAGCGCTAGCTAATACAGATATGCCAGAAAGCGCTAGCAGTTACAGTTATTCCACAGAGCGCTAGCAAATGCGGTATCACAAAAGACGATACCGGGTCCGGTAAGGAGTGTGTGTCAGCAGGGTGCAGTTGCGCGTGGCAGCGCGAAGAGGTTGTAGAATCCGGGAGCGTGGGGGAGCGACCATTCAGGAGTGGGTCCGGGCGGTCACAGTTTGGCCGGGGAGGTGGTGAGCCCTCTATTCGTGGGTGGGAGGGGCAGCAGGGAGGCGGTAGCGGGGAGGAGGGGCGGTCCAGGGGAAAACCACAACAACAAAATGGAGGGTCAAAGGGAAAGGGAGACAGGGGCAGCAAATGTCCAATGGCACCGAGTGTGCAATCAAAGTTCAAACATGTAAATAAGCCTCAGCAGTGTCGCGCTCAAAAGCAGGGCAGAGAGTGCGGCACTCCGTGGTACAAACGATCAATGAGAATAAATGAATATCCCTAAGGTGAAGCTACGGTAACAGGCAGGAAGCGCTAGCAGTTGCAGATATCCCAGAGAGCGCTAGCAGTTCCAGTAATTCCACAAAGCGCTAGCTAATACAGATATGCCAGAAAGCGCTAGCAGTTACAGTTATTCCACAGAGCGCTAGCTAATACAGATATGCCAGAAAGCGCTAGCAGTTACAGTTATTCCACAGAGCGCTAGCAAATGCGGTATCACAAAAGACGATACCGGGTCCGGTAAGGAGTGTGTGTCAGCAGGGTGCAGTTGCGCGTGGCAGCGCGAAGAGGTTGTAGAATCCGGGAGCGTGGGGGAGCGACCGTTCAGGAGTGGGTCCGGGCGGTCACAATTGAAACACAATTCCAGAGATGAAGTAAGTCTGCTGAAGTTCAATTTACAAACCACCAATAATGAATAGAGATATAAACTATATGCGCATATATTATACTCCTAGACAATACAATAATGGTATGCCAGGCAATTGATAGAAGGAGGAACTGAACTTCAATTTATATCACTGGACTCTTGGTTTGCTGCATTCCAACTGATAGTTCTCACACAAGAATGTTTGTAGATACTGTAGACTGCGCTGCTCGCCTTCTCTCGAATTGTCCCTTGAAATGACTCGTGTGCTAAGAGTTCGTAATTTAAGGGAACAATGTCTTTAGTTCGAAAAGGACAATAGCAGTCCCTCTGAAATTACTTCAAATTATCAGATAACCTTTTAATTCTCCACAAAGAGTTGTACCTTCAGACTCAGTTCGGACTCAGGAACCATAATGGATTTCTGCAACAAGTTCCCAAACTAAAAATGTCTATTTTCGATAAGACATCTTAGCGAAGCAAATTCACAGTTCAAGCGCTGATAAAGGATACACTCTGAAGACCTCTGCTGCAGCTGCTGAAAAGCTCGATAGGGAATTCGAGCTCAGGAACTTCTTACCTCGACTCCGGAAAGAAAACTAACACCAGAGGAGATTCACCACAACGCCGAAAATACCTCTCGCTGCTACCAGGACGATGATACAGATTCGGAACTCTTCTTAATTCGAAAACGAAGAACCAAGCTGATACGGTTGACAGGAATTGAGACGTCTCAACGGAGACTCCCAGGAACAACCGCTATCTCAGAAATCGGCAGTTGAAGTGCGCAGCGCTCAGGAAGCGCGCGCACGAAATGGCCGCTGCAAACTCGAAAGACTAGAACGCCAACCTCCATGCTAGCGTGGAACAAATACTGAAGGTCTTTTCCTACATAGTTTATGCCAACAACTTCTTTCTCAAAGGATGAGAACAGTGGAACCAGGGAAACTTCTTCAGTCTTATACCTGGTAGAGGGGCAAAAGGTGATGGCACCAGGGTGGACTTGACAACGTGATGTGTTTCGTAGTACTTGGCATGTAGATGCACTAATACACTTTGGGTTATAAGGTGATTTGATTGATTACCTTTAGTTTTTACATTTTGTCACAAGTTTGTGTTGTTCACCTTTGGAGGTGTGGTTGGGGTCTTTTTGATAGTCTCCTTTATTATTAATATTCATATTTTTCCATTTTTATTTGTCCTTAGATTTTTCTTTGTTTGGGTCTTGACTATCCGTCTTTTTCTCTCTATGATAGAATCACCCATTGGCACTGCATTTCCACATGTGGGGGAGAGG
Organism: Lissotriton helveticus; assembly: GCF_964261635.1. Lineage (NCBI taxonomy): Eukaryota > Metazoa > Chordata > Amphibia > Caudata > Salamandridae > Lissotriton > Lissotriton helveticus. The sequence continues at coordinate 119,179,615 of NC_136057.1, read as the reverse complement.
TTGTAATTCTAGCAGCTGTAATGTTTTTTCTTGTTTAGGTAGAAAGAGGATAATATATGTATTTGTTGTTACTACAGTACCCATGTCCTGATGAAGCCTATATCATCTGGCTGAAACGCGACCGCGACTGCGTCGACACCTTATGCTTTGAACGGAGTCCCCTGTAAAAATTTAAGGAAGATTTGATTTTTTTCCCTAGGTGCACCAACACATATGTAGGCTCGGTTGATAAGTCAACCCCCTGGTGCTTTGTTTTTGGGACTACCATTTTGTTGTGTACTCCACCCCAAATTAAGAGGAGGTACATATGTAAATTGGTGTATATATATATTTTTTTGTCTCAAGAGTACAGAGAAGTGTTTTTGGTATTGGAAGTGTTTTGTGTATTTGTATATAATGTACATGTGATGTGTTGTATATAGACTGTGTTATTTGTTTACATTGTGCCTCTCTGGCTGTTCGCTCATATATGTGTATATAGTTTTACGCTGCGTATAATTCGCAAATCACAAGACAATTAATTGTATCTTGTTTGATAATTAAAAGTGGATTGATCCCTTCAGTACCATGTTTCTACTTTTTCATCTTTGGTTGTCTCCTGCTCAGGTACGGGAGGGTGAGGTGGGCAGAACCCCTAACCATTTTTTCTAGTCTTTGCAGGACAGCATAGGACAGGTGCAGCTGGAAGGACACAGGCATCTCTGCATGCGTCCATGATTTAACCAGCTACAAAGACACTGTGTAGATGGAGTCCGTATTCTTTGACAGCATGTCAGTTGGGTCAATGTCCACTTACGCACTGTTGGACAGTCCTTTGTGGTGATGGCTGAGCCCGTGTGCTCCATCGTTTTTCTGCCGTCTGTGCTTGTAAGCAGAACTGTGCCTGAGCCCGTGTGCTCCACCTCACCACTGCAACTGCCCCAAGGGATTAATCTTTGGTATCCTGCACGAGTCAGCCGGTGCATTCCAGCCCAGATTTTCCCACATGTTGAGGGAGTTGAGTGTGCCAGCGGGAGCGGGACTGCGAGGCCCAGAGGTGCTAGCGCCAGGTAATCGCGCGCACCTGGTGCCTCTTCCCGCCCCCTCCTCCCTGCAAGCACTTAACGACTCGCGGCCCCCGCTTCGCGGGAGCCGCTCGCAGTCGTGCTTGTTGCTGGAAGCGTGGGGAGCCCTTTAAACTGCTGCTGTCTATCTCCACATTGGGTCCCTTGTACCCTGAGCCCGTGTGCTCCATCGTTTTTCTGCCACTGTGCTTGTAAGCAGAACTGTGCCTGAGCCAGTGTGCTCCACCTCACCACTGCAACTGCCCCAAGGGATTAATCTTTGGTATCCTGCACGAGTCAGCCGGTGCATTCCAGCCCAGATTTTCCCACCTGCTGAGGGAGTTGAGTGTGCCAGCGGGAGCGGGACTGCGAGGCCCAGAGGTGCTAGCGCCAGGTAATCGCGCGCACCTGGTGCCTCTTCCCGCCCCCTCCTCCTCCTACTTAGCCCAGCTTCTACACGCGTACGCGGGACGCGCGCGGACGGAAGCGCGGGCGAAGCCCGGGCAAAGGGCGGGCCCTCTGTGGCCCAGGTAGGCTGGGCTGGGCCCGGATATTTTCGTTAATATTGCATTATTTTTTGCCATCATTCTCCCGGAAGTAAATCTCTTCTATTACATAAGTTTGTGGAATAACCCTACAGAAGATGTCTAAAAAATTACGTTCAGGAAGGGAAGTGGGAGGTACACCTGGTGCAAAAATAGATATCATCCGCACAAGAAACAAATCTGTAAACAATCCCCCGTTGAAGGGTCAATGCCAACTCTTTGAGCTTTGGGACTTGCCTTCCCCAAAGAAAGCTAATTCTACTGCTAAAAAAGCTCCCTGTGCCTCGGTCCAGGAGGTCCATACTCAAGGTATCACAGACCCCCCGCCCCTTCCTGTGCAGCCCGCATTACTACAATCTGCGGCAGGGGTGCCCTCTTCCCTTGTTCACTCTGAAGGGAAGGGAGAGAGTAATCTCGATCTTCCGGTTCCTGAAAGGGATCTTGTGAACCAACCATCTTTGCCTCAAACCCTTTTGAATGATAGGTTGGGTGGAGATCTGTCATCGCTGTCCATTGACCTCGAACTCTGTGGCCTTTATGTAGATACAGCTAAATTGGAGTCTCATGCCCCTATCAAGCCTTCGGGGGGTGCTACTCCATGTGGGCTAATGTTGTATAGTAGTACCCCTTCGTTAAACGGTCAAGACATGTCCGATTTGCTAGATGTTTCCGGGACTCCGGGTCTCAACCTATCTGGTATCTGCCGTCCAGTGGAAGCGTGTGAAAAACCAATCTCTGAATCCATGATCGCTCTGGAACAATTATTAGCCTCCATTCTATCTCTCCTGGGGAAATTTGTAGGCAGCTCGGATTGTATCTTGGATTCAGTTACCCAAATACTGAAGTCATTGTTACAAAAGTCGCCAGATATGAGGAGTGTCCCCCCCCCCATGACCGAACACAGCTTGCCAAAGGGGAAAATAAATGTGCCTTTAGCGGACTCTGACATGAAGGCGGCAACAGCAGTTTTGAAAACACACACCGTAGCTATCCCCTTAACCGCAGTGCCTAATTGTATTAAGAACTCAGTTCTAGAGATCGAGGAAGAAAACAAATCCACGTCTGGCCCTAAAGTGGTTCAAGATTTATTCCCTATCTTCATGTCTGAAAATAAAAAAGAACCTTTGGACTATAAACGTGAGGTAAAGGTAAAAAACGGTAAACACAGAAGCAATAAAGGGAATAAAAGGAAATCAATTCGAAAATACAGGAAGAAAAGGCAGCGTCGGATAATCTTTCAAAATTCTTTGGCTGCACTGGAGAACGAAGAAATCGACTTGGATCCCACCTCTATATCCTCAAAGGCGGAAATTGAATTGAACTCACCCATCTCTACATCTTTAAAGGCCGAAAGTGAACTGTGTCTGCCAATGTCCCTGGAAGTTATGCCACAAACGGGGGGTCCTCTTCCAAGCCTCTCTCCTCCGACTGCGACTGGAGCTCCAATCCAATATCCATCTGGGGCCCTTAACCCTCTGGCCCCTCCTTTCTCCGCAGCCTTAGAGATTGGAGACCGCTCCCTCCCGGATTGCCTTTTAACAACTCTAAAAGCTCCAGTGGACACTCTTGTGTTAGACTTTTTACCTCTATTTGATTTTAATCTACCCTTAAACAGAGCCTGGCTTCTTAAGTGCTTTAGCGAGATTGAAAGTCTTCACCATATTCAAACTAGGGACATTGAGTTAGTTTCTCTGTTGGGTGAAGTCAGGGTATCGAGTATAAGGGTTAAATTCTATTCTCCTATTATTGTAAATTTGATATTGCAGCAAGCTGAGAATTTTCAACGTACAGGTATCGATATTCTCCCGATTTTTAGCCTTGGTAACACAAACCCTTCTCTTGGGAAGGTATTTAGAAGGGATGAGCTAAATGGGGTGGGCTCTCCTCTTAGAGACCTGAAGATTTGGGTCTCTAAGGGAAAACGCTCGGTTTCGCAAGTGAAGCCACTTCCGCTAACTCGGAATTCCTCCTTTACCGAGGATAACAATCGGTGGAATTGGCTGCATAGTGCCTTATCTACAAAAACAAAAGATAATCCCAGATTGTTTCAGCATCTTTAACACCTCACTAAAAATTATTTCTTGGAATGCGGCAGGGATTCACAGTAGCCCAGAGAAATTTGATTTCCTTTTCTCTCTAGGAGCTAACGTGATTTGTTTACAGGAAACTTGGTGCATTAATATGCTGGATGTTTCTAAGGATTATTACGCCTTGGAAGTGCCTGCTGCCCCCTCCAAGAAAGGTCATGCTAGGGGGGGAATCGCTTGTTTACTATCAAATAAATTGCAATGGAGATTCTCCCATTATATCGACCCTAGTAAACTTTTCCATGCTATAACTATTGAAAACCTGTTTAATAACGGCATAAAGTCACCTATGGTAATCCTTAATGTGTATATCCCTCCAGAAGAGTGTTTTAACGTGATATTGAAGCAGGTATTCCGATATATTGATCAAATCAAAAATGTCCCATCCCCTCCGGAAATTATGCTTGTGGGAGACTTGAACTGCAAAATCTCCAATGTTAGTTTGAAACTCTTTAGGAATAAATCTAAAGAAGAGGCGCACTTTGTTCCTCAATCACTCTTCCCTGATAAGTTAGTGACAAATAAAAGAGGGAAGATTTTGCTAAAAGAATTAGCGGCCGTCGACGGACTTATTTTAAACGGGAGATTCCCGTCTGACGTGCCTGCAAAATTTACTCACAAATCTCCTTTTGGGTCTTCTATCTTGGACTATGCAATCGCAGACTATGGTTTGTTTCCTTTTATTCAGGACCTTAAGATCATACCTACTTCTCTGAGTGACCATAGCATATTGTTTATAACTATTTCTTTAAATCCCATGACTTCTGCACCTTGGTCTCTCAACGGCAGTGATGCTGCCTTCCACGCTTCTTCGGGTAGGTGTTTCTGGAATCCCTCCGCCATTAATGGGGTGCAGGATTTCCTATCTGACACCCTATTAGTATTAAATGAGTGGCGTGGGAACGAAATAGTATATTTTGAAGAATTCATGCGAAACATCATCTTTTATGCTAATAAAACCTCCCGACCCAGAAAAGGGGTAGTGGTCCCTAGTATACTGCGTACCCTGAACAAGGAAATAAACAAACTAGTCCGTGAACAATATCTAGATAGAGTCATGGAACGTGAAAAGGAAATTTCCAGGCTAAAAAGAAAGAGATGTAGACTCAAGCTAAAAATAAAAAAGGTAAGGGAGGACAATGTTTGGATCAATTTGAGGGAATCTGTTGTTCATGGTAGGATTAGAGAATTTTGGGCAATAATCGGTAAGGGGTGCGGTTCTAGACTAAGTCCCTCTCCCATCCCTATAGCGGAAGAGGTATGGATTACTTATATTCGGGATCTTTATGCAGGGAACGGGACTGAAGGTGATGATACTGCCATAGATGCTACTCCCGAAGGTCTCATCAATTACCCCACTGAAGAAGAAATTGAGATAGCCATAAAAAACATGCGTGCCTCTGGGGCGATGGGCCCTGACGAACTCCCCATGACGGTCCTGAAACAGGATCCTTCAAGGTGGAGTAAAATCCTGTATCCTCTGTATAAAGCCTGTTTCTTGTCTAAAACTGTACCTGCCTCTTGGAGGGGAAGTATCTTGGTCCCTATCTTTAAGAAGGGAACTAGGGATAGCCCCAGTAATTATCGTCTGATTGCTCTCCTCGACTCCATCGGAAAGGTCTTTGCGAAATGTCTTTTAAATTCCCTTTCCGTTTGGGTAGAGGAGAATAACATCTTGCCGTTTGAACAGACTGGCTTCCGTAGGGACCACGGTACGTTAGATAACCTCACCGCTCTTCATGTGGTTACAGATAAATATGTCCAGGTGAGAGGAGGGGTAGTGTATGCCGCTTTTATTGATTTCTCCACAGCGTTCGACAAAGTTGACCGTAGAACGCTGTGGAGAAAATTGGCAGCGCTTGGTCTCCCAATTTATTTGTTGGAGCTGGTTCGGGCTCTCCATACAGAGACCTGGTGTAGGGTCCTGTTGGGGGGCGAAAGGGGGCTATCTAATCTAATTCCATCTTTGAATGGCCTTAAACAAGGCTGTTTACTGGCTCCCCTTTTGTTCTCCTTATACACGGCAGACCTACCCGCCGCCTTGTCTGCCAGAGAGGGCATTGCCCCGGTGGTGGGGGGGACCCCTATATCCTGCCTGATGTATGCCGATGATGTCCTTATTCTTGACTTGACCCCTAAAGGACTTGCAAATCGGCTACATGCTCTTCACGCCTTTGCTGTAGCCCATTGCATGAAGATTAATATTACCAAAAGTAAAGTCATGTGTATAGCTGGTAAGAAGAAGTGTCGATCTGTAGACTTTGGTTGGTTTATCGGGGGCCAAAAATTGGAGGTTGTAAATTCCTATACTTTCCTGGGAAAAATCATCACGGCTAACTTGAGTGAGAGGCTCCACATAGAGCATTGTTCACGCAAAGCTCTTGCCCATGGCAAAGGTTTAAATTCCCTATACCACGCAACGGGGAAACGGCACTTCCCGAGCTTATTGGAAGTATATAGATCTAAAATCCCCGCAACAATACTGTATGGTATTGAACTTATAGAGGTGAAAAATTGGGACTTTTGCCATAAGATTGAGGGGAAACTTCTAAGATCTCTTTCTTCCCTAAATACTGCGTGCTCTTTGGCCGCTTGTAGGCTTGACTTTGGTCTTAGGAGTAGTTGGGTACAGGGATTATGTGCCCTAGTAAGATGGGTGGCCTGCCTTGCTAGAGCGGAAGTAGGGACTATGAGAGCTCTCCTCAGAAGTGAATTATTGGGTAATTTTAACGAGTTTTCACAACTTGTACGTAATTTTAGAAAAGCTGTATCCCTTCTAAAATTAGATGAAAACGCTCTGTTTTTGTACTCTCCCTCACAGTTAAAACTCGTCTTAAAAGCAGCCTCGTGGGACCAATGTTTTCAATCGGATAAAAAGTTAATCTGTGAAAAAAGGAATGTAGACCTTCTCCTTAATTCCTTTGTGATGAAGCTACCGCAACCCTATGCTATATGGATCCTACCGCATGGTATTCGCAGATTTTGGTTTCTTTTACGTTACGATTTAATACCCTTAAATCTACTGTTATCCAAATGGTATGGCTCCTCTGCTCTGTGCAATTTATGTAAATTGAATATCCAGGACTGTATGCATGTTTTACTGATTTGCCCTGCGCTCCGTAAATTGCGCTCCAGATGGTTAAAAGTTATTTGTCTCCGCATTGGCATCGTCACTTTGAACGGCTTTCTTCATGCACTTTACTGCCCTCCTAATGAAATGTTCTGCTTCCATATTTTTAACTTTTTTAAAGGTTTTTTAGCTATTTATTAATATGTCCCTGGAGATGTTTTGACTTGCCGTCCTCTTGTGGTTTTGGTTTTGCATGTCAGTTTGGTATTTAACCTTGTTTCTTAAATGGCATATTTGTGCAATGTATTTTTTATTTTTTTTTATCTTGTATATTTTATGTGGCCCTCTTCTGAGAGCCAAAACATAATAAATAAATTGAAATTGATGCACTTGGAGTCGATAGTTCAAATTTCATGCATCAGGAGTGTCGATGGAGTCTGCTGCAGAGCTATCACCTGGGGTGTCCTGACTTCACGAAGGACACGTCTTATCAAAACTGGGACGGCGTTGGCGATATTTGAGATGTCTCCCTCTGATGTACCAGTGCCACCTGGTACCCGGCAGTGGAGAAGCTTCCAGACCACCTCTCATGCATGGGTTTCCTTGAGGCCCTTCCTGATGGGTTGCCAGAAGACTGCATGGACTATGGAGGGCTGCGTGTAGTCCGCCTGGGAGCTGCTGCCAGATCACTGACAGGGACCATGGACAAATCATTCATTCAACCGCTATGAGGAGAAAGTTAGTCAGTGTCTTCTCTAGGGCCTTGAGGGAGAGTGGGTCAGTCTCTCTTTTGCTGTACTTGTTCTTTCCTTAAGCTTGCATTGCTTCTTTTGTGGTGGTGGCCTACTGCCACTGGGGCGCGTGGTGTACTCAGCACCAGTCTTGGTTGTTCCTCACCTTCTCGATGCCGTGGTCAAGGGAGGCTTTGTGAAGAACGGTCCAATGCAAAGGTATAAACCCAGGCCAAAAGTACAAGGACAAACACTGGCTATTCAAAAGAACAGATTATACACAAACAATAATACAAAGGACTATACTGATATAAAAAATATATTTTATGATTATATTGATAAAAAAGATTAAACACATAAATCACATGTACATGATAATTTGATACAATAAAAAATTCTGATTATTATTTTTTTTTAAAACATTTGTTCTAATAATAATACTTGAGGAACAATATTGCCGTCCCAGATTTTCCTTTTTTATTCAATAAAACTTCTTTTTCTGGTTTTACTTAGCCAGGTTTAGTGATTAAATCAATTATTTTTCCGCTAAAGATAGACAAAAAACGGGTCTTGACCACAGTCTAAGACCACATTTTCTGTAGTAAATCTTGGCATCAGTCTAAGATTATACATCATATATAATTTTCAGATCTATTTGGTAAATACAGATAATCACATGTTTAATTAACAAAATTGTTTGGCAAAAACAGATAGTCATATGTTTAGACTTTACACCATACTTAAATAGACAAAGGAGGAAAGAAAAAAGGGGGAAGGTAAACTGATCAAGGGTATAAAAATATCTTGATTCTGTAACTGGTGTAACTCATTGGGGCAGTTTGTTCAGAAGTTTGCATATTCCCTACTATTATTTACTGGATTATAAAACATTAAAAATGTTGGTAGGACTGGCCTGTTTTCTATCTGCTTTCATCGCATACTTACTCCACTGTATTCAGGCTACAAAATTCACTCACCTCTGTATCTGGGATAAACCCAAATTCCAAAGTTTCCTGTGGTTTCTGTTTAAAATCAGTTGGTATTTATTGAGCCTGGATAGTCACAAGGAAAAATAAGCAGATATATTAGTTTATGTTCCATACTAAACTGACTAATATTCCTAAAGGGCCAGAACAGCAAATTAAAAAAAAACTTCAGTCTCTTGTGGGTTTTAAAGTTTGTTACCTCTATTTAGTCCAGTTTCATTTAATGCAACAAAGGCTTTTCAACTTTTATTTATTGTAGCGAAGGCTTTTTAACTTTTATTTATACAGGTCTGTTTTTTCTTATCTACGTGCATAACGCTATTATTTCCAACTATCAATTGCATTGGGCATTGGTTGTTTAATCCTAGTACTCCTTATTTGAGTTCCCTTGTTAGTGCTCGTTGATGCCCGGGCTCTATATTTAATCTCCGTGGTAGGTATGCTTTCATTTTATTTTTACTATATGACTTTATCCTAACCAGGGGGTCCTTGATACATTACACAATTTGTGAAGAACGGTGTCAGAGGCAAACTGATACATTTTCCATCCTGCAGCAGCAACAGGAGTCCACAAGGGCACATGCACCTTTCTGGGCTCAGCTCTTCCTCTCTGATTCTGCAGCTGCTGGCAGTGTATTACAGTGCAGTGGGGCCTCACTCACCATCTTTTATTTGCGCTCCGGGTGAGGTCACGGGTGGCCTATCTTTATAAAAATATTAGCCCTGTTGGGGCTTCCTCATGTGAATCGCTTTCTTGTGCTGGTGTGGTTCAGTATGCCCCCTCTGGGTACCGTGGCACTGGAGCCACTTTGGGAGGCTGCGGCAGCATCTATACAGCACTGCAGAGGAAGGTGTGGGGCAAGCACTGCAAGGCGTGACCTCAGTCTTCTCCCTGCTGGCGGGGTGCCAAACACAGCAAATCTCTTACTAAAGCCGTCAAAACTATAAGGGCCTGAAAAAATATTGACAGCTCAGAATTGGGAAATCTTTCGAAAGCCTCACCACCAGTACCATCCTCTAATGTGGAGAAAGCTACAAACTCTTACACGGAATGGGTAGACTCTGTTGAAAATTGGTTCCCGGCAAACAACACATTCTCAAGCGGGCATTGCCTTCCGCCCGTGGTATACAGAACATAAACTTGAGTGTAAAAAGTTAGAGCTTGATTGGATGGGAGGGTACAAAATCACCGACAGAAAGACCTATAAAGTTTGTCTTTCCAAATATAAAAAACGGCTCTCTGAAACCAAAAAGATATATTTCGGAGAACAAATTAAGAATGCTGGACCCTCATCTAAGGACCTGTTTAATACATTCTCCTTGCTTACCACCCCCGCAAGCCCTAAAATCAAAAGCAACCCAGAACTATGTGAGACTCTGGCGGCTTTCTTTTTACGGAATGCAGCTCCCCCGCCTAGGGAGAGAACCCCTCAGAGCACAACCCAGGAGGACCAAAAGGTCTTATTCCATCAACAAAAGGTAGTCATCCAATGTTAATCCAGGGAATAGTTATCCAACTTATGAAGTTTATTCAACACAAGAGAATGTCTTAATTTCACGACGTGTGCAAAAGGATGTTATTCCACATCAGGTTATAAATAATCATTCATGTTGTTAAACACAAATCCCATCCCGATGCATTTCGGGCGGAGCCCTTCGTCAGGGGATTACTCTACAAAAGAAACAGCAAAAAACCAAGCTATAATAAAATATGTCATCCAAGAATACAATCATAATAATACCAAATCATATATGAGTAAAATAGACTCCAATGAAAGTGCAAAACTCCAAGAACCAATGGTAATCAACCCAGGTCCCGAAAAGTGCTTAAATCAGAAAAAACGAGTGATAAGGGATGGGATTTGTGTTTAACAACATGAATGATTATTTATAACCTGATGTGGAATAACATCCTTTTGCACATGTCGTGAAATTAAGACATTCTCTTGTGTTGAATAAACTTCATAAGTTGGATAACTATTCCCTGGATTAACATTGGATGACTACCTTTTGTTGATGGAATAAGACCTTTTGGTCCTCCTGGGTTGTGCTCTGAGGGGTTCTCTCCCTAGGCGGGGGAGCTGCATTCCGTTTATCACGTCACACTGCCTGGCCAGACAGTGTTCCCTCAGCAGCACACCACAAAGCTTCAAAATCCTTTACCTTCTCTGATTAATACTGCTGTGCGAGATCCTCTCCATTTTTTGACAGTCGGCTTTCTTTTTACTAAAGGTTGAAAATATTTCTTCCTCCTTCACCTTTACGCCCACAGATGCCATTGAGGCCATTAAAACAGGGCTTCCTGATAACAACAGGCCCACTCCCATGCTAGATCATTTTACACTGCTGGATTTACCAGGAGTTACCAAACTTCGGTCCCTGTCCTGTTGCCATACTGAAACAGGTTCCTGAAAATATTGGGGAAGTCCTTACTCCACTGTTTGCATCTATTCTCAATACCGGTCACTTTCCGAGACCTTGGCAAATAGCATCCATTCGTCCCCTCCTAAAGAAACCCAACTTGGATCAAGGATCCTAGAAATTATAGGCCTATCTCACGTCTCCCCTTTCCAGGAAAGATGATTGAGAAGGCTATGAATGGTCAACTCAGCTCATTCCTCCAGACCAACTCTTTGCTAGACATCACACAGTTTGGCTTTCGTGCTGAATATAGTACTGAGCTGGCACTGATAAAATCCACTGAGGAGATCCGGTCCATCATGCAGTCCTGATGGACCGTTTATTGGCGGTCGGGGCTGAAGGCAAGGCCTTGGATCTTCTAAAATCTTTTCTGACCAATAGAACTCAGACTGGAGACCTTGGCAAAGATAGATCTAGGCCATTTTCTCTTCCCAATGGTGTTCTGCCGGGGTCTTCGCTCAGCCCTACATTGTTTAATGTGCATTTCGCACCACTGGCAGTCCTGATCAGATCATTCGGGTTCCAGTTAATTTCATACAAGGATGACACGCAAATTGTGCTGTCTATCCAGAAAGGGTCGAGGCTGAGACCAGATCTAGATGCCAGGATTGCATGCAGGCGATTGCAGCCTGGATGGCCTCTAACTGCTTTAAGCTGAATGCAGGCAAAACAGAGGTGAATGTTTTTGGGTACATCGCTAACCTCTGGACACCGGATTGGTGGCCAACTGCAATGGGTTTACCCCCAGTCCCTGTGGCACGGGCTAAGAACCTGGGAGTGACCGTCGATTTGAAGCTTTCTTTTAGTGACCAAATTAGCAGGGTTGTCACCTCCTGCTTTTTTATTCTTAGAACCCTTAGAAAAATTTAATTCCTGCTCCCGGAAGACAGGCTGAAGACAGTAGTCACTGCGCTCATTCTGTCTCGACTGGATTACTGTAATAGTCTCTATATTAACATCCAAAAGAGACACCTGGCCAGACTCCAGATCGTTCAGAATGCGGCAGCCAGGTTGATTACAGGGACACCCAGGTTCGTCTCGGGTAGGATGGTTCTTGGGACACTTCATTGGCTACCTGTTAAACAGCAAATACAGTTTAAGGCCTTGTGCATAGTTTTTAAGGCACTCAGCGGAGTCGGTCCTGACTTTCTGAAACACGCCTTACAGTGTGGCATGTTCCTGGAAGAGTCTTACGCTTGTCGCAAGCCAAACAAGTGACCCTTCTCTGCTATAATAAAGCCCGTTGGGGTGGCAGGAGCTTTCGCCATTGCGCAGCTAAGGCATGGAATAGCCTGCCTTTCCATCTTAGAAACATAATTGAGCTCCCCCCCTTCAGGAAAGAATTAAAAACTTGGCTATTCACATAATTACTCATCCCAGCAAATAGCCACAGGTTCATTCTAGGAGGGTAGTGCACAGCGCTAGGACACCTCAGGGTAACAGAGTGCTATAGAAGTCCTATTAACATTAACATTAACATTAACATTAACATTAACAATAGGTCTCACATTTACGCGTGTTTGAGCTATTGACATTGCAAATAACTATCCCTTTTATTTTGGTTTTTCTTTTTTAAAACATAAATAAAAGGCGCGTCGCACCAAAATACCTACCCCTCGAGACCCCGAAGTGAAACCGGCATGTGCCGCTAGTGTGTATCCCCATCTGTTTAGTGCCTGGCATGTGTTCCCCCTCAGGTGCATCTCCTGCATTAAGATTACGCCTGGCAAGTGTTTCATCACAAACTGCAGCACGATACACCGTTTGAGTTTGTCCCCCATACCATTGACGTTCCAGCTAATTAGTTTAAGACTCCTATCCCACTTCAGAGCCATGGACCCTGTAGCTAACCAGTGCTCTCCTGTGTGTCCTATGTTGCTGTTTCAGAATATGTGCCCTGCCGTGGTGTGCTGCTAACAACCTCGCCCGTCCCCCTCCAATGTGCAACCGTCCCTGTCTCTCCCCCTTCACTCTCGTCCCTCCCCCCCAACAAATGCAACCCCCCAACCCTGCTTCCCTGCTCAATAGGTCCCGAACTACCCTTTCGCCCGTTACCCAACCTGGAATCGGGAGAATAATAAAACAGAAAAACAACCCCCTTTTCCCAACAGATGAACCTTGTGCAAGTGGGGTGTGCGCCGGCTCCAGCTCCAGCCGCCACCCATGCCCACCCCGTAAACTGTAACAGTGTACCATGAAAAACCTACACTCCATGTATCTAAAGAGTCATTCATTTTCAGTCTGCATTACACTCCTTTGGAAGAGAAGGCAGCCCCTCGCGAGCTCACTTGGGTCACGGAGTTGGAAAAGAGAGGGGGGGATCTTCAGCACAGCCGCCAACAATAGCACGGCCCTCCTCCCCGTATCATACAACATCGTCTCTCCCTCCCCCCCAACCAGAAGTCCTTCTAAAAATCATGACCCACACCCAAACCACAAACCCTAGGTACATTACAGTAAGCAGAGGTCCACAGTTGCGGGTCCGTCACCCTCAATGTTCAGTCGCCTCTCGAAGCGGCCCCCAACGAGGACTTGCAGACCTCGACCTCCACGAGCGCTGACTCTGTCCATCAACGTCCGACCTGCCGGCCACAGACTCTGGCAACGCAGCCTGTGCGTCTCTCCAACTCCCACCTCTGGCCTGATCCCAAGCCGTCGACATCTTCCGGTCAATCAAGTCCTGCACGTCCGCAGGCGAGGTAAAGAATAAAGATTTGCCTCCAGCAAGAACCTTGAGCTTGGCAGGAAAAAATATCATGTATTTGATGCCTCTCTCCCTCAGCGCTGCCTTCACACCTACAAAGGAGCACCTCTCTCGTTGTACCTGAAAGGTAAAGTCCGGAAAAAAACGAATCGTGGCGTTGTCGTTGCAGAGGTCCCCGGCCTGTCTAGCTGCTTGAAAGATGGCGTCTCTATCCCTATAGTTCAGGATTTTTGTAATAATGGTCCTGGGCGGCGCCCCTGGTTTGGGTTTAGGGATAGGTGCACAGTGCGCCCTTTCCACGGTGAATATGTTGGAGAGGCGTTTAGGCTTCAAGTGATTGAGGATCAGGTCTTTCAGGAAAAGTTCCACACTGGGCCCCTCCAAATCCTCCGGTACGCCTTCGACGCGTATATTGCTTCTGAGGGCCCTCCCTTCTTGGTCTTCCAGCCGCAACGCCACTTGGCAGTGTTGGTGCTCTAGGTCGTTGACACGTTGTTCCAGTGCTTTGGTTGACTTCTGTAGCACCTTGATGTCGGCCTCGTTGGCTTTAGTCTTCTCCGATGTTTTCCCGAGGTCGACCCGGAGGAGATTTACTTCGATGGAGACCTTGGCAATTTTCGCCTCTAAGTTGGCACCAAGTGACTCTATGGCTGCCATGATGGAGGCCAGCGATGGTTCTTTCGCGCCTGATTGGTCACCTGCAGCGATCCCCGCTTGTGGCATCCCCATCTGGACCGTGTATTTGTCCAGTTTGTTTGATTGCGTCGCTGTATTGTATTTGGGCCTCATGTTGGCTATAATCCCACGCGGTCAGTCTGTGGCACGCAACACGCCCCGGTCCATCCAAGAATGGCATCTGCAGCCATTGTTGATATTCGCACACCCCTAGGGTTCCCGCAGCTCAGGCCTTCAAATCACCAGGCAGGCCTCCACTCCACCGGTCCAGGCCCAAGGCTGTAAAGCGCTCCCTCCGCTATGCTCTTCGCCGCACCCCAGCAGGTGGCACGTTTCGCTGCCGCACACAGCCCAGTCCCGCTGGCCGCAGCACCGTCTCGTGTATGCAGGCTGCAGGTGTCCCTTCTCCGCAGCCCGCCTCCTGTCCTGCCCGGGGGGGGTGTCGCACGTTATCTGTCCCCACGCATGTGATGGTCACCCCTGCCTTCCGGGAGAGGGTTCACTCATGGGGGCCAAATCACCGCCGCGGCCTCTCTGTCCCGCTTTCTCGATTCTCCTGCAGTCCATCTCCTCTTCTGCCGGGGGCCCCTACGCTGATGTGCGCCCCTGCTATGCTGGGCCCGTCCAGCCGCCCACTGCCTCACCGACAGTCAGATTCCGCGTCTAGCTTACTGTCTTTGAACCGGGACCCACGCAGCCCCGGTTGCTTTCCTGAGGTGTCCTCCGGTCCGCCTCCAAACCTTCCCAACCACTGGTGCCTGCAGCCAGCCACGATGTAGGACAGCGTGTGGTAGTCCCAAACTGGCGGCGCTACACTTTTGGGCCACACGATGCAGACCAGATGGCTCCCCTCAGGCCGAGTCGAGCTCCGTAACCGCCCAACTAGGCCGCCGAGCCGGGCCCTTGCCTGAGACCTGAGGCCACTCACGCCGCTTCAGCGCTTCCCGACGGCAGCTGGCCCCAGACCACAGGGACGTAACTCGGCTTCCGCTGCAGGCAGCGCGACCGGAGACGGATCAGTCAGTGCCCCTTCCTAGCACCGATTCAGCGCCGCATATGGAGTGTAGGATTCTCCGGATATTGAGCGGATTTGATTTATGCGGGATGAAGGCTCGGCTCCACGGAGCTCCCGAGTCAGGCGGCCATCTTAGCTGGCACCCGGCCACCCCCCACGTACTATGTTTTGACCTAGTTCCTACTTAAGGGTGAACTTCAGTGATCTGCTTACAGTGCGCAATATCCACAAGCCTTATTAATTGTGCGCATCAGCGAAACTGCGTGCAACTTCAGCAATTAAAATTTAGGCCAATGCGCACGATCCCAAAAACTGTATTTGCTGTGCCATCAGCGGAACCATCAGCCTGATTACTGATGGCACATACTTATACAGGGAGGAGTCACTTTAGTCTGGTGCTCAATTACAAGTGTAAATGTGAGTCTGGTGGTGCCTGATAACTGAAAGGCACACATTTGTTTACATACAATTTCATATATGTCTGAT
This sequence comes from Lissotriton helveticus, assembly GCF_964261635.1. Taxonomy (NCBI): domain Eukaryota; kingdom Metazoa; phylum Chordata; class Amphibia; order Caudata; family Salamandridae; genus Lissotriton; species Lissotriton helveticus. Next base: position 119,163,852 of record NC_136057.1, on the reverse strand, counting down.
TTATTATTCCTATTACAGCGCCTTCTACCTTGAGAAGGCCTGTCTTAGACTAGTGTGAGGACAAAACCCATGCCGACAAATGAGCGACCTGAAGTGTAATACTGAGAAAAAGTAGCCTGGAGGAATGCTGCAAATTAAAGTAAATGAAAAAGAATTAATAAAGAACTACATGACAACAGCTGTGTGACCTGGAAGCCAATTGTTTCTCAATTTAGTCCTAGTTTGTGATTACCTTACAGTGCTCACATTATCATCCGCGCTAGAAGAGATGGGAGCCTGGGGTGTCTGGTCACAGAAGCTCATTTACATACAAAGGGCGTGACAGCCTGCTCACAACGCACAGCACAACTTCTTTACGTAAAGTGCTAGTACACAGAACAGGTTAAAGTCTTGTGTCTCTTTTTTTCATTTTCTTTAATATATCCTGCACCTTGCTCTGTTCTTCTCTTTCTCTCATTTCAATTCATCATAAATTATTCAAATTCACTATTGCTTTATCAGCACGGCACAAGTCGGAGGGTAGCCACAGTTTGAAGGGGTCCCCCCACTATCATCTAGAAACGGGACTCAGTTCCACCTAGCTCCTTAGCCTGCAACTGGTAATTGTTACTTTTTGCCCCAGCACTGCAGACACAGGCCTCTGAGTGTTTGTTTGTGTGAGTGGCGCAAGAGAGGAACAGAGAACTTGACAAAATTAGCCCTTCTATTGCTTAATACATTGAAATGTGAAACACTTTGGGGTTTAGGGTCTGGATAAAGAATAACGTCAGGAAACAAGCGCAAATTAAAAGCACATTTTATTTACACTTTCAGTCATTTCCGAGTTTAGTTACATACTAATAGTGGGCAAAATACATGATGTAAAAAACTGAAACCAAAAACGTATTTTTACATTATTTTATGTTTCTTGTTTCTTGTTTTTAAAACAGGCCGTCAACCTTTCACGTGAAAATTATTATAAGGGCCTGACATCACTTCTTGTGATGTCACTACATGTGACGTCACTGTGATTTGCATATGATAATGGGCTCCTTTACTATTTTCCTTACTTGTGCCCTGTTCATTGGCAGGACATGGGTCTATAGGTATTAAAAATAAACATTAAACTCATTGGTGTTCAGCCCATTTCTCTGGTGATGTCACACATTGGCATGTTGTCGGCTGCTTCTTCTATTTTTAGATGAGTACAAATAACGTACCGTTCCCCCTCCTTCCTATTCGTTCTTTTTCTCCCCCTTTCTTTGTCACTCTCACTCTCTTTATCTCTCCCCCTCTCTATCTCCCACACACTCCTGTTAGCTTTAGCTTCATGAATGTCACTGCCACTTCTGGCATTCATACGACAAATCCTTCAGAACATTTGAGGACAAGGGACAATCAAGTGTGGAAGATGAGTTGCTGGGAGTGCAACTGATTATCCTGGCACATATATGGGATTTCGCTATTTCACCACATTCTTCAATCAGAGTCTACTGCTTACAGTGGCTCAATTCTGGTACAAAGTAGAGTTTGGCAAGTCTCAAAATGAATAGGAAGAGCCAAGTCGGAGAGGAGCCACGGGTCCCACTTAGTAAGCAGGCGCAAGGCACAAGCTGATCCATCAACCGATAACAGTGTGTAAAAGATGCAGCAAACGTTACTTAAAAACAAAGTATATGCTCTTTTATATCTATAGATAACACCTGTGCTTCGCTTTATTTCATTACATATACTGCAGTTGCATTTGTTAATAGTAGTACATGCATTTTACCAATGAAGCTTCCATCTCCAGAGCCCTGACAACATGTCCACTCTGGGTGTGTTGGGTTTATAGGTTTTATCACTAATCCGACAAGTTAGCTGAAAATACCACTGTTAGTCCCAGTATTGTTCAGTGTTGCTGTTACAGGTAGTGTGGTCAGGGGCGATTGTATCTCTTCTTCGCCAAATAAAAATCAACAATGTTTCTTTTCTTTTAATCCACATTGTGCTTGTCTCCCACTGTGTATCCTGGTACATCATGTCACTTTGCTATGTGTACGAAAGTGAACAATCACTGGAAACAAACACTTTTATAATTCTGCAAATACTGTTATCTGATTTTCTTCTTTACTGCCATTCGGGTCTTTTATCATCTGCTATTTCAATGTCCTACATAATTTGAATTTTATCTTTTTCCATAATTCATTCCTCTCACAATAACTGCACTGTTTTGCTCTTTTCTATGTCTTCAGAAGGGTCAATATTATTTTTGATGTACTTAAGTTCTTACCGGAATCTCTGCATCTCTAGGATTATTTCGATGTGACCGTCCTGACCCATGCAGAAGCGGTCGCTCCCCTCACTCCTCCTGGGTATCGTAGCGCTATTCCAACGCTGCCTGTGCTCTGTACTTTAATATTTTCATAGCGCCACACTGTGCCTGCATATTCTCATAGCGCCGCATTGTGATTGCATATTTTTCATAGCGCCGCATTGTGATTGCATATTTTCATAGCGCCGCATTGTGCTTGCATATTTTCATATGTGGTGCTTCATAGCGCTTGACATTCATCACTGTTGTTGGTAACTGGATTGTTGACTGTAGCGCTCCACTGCTCGCCCTGACCTCACCCTGCTTACATTTGTTTTTGTTGCTGACATTTTGTTCTTGTGCCGTCCCAGCCCGTACCTCCAACACGCTCCCGCCTCCCAGCTGACCCTCCTTCGCTCCTCCCCCTCCACTATCTACATATGTCAGAACAGCTGACGCGCATCGTTCACGCGCAGCGGTCGCGCTCCATGTGCGCCGAAGGTGCGCCAAAGGTAAGCCCGTCTACGCCCGTCCGCGCCTGGACCGCGCCCAGCGCCAGACCCCCTGGTCCACGCAAACCCCACTCCACCCGCATAACGTATGCCGCCGCCACCATTCTAGCCCTTAACCCCGGACGCACACCGCAATGCTACGAAGCTGGCCCGGGACGTTCCCACGGTCCTTTCGCCTGCCACTTCTGCAAATATACCAGCATCAAGACCCATACCACACCCACTAACCCCAAAAACAGCTCCGACTCTTTTCACCTGAAGTGCATCCTGCTAAAAACACCCGCTTGATCCACAGACACGCCACTGAACTCTGGGATCTACTGGACACTACATCACCGGACATCGCCTTCCTTACTGAAACATGGATGAACGCGTCATCAACACCCGACATCGCCATAGCCATCCCGGACAACTACAAAATCATCCGAAAAGACCGCACCATCCAAACAGGAGGAGGCATCGCCATCATCCATAAGAACACCATCAAAATCACGACCAACTCCGACGATAACCTCACAACCGCCGAACACCTCCACTTCCAGATCCACACCGACCCTAGGACCACACTTAGAGGCACCCTCATCTACAGACCTCCAGGAACCCGTAAACAATTCAGCGAAGACATCACTGACTTCATCAGTCCACATGCCCTCGCATCCGAGAACTACATTCTACTAGGAGACCTCAACTTCCACCTGGAAAAGAATAACGACAGCAACACCACCACCCTTCTTGACAACATGGCCAATCTCTGCCTCAAACAACTCGTTGACACCCCCACCCATGTAGCCGGACATACGCTCGACCCAATCTTCACCTCCAGCAAACATATCTCCTTTGATCACACCACAGCCCTCCATTGGACGGACCACAGTTGTGTTCACTTCAGCTACAAAACCACCTCGACCCATAACCCCCCACAACCTATTCCCCGAAGAAAATGGAACAAAATCACCACCGACCAACTCCTCACATCGCTCAACCAAAACCCACCCGCCCTCTCATCGGACCCAAACGAAGCGGCCATCAAACTCAAACAATGGATCACTCACAGCGCTGACGAACTAGCACCCTTGAAAAACCATTGCACCAAACAAGACAGCAAAAAGGCCCCTTGGTTCAACGATGACCTTAAGAAATCCAAGAAGCTATGCCGTACTCTCGAGAAAACATGGAGAAAAACCCCAACCAGCGACAACATGTCCACCCTCAAGGCAGCCACCCGCAAGCACCACCAGCTGATTCGATCCACCAAGAAATCTGCATTCAAGAATCGACTTGACAACAACGCCCATAACAGCAAGGAACTATTCAACATCGTCAAAGAATTCACCAACCCCACCGCAGCCTCAAACGACATCACCCCCTCCCAAAACCTCTGCGACTCGTTATCCTCCTTCTTCTACAACAAAATTGCAGACATACATAAAAGTTTCGGAAACAGCTCCAACGAACAATACTCTCCACCCCCCTCAGAACGTAAACAGCCCTCTAACAACCTCAGCACCTGGAACCCAATTTCCACTGAAGACACCATCCGCCTGATGAACTCCATCCATTCTGGCTCGCCAACCGACCCATGCCCCCACCACATCTTCAACAAAGCTGACTCCATCATCGCACCCCATCTCCGTGATGTCATCAGCTGCTCCTTCAACTCTGCTACCTTCCCAGAAAGCTGGAAACATGCCGAAGTCAGCGCCCTCCTGAAGAAACCAACTGCAGACCCCTCCGAACTTAAAAACTACCGCCCCATATCCCTCCTCCCATTCCCGGCCAAAGTCATTGAGAAAGCCGTCAATAGCCAACTCACCGCCTTCCTCGAATCCAACAACTCCCTCGATCCCTCACAGTCCGGCTTCCGAGCCGAACACAGCACGAAACCGCCCTCATTGCAGCGAAAGACGACATCCAAACACTACTGGACAACGGAGAAACAGTGGCCCTCATTCTACTCGACCTCTCCGCCGCCTTCGACACGGTATGCCACAGCACCCTCATACAACGTCTCAACAACATCGGCATACAAGGAAAAGCCTTGGACTGGATCACCTCGTTCCTAGCTGGAAGAACTCAGAAATTCCGACTTCCCCCGTTCAGATCAGAGGCAACAGAAGTCATCTGCGGTGTACCACAAGGATCATCACTCAGTCCCACCCTCTTCAACGTTTACATGAGTCCACTCGCTTCCATCGCGCGTCAACACAACCTTAACATCATCTCCTATGCCGACGACACCCAGCTGATCCTTTCCCTCACCAAAGACCCCAACACCGCCAAAACCAATCTTCACGAAGGCATGAAAAAAGTAGCCATCTGGATGAAAAACAGCCGCCCAAAACTCAACTCAGACAAAACGGAAGTGCTCATCCTAGGATCATCCCCCTCTGCCTGGGACGACTCTTGGTGGCCTGCGGATCTGGGCTCTGCACCCATACCCACAGACCACGCATGTAACCTTGGATTCATCCTAGACTCCTCACTCTCGATGACCAAACAAGTCAACGCCGTCTCATCCTCCTGCTTCAACGTACTTCGTATGCTCAAAAAAATCTTCCATTGGATCCCCACCGAAACAAGAAAGACTGTCACCCACGCACTGATTACGAGTCGACTAGACTACGGAAACACCCTCTACGCCGGAATTACAGCCAAATTACAGAAAAAACTTCAACGCATCCAAAACGCATCAGCGAGACTCATTCTGGACATCCCTCGCCAAGATCACATCACCGGCCACCTGAAAAACCTCCACTGCCTTCACGTCAACAAGAGAATAACATTCCGTCTCCTCACCCACGCACACAAGGCCCTCTACAATCTAGGACCCGAATGCCTCAACACTCGTCTATCCTTCTACACACCCACCCGCCAACTAAGATCCTCCAATCAAGGCCTCGCCGCAGTTCCGCGTATCCAAAGATCCACCATGGGAGGTAGATCCTTCTCCTACTTGGCGGCCAAGACCTGGAACTCACTCCCCACTCACCTCCGCCTTACACAGAACCACATCCCCTTCAGAAAAGAACTCAAAACCTGGCTATTCGATAAATAATAATCCCCCTCCCCAAGCACCTTGAGACCCTCTGGGTGAGTAGTGCGCTATATAAATCCTTGAACTTGATGTGAGTTAAATGAAGGAGTGTATTCACTGAGGGCTGTGTGGGATCGAAAATTGACAAAAGCCCTTCTCACTTTCAGTGCCCTTCTATGTTTTCCCCCTGTGTGTTCACTGATGACTTTGTAGCTCTTATCGTCGACAAAAGCTCTTCCCACATTCATTGCACTTGAGTGGCTTTCCCCCTGTGTGTGTTTGTTGATGTTTTCGTAGCATTGATAACTGACTAAAGCTCTTCAAACATTCACAGTAATCATATAGTTTTTTCCCTGTGTGTATTCTCTGATGTGTTTGTAGGTCTGATAATTGACTAAAGCTCTTCCCACATTCATTGCACTTGAATGGTTTTTCTCCAGTGTGAGTTCGCTGATGATACCTTAATATTGAAGAGAAGCAAAAACTGCTGTCACATTCACCGCAATGATAGGGTTTTTCCCCCCTGTGTGTCCGCTGAGTTGTTTGGAGGTTTGATAATCGACTAAAGCTCTTCACACATTCACTGCAGTTGAATAGTTTTTTCCCCTGTGTTCACTGATGATTTTGTAGGTGTGATGACTTTGCACTTGAGTGGCTTTCCCCCTGTGTGTGTTTGTTGATGTATTCGTGAGTTGAAAACTGACTAAAGCTCTTCAAACATTCCCAGCAATCAATGAGTTATTTTATCTATATAATTAAGTTTGGGAAACCATCTTTTTTTTAACTATACACAACGACGAAAACTGAAGAAACACACAGAATTTCCAAATGAAATTGAAATAGGTATTGTTACTGTTTCTGTAAAAGCTCAATGCTATCCCTTGCACAGACATTGTGGGTGTTTTCATATTCCCTTTTCTAAAATCTCACTTCTATCTATTCTTGTAAGGCAAAATAGGGTCCCTTATATCAGATTGCATGCATCACCTGGAATGTGGTATAATAGTTCAAAATGATGCAATTGTCTCCATGATCTATAATATCTGATTACTAACTATTACATGTAAATACCACTTTTTATATTGGAATTTTCATTCTTCTTCTTCCTTATCACCCCTTCCCCCTACCTTTTCTGACATATACACATATGTTACTTAGTTATATTCTTCTCTAAGGAAACTCTGAACTTAGCCTTGGTATTTTAATCCAATCAAAAAATGAAAAAATGTTCTTTAAAAATCTGCAAGTTGAAGACTCCCCTTGCTCCACTTATCCCTCTGCACTCTTTGGTTTCTTTACTTCTGCTCTCTTGGGGTCACTCAAACTACAGAGAAATCTTTTGATAAAATACACTTTATTTTAATTTACAGCCTTGAGAAAGCCCTGGTGCCACTCGCCACACAGGGCGAAACACGTGTCGGCTGTTTGTGTTCAATCTTGAATCAATAAAGGACTTGTTTGGAAAAACTTTAATGAAAATGGAATTAATTTTTTTACGTCTGAACGGAACTGTGCACCCAAGAAAAAAGGATTTAGCCTCAAATTAATACATCTACAGAACAGGAAGACATACTCATACTTTCCTCAAAACTTTGCAACTTTGAAGCTCATAGGATCCAGAGCTTTGAGTATGATTCCCTTGCCTCTATAAAATTGTGAAAACAGATATAGGCCTGGAATCCTTGGACTTATTGTTTTTGTTGAAAATTTAAATTACGGATTATCCAGGACCATATCATAAGATATCAAATGATTAGCCTACATCAATAAATCGACATTTGCCAGAAAACAAAGCATTGGTGCATAAAAAGATCCTAATCCAAAATGTCCACCTATACAAATCGACGCGAAAGACGAAACAATAGATTAGAAGAAGCATTTGACCCCTCCGGCGCTGCCATTAGCAAAACATCGAGCTCAACTAATTTATTATCAGCTAAATGTACATTTCAAACATTGGAGAAAGTAGCCAAAAAAGAAACCTCCAAATGGTGGGAAGGAGCATCACTCAAAAAGTATCTGGAACACAATCTTATCCCTCGTGGATTACGAATTCTTATCTTTCCTCCAATAGAGACCACGGCTCCTGAAAAATTACAACTTTGGGAAGAAAATCTACACACAGCCTCCAATAACATGCTAAGACAGCTAATAGATATAACGCAAGAAAAATTTGAAAAAAACAAATCAGAGGTTGATACTTTATCCAAACGAATTGAGGAAGCAAATTGGGGTGATATTACAATGAAAAACTATGAAATCCTAAACAAAATCTTGGATGAATATGAAGAGGACATAATCCAAAGGAAAAATCACAAATTTAGACAAGACTTGAATGTCTAGGGAAGGGTCTATACCTTCGCACAAAAATATGACAACATTAACACCTCAACATCAAACAGTAATACCAGAACCACAAATCAAACCCCTACCTCATCGGAAGTTGGCTCAGTAGAAGAACTACCAACAACTTGCAATACTCGTCCACAAGTAAATTTTCAGGAAGAAGTTCAACGACATCGACTAGGGAATGTCCAAGACAATCACACCAGACCTCCAAACCTGGGGACACCAAAACCAAGTACAATAGGAGTTCAAACCAGAGCAAGAAAGAAGGAACTGTACACGGCGAAACCCTAACTAATAACCTGGTGATCAATCTGTCTACTACAAACCTTACTGATACACACAACCAAATTCTCAATAAAGGATTATCCTTCTGCCCAACTATGTGTTCGCTGATGTCTTTGAAGGTGTGATAACTGACTAAAGCACTTTGCACATTCACTGCACTTGAATGGTTTTTCCCTCGTGTGTGTTCGATTATGACGTTGAAGGTGTGATAACAGACTAAAGCACTTTGCACATTCACTGCACTTGAACGGTTTTTTCCCCCGTGTGTGTTCGCTTATGTCTTTGAAGGTGTGATAACTGACTAAAGCACTTTGCACATTTACTGCACTTGAATGGTTTTTCCCCTGTGTGTATTCGCTGATGTCTTTGAAGTTGTGATAACGAACTAAAGCACTTTGCACATTTACTGCACTTGAATGGTTTTTCCCCTGTGTGTATTCGCTGATGTGTTTGAAGGTGTGATAAGTGACTAAAGCACTTTGCACATTCACTGCACTTGAATGGTTTTTCCCCTGTGTGTGTTCGCTGATGAACCCTTAATGCTGAAGAGTTGCGAAAACTACTGTCACATTCACTACAATGATAAGGTTTTTCCCCCATGTGTGTTCGCTGATGACTTTTTCGGGCTGATATCTGACTAAAGCTCTTCCCACATTCACTGCACTTGAATGGTTTTTCCCCTGTGTGTGTTCGCTGATGATTCCTTAATGCTGAAGAGTCGCGAAAACTACTGTCACATTCAGTACAATGATAAGGTTTTTCCCCCGTGTGTGTTCGCTGATGACGTTTTCGGTCTGACATCTGACTAAAGCTCTTCCCACATTCATTGCATTTGAATGGTTTTTCCCCTGTGTGTGTTTGATTATGTCTTTGAAGGTGTGATAACTGACTAAAGCACTTTGCACATTCACTGCACTTGAACGGTTTATCCCCGTGTGTGTTCGTTGATGTGTTTGAAGGTGTGATGACAGAATAAAGCACTTTGCACATTCACTGCACTTGAACGGTTTTTCCCCCGTGTGTGTTCGCTGATGTCTTTGAAGGTGTGATAACTGACTAAAGCACTTTGCACATTTACTGCACTTGAATGGTTTTTCCCCTGTGTGTATTCGCTGATGTCTTTGAAGTTGTGATAACTGACTAAAGCACTTTGCGCATTTACTGCACTTGAATGGTTTTTCCCCTGTGTGTATTCGCTGATGTTGTTGGAGGTTTGATAAGTGACTAAAGCACTTTGCACATTCACTGCAATGATATGACTTTTCCCCTGTATGTGTTCGCTGATGTATCTGTAGGACTGATAAGTGACTAAAGCTCTTTACACATTCTCTGCACTTGAATTTTTTTTCTCCTGTGTAGGTTTGCTGATGAAGCTTGCGTAGTGATGACAAACTAAAGCTCTTGTTGCATGTGTGTGATTCTTCTTTCTTGGTTAGTGTCTGTGGGTCGGGTATATATTTGTCTACATCCCATGACTGTATTTCCTGATGGGCCAACATGGCTGATAAAGCACTTGGCTTTTTCTCACACACTTTATATGTGTGCAGTATTTTGCACGTTTGATTACTGTAAAATGCGATAGCCACCAAATATTTGCCACACTCCTAATATGTGAAGGTGTCTTTGTAGGCGATTGTGCCTTTAGATTGGATTATGGCAATGCACGCTTGTGGGTAAAGATGTATCTTCCTTCTGGCCGGTGCAAATCGGGACAGTCCGTTGTATTTTAGATATAAGAACTCCTCTTTCATTTACCCGTCAGTTGTTTGGCTCCGCTCTGTTGTGCTTTTCTCTGGTTACTGGGGTTTGGCCAGAAAGAGTTTACAATTCACCTAGAGCACGGAATGATGGCTTGTCATCATATTAGAAAACAGAGCACTGCGGTAATCACATCATACCGATCCGATGAGCAAAGCTGGTGTTGGACACTTGTTTATACAAGAGGCGGTTTGTTATTGTTGTTGCCTTAATTTTCCTAAGGTCATTTCTTCGTCTCGTGGCGTGGAGGTGCACAGCTCAGTCTCTTACAATCACTGAACTGCCCTTGATGCTTCATCCGGAATCTGTCAGTTTGTGTGCAGGTTCCCCTGTCGCTGACTGCGCTGATGTTTTCCTGAATACTGTAGCTCAATATTTCTGCTATTATTGAAGAGTTACAGCCTTTGCTTCATTATTGATGGTCATTTCACACATTCAAGGCTTGTTTTCTGTTGGATGTAAAGATATTTAAAATTACTAAATGGAAACATAATGGAATGAGAATTCACAATGTTTAACTGGTTGTAAAAGACACAAGCAGAGCTCGCAAAGTGGAAGCCGCTCTTCCTATCATGGCTGGGTCGCATACATGCTGTGAAGATGACTGCCCAAGCTTCTCCATCTATTTCAAGCCTTAACTATTGAGCTGGAGCACAGTTTTTTTCGGAAAATGAAGGCCATGATCCTCCGCTTTTTTTGGCAGGGGGGAAGGGCATGCTTCTCTTACTCTCTGCTATGCCGCTCCCGGGCTGACGGGGGAGTTGTTCTTCCAGACATCCACCTATACTATAAGGCAGCTCAGCTGAGAGTTCTAGTAGAATGGTCCGAGCGAGAATCTGAGACACACTGGCTACATATGGGCCGTAGTGTGAAGGGTCGGACTATATTGGATCTGGTGTGGCGCCCCCGTAAGGACAGACCTCCGAACACATACATTAGTACTCCTACACGCACCACTCTAAAAGTTTGGGACACGGTTTCGGACTTCCTTCCCATCCCCGTTCACTCCAATCCACTACAATCCAGATTTCCCCCCAGGCCTAGCCTGAGGGACCCTTTGAGGCATGGAGGAGGGGAGGCTGCCTTGCTCTAATACACTTATTCCACAATTTTGATCCCCTCACCTTCGACGAATGTAAAAAGACTTTGAGTTAGAGAACACGGAAAGGTACCACTACACACAATTGATGCACTGGGCCCTTACTCTCCAGATCCGGGAGGTTGCTTCTCGACCCCTCACAAAATTTGAAGCCCTCCTCTCCAAAACCTCCACCATGAAAGGGGTGATCTTATTCATCTATAGCTTCTTGCTTAAAACTGCTCTCTCTCCACGCCCCAGATATATGTCTATGTGGGAAGACATGATTCAGCGCCCGATCTCTGATGAAGAATGGGCTCACCTTTGGTTCGATATTGCCCGTTTTAACCACTCCACGGACCTCAGGGAAGCACTTCTCAAGACCATGATGGACTGATATTTACATCCTCCCAAGCTAGGGCAGATCATCCCCACTTCTTTGGATAGATGCTGGAGGGGGTGCGGGCTACTGGGAGACTTTCGACACATATGGTGGGATTGTCCGACTATTCACCCATTTTGGGAAGCAATTTTAGCACATATAAAAGATATGCTAGGCTATCCCATCCCCACCACTATAGCGGGGGTCCTCTTGGGGCTTTGTGACCCCTCCCTTGAACACCAGACTCGAGCTGATAAAATTATCATGTGTCTTTGCATTGGTGCGGCTAAAGTCACCCTGGCAGCCTCCTGGAAGAAGAGGGAGGCTCCGGCTATTTGCCTTTGGCACTCTCGCCATTGGAGGCTACTGAGCCTGGATAATATGGCCGCAATTGCAAAAACAACAAGTGATGGACTGAATGTGGATCAATGTCACACACTCCCCCAGTCAAAAGATCTGGGCCCAAATCCATTGTTTTTTTGCACTCCACACCACCCTGGGTTAGACAATGGCGATATGCAAATCAGCTCTGACCCTGTTGCCCCATGGGAACAGTCCAGTCCGAACTACAAAAGCCATGTCCTTCCCAGAACGGAATCAAGCATCCGAGGACCGGACCGGTTTCGAGGTAACACCTCTCTTCAGCCCGGCTAGCTTGACTCCAAGTGGTGTGGAGTGCCTGGGACCCACGTCTGGGCATCCCCAGCGCACTTAGGGCGGCAATTGCAAAAACAACAAGTGATGGACTGAATGTGGATCAATGTCACACACTCCCCCAGTCAAAAGATCTGGGCCCAAATCCATTGTTTTTTTGCACTCCACACCACCCTGGGTTAGACAATGGCGATATGCAAATCAGCTCTGACCCTGTTGCCCCATGGGAATAGTCCAGTCCGAACTACAAAAGCCATGTCCTTCCCAGAACGGAATCAAGCATCCGAGGACCGGACCGGTTTCGAGGTAACACCTCTCTTCAGCCCGGCTAGCTTGACTCCAAGTGGTGTGGAGTGCCTGGGACCCACGTCTGGGCATCCCCAGCGCACTTAGGGCGGCAATTGCAAAAACAACAAGTGATGGACTGAATGTGGATCAATGTCACACACTCCCCCAGTCAAAAGATCTGGGCCCAAATCCATCGTTTTTTTGCACTCCACACCACCCTGGGTTAGACAATGGCGATATGCAAATCAGCTCTGACCCTGTTGCCCCATGGGAACAGTCCAGTCCGAACTACAAAAGCCATGTCCTTCCCAGAACGGAATCAAGCATCCGAGGACCGGACCGGTTTCGAGGTAACACCTCTCTTCAGCCCGGCTAGCTTGACTCCAAGTGGTGTGGAGTGCCTGGGACCCACGTCTGGGCATCCCCAGCGCACTTAGGGCGGCAATTGCAAAAACAACAAGTGATGGACTGAATGTGGATCACTGTCACACACTCCCCCAGTCAAAAGATCTGGGCCCGAATCCATCGTTTTTTTGCACTCCACACCACCCTGGGTTAGACAATGGCGATATGCAAATCAGCTCTGACCCTGTTGCCCCATGGGAACAGTCCAGTCCGAACTACAAAAGCCATGTCCTTCCCAGAACGGAATCAAGCATCCGAGGACCGGACCGGTTTCGAGGTAACACCTCTCTTCAGCCCGGCTAGCTTGACTCCAAGTGGTGTGGAGTGCCTGGGACCAACACCTTTAGAGACAACTATAAGAATTTTGAATTCAAATGGGGACCCCTGGTTGCCTTCCTTTCTCGGGCCTCCCATCTGCAGTGTCCCCCCCTACCATCAGAGCCCTCATCTCTTTCAATTATGATCACTAAGCTAGTGTCAGCCATTCTCCTGGTTGTTTGCAAGTTGCCGCCACCACGGGTAGGGTGGGGGGGTTTGTTCCTTTTGTTGTCATATAGACCCATGTCCCACGTTGGGACAAGTTTCGTTATGCTGGGTGTATTCCTCCTTCAGCCCTCCAGATGTACATTCTGGAGAAGACTGTGTCACAGAAATATGCTGAGTCTCATACTGACCTGCTTGACTGCTTAGCAATGTTGCATGACTTTTTATCTTTTCTATGTTAAGAAAGAAGGAAACGCCCCGGGTTATTTAGCAGCTGTATCCTCCATCTGGCCCTCTTAATGTGAAGAAGAGCTACTTTACTTTGATTGATGCAGTTAGTTAATTTGCCAAATTACTGCTGAGGCTCTTTGTTCCCCTGCGTGGGATTACGTGACGATGCAATTTTTACTTGTGGAATGTATACACAAAAAACTTCTAATAAGCATTTCTTTGACAAAAAAACCAACAACATTAGTCCAAAGGTTTGGGGGTGATCATGCAAACGCTCTGGCTGTGTCCTTTAAACTGGATTTACAATGAAGAAGTATTTTTCACTAACCGGTGACTGACAGGGAATTCATCTGTCTCGAAAATGTTGTTGCGCTGTTCATCTCTCCCATGCGATCTGCATCTGAATAACAAACAAGGAACACTTGGGACTCGCAGTGCTCAATGTTGATAGACTAAATGCAAGAGATATTGTGAGTGCTGGCACTTTTATAGGAGTAATACTTGTCATATAGTAAACTGGAATTATGCTTGAAATATGGAATTCTTTTATGCTGTATTCATGTGTGAATTGTGTGAATTGTGAGTTGTGTGCCAGTTGATAGCCCCAGGAGGCAAACTACATAATATTCAATAACCACATTTGCAGTAAGTGCAATACAATTACGCCATAACTTCCTTCTTTGTATTATATGCCACCCTTGCCATGTTTCTTCTCTTTCTTTTTCTAGCTTGTCACTCATGGTCATGAATTGTCCAGAGTTGATTTCACTATTGGTTCACTCTGATGTTTCCAGTGATCGATGCTCTTTACAGGACTGATTTTTCTCCGTTTTGTCTCCAATGTGCGACGACAGAGACACGGACTGAATACATCAAGAGAGACGTTGACGGTGCATCTGGTTTAGTCTTTTGTAATCATGAATTCCAATGGCTTCTTTGATCTGTAGTCTTTTTGTAACAGCGTTTAACTTGACTACCGTACAGACGAAGAAAATAAAGTAAAGTATAATACTTGCCTCTGTGCTTTTAATAAAGTTGACATTTTCCATCATTTCACACTCAGGAAAATATAAACTCAGAGCATTCATACAAGATGTGGGTCAAGCACATAATCAGACAGTAGAAAAGAAAGGAGGCGGAGAAGAGGAAATGCAGAAGAGAAGATAAGGGGAAAAGAAACCCAGTATCTCCGAAGGATCAGCCTTAAAAAAGATAAAATCTAGAACTTAGTTACGGGCCTTCTTTTGAGTTCTGATTTTAACACTTGCATGGAGGGAGCTGGTCTGATATGAACTGCAACTAGGTCTCAAATCGCGAGGGCACCGCCACAGACCGACCTATTGAGGGTAGATCTCTATGTCTAATGAGGGGACCTGAGACAGCGACTCACTTCCCAGAGGTCTGTTCTTGTTGGATAGCTCAAGCCTTCCTGAAGGGATGTGTTAAACCTGGCAGCCTTAGGGTGGTCTTCCCTCCAACAGTTTGTCTACCTGCTGCATTTTTTATGATCTCGTTTTTGCTGGTATCAGGACTCTTCGGAGTTTACCACTGCTAACCAGTGTCAAAGTGCTTGTGCTCTCCCCTCTAAACATGATGATATTGGCTCATTCCCCAACTGGCACATTTATTTTACTTCTAAGTCCCTAGTAAAGTGCACTAAATGTGCCCGGGCCTGTAAATTACATTCTCCTAGTGGGCCTGCAGCACTGATTGTGCCACTCACTTAAGTAGTCCTTTAACCATGTCTCAGGCTTGTCATTGCAGAGCCTGTGTGGGGAGTTCTACATTGCCATGTGGACCTGGCAAAATAACCCCCTTGCCAGGCCCAAACCGTTGCTTTTTACACATATGTCACCCCTAAGGTATGCTCTGGACAACCGAGAGGGCAGGGAGCTATGTATTTAAAAGGCAGAGCATGCTTTTTTAAGTTTTGCATGTCCTGGTAGTGAAAAACGGCCAAAGTTGTTTTTCGCTACTGAATGCATATCTCTACATAGGATAACATTGGGATTACCTTATTGCCTCTTGTAAGTGTAATTTACAACCTGGAAGAGATTAACATTTCGAGTTTGGTGTCTCTGAGACCCCAATTTAAAATCAGAACTTATGGTTTACTTAGATTTTAAATTGTAATTCTGGACATGCCACTTTTAGAAATAAGGCATTTTCCTACTTTTAAACCATAAGAAAAATATCATCTCGGAGGCCACTTGGGATTGCTGTGTAGCATTCTGCAAAACAGGAATAAACATTTAATATTTTATTTTTTATATTTTTTTATATAGCATTATTTTGTTTAACATTTTTGGCATCACAAAATGTTGCAGTGAATTCCACGTTTATTCTTTGTTTACTTCATGCTAATAATTTGGACACATTGGTATACTCGAGGAGATTCTAGCCTCAGATGGCCCACAATTATTACAATTTTTTAGTGCTTTCGTTTGGCAGTAGGTTTAATGCTCATGCATATTTTTGATATATTTTTCCATGTTTGTTTTGGAGAAACATTTAAAGACTACACAGTGCATCTAAAATTCACAGCATGCTTGAAGGGCTATGCAGTGCATTTACATTTCACGGCTTGTTTTAATTTTGTGTGAGGTTTAAATGGTTACACCTGTAGCTGTCACAATGGGTACCATTGAACGATCAGCTTAAACACATGCACAACTTTGGTGGTGTCACTGATTTCAGAACAAGCTGTCTCGCTGCCTGTCTGGGTGTCAAGTAATTGGAGAAGTAAAGCACATATTTGCAGCACTTCGGGGTGGGTTTTAGGTTCATGTTTGTTTTCAGGTATTGGGCCAGTCAAGCACAGGGTCTAACTCAGTTTTGGGTCAACAGTGTACATTTTAGTACTGTACATTTTTACGGTTTAGTCCTTTCGAGCAGATGATTGGGGTTTAAATTGAGCACAAAAGTAAAGACATATTTGGTCTCAATATGATTTGTGGGTGATGTTGACGCATTCACATGATATACTGTACGCTGCACATGGTTTTATTTTTATCACTGAACATGTTTAAGAATCATTTATGGTTGCTGATGGGTTGTTTTTAATTTAAAGTTGCCGCTGACGAAGGGCTCGTTGCCCGAAATGCTTTGGGAGAATATTTGTATTGCTAATCGAGATGAAATGTGATCTAACCTGCTGTTGGAAAAAGCCTGGATGGGCAATCATTAAGCATTAAAAGTTTGGAATCATTTTGCCTCTGTGTGAACTTTGTATCATGGAAAACTACTGGAATTAAAATGGTTAATAAAAAGAATTACAGGAATAAATATTGGACTGTTTTTTGCAACTGTTGTCTACATGACTGTACGGCTTGAAACTGGAGCAACGATGCACCAGGCACTTTTTGAATTTCATATTTGTGCTAGTGGGACAGAGCATGCGTCAAGCCTGCATGCAAAAAATGACAAAAATCTCATCACCACACAGAAAAGAGTTGAACATATGGAAGGGAAGGTGTGCAGTCTCCCTCTCGTTCTGGTATTTTCCTACTTTAGCCATTTGGTGCCTGCTGCCTGTCTCTATTCACGTGTCTGGGGTGATTGACAAATGGGGTTTGTGTATTCCCCTTAGACAGCCACACACAATGGGAGCTTAGGTGTGACTTGATGGCCATCCTGGGAGATGGGAGGGTGGAGCTGCACAAAGCCTCACTTAAACCTGAATAGGCTGGGTTCTGACACCATACAAAAGGGCTGCATAATCCTCTGTAGTGAGTCTGGAGCTAGGGAAGGAATGACAGGACCTCTGTGCACTCAAAAGGCTTGCTTAGAAGTTCCTCCCACTGCAAAGGCCCAACTGGGTATAAGTACTAGAACTCTGACACCACCAACTCAGTACTCTTCGGGACCTGTGAATACTCTGGCAAGAAGAAACCCTGCTGTGCAGCTGAAGGGCTGCCATACTGCTGGACGGATACTTTGATGGATTCCTTTCTCACTGTGCTGTCCTGCTGCTTATTATTTCCCTGCCTGGGGGAGAAGGACTGGGCCTGCATCACTTGAACTCAGAGTGACTCCAAGGTCTAGCTGGGTGGCCTGCTGAAATGAAGTTTCTTGGACAAAAAAGACTTCCAGCCACCGTGCTCCTGCACCTGGAATCTGCTATCTGAGAGCCTACCCAGCCAAGTGCTGCCACCCCAGTCCTGGACCCTTAGGAAGTGAGCATAAGGTGTTTGTTCCAGCGGCCAAACGCATCCTCTATGCGGGAGCAGATCCAACGCACTGTCGCTGTTGCATGGAAGAGAACCGGCGCATGACCACTACTGCGTGAGTTAGAACCAATGCAGCAGACTGGCAGTGTTGCATCTTGGGACTAGTGAGTCATCGCTTTGAAAACCGCCACTGTGCACCGCTTTTCCTGATGCCAGATCCTCGTATCCCTCATTGACGGCAGCCTCGACCACGCTACAGGACCGCATCACAGCCTCATCGCTCATCGGAACAAACGCATCCTGACACTGCCCTTCTTATTGTAAGCCCTCTTCTCATCAACAACACAATAGGACCTAGCACCGCAACATCAATGCAAATCGTAACTTACACATCGCTTCAACTGCAAAACGCATCTGTCTTTCAGACCGACGCAATGCTCCGCAACAGGGATTTAAAGGTACTTTGGTTCACAGGCCTAACTAGGTCCTTGTACCTGGTCTGCGCACAATCGCGGTCGGCCTGAAATTTTGAGTTTGTCCCAGTCCGGCACAACCAGATATTCTAGGTTGGCACTTTTTACTTTTAAGCACTATTTTAAAGTTTATTCTTTACAAATGAATAACTACATTTCTACTTATTGGATCTTTGTCCGATTGGTCTTATTTTATTTATTAAATTCAGATTTATCTTTATTAACTGATGTGGCATCTTTTTGTGTGGTGTTTCAACTGGTTTACTGTATGAATTGTTGCACAAATACTTAACACATTGCCTTTAACTAAAGACTGACTGCTGTATGACAAGCTAACAGAGGGTGGGCAAAGGTTAATTTAGGGTTTGCCTGACATTTACCCTGACCAGGATTGTGGATGCTGTTTGACTATGGTTTACACCCAGTCAACCAACAACCCCATTTCTAACAGGATGGCAACGAGTTTATTTAGACAGTCAGAGGGGAAGAGAATGTACTGGTCACTTACATTGAAGCTGACATCTACCACCTATCATGAGGAGCTTGGACTAGAGAGGGTGACTCCTTAGATTCCAGGCAACAAACCTGCAGCAAGCAGCCGAATGCCAAACATTAAAACCTGGAATGCATTTTCAGAACACTATTGTAGGAACTGGGGTCACCAGTTCCCCGGGGGGTACCTTAGCGCGAGCAGGCATGCACCCGAAAGCTTAGGTGTAAAGTGACCATACAGCACACACATCCACTGAGGCAGGAAACGCATGCAATGACTGACACCACACCAGTAAGTTTGAGTAAAAATCATATAGCTTTTATCTAGATCAAGGTTCAGGGTGATCAATAATCAAGGCATCAATATCTCATCAAGCATTTCATCAAGGGAGTGAAGGGAGCAGTTCAATAATCAATGTAGCATATCGCAATAACCATTTCATTAAAGGCATAGCATTTCATTACTTAGCAATACACATTTCATCGAGTCAGGAATCAGCATGTCATTAAACAAGAGCAAAACATTTCATGAGGCTGGAGTAAAACAACTCAGTAATCTGAAGTAAACCCTTCAATAATCACTTTGCGCAGAAATAAACACTTCCTCATGCCAGGGTAAACATCTCCTTAATCAAGAAGAAACATTTCATTGGGAATAACCATTTTAGCAGGAAATCATAACCATTCCATTACTCATCACTAAATATTTCATTAGGCACTAATACGCAAGGCATTAAGCCAAGGCGGTGATTTCAATTCAATTCAAAATGTCTTTATTCGACTGTTAGATGCAATCATAAAAGTACAGATAAAAGATTTGCATAATTACAATGTTAAAAAATAATTCTCTTAAAAATGGCAATAAGAAATTTTTCCTCATTTCATCATACAATTTACAAAATAGGAATACATGGATGGTACTCTGGGGTGAGATATTATCGCAAGGGCAAAGAGGTAGATCGTGCGTCCAGTTATTAATCCTAGGAAAACTGACCAATCTGTGGAAAATGTCGAATCTAAAGCGCGAAAGTAAAAAGCGCTCATAATTATTAGTTACATAGATTAAGTAGGGCTGAATCTTAAAAGTTGCTAAAACCAATTGATGCTGCTGGACAGAAGGTTTTAAGACCTCCGCTGCAGTCCTATGAGAATCCAAGAGGGCTAGACACTCCTTCTTCAAATCTTTTCGTGAGATTGCTGAAATATCCATGGGATTCAGAAAATATTCTTCTCTCCCAATGTCTTTAAAAAAATTAAAAACATACTTCACCCATGGTATTTTAGTAGCACCCTCCAATTTTAGAATGTCTGTCAGGACATCTCTGTTTAAGTGTGTTGCTTCTTGGGTCCAGAGTCTGTGCCATTGCAGCACTGGCTCTATTTTGATCAGGTCTGTTATATAACAAAGGCCTAAATCTGAATGACAATTAAAATTAGAGGAGCTTTTGGGGAGTGCCAGAATGTATTTTAAAAAAGAATTTTCAGCAACCTGGATAGGCGCGGAGTTTACAAAACCCCAAACCCCACTACCGTAGGTAGCACCAGCTACACATTTGGCTTTATAGATTTGAATCAATTCTACAGGGGGTCTAGTCCCTAGTTTACTTGAGAAGATTTTAAGAGCAGCGGTCGATCAAAAAAGCTCAAGCTTTTTAACAGAAACAGCTTGGGTCCATGTCTCATTTTGGGCAAAAAGTATCCCAAGATAAGAAAAATGCTTGGCAAATTCAAGCTTCTGTCCTGCTATAAAAATTGGCCTCTTAGATTTATTTTGCCTACCACAATACATAGTGAAAGTCTTTGATGTATTGACTTTCAGGCCCAGCTCGTTCATAAAGCGAGAAAAGCTGTCAACCACCCGCTGTAAGCCCAATTGAGTACGTGACATAAGTACAGCGTCGTCAGCGTACAAAAGTGCTGGTATTGGGCGGCCACCTACAAATGGGGGATCCAGGCTATCTTTGCACAAGACGTCTTCCAATCCATTTTTGTACAAGTTAAAAAGGAAGGGGGCCAGGACACAGACCTGCCTGACCCCGCTCCTGATTGGAATTTTGTCTGTGCGCTCTCCATTTAGGCCAAAGCGAACGCGGGCCGACGCGTTGCTATAAAAACGTTTAAGATAATAAATAATGTTAGATTCAACCCCAAGTTTAGAATGTACCACACAATCAAAGGCGGCCGAGAGATCTACAAAGTCCAAAAACAAGTTGCCCTATTTTGCCCTTGTATATTTCCCGATCAGCATTAGTAAGTTCAAGCCCTGTTCTACTGTCCCCAGACCGGAACGAAAGCCATACTGAAGATCAGACAGAACAGAGTTTTCCTCTGCCCACTCCAGAAGCTGGTCCAGAATAACTCTGCCCGCTATCTTAGTGAAGGAATCCAATAGGGAGATAGGCCTGTAACAGGCTGGATCCTGTCTATTTCCCTTCTTGTAAATCGGAACTATGACAGATTCCACCCAGGTGGGCAGGAATTCAGCAACGCAGCTAGCGTTAAGCACCTGGACCAGAAGGGGTGCCCATAGAGGGGAAATACTCTTAAATATATCTATGGGAACCCCATCTGGGCCAGGCGCCTTAGCGCCCTTGCTTCTACTCAGGGCCTTTTCAACCTTCTCGAGAGTAAAATGCAAGTTTCTGCCAGGGGGATGATCCAAGGGGGGGATCAAAGACCCCACTTGTTCTTCTCCTTCATATACTCTCGCGAAGTGTCTGACCCAATCTGAGTCGCATAGTGCTATGTCTATTTTTGGACTAACCTCTTCACTAAGAAAGGGAGTTCTCAAAATTTTCCAGAAGCTCGCACTATCATTTGTTATGGAGGCTGAATGAAGAGCCGTCCAAGCTTCGGACCTCAGAGTATTTTTCCTATCTTTAATTGTCATTTTGTAATCTTTCCTAGATCTGCGGATTTCCTCAGAAGATCTAGGTTTATTGTGCAGCGCCTTTTTTAAGGCTGCATAGGCCTTAGTGCATCTGGTATCAAACCAGCCTCCCTCCTTCTTTCGATTCTTAAATTGCCTAGTGAGGGAGTTTTTAATTTTGTTCGTTATTACAGAGAAGGATGCAAGACAAATTTCAGGTGGTGAATCTATCTCTAAGCACGTAGTTATTTCTAAAAAGCATTTATCAACCACTGTTTTAATTATCTCTGCCTCATTTATCATAGCCCATTTTAATGTATATCCATTAGTTTTACCAATTGCTAAGTCAGCGTCTAAGCTGTTACATTCTTTATCATTCATCAGTGTTGATACAGTAGGCAGCAGAATAGACACGCAAAGCGGGAAGTGGTCGCTCAATGCTATATCAGGAACATTAAAAGAATGGATTCTGTTCCCACAGTTATTAGAAATAGTGATATAGTCTATGGTTGTAGAGCAACCTCTACCATTAAATGTTGGGGCTACTGTAGGGGTAGAGATACACATTTCATTTGGAAACCCTAGATCGAAATTAGCAAGCAAGATGTTAAATTGTTCCCCTAGAAAAGTATGTTTAAAGTGGAAACGTCCCTCACCATCATCCCGTGTTACACCGCACCTATTGTCCTTGGTTAATTCACAAAAATTACAATTGAAATTCCCCAACATGATTACCATCAATTTGTGCTTAAAATGTTTTTCCTGTACAGACAAGGCTTTAGTCAGTTTCCTTAAGACGTTTGTAACATCATCACAGGGAATATTGTTATATATATTGACAATAGCAATTGGGGTGTCGCAAGCCAGACCAAGAACCAAAATTTGAAAATAAATGTCTTTAACAGGTTCAGTAATTTTCTCTAGCTCTAGTTTGTTAGACAAGTAGACACTCAAGCCACCCTTAGGTCTCTCATGAGGAACAGCCACAGCTGAAGTACAAAAAGTTCTATAGCCATTCTGGTGCACTGGTTCAAGGCTCCATGTTTCTTGAAAGCAAAGCAAGTCTTAGGATTGAATAAAATCCCTCCAAATTGGGTTTTCAATTTTGGATCTATTGCCAGCTATGTTCCATGATGAAATTTTAAGCACCAATGGACTTGTCAGCGGGATAGACAAGACTGCAGGGGACATCCAGGTGGGGTTAGTGTGTGAAGAGGGGGCCAGTTGGCTGCCCCCCCACCCTATGTCCTCTTCTGCTGTCAGAACACCCCCCTCGAACTCCACATCCTCACACATGGTTGGCACTACTGATGGTATTTTCTCCCAAGATGCAACTACATGTTCACTCATACAGAAATCAGATGAGAAACTTCATCTAAACCTGGTGCAATGGGGTTGGTAGTAGCCAACCGCAGTCAGTCAATATTTTCCAAACCACTAAGAGTGTCATAGTAGTTGAATGTAGGAATTCCATATCTTTTGGCCCATGGTTCTTCTGAGTTTATGGTCGGGCAGCGGATGGGGGCTATGCGTCTAATTGGTCGAGGAGAGGAGAAGTAACCAAGCGGGAGAATGTTAACAAGATGTGAGTCATAAGTCCCCATGGCCACTCTTTCTAAAACTGTATTAACCAGTTGAGGGGACCAAAATGATAAAACTACGCAGTCACCCCTCAACGTTTTAGTCGATGTGCCTACCCATCTTGCTCGTCTAGCCATTTTAAACTCTGAGAAAAGATGATTTTGAACTCCTACCCTAGATGACAAGAAATAGAGAGATTTATTTCTAAGGGTTGACCAATTCTCAACAGTATTAGGGGGAAGTGGAGGTACATTTACCAAGATCACAGTATATGGTGTTGCTTCTGGCGGGAGATTTAAATTAAAGAGGTTCGGTGTTACTCCTTCCTCGAATTGATCCTCTGATGTTTTGTTTTGTTGAGATGGTACAAACGAGGACGCATTCGGGACTACCATAAGTGAGTCAACGGACCCCTTATCATGAGTTATAGTGTCTCCTCTTGAGCCTTTGTGATCAGGCCGATTAGTAGGCTTTGGATTAAGGTGTTTGGATTTAGCTGGTGCTTTAATTGGAGCTGATGTTTTAACAGGGACTGCCACTTTGACTGGAACTGACACTTTAGCAGGGGCTAATGAGCCAGTTTTAGAACTTGTGGCACTAGTGTGAGGTAAAGACTTAACCTCACTTAAAATCGGCTGCTTGTCAAGTTTATCCTCGATGTTAGTTAGCCTTAATTCTATATTTTTGACTTTTAGAGTAATGGGTTCTAAAAAAGTCATTAAAAGGGTTTCCATTCTCTCCCAGACCGAATCATCTTTTTGGTCCATATTAGTAGTTGGGAGAGGGACAGTCTCTAACTGATCATTCTCCTCGCTCCCTCTACTCCCATTTAAATTTTCCGTAACTTTGTTTTCTTTAGATTTGGTATTCCTTTTACTAGTTTTATTTGCTTTGCTAGGTTGCCTTTCTCTGGCAATATGTTTTTGCTTAGATCTAGCCTTCTGCCCTCTAGTTCTCACACAGGGGCTATCACTAATATTTAAAATAGGGATTGGGCTCCCTGAAATATCTTGTCCCTCTTTGCCTGAGACGTCCTCATTTAGAGGAGTGGGATCCCTAATCTGATTGCTAACACATAGAGAGGGAGTCACGGATAACCTTGCAGTTAGGGGCATTGATTCATTTACATCCGTGGGATCCCTAAAAGACCTCTCATTTATTGGTGTAATACTAATTCTTCTAGGTAAAGCAGCAAAAGAGGGGGCTAGTAAGGAATCCTGGGAGTTAGTAGTTAGCATAGACATATTTATATTGGCTAAAGGGGGACGGAAGCCAGGTGCCAAAGAAAAGCGTCTTTCTGTGCTTTCAATAGCAGAGGCGACCACCCCAATCGTCTGCTGCAGCATTCGGTCTATTGCTGTCAAGGTAGGTAGGGGGTTTAGCAACTGCTTTTGTTTTCCCAATCGAATGAATGGGGGTATTTTTCCCCATGTCTTTTAGCGATAGATCTAGATGTATTAAAATGATAGCACAGAGAAATATCAGCCGCGCTGACAGGTCTAACAACTATCATATGCTTTGCAGTTGTCCCATTTCTGTGCTCCACATTTTATTCAAGTATGTGTTCATTCATAGATTCTTTCACTACAAATACAGGTTTTTGTGCAACTGAATTCATATGCCAATTTGTGCATGTGACATCCTAAGACATCTTCACATTTCAAGGGGGAATAAGGCGTGTGATGCAAACATCTCAGTCCTGAGGGCCACGGACATCTAGCTCAGTAAGACTCCATCTATCCACTCTTGGAATATGGAATCCCAAAGAAAGCACTTCTTTCATTCACAGGGCCCAGTACCTGCAGTTCTTTGTGACAGTACCTGCACATCTGTCATTCACAGGGGACGACACCTGCACTTCTTTCATCCACGGGGGACAGCA
Source organism: Lissotriton helveticus (assembly GCF_964261635.1). Taxonomy (NCBI): domain Eukaryota; kingdom Metazoa; phylum Chordata; class Amphibia; order Caudata; family Salamandridae; genus Lissotriton; species Lissotriton helveticus. Next base: position 119,138,655 of record NC_136057.1, on the reverse strand, counting down.
CTTGCACCTCTATCATTCACAAGGGACAGCACCTGCACTTCTTTGTGACAGCACCTGCACTTCTGTCATTCACAGGGGACAACACCTGCACTTCTGTCATTCACAGGGGACGACACCTGCACTTCTTTGTGACAGCACCTGCACTTCTGTCATTCCTAAGGGACAGCACCTGCACTTCTTTCATTCACAGGGGACAGCGCCTGCTCTTCTATCATTCACAAGTGACAGCACCTGCACTTCTTTGTGACAGCACCTGCACTTCTGTCATTCACAGGGGACGACACCTGCACTTCTTTCATTCACAGGGGACAGCGCCTGCTCTTCTATCATTCACAAGTGACAGCACCTGCACTTCTTTGTGACAGCACCTGCACTTCTGTCATTCACAGGGGACGACACCTGCACTTCTTTCATTCACAGGGGACAGCGCCTGCTCTTCTATCATTCACAAGGGACAGCACCTGCTCTTCTTTGTGACAGCACCTGCACTTCTGTCATTCACAGGGGACGACACCTGCACTTCTTTCATTCACAGGGGACAGTACCTTCTCTTCTGTCTCTCAAAAGGGACAGCACCTGCACTTCTATCATTCACAAGGGACAGCACCTGCACGTCTTTCATTCACAAGGGACAGCACCTGCACTTCTTTCATTCACAAGGGACGGCACCTTTACTTCTTTCATTCACAAGGGAGACACCTGCACTTTCTAAATTCACAAGGGACAGCACCTGCACTTCTATCATTCACAAGGGACAGCACTCTACTTCTTTCATTCACAAGGGACAGCATCTGCACTTCTTTCATTCACAAGGGAGACACCTGCACTTCTTTGTGACAGCACTTGCACTTCTGTCATTCACAGGGGACAGCACTTGCACTTCTTTGTGACAGCACCTGCACTTCTTTCATTCACAAGGGACAGCACCTGCACTTCTTTCATTCACAAGGGACAGCACCTGCACTTTTTTGAGACAGCACCTTCACTTATTTCATTGACAAAGGACAGCACCTGTGCTTCTTTCATTCACAGGTAACAGCACCTGCACTTCTTTCATTCACAAGGGAGACACCTGCACTCCTTTCATTCACAGGACACAGCACCTGTACTTTTTTGTGACAGCACCTGCACTTCTTTCATTCACAAGGGACAGCACCTGCACTTCTTTGTGACAGCAACTGCACTTCTGTCATTCACAGGGGACGACACCTGCACTTCTTTCATTCACAGGGGACAGCACCAGCACTTCTTTCAATCACAGGGGACAGCACCTGCACTTCTTTCATTCACAAGGGACAGCACTTGCCCTTCTTTCATTCACAAGGGAGACACCTGCACATCTTTCATTCACAAGGGACGGCACCTGCACTTCTTTCATTCACAGGGGACAGCACCTGCATTCTTTCATTCACAGGGGACAGCACCTACACTTCTGTCATTCACAAGGAACAGCACCTGCGCTTCTTTCATTCACAAGGGGCAGCACCTGCACTTCTGTCATTCACGCGGACAACACCTGCACTTCTTTCATTCACAGGAGACAGCACCTGCACTTTTTTGTAACATCACCTGCACTTCTGGCAGGACAACACCTGCACTTCGTTCATTCACAGGGGACAACACACGTCACTTTTTTGTAACAGCACCTGCACTTCTGGCATTCACAGGGGACGGCACCTGCTCTTCTATCTCTCACAAGGGACAGCTCCTGCACTTCTTTCATTTACAGGGGACAGCACCTGCATTTCAGTCATTCACAGGGAACAGCACCTGCAATTCTTTGTGACAGCACCTCCACTTCTTTCATAGCACCTGCACTTCTTTCATTCACAGGGACCAGCGCCTGCACTTCTTTCATTCACAAGAGACAGCACCTGCACTTCTTTCATTCAGAAGGGACAGCACCTGCACTTCTTTGTGACAGCACCTGTACTTCTGTCATTCACAGGGGACAACACCTGCACTTCTTTCATGAACAGGGGACAGCACCTGCACTTCTTTCATTCACAAGGGACAGCACTTGCACTTCTTTGTGACAGCACCTGCACTTCTTTCATTCACAAGGGACAGCACCTGCACTTCTTTCATTCACAAGGGACAGCACCTGCACTTTTTTGTGATAGCACCTTCACTTCTTTCATTCACAAGGGACAGCACCTGTACTTCTTTCATTCACAGGGAACAGCACCTGCAATTCTTTCATTCAAAAGGGAGACACCTGCACTCCTTTCATTCACAGGGGACAGCACCTGTACCTTTTTGTGACATCACCTGCACTTCTTTCATTCACAAGGGTGTGACAGGGAGGTGGGTCCCGTAGACGTAGATATAGATGAGCCTCGGACTGGTGGTCCGCAGTACCGCTGACCCCCCTTTCTGTCACCCTTATACAGGCTGATGTGACAGAGCAAGAGGAGTGGTTCCCAACGGAAGGTGGCAGTGCCTGGAACGTCCCGGTGGAAAAAGAGCAGGGACCCTTTAACCCCGGCCTGCAGTACTACGTGGCTCCGCCCCCTGAGAGCGAGGCCGAGCCAAAAGCCGGAAGACAGAGCAAGACGGAGGACGGCGTTTTCCCGGAGGCGGATGGTGTACTGGAGTGGAGACGGAGAGTGGAGCAGTCGAGTGTCGGGGAAGAGGCGGAAGCCTACGAAAGGAGCCCAGCTGATCTCGTCAAGCCAGGAGGCCACCGGTTTGCCGCTTCGCCCTGCCACGTTCCCACGGGAGGAGCGTGGCTGGACAAGGTACGGGGCAAGGTAGCGGGCTGGGTGTGGCGGAGCGGCCAGTCGAACGAGTGAGACCCAGTGTAAATAGTGTACAGCCTATGTGCCCTGTTCCCTCCCCCTTCACGAGCACTCCGGCTTTGGATATATTTGAGCACTTGGTTTCCCTCACACCCGGCCCCATTATACTTGGCAAGGACGCCCCAGTGACTTCTTCTTTTCTGTCCTTTCTTTTGGGGAACCACCTTGACGGAGGCCTGGGACAGAACACCGGCGAACCAACCCCCCCCAACAAGGCTTAAAAGGCAGGAGGAACGGCGTCATTCTGGAAGACTCGGGATTTCCAAGATGAGTCAGGACGGAGCCCTCTGAGTTCGCAAGACTGAGAGTGTCAAGTAAACGGCGAAAAGCATATCTAAAAATAAAACCCTCTTTGAGAGCGCTATTTCCTGCCTCCGTCTCAGTTGATACTGCTCCCCCAGACCCTGCCCCATTACAAAGGCACAGCACCTGCACTTCTTTGTGACAGCACCTACACTTCTGTCATTCATTGGGGACGACACGTGCACTTCTTTCATTCACAGGGGACAGCACCTGCACTTCTTTCATTCACAAGGGACAGCACCTGCACTTCTTTCATTCACAAGGGACAGCACCTGCACTTCTTTTATTCACAAGGGAGACACCTGCACATCTTTCATTCACAAGGGATAGCACCTGCAGTTCTTTCATTCACACGGGACGGCACATGCACATCTTTCATTCACAAGAACACACCAGCACTTCTTTCATTCACAGGGGACAGCACCTACACTTCTTTTATTCACTGGGGACAGCACCTGCACTTCTTTCATTCACAAGGGACAGCACCTGCACTTATTTTATTCACAAGGGAGACACCTGCACATCTTTCATTCACAAGGGACAGCACCTGCACTTCTTTTATTCACAAGGGAGACACCTGCAATTCTTTTATTCACTGGCGACAGCACCTGCACTTCTTCCATTCACAAGGGACGGCACCTGCACTTGTTTCATTCACAAGGGACAGCACCTGCACTTCTTTTATTCACAAGGGATAGCACGTGCACACTTCTTTCATTCACAAGGGACAGCACCTGCACTTCTTTCATTCAAAAGGGACAGCCCCAGCACTACATTCATTCACAAGGGACAGCACCTGTACTTCTTTCATTCACAAGGGACAGAACCTGCACTTCCTTCATTCACATGGGAGACACCTGCACTTCTTTCATTCACAAGGGACAAAACCTGCACTTCTTTCATTCACAAGGGACAGCACCTGCACCTCTTCCTTTCACAAGGGAGAGCACCTGCACTTCTCAGTATTGGTAGGATACCTGTAATGGGAGAGTACGGCACTTCTGAGCAGCAAGCAGGTACGTTGGGGAGTGAGTACCCGCAGTTCTGTAGTTCCCTTTAAAGCACTGCCAATCAGAAACCTGGCTCTGCACTTTGAAGAATGAATGCAATGGTGGAGACCAGTAAAAAGAAAAGAGCAAATGTTGTGAAGGAAGTGACCCAACTAGGGCCACCCGGGTCACTCTCGACCTCCTCTAAACTTCAAAGAATGAAGAGTTAATGACACAGTAGAGAATAGAAGCAAACTTGTTTATTCATAAAGTACCCTGCACTGGAAATCAATCTGACCATCCTCCTATGATGGCTGACGAGGGACTGACTCTTACAATCATAAAGTTACATTATGTATGTTGCGGAGCCCACAAAGACCCGCCTATTATGGAAAAACACTGGTAGCCGTCATAATACAATGGGGGTACAGAACATACGTTTCGATTCCACAGCCTGGCACAAGCTATCTACTGCCCAAGGTCGTCTATCTTATCCTCCCCACTAGACAGGTGGGAGAAGGCCTCTATGTAACAGAAAAGGCATGCATTAACAAGCAAGATTCAACCATTGAGAAACAAAACTTACCAAGGACCATTTCTGGTAAAGGTTTCAAGTAAAAGTTTGGATTATAATGCAAAATGGCGTCTTCGAAAGCTAAAATGGTGGAACAGATGTCAACCTACCTAACGTAACATCTGTACTTATTAATCGCATATGCATACAGCAAGAATATATACGAAATAGCTACTTAAATGCTAACATAATATCAGGTAAAATACGAGTAATATGGGAGTAATACATTTCAACTCTAACAGACCCTCCTTTTAGCATTTATTAGCTAACACGGACATCATTATTCTTGCTATCAGGTAAAGGTCGTTACAAATATAAAAGTAGAAACAATAGATGAATACAGGCGATAACATGTCAAGTACGAATATATGTATATATGCATAGCAAACTAGTGGAAGAAAATGACACTTAACATCAGTAGTACGAGTAACATGAGGAACAGAACCTGCAAGAGAAGTAGTTGAAACAAAAACACTCATGTATTTGCATAATAGTATCAAGCTCCTTTTCAAGCATTATAGTTGAATTAATATCATGAACTGAAATCCTTTTGGGAGAGAAATATGTAGCACAGTATGAACAGCATAAGGGAAGACAGTGAATCAAGACACAGCAACAAATTAAAAGAACAATTAAATATATCACCTTTTCTAAAATCCAACCCCAACCACCAAATAAAGGCCAACTCAAATAACCGCTCTCCATTCCTCGAACATTTTACAAAATGTCTAAAATATGCTGAGTGATATTCCTTTCCTTATTCGTGATACCGATCACACACTGCTCTCCTATTATTGTGCAAGCACCACCGCTCTTAGCTAGAATAAAATCGGCCGCATATCTCGTTTGCTCAGAGTATATGCAGATACTGAAAGCACAGTCCTGGGCACACGTAATAAGGTTATAACAATGGTTGAAATGTCTCGTATTGTACGAATATCTGTGGTCGACACCAGTATAATATGCAAATGTATTTAATAATACAACAAAGAAAAACAACGAGCCAACAGGTGTTTTGTCACATAAGGGAAGTAACCCGTGACTTCTTCAGGGCTGGGGAAGATACCAAACATAAAGTAAAATAATAGAAAATCATATTAGTTGTTGCAAAAACCAAGATAAATACAACAATGGGGAAATGTATATCGAGACCACCAATAGCACGTGGAAACCCTAGGAAGAAAAGTGGACAGACAAATGTAAATGTGACTTAGTATGGAGACAGGCCCCGTGCCGTAAAAATCATGACTGCACAAGGGAGAGAGCAAAAGAACCATTGTGGAATGATAATGAGAAACAATACTAACAAGTGGTGAATATTGGTGTTAGGGTGACATCAAAAGGTGGTAACATGAAATGCAACGTAAATAAATATACTTGAGCAAATTGACATATTAATTCTTAACACAAACACACTAAATGCAAAATTCTATAATTAGTACAATGGAGAAAATGAGAGGAGAGGCTCTTGAGCATTAGACATAATCAATGGCAAGCTGATTAGGGGAACGGATGTAATGGGAACCAAAATGTATAGGGAAGAGACAAGTCATGCATAATAGCTCTAAAAAGGAATGGAAGCACATGATCCCAGAAGGGGGAGACTGCTATAGGATCAACTTGTAAAATGATAGTCACGAACATGTGTGTCCCTATACCATAGTCGTGAGAATACTAACGTTGAAGGGAGGAGGAAGACAATACCTGTCTGGTGGTGCAGACACTCATACACTTTCATTCATAGTTAAAAGAAGAAGAGTTTCAAACCCATGAGGGGTCCCACAAATGCCTAAAGAGAAAACAGTTCACTACAGGAAGGTCTTAAGGTCTTAAACATCAGTTGTTTGTGATGTCACAGCCTCTCAGGGGCCGTTCCTCATGGGTGATGTGTTGGTCTACGCACGTTTCAGTGGCAACACCACCTTCTTCAGGACCAATACTGGTTATAAAATGAATCTCAAACAACAAACCAAAATGGGTTAATCTGTAGCTACCAAGCCAGTGGAGAAATAATTTCAAGGACGACAATTCGAGCAGCCTTCGTGCAGCCTTTAGCAATGCCTCTAAATATTGGAACAGTGTACTGACTGTGCAGGGACGCGAATTATTATCTTTTAACAGGCCTTTTTGTGTAATTTCTTTTGCACAAATAGGAATAGACCCAAATGGCTGTATATGTTGCGCATCCTCTCGCCAAGGTTCTATCTGTAAAAAACGTTACAAGCTCCACTGTGTTTATTACCACGGACAGCCTTCGGCAAAACTCCTACTAATGGGCTCTGTTCTGGTACGGCATGCCGGTTTGAGCATGCCAGACCGGAACAGAGCCCATTAGTCCCTTTTATTTTTTGTGTGAGAGATGCAAGAGAGGAATAGAGATCTAGACAAAATTAGCCTTTCTATTGCTTAATACACCGTAAATGTGAAACACTTTATTTATTTATTTATTTATTTTTGGTTTTTGTATAGCGCATAGTCACCCTTGAGTATCCCAGCGCTGAAACCTCGAACTCCTAATGGAAAAAAATTCAAAGAGACTCAGGGAAAAATGAGGGTTTTGAGGGACTTCCTGAATCGAAGGAGGTTTGGCTCAGCTCTGAGATTTGGGGGGAGAGCGTTCCATTTTCTGGCTGTGTTCACCGAAAATCTACGGCCGCCTATGCGGGTCTTCTTCACCCTGGGGACGACAATAAGGTTTCCTTGTTCGGACCGAAGCGCTCTCGAGGGTCTGTATGGGGTGATCCAGGCGCTCAGAATGGGGGGACCTGTATTGTTCATGACCTTGTGTGCCAGACAGAGGGCCTTGAAAGCGACTCTTTCCCTTACGGGGAGCCAATGAAGTTTTTTCAAGGCAGGTTTGGCCGAAGTTCTTGCTGGGGTCTTTGTCAGCAGGCGGGCTGCGGCGTTTTGAGTTTTTTGTAGTGTTTGCAAGGTGGCTTCCGGCGCCCCGAGGTAGATTGCGTTACTGTAATCCAGCCTTGCTAGCACTAAGCCTTGAATAAGTAGCCGCCGGGACTGGAATGGGAGTAGGGGGAGTACTTTCCTACATGATCTCAGGAGCCCATAACAGATGCCGGCTGTTTTCCTGGCCTGTGTCCGGAAAGTAAGATCTGTCTCTAGCCACACTCCCAGACTCTTGACCTCTGTCTTAGGGGAGGGGGGGTCACCCATACATGCGGGCCAGATGTTCGGAGGGAGACTCGGAGTTTTGTGTCCGAGAAGCAAGATCTCTGTCTTTGACCCGTTCAGTTTTAGGTCGGAGTCGCCCATCCATTGATGAACCGTGGACAGGCAGTCTTGCAGGTTGGACGGCTGCAGCTTGGGGTGGGAGAGGGTCACCACCAATTGAGTGTCGTCAGCGTAGCTGACGATCGTGACTCCAAAAGGGGCGACCAGCTCCTCCAGGGGGGCCATATATACGTTAAAAAGCGTGGGGCTTAATGAGGAGCCCTGGGGCACTCCACATCGGAGGGGAATTGAGGGAGACCGGCTTTCTCCTTCCCAGACTTGGAAGGAACGTCGGGAGAGAAAGGATGTAAGCCATCTCAGCGCACTGTCTTGTACGCCAGTGCTCTCTAGGCGCTGGACTAGGACCTGATGGCTGACAGTGTCGAATGCTGCGCTGAGGTCCAGGAGGACCACTGCCACTGATCCTCCTGTATCCATGATTTCCCTCGCTTTTTCTACGGCCGCCAGGAGGGCGGTATCTGTGCCCTGGCCTGGTCTAAAACCTGTTTGAGAGTTCTTTAAGCAGTGGTTTGATTCCAGGAAGTGGGACAATTTTTTGTTTGCGAGCTTCTCCGCGACCTTACCTATCCAGGGGAGGAGCGAGATGGGCCGGTAATTAGATAGGTCTGTAGGGTCTAGTGACGGTTTCTTCAGCAGACCTTTAACAACGGCCTCCTTCCAACTTTGTGGGACTATTCCTTGGGAAAAGGAGGTGTTGATGAGGGCCGTGAGTCTGGCTGTGATGGTTCGTGCTATGTCTTTCGTGAAACGTACGGGAACTGAGTCACTGGGGGCTCCGCTTTTCGTGGCTGCTAGAATGGTTGCCACTTTGGGGCTTAGAGGCTGGATAAAGAACAACATCAGGAAACAAACGCAAATTTAAAGCACATTTTATTTATTCACTAAAAAATGTTTAAAAATGTAATTTCCGAGTTCCATATATCTGTTTAAAAATATTTACACTTTCAGCCATTTCCGAGTTTAGTTACAAACTGATAGTGGGAAAAACACATGATGTATAAAAACTGATACCAAAACCTTTTTACATTATTTTATGTTTCTTGTTTTTAAATCAGGCCGTCGACTTTTCATGTGAAAATTATTATAAGGGCCTGACATCACTTCTTGAGACGCACTACATGTGACGTCATTGTGATTTGCATATGATAATGGGCTCCTTCACTATTTTCCTTACTTGTGCCCTGTTTATTGGCATGACATGGGTCTATAGCTATTAAAAATAAATATACAAATTCACAGGTATTCAGCCCGTTTTTTCTGGTGATGTCACACATTGACATGTATTCGGCTGCTTCTTCTATTTTTAGGTGAATAAAGATCACTTGCTGTTCCCCCCTTCCATTTCTCTCTTTTTATCCCCCTTTCTTTGTTTCTCTCGCTCTCTTTATCTCTCCCCCTCTCTATCTCCCACACACTCCTGTTAGCTTTAGCTTCATGAATGTCACTTTCACTTCTGGCATTCATACAACAAATCCTTCCGAATATTTGAGAATAAAGGACAATCAGTGTGGAAGACGAGTTGCTGGGAGTGCAACTGATTGTCCTGGCACATATATGCTTTTGATGTGAGATTTCACTATTTCACCACATTATTTAGAGTCTGCTGCTTACAGTTACTTAATTCTGGTAAAAAGTAGAGTATGGCAAGTCACCAAATGAATAGAGAGAGCCAAGCTTGAGAGGAGCCAAGCGTCACACTGTGTTATAAGGCCTGAGGCACAAGCTGATCCATCAACCGATAACAGTGTGTAATAGGTGCAGCAAACATTACTTAAGAACAAGGTATATGCTCTTTTATATAAAAAAAATAGGTTATTTCTTGAACACCATTGCTTCGCTTTAGTTCATTACATATACTACATATACTAAAGTGGCATTTGTTAATAGTAATACATACATTTTATCAATGAAGCTTCCATCTCCAGAGCCTTGACAACATGTCCACTCTGGATGCGTTGGGTTTACAGGTTTTAATCTTACAAGTTAGCTGAAAGTACAGTTGTTAATCCCAGTATTGTTCAGTGTTGCTTTTACAGGTAGTGTGATCAGATGCAATTGAATGTTTTTCTTTGTATCTCTTCTTCACCAAATAAAAATCAAGTATGTTTCTTTTCTTTTAGTCCACAATGTGCTCGTCTCCCATTGTGTATCCTGATACATCACGTTGCTTTGCTATGTGTACAGAAGTGAACAATCACGAATACAAACACTTTTATAATTCTGCAAATACTGTTATCTGCTTTTCTTCTTTACTGCTAGTCCAGTCTTCTATAATCTGGTATTTCAATGTTCCACATAATTTGAATTTAATCTTTTTCCGTAATTCATTCCTCTCATAATAACTGCACTGTTCAGCTCTTGTCTATGTCCTCCGATGGGTCAATATTATTTTTGATGTTCTTAAAATCTTTTCGGAGTCTCTGCATCTCTAGGATTATTTCCATTGAGTTAAATGAAGCAGTGTATTCACAGAGGGTTGTGTGGGATCGAACATTGATAAAAGCCCTTCTCACTTTCAGTGCCCTTCTATGTTTTCCCCCCGTGTATGTTGCTGATGGCTTTGTAGCTCTGATAATCGACTAAAACTCTTCCCACATTCATAGAACTTGAATTATTTTTCCCCTGTGTGAGTTCGTTGATGATACCTTAATGCTGACGAGAAGTGAAAACTACTGTCACATTCACTACAATTATAGGGTTTTTCCCCAGTGTGCATTCGCTGATGTGTTTGGAGGTTTGATAAGTGACTAAAGCACTTTGCACATTCATTGCACTTGAATGGCTATTCCCCTGTGTGTGTTCGCTGATGAATCCTTAATGTTGAGTAACGACTAAAAATGCTTTCACATTCATTGCAAATATATAGTTTTTCCCCTGTGTGAGTTCGATGATGTGTTTCTAGATTTTCTTATTTACTAAAGCTCTTCCCACATTCACAGCATTTAAATGGCTTTTCGACTGTGTGTGTTTGCTGATGATTTTGTAGGTGTGATGACTTACTGAATCACTTTGCACATTAACTGCACTTGAATGGTTTTTCCCCTGTGTGTGTTCGCTGATGACTTTGTAGCACTGATAATTGACTAAAGCTCTTTAGACATTCATTGCACTTGAATGGTTTTTCTCCTGTGTGAGTTCGCAGATGATACCTTAATGCTGAAGAGCTGCAAAAACTACTGTCACATTCACTACAATGATAGGGTTTTTCCCCAGTGTGTGTTCGCTGATGACTGTTTAGGTCTGATAACTGACTAAAGCACTTTGCACATTCACTGCACTTGAATGGTTTTTTCCCCCGTGTGTGTTCGCTGATGTCTTTGAAGGCTTGATAACTCACTAAAGCACTTTGCACATTCACTGCACTTGAATGGTTTTTCCCCTGTGTGTGTTTGCTGATGTCTTTGAAGGCTTGATAACTCACTAAAGCACTTTGCACATTCACTGCACTTGAATGGTTTTTCCCCCGTGTGTGTTCGCTGATGACTTTGAAGGTGTGATAATCGACTAAAGCTCTTCACACATTCACTGCACTTGAATGGTTTTTCCCCTGTGTGTGTTTGTTGATGTATTTGTAGGTCTGATAAGTGACTAAAGCTCTTCACACATTCACTGCACTTGAATGGTTTTCCCCCTGTGTGTGTTCGCTGATGTCTTTGAAGGCTTGATAACTGACTAAAGCACTTTGCACATTCACTGCACTTGAATGGTTTTTCCCCTGTGTGTGTTCGCTGATGTCTTTGAAGGCTTGATAACTCACTAAAGCACTTTGCACATTCACTGCACTTGAATGGTTTTTCCCCTGTGTGTGTTCGCTGATGTCTTTGAAGGCTTGATAACTCACTAAAGCACTTTGCACATTCACTGCACTTGAATGGTTTTTCCCCTGTGTGTGTTCGCTGATGACTTTGAAGGCTTGATAACTCACTAAAGCACTTTGCACATTCACTGCACTTGAATGGTTTTTCCCCCGTGTGTGTTCTCTGATGACTTTGAAGGCTTGATAACTGACTAAAGCTCTTCCCACATTCAATGCAAAGGTATGGCTTTTCCCCTGTGTGCATTCGCTGATGTGTTTGGAGGGTTGATAAGTGACTAAAGCACTTTGCACATTCACTGCACTTGAATGGCTTTTCCCCTGTTTGTGTTCGCTGGTGTCTTTGTAGTTCTGATAACCTACTAAAGCTCTTGACACATTCACTGCACTTGAATGGTTTTTGTCCAGTGTATGTTTGCTGATGAAGCTTGAGTGGTGATGACAAACTAAAGCTCTTGCTGCATGTGTATGATTCTTCTTTCTTGGTTAGTGTCTGTGGGTCAGTTATATATTTGTCTACATCCCATGACTGTACTTCCTGATGGGCCAACATGGCTGATTAAGCACACACACTTTATATGTGTGCAGTATTTTACACATTTGATTTCTGTTTTAACAATAAATGCAATAGCCACCAAACATTTGTCACACTCCTAATACGTAGAATGTGTCTTTGTAGGCGATTGTGCCTTTAGATTGGATTATGGCTATGCACGCCTGCCGGTAAAGATGTATCTTCCTTCTGACCGGTGCAAATTGGAACAGTCTGTTGTATTGTAGCTAGAAGAACTCCTCTTTCATTTACCCGTCAGTTGTCCGGCTCCGCTCGGTTGTGCTTTTCTCTGGTTACTGTGGTTTGGCCAGAAAGAGTTTACAATTCACCTAGAGCATAGAAAGATGGCTTATCATCATATTATAAAACAGAGCACTGCAGTAATCACATCATACCGATCCGATGATCAAAGCTGGTGTTGGACACTTGTTTATACAGGACGCGGTTTGTTATTGGTGTTGCCTTAATTTTCCTAAGGTAATTTCTTCGTCTTGTGGTGTGGAGGTGCTCAGCTCAACCTCTTACAATCACTGAACTGCCCTTGATGCCCTTGATGCTTCATCCGGGATCTGTCAGTTTGTGTGCAGGTTCCTCTGTCGTCGACTGCGCTGATGTTTTCCTGAACACTGTAGCTCATTATTTCTGCTATTATTGAAGATTTACAGCATTAGCTTCATTATTGATGGTCATTTCATACATTCACGGCTTGTTTTCTGTTGGATGTAAAGATATTTAAAATTACTAAATTGAAACATAATGGAATGAGAACTCTCAATGTTTAACTGGTTGTAAAAGACATTTCAGGGGAGATTTACCAAATCTCCATGCAATGCAACGCAGCCCCACCCCGCGAGGCTGCGCTGCGTGACAGGGAGGGAGCAGGAGAGCACAATATTTTCAAAGATATGGCTCTCTCCTTTACTTTCCCTTGCGCCGGCACTGATTACAGAGGTCCTGCGCCATGCTTACACCTTAGCACCAGAGCACTAGGTTGTGTGTGTCTGTGAGCCAAGCATGGGTTTTGTACAGGAAGGACACCCTTCCTGTACAAATTACTATGCCTCGACACGAGGGAAAGCTTTTACCATTTTGTATACGTGTTGCACAGTGCAGAACACATGCAAAGTCAGAAAAGGAAGGAGAAATGAAAGCATTTCTCCTTCCTTGCACCTAGTTTTGTGGTTGCACGAGAACACCCATGCACCACCCTTGGCCCCCATGGCACAAAGTAATGTGAAACAATGCTATGCGCAGTGTTACATTACTTTAACGTTATTTCCAGTGCTAAGCAAGTTTAGTGATGGACAGTAAATTAGGAAAAAAAGATTTTGCGCCATTTTGTGCCACTTTTGTGACGCAAACACAGTGCAAATTCTTAGTAAATGTCCCCCTTCTTCATTATCACTTTTGTAACTTAGCAAGGAATATTTCATCATACACAGATATTTAACTAAAAGTTCTGGTGACATCTCATTAATGTCTTAAAAGGAGGTGATTTACCAGTGTTTACAGAATAACTTAGCAAAGTATGGGCGCTCACGAAGCACCCAAGTGCCTGAGGTATAGCTTAAGATATACACATAGGGTCAAGATTTCATTTAAACAACAATAGATTTTAGAAAAAGAGATGGATCAGGAAGTGCTGCAAAATTTCCTGTAACTCTTCACGAAGTATACAACAAAAGTAACTCCATTCACACACTTCTTCTCGTTCCTTTCCTATTCACTTAAGATCTTCTCAAATACCAACTCATGTCTTTACCTCGCTGTTCATAAGTCACCTTTGACACTTTCAACAGCTCCCTTGGTTCAAGCATTTCTGGTTTCTTATAACCTGGAAGATTGGAACATTATTGTGGGTTGAGGGGGGTTTCCTATCGCCATAACATCTGTCCATCTCCCTGAAACTAGTGCAACTTACAGAGCCTGGTCCTGGCCCTGAAAGACAACTTTAAAAAGCAAGTAATTAGTTCTTAATAAAGTAGATAAAGTTCTGTAAGATGCAGCTCCTTCCAGGGCTTTTGTGTAAAACAGAAAGAGGGGTTCACTGTAAGGCCCATCCTATACATCATAAGCGCTGATAAGGCAAACAAAAGTTGATTCATATAATTTAATATTCAACGATGTCAGTCATTTAGTACTTATGGAGAATCCATCACAACCAATAATTTACCTGACATATCCCCGCAGCAGATATGTGCATATTACTCTTTTTCCCACCTTTTCATGTCCTAGGCCCCCCCTACTGCTCTCTGGTTGCACACTCACTCTGTGGGGTTCATCAGAAGTCAGATAATTGCCTCATACTCACAAGGTTATGGATCTCACTTCTTCTACAACACGTATTGCAGACAAAGTGCCTAGTTAGGAGTTTGTCCAACAGATTATTGCCTCAAAGCTAGGGTTGGGTGAAGAATTCCGCTCTGCCGGCAGACCCCAAAAGTTTTGCCCACTCTGCACTCTGTGCGGAGTTGGTCCAAAAAACTCCGTGCAGAACGGAGTTCTTTTCTCAAGCGGTTCGTCAACGGTAAGGTGGCGAGCGCTTGTGAGAAAATACGCGCTAAACCTCCTCCTGGCGAGATAATTCATTGCGGGAGGTCACGACAGGTCACGACCACTCGAGTGTTAAAATCTGCCATTCTCGCTGATGAAGCTGCCATTCGATTAGAATATCAATTAGAGAGGCAGAGGCAGTAGCGCCCTCTGGAACGACGCGTAGTCCTGTTCGTGCTGATTTTACAGTGGGGGTTAAATTCCTGGCACTAAAAATCAGTACGAGCAGTGCAACTTAAACTCTGCCACTAGCGGAAGTTTGCAGAGTGCGACAGAGTTTCCCTGACACTTCATGGAGTTCCACGGAGTAAAACTCTGCAAACGACGCCAAGGCATTATCAAAACGTGACAGATATCCTGTCTGCCTTATTATAATTGCCACAGGATGTAATGCATTTTTAATGGGGCGGGCAGGATACCTGTCACATTTGTGATGGAATAAACCATCCGCTGAAATATAAATCAGGCATTTGGTGTACATTGCGTCCAGTCTGGCTAGCTGGGCTTGACGGATCTTGTGGTTTGTGGGTCTCACACTCTGTTGAGGTCACCGCCAGGCAGACCTTCCGTCAACTCTGCCCTGTGCAGATCTTCCTTCCAGGCAGGACTTCTGTCAGCTGTGCCTTGTGCAGATCTTCATTCCAGACAAGGGCTTCGTTCCTCAATGATCAGTTCAAAGGTCGGGAGAGGTAGAACTGGTCCAGGTCATCTTCTTTATTGCAGTTCTACTGGTCAAGCCACAGACCTCGTGCTCTGAGAGGACGGAGAGTCTGTGTTTTCTGAGCTCCATGGAACATTGAGACAGTTCTACCGCAGCCAGCACACACTACAAGACTCCAAGAGTCAACACTACAAGTGCTGCTCCAAGGTTTAATTTTACCACTGTATCTGAACACCCCCTGGCAAATGCCAACTAGAGAATAAACATCCTGCCTGCACCAGCAGAGTGCAGAAAGCTTTTCAAGCAACTCGAGGTAAATGGACTTTCTCTATCTGTCGTAATTGAAGATGTTAATCCTTGGTAACATCTATCCCTTTTGGACAAGGTCCTCCATTTTGCTATAAGAATGTAACTCATCCTGCGCAGACACAAACCCTCAAGTCCGTATTGCATGAAGCTGGGTGGTTCTCCCCTAAAAGAGGGCCCTCCACAAATTGCTGACATTTTCTTACACCCCCTGAAAAGCCGTGGCAACACACAGGCCAACTACACCCCCTCAGGGATCACCAGTCCATCTGCCAGGATCAAGACTCAGATCTTTCAACCTTCTCTGTTACCGTCTTTGGAACGGCCCGTCTCTGGGATTCGTGGAAGCTCCACACTCAGTGAGCTTTAGAATAAATACATATATATTTGATATATACCTTGTGTGGTGTACTTTCATTTGGTACTCAAGAGATTATAAATGGTAAAACAACTCGCTTAACTCGCCTACAGAAGTCTTAGCCTGATGACTGCTGGCCCATGCTACCACTAGGATAGCTTTCTATAAGGTTGACTTCACAAGCACCATCAATAAGGGTCGATTAGACTGGTGCAAGGTGCCCACTAGAACTAGTGGACATCATATGCCAGGCTAACTTCTCACACAGCAGAGCGGAGAAAGCTTTTCAAGCACCTCGAGGTACATGGACTTTCTCTATCTGTCGTAACTGAAGATGTTAATCCTTGGTAACATCAATCCCCTTTGGACAAGGTCCTCCATTTTCCTTTCAGAATGTAACTCATTCTGCGCAAGCAGAAACCCTCATGTCCATATCGCATGAAGCTGGGTGGTTCTCACCCAAAAGAGGGCCCTCCACAAATTGCTGACATTTTCTTACCCCCCTCAGGGATTACCAGTCCATCTGCACTTCACCTAAACCTTCTCTGTTACCGTCTTTGGAACGGCCTGTCTCTAGGTTTCGTGGAAGCTCCACACTCTGAGCTCAGAGTTGCCTTGTACAACCATCTCATGAGAGTGGAAGAAAAGAACATTAAGTGACACGCACTGCACAGAAGTGTAAATAAATTTCCTATTATCGTTCCATGTACCATTGTCCTACTGCTGATGTTTCGACGTGGATGTTTTGCTGTCTATCACAGCAGCTTCTTCATTTAAAATCTTACTCAACAGTTTGTTTTCCATCATACCTATTTACCTATGTACTGTTTCTGACCCTACGACATCTCTGGCAGACATGCTGGGCTGATGTTGCTACATAAATAGGAAGTAGATTGCAACTGCAGGGAGAGTGCAGTGTCCTTGCAGTCAGATGCACTTGATTGGGATAAAAGGTACCATGTTTGTTAGAAAAGCTGCAACTATTAGAATAATAACACACCAAGCAGCTCACATAATGCAATAACAGACCAGGTACTAGAAAAACGTGACGCAAGCAATGCAATAACACTGGCCAGGAACAAGGAAAATCGAATGTAAACACTGCAATAACATAGGCCAGGCGTTGGGACAATCTGATGTAAACAATGTAATAACACAGGTCAGCCACTAGGTAAATCTGATGCAAACAATGCAATAACACTGACCAGGCATTAGGTGAATCTGATGCAAACAATGCAATAACACATTCCAGGCACAAGGAAAATCCGATGTAAACAATGCAATAATACAGGCCAGGCACAAGGAAAATCTGATGTAAACAATGCAATCACACAGGCCAGGCTTTGGGAGAATCTGACGCAAAAAATGCAATAACACGGGCCAGACACTAGGAGAATCTGATGTAAACAATGCAATAACACAGGCCAGGCATGAGGAGAATCTGACGCAAACAATGCAATAACACAGGCCAGGCACTAGGAGAATCTCACACAAACAATGCAATAACACAGGCCAGGCACGTGGAGAATCTGATGCAAACAATGCATTAACACGGGTCAGGCACTAGGTGAATGTGATGCAAACAATGCAATAACACAGGCCAGGCTCGAGGAGAATCTGATGCAAACAATGTAATAACACAGGTCAGGCACGAGGAGAATCTGATGCAAGCAATGTAATAACACAGGTCAGGCACTAGGTGAATCTGATGGAAACAATGCAATAACACTGGCCAGGCACTAGGTGAATCTGACGCAAACACTGCAATAACACAGGCCAGGCACAAGTAAAATCTGATGTAAACAATGCAATAACACAGGCCAGGCACAAGGAAAATCTGATGTAAACACTGCAAT
Organism: Lissotriton helveticus; assembly: GCF_964261635.1. Taxonomy (NCBI): domain Eukaryota; kingdom Metazoa; phylum Chordata; class Amphibia; order Caudata; family Salamandridae; genus Lissotriton; species Lissotriton helveticus. The sequence continues at coordinate 119,120,638 of NC_136057.1, read as the reverse complement.
AACAGGCCAGGTGTTGGGAAAATCCGACGTAAACAGTGCAATAACACAGGCCAGGCTTGAGGAGAATCTGATGCAAACACTGCAATAACACTGGACAGGCACTAGGTGAATCTGATGCAAACAATGTAATAACACAGTCCAGGCACATGGAGAATCTGATGTAAACAACGCAATAACACAGGCCAGGCATGAGGAAAATCTGATGTAAACAATACAAAAACACAGGCCAGGCGTTGAGAGAATCTGACGCAAACAATGCAATAACACGGGCTATGCACGAGGAGAATCTGATGTAAACAATGCCTTAACACAAACCAGGCACAAGGAGAATCTGATTTAAACAATGCTAATAACACAGGCCAGGCACGAGGAGCATCTAACGCAAACAATGCAATAACACAGGCAAGGCACTAGGAGATTCTGATGCAAACAATACAATAACACAGGCAAGGCACTAGGAGATTCTGATGCAAACAATGCAATAACACAGGCCAGGCTTTGGGAGAATCTGACGCAAACAATGCAATAACACAGGCCAGGCACAAGGAAAATCTGATTCAAACAATGCAATAACACTGGCCAGGCGTTGGGAGAATCTGACGCAAACAATGCAATAAGACGGGCCAGACACTAGGAGAATCTGATGTAAACAATGCAATAACACAGGCCAGGCACAAGGAGAATCTGATGTAAACAATGCAATCACACAGGCCAGGCTTTGGGAGAATCTGACGCAAAAAATGCAATAACACGGGCCAGACACTAGGAGAATCTGATGTAAACAATGCAATAACACAGGCCAGGCATGAGGAGAATCTGACGCAAACAATGCAATAACACAGGCCAGGCACTAGGAGAATCTCACACAAACAATGCAATAACACAGGCCAGGCACGTGGAGAATCTGATGCAAACAATGCATTAACACGGGTCAGGCACTAGGTGAATGTGATGCAAACAATGCAATAACACAGGCCAGGCACTAGGTGAATCTGATGTAAACAATGTAATAACACAGGTCAGGCACGAGGGGAATCTGATGCAAGCAATGTAATAACACAGGTCAGGCACTAGGTGAATCTGATGGAAACAATGCAATAACACTGGCCAGGCACTAGGTGAATCTGACGCAAACACTGCAATAACACAGGCCAGGCACAAGTAAAATCTGATGTAAACAATGCAATAACACAGGCCAGGCACAAGGAAAATCTGATGTAAACGTTGCAATAACAGGCCAGGTGTTGGGAAAATCCGACGTAAACAGTGCAATAACACAGGCCAGGCTTGAGGAGAATCTGATGCAAACACTGCAATAACACTGGACAGGCACTAGGTGAATCTGATGCAAACATTACAATAACACAGTCCAGGCACAAGGACAATCTTTATGTAAACAATGCAATAACACAGGCATGACACAAGGAAAATCTGATGTAAACAATGTAATAACACAGGCCAGGCGTTGGGAGAATCTGACGAAAACAATGCAATAACACGGGCCAGACACTAGGAGAATCTGATGTAAACAATGCAATAACACTGGCCAGGCACAAGAAAAATCTGATGTAAACAATGCAATAACACAGGCCAGGCACAAGGAAAATCTGATGTGAACAATGCAATAACACTGGCCAGGCGTTGGGAGAATCTGACGCAAACAATGCTAATAACACAGGCCAGGCACGAGGAGCATCTAACGCAAACAATGCAATAACACAGGCAAGGCACTAGGAGATTCTGATGCAAACATGTAATAACACAGGCCAGGCTAGTGGAGAATCTGATGCAAACAATGCAATAACACAGGCCAGGCACTAGGTGAATCTGATGTAAACAATGCAATAACACAGGCCAGGCACGAGGAGAATCTGATGCAAACAATGCAATAACACAGGTCAGGCACTAGGTGAATCTGATGCAAACAATGCAATAACACTGGCCAGGCACTAGGTGAATCTGACGCAAACATTGCAATAACACTGTCCATGCACAAGTAAAATCTGATGTAAACAATGCAATAACACAGGCCAGGCACAAGGAAAATCTGATGTAAACAATGCAATAACACAGGCCAGGCTCGAGGAGAATCTGATGCAAACAATGCAATAACACAGGTCAGGAACTATGTGAATCTGATGCAAACAATGCAATAACACTGGCCAGGCACTAGGTGAATCTGACACAAACACTGTAATAACACAGTCCAAGCACAAGGAAAATCTGATATAAACATTGCAATAACACCGGCCAGGCACAAGGAAAATCTGATGTAAACAATGCAATAACAGGCCAGGTGTTGGGATAATCTGATGTAAACAATGCAATAACACAGGCCAGACTTGAGGAGAATCTGATGCAAACAATGCAATAACACAGTCCAGGCACTAGGTGAATCTGACACAAACACTGAAATAACACAGTCCAGGCACAAGGAAAATCTGATAACAATGCAATAACACAGGCCAGGCGTTGGGAAAATCTGATGTAAACAATGCAATAACACAGGCCAGGCTCGAGGAGAATCTGATGCAAACAATGCAACACAGGCCTGGATCGAGGAGAATCTGATGCAAACAATGCAATAACACTGGCCAGGCACTAGGTGAATCTGATGCAAACATTACAATAACACAGTCCAGGCACAAGGAAAATCTTTATGTAAACAATGCAATAACACAGGCATGGCACAAGGAAAATCTGATGTAAACAATGTAATAACACAGGCCAGGCGTTGGGAGAATCTGACGAAAACAATGCAATAACACGGGCCAGACACTAGGAGAATCTGATGTAAACAATGCAATAACACTGGCCAGGCACAAGAAAAATCTGATGTAAACAATGCAATAACACAGGCCAGGCACAAGGAAAATCTGATGTGAACAATGCAATAACACTGGCCAGGCGTTGGGAGAATCTGACGCAAACAATGCAATTACACGAGCCAGAAACTAGGAGAATCTGATGTAAACAATGCCATAACACAGGCCAGGCACGAGGAGAATCTGATGTAAAAAATGCAAAAACACAGGCCAGGCACGAAGGAGAATCTGATGTAAACAATGCAAAAACACAGGCCAGGCTTTGGGAGAATCTGACGCAAACAATGCAATAACACAGGCCAGGCACAAGGAAAATCTGATGTAAACAATGCAATAACACTGGTCAGGCGTTGGGAGAATCTGACGCAAACAATGCAATAACACAGGCCAGGCACAAGGAAAATCTGATGCAAACAATGCAATAACACTGGCCAGGCACTAGGTGAATCTGACACAAACACTGTAATAACACAGTCCAAGCACAAGGAAAATCTGATATAAACAATGCAATAACACCGGCCAGGCACAAGGAAAATCTGATGTAAACAATGCAATAACAGGCCAGGTGTTGGGATAATCTGATGTAAACAATGCAATAACACAGGCCAGACTTGAGGAGAATCTGATGCAAACAATGCAATAACACAGTCCAGGCACTAGGTGAATCTGACACAAACACTGAAATAACACAGTCCAGGCACAAGGAAAATCTGATAACAATGCAATAACACAGGCCAGGCGTTGGGAAAATCTGATGTAAACAATGCAATAACACAGGCCAGGCTCGAGGAGAATCTGATGCAAACAATGCAACACAGGCCTGGATCGAGGAGAATCTGATGCAAACAATGCAATAACACTGGCCAGGCACTAGGTGAATCTGATGCAAAAATTACAATAACACAGTCCAGGCACAAGGAAAATCTTTATGTAAACAATGCAATAACACAGGCATGGCACAAGGAAAATCTGATGTAAACAATGTAATAACACAGGCCAGGCGTTGGGAGAATCTGACGAAAACAATGCAATAACACGGGCCAGACACTAGGAGAATCTGATGTAAACAATGCAATAACACTGGCCAGGCACAAGAAAAATCTGATGTAAACAATGCAATAACACAGGCCAGGCACAAGGAAAATCTGATGTGAACAATGTAATAACACTGGCCAGGCGTTGGAAGAATCTGACGCAAACAATGCAATTACACGAGCCAGAAACTAGGAGAATCTGATGTAAACAATGCCATAACACAGGCCAGGCACGAGGAGAATCTGATGTAAAAAATGCAAAAACACAGGCCAGGCACGAAGGAGAATCTGATGTAAACAATGCAAAAACACAGGCCAGGCTTTGGGAGAATCTGACGCAAACAATGCAATAACACAGGCCAGGCACAAGGAAAATCTGATGTAAACAATGCAATAACACTGGCCAGTCGTTGGGAGAATCTGACGCAAACAATGCAATAAGACGGGCCAGACTCTAGGAGAATCTGATGTAAACAATGCAATAACACAGGCCAGGCACAAGGAGAATCTGATGTAAACAATGCAAAAACACAGGCCAGGCGTTGGGAGAATCTGACGTAAACAATGCTAATAACACAGGCCAGGCACGAGGAGAATCTGACGCAAACAATGCAATAACACAGGCCAGGCACTAGAAGAATCTCACCCAAACAATGCAATAACACAGGCCAGGAATGAGGAGAATCTGCTGCAAACAATGCAATAACACAGGCCAGGCACAAGGAAAATCTGATATAAACAATGCAATAACACAGAACAGGGGTTGGAAGAATCTGACGCAAACAATGCAATAACACGGGCCAGACACTAGGAGAATCTGATGTAAACAATGCAATAACACTGGCCAGGCACAAGGAAAGTCTGATGTAAACAATGCAATAACACAGGCCAGGCACAAGGAAAATCTGGTGTAAACAATGCAATAACACAGGCCAGGCGCTGGGATAATCTGACACTAACAATCCAATAACACGGGCCAGACACTAGGAGAATCTGATGTAAACAATGCAATAACACAGGCCAGGCACTAGAAGAATCTCACACAAACAATGCAATAACACAGGCCAGGCACTAAGAGAATCTGGCACAAACAATACAATAACACAGGCCAGGCACTAGGATTGATGCAAACAATGCAATAACACAGGCCAGGCACGAGGAGAATTTGATGCAAACAATGCAATAACACATGCCAGGCACTAGAAGAATCTGATGCAGGTGAACATGTAATAGCTGTCGGGATCTAGTGTACTGTGTGGACAAGAGGGTGGGAGGGCAAAGACTAGTTTCATATGGACTGTAGCATGGGCAAAATTTGCAATATTTGAAGGAAGTATTACCATATAGTAAATCATGCATAGTAAGTTTTTATTTTTTGGGGACAGGTATGGTATATTACGTACCAAGGGGTGTCAGAGATATTATAATTTTTCCTACAAGGGTCATCTGCTTTACAAAGAATTTCAATACAAGGAGTGACTCTACAAAGCAGTGACGTGACATGCAGTGAGAGGAGAGAATGCAGAGTATCACTAACGTTATGGAACAGCACACAACTTTAGAGGCTACTTAGATACAGGGAGACACCTGAAATGGGCTCTGCACCTCACATGTACGCAGTACACGAAAGCGCCTTTACCCACAGACCAATCATCCTAGGAGGGGCCGAGGGGAGACATAACATCTAATCCCGGCTTTACCACTTTACCTAAAGATGCTGGAAATAAACACCAAATGTTACTTCTCGACAGGGCCACTATACAGGTCCTTATCCTAGGATTGTAGTCCCTCGGCCTCTCCCTCACGATCTCCACCACCCCACATGTAGTTTACTGCACTAGGAAACTGTGCAACCTGGAGACTCTGTGTTTAACCCTGACCTACCAATTTGTAAAATAGTGAGCTTCAGGAATCACTAAGTAAATTTATGCCTCTCCCCCCATTTATGTCCAAGATCAGGGGTATTTACAACCATGCTCAAGCTTTGATTTAAAAAATGGGCACAGACTGTGGTGATGCGTCTTTAACTAAAGATTCCTTCAGCGGCTCCTGGAATGTTGTCGTTGATGCGTTTCCAGGAGTGTTCCCGGCAGTTACGTTCCTGGTGCATTTGGGTGACTGGTGAATAAATCTTACCCTTACCCTACCGATGGCACGAGAGTTTGATTACCACATAGACATTGCCTCTGGTGGGGGGGAGGGTTACACAGTGACCACTCTCATGGACTATTCACCAGAATGTAACGTGGCCAAGTAATAACCTTTGGAGAAAGTAGTCCTGTGTTCATCAGACTTAAACTGTTTAGTACTAGGCGAATCCTACTCTTCCTGTGCCTCTGTCCCCTGATTGGACAATGTGGACAGGAGGATGGATGGAAGAAATAAACATGAAAGGCACGTTCCCAGCTCAAACCACCAGCATGGATTTCATTCACTCATTCAGAGCTGCTTAAGTGCAGGTCTCCGCACTGCATATCAGCATCTCTAAAGGCAAACACTGTCGTAGCAAAGGGAGGGGGAGAGCCCGTATGACCCTCTAGATCATAGGCCGCTCACTAGAAAACGATGACGAAGGACAGGACTCTAACAGGATAAACCGATACAACTCAAATATGAGGTCAATGTATTATTTATCGCCTTAATAGTGCAAAAGTCACTCTGGAATGAAATCAACACTATTCGAATAATCAATGTTCGATTTATAATAGAGGCATTGCTGTGCTGCAATAAAAGAAATCAGCGGCAACAATAGCTATTCTCATAACAAAGTGTACTTATTTTGAGTTTGGATTGCATATTTTACAAGAAGGGGATAAAGCGACAACTGATAGACAACATTATAAAGCTTACCGACTTGCCTTTAAAAGGTTACTGGTACTTTTAGAACAACACAAAGGTTAAGGAACAGCCGAAGTATCAAGTTAGTTCATAACCCCTTATTAATATGACCACATAACCACCGTCTCCAGGTAGGAGCGCCTAATTACAAAAGGCCCACTAATACGGTGAACGACTACAACGCATCAAACTGTGACTATGACATTGATCTATCAAAACATTTGAATTCTGCGTTTGTTCTTCTCGTTAGGTGTTGATTCTGGAAGATATAGGCTGATGGGTTTCGGGCTTGTGCTTTATGCACGCTTCAGGACTTTGCGGAACGAACGTCACCCAAACATCGCACCATGTTGAGGAGGCCATGGGGGTGAGAGTTGGTCGCTTAAAATGGAGCGCCATGATAAAAGAACTGTTCGAAGAAGCACTGGGGTTACCAGCTTCTCAAAAGGGCATGTCCTCTGTTTAGATAGCTGTCCAGAGGGCCAGAGGCCTGGGTGGGACCACAAATGTAAGCAACGGCCCTGAGCCGCCATGGCTAACTTGTAACTCCTGGGTCAGTTTGCTTGTTTGGTGGCTGCAAAGAATCGTAGTATGCTTATATGGTTGGGTTGCTAACACGATCTACAAACTGGCATGTGGACACTCACTTCGGGATCCTTGCTGCCTGGCAGCTCCGGCCACCCAACGAGCAGGACTTTTATAGCTGAGATGTGTGCACCCTGCCAGGCTGTTCCAGTTGTGCTGGAATCACCGAGCTGCACTAGATGAGTGCAGACAATGGAGCAGACCACCCGAGGGAGCCACAAACCTGGAGGTTCACGGTGACAAAGAGTAATTTTTTTAAAGATTACTGTGAGGGTGTTACCAGTACTTCTTTAATGCAGTATTTTCATGGAAACCTTCAAAAAAGGTTAACACTAGCTACAGTATGATTGCGGTTACTAAAAATGTAACATCTGATAGCACAGTAAGAATTTACACTTTTTCTCTTTTTCTCTTTTTACAAATTATGCTTGACTGATCTTATACTCTGTACAGCCCATCCTATCATTTGTGTAGCCTATTTTATATCTTGTTTAATTCTTTCTTTAAACTATTGGCTTTCCTATTCAAAGTGCTGTCTCTCACGGGCAGACGTCACAGCACTGTAAAAATATACAAGTCACTATTCCCTAGTGCACCAACCAGGATTCAAATTAGCGACCCTCCAGTTTGAGACGAAGATATCAGAAATTATAACACTAAGCCCAGTGCCCCAGGCGATCTGAATGGCGTCTGAGTTGAGCCCATTTACGTAAACGCAGGCCATAGGCTGTGTGCCCAGCAGCTTCATACGTGATCTCAAACTACCTGACATACCAAACCGCCTGAACGTCTTGATCATAAAAGGCTACTCCAGGGAGTCAAATGCCCCCTCTGCACTCCCTGAACAGGTCTCACCTCCTCAGCACAGCACAGGCCTCACCTCTGCTGCACCCCCTGGACAGATGTCAGGGTGCAGGAAAAAGGAATCAAAGCTCTTCTTTGTCCCGCAGTATCTGCCATTGAACCGGCATTGCAAAGTTCACCCGCTCGCAAAAGGTCGCGGGTGATTATAGCACGGAACCGGGCATTGTACTATCAACAGGGAGGACCGCGGTGGAAGTTGCCGGTCTAGTCCTGAGTTCCTGGACATAGACATGAGGTTTAGACCAGCTGTGAAGTGCGCCGGTTGATTTTAGAACCGAGGCACTTCACCAACAGATTTTCAGAGATTACTTAGTCACGTTCTTTCTGTAGTCTAGTTAGATAGAAAGAGTGCAATTTTGTGCCAGGCTTAGGCGCAGGTTAGAGTTCTTCGTTGCGTCGCTTAGTTAGGTAATTTAGAACTAAAGAGAAATACCAATTTAAAGTAAATAGGAAAAAAGAAATATAAAGAGAAGAATAAATACTTACCCATTGAATACTTCAGTTCCTGATTTCTTCGTCGCTTGGTTTACAGCGGAGGCTCCAGAAGGTTCCTAAGGGAGAAGTAACAAGAATTCAGAAGATAAGAAAGTAAGGCAGAGAGTGAATGAACGAATGATTGAAAAGGAATAAATGAACTCACAGAGTTATAGGGTGCTAAAATGTTGTTTATAATGCAGGTTACCAAAGAATAAAATACTTATATTGAAGAAAAGAAGAGGAGCAAAAGCCATAGGCACTCTGGCTAAGGAAATAGAGAGAGAGAGAGAGAGAGTAAGAAAGTGGAGAAGGAATTGAATGGAATTAGTAATGGTGTGGTTTTCTATTACAGCGATTTTTACTCATGCTTAAAGATAGAGAGGGAGTAAGAAAGGCAAAAAACGGAGTACGGCAGAAAGTAAGAAAAAGAGTGGAAGAGCCCGAAGGTCAGGCAAATCTCTTCTCTGTCCCATTACCCTTCCCCCCGGCTGGGTTTGAACAGCCACTAGTTAACTCTTCAGTTGGTGGCTGTGGGAAAACCAGTGGTGGAATTTGAAAAATCTCATCGTTCTGCTCGTGGGAGTGTCTGCACTGTCAGTAAACTAAACCCTTGACAACAGGCCTAACCTCCTCTGCAACACCTTGGAGAGGCTCACCTCCTCATGCACAGCTCCTCTTCTCCCCAGGACAGGCCTCACCTCCTCTGCACACCTGGACAGACCTCACCAAATCAGGACACCCTGGACAGACCTAACCTCGTCTGCACCCCCTGGATAGGCCTCACCTCCCCTGCTCCCGCAGGAGAGGCATCTTCTCTGCACCCCTCAGGACAGACCTCACATCCTCTGCACCCCTGGACCGGCCTCCCCTCCTCTGTACCCCAGGACAGGCCTCACCTCCTCTGCTATCCATGGACAGGCCTCACCTCCTCTGCTACCCATGGACAGGCCTCATCTCCTCTGTACCCCTAGACAGGCCTCACCTCCTCTGCAGCCCTGGACAGGCCTCACCTCCTCTGCACCCCTGGACTGGCCTCACCTCCTCTGCACCCCTGGACAGGCCTCTCCTCCTCTGCACCCCTAGACAGGCTTCACCTGCTCTGCACCCCTGGATAGGCCTCGCTTCCTCTGCACCCCTGGACAGGCATCGCCTGCTCTGCCCCCTGGACAAGCCTCATCTCCTCTGCACCCCTGAACAGGCCTCTTCTCCTCTGCACCCTGGACAGGCCTCTTCTCCTCTGCACCCCTGGACAGACCTCACCTCTTCTGGACCCCTGGACAGGCCTCACCTTCTCTGCACCCCTTGACAGGCCTCACCGCCTCTGTACCCCTGGACATGCCTCACCTCTTCTGGACCCCTGGACAGGCCTCACCTCCTCTGCACCCCTGCACAGGCCCCTCCTCCTCTGCCCCACCTCTGGACAGGCCTCTCAGTGAAGGATTCTCATTAAGGACAGAGGAGTCCAGAGTTTATTCCACCCCATCCAGCGCCTCTGACTCCGCCCTGAGTCTCGGGGCGCTATGCACATTCCCCGAAGAAAGACACTGCACCCCTGGACAGGCCTCGCCTCCTCTGCACCCCTGGACAGGCCTCAGCTCTCATGCACCCCTGGAAAAGCCTTTCCTCCTCTGTACCCCTGGAGAGGGCTTCAGCTCCTCTGGACAGGCCTCTCCTCGTCAGACCCCCTGGAGAGGCCTCTCCTCCTCTGCACTCCTGGACAGGCCTCTGCTCCTCTTCTCCCCAGGACAGGCCTCACCTCCTCTGCACACCTCGACAGGCCTCACCTCCTCTGCACCCATGGACAGGCCTCACCTCCTCTGCACTCCTGGACAGGCCTCACCTCATCTGCACCCCTTGACAGGCCTCTCCCCCCCTGCACTCCTGGACACAGGCCTCACCTCCTCTGCACCCCAGGACAGGCCTCACCTCCTCTGAGCCCAGGACAGGCCTCACCTCCTCTACACCCCTGGACATGCCTCACCTCCTCTGCACCCCTTGACAGGCCTCATCTCCTCTGCACCCCAGGCCTCACCTCCTCTGCACCCCTGGACATGCCTCACCTCCTCTGCACCCCTGGACAGGCCTCTCCTCCTCTGCACTCCTGGACAGGCCTCTCCTCCTCTTCTCCCCTGGACAGGCCTCACCTCCTCTGCACACCTGGACAGGCCTTACCAAATCTGGACCCCCTAGACAGGTGTAAACTCGTCTGTACCCCCTGGATAGGCCTCACCTCCCCAGCTCCCGCTGGAGAGGCATCTTCTCTGCACCCCCCAGGACAGAACTCACATCCTCTGCACCCCTGGACAGGCCTCTCCTCCTCTGTATCCCTGGACAGGCCTTACCTCCTGTGCACCCCGTAGACAGGCCTCACCTCCTCTGCTACCCATGCACAGGCCTCATCTCTTCTGCTCCTCCTAGACAGGCCTCACCTCCACTAATCCTCCTGGACAGGCCTCACCTTCTCTACACCCGTGGACGGGACTCACCTCCTCTGCACCCCTGGACAGGCCTCTCCTCTGCACCCCTGGACAGGCCTCACCTCCTCTGCACCCCTGGACATGCCTCTCCTCCTCTGCACCCCCTTGGACAGGACACACCTCCTCTGCACCTTTGGAGAGGCCTCACCTCCTCAGCACCACTGGACAGGCCTCTCCTCTGCACCCCTGGACAGGCTTCTCCTCCTCTGCACCCCCTTGGACAGGCCTCACCTCCTCTGCACCCCTGGACATGCCTCATCTCCTCTGCACCCCTGGACTGGGCTCACCTCCTCTGCACCCCTGGACAGGCCTCTCCTCCTCTGCACCCCCTTGGACAGGAGTTAGCTCCTCTTTCATACCTGGACAGGCCTCTCCTCCTCTGACACCTGGACAGGCCTCATGTCTTCTGCTCCCATGGACAGGCCTCTACTCCTCTGCACCCCTGGACAGGCCTCACGTCCTCTGCTCCCCTGGATAGGCCTCACCTCCTCTGCACCACTGGACAGGCCTCACCTCCTCTGCCCCCTGGACAGGCCTCTCCTCCTCTGCACCCCTGGACAGGCCTCTCCTCCTCTGCCCCTCCTCTGTACAGGCCTCTCGGTGAAGGATTCTCATTAAGGACAGAGGAGCCCAGAGTTCTTTCCACCCCATATAGCGCCTTTGACTCCGCCCTGAGCCTTGGGGCGCTATGCACAGGCCCGAAGAGAGACACTGCTCCCCTGGACAGGCCTCACCTCCTCTGCACCCCCTTCAAAAGGACTCACCTCCTCTTCACCCCTGGACAGACCTCTCCCCCTCTGCACTCTGGACAGGCCTCTCCACCTCGGCACCCCCATGGACATGCCTCACCTCCTCTGTACCCCTGGACTGAACTTTCCTCCTCTGCACCCCTGGATAGGCCTCACCGCCTCTGACCCCTGGACAGGCCTCACCTCCACTGCACCCCTGGATAGGCCTATCCTCCTCTGCACCCCTGGACCGGCCTCACCTTCTCTGCACCCTCTGTGCAGGCCTATCCTCATCTGCACCCCTGGACAGGCATCACCTCCTCAGACCCTTGGACAGCCCTCATCTTCTCTTTTCCTATGGGCAGGCTTCACCTCCTCTGCACCCCCTGGACACGCCTCACCTCCTCTGCTCCCCCTGGACAGGCCTCACCTCCTCTGCATCCCTGGACAGGCCTCTCCTCCTCTTCACCCCTGGACAGGCCTCACCTCCTCTGCCCACCTCACCCATTACTACTGCCACAACGCACCTGCCTGGATACATCACAGCGGGTTAAACACCTCACCCCTTACTATTGCCACAATACACCTGCATGGATACATCACTCGAGGTTAAACGCCTCACCCGTTACTACTGCCACAACGCACCTGCATGGATACATCACAGCAGGTTAAACACCTCACCCATTACTATTGCCACAACGCACCTGCCTGGACACATCACAGCAGGTTAAACACCTCACCCGTTACTATTGCCACAACTCACCCGCATGGATACATCACACCAGGTTACACACCTCACCCGTTACTATTGCCACAACGCACCTGCCTGGATACATCAGAGCAGGCTAAACACCTCACCAGTTACTATTGGCACAACGCACCTGCATGGATACATCACAGCTGATTAAACACCTCAACCGTTACTACTGCCACAACGCAGCTGCATGGATACATCACTTCAGGTTAAACACCTCACCCGTTACTACTGCCACAACGCAGCTGCATGGATACATCACAGCAGGTTAAACACCTCACCCGTTACTACTGCCACAACGCAGCTGCATGGATACATCACTTCAGGTTAAACACCTCACCCGTTACTACTGCCACAACGCAGCTGCATGGATACATCACAGCAGGTTAAACACCTCACCCGTTACTACTGCCACAACGCAGCTGCAAGGATACATCACTTCAGGTTAAACACCTGACCCGTTACTACTGCCACAACGCAGCTGCATGGATACATCACAGCGGGTTAAACTCTTCACCCGTTACTACTGCCACTTCGCAGCTGCCTGGGTACATCACAGCGGGTTAAACACCTCACCTGTTACTACTGCCACAACGCACTTGCATGGATACATCACAGCAGGTTAAGCACGTCAGAGGAGGTGAAGCCTGCCCATAGGAAAAGAGAAGATGAGGGCTGTCCAAGGGTCTGAGGAGGTGATGCCTGTCCAGGGATGCAGATGAGGATAGGCCTGCACAGAGGGTGCAGAGAAGGTGAGGCCTGTCCAGGGGTGCAGAGGAGGATAGGCCTATCCAGGGGTGCAGTGGATGTGAGGCCTGTCCAGGGGTCAGAGGCGGTGAGGCCTGTCCAGGGCTGCAGAGGAGGAAAGTTCAGTCCAGGGGTGCAGAGGAGGTGAGGCCTGTCCATGGGGGTGCAGAGGTGGAGAGGCCTGTCCAGACTGCAGAGGGGGAGAGGCCTGTCCTGTTACTACTGCCACAACGCACCTGCATGGATACATCACAGCGAGTTAAACAACTCACCCGTTACTACTGTCACAACGCACCTGCATGGATACATCCCTCCAGGTTAAACGCCTCACCCGTTACTACTGCCACAACGCACCTGCATAGATACATCACAGCAGGTTAAACACCTCACCTGTTACTACTGCCACAACGCACCTGCATGGATACATCACAGCGAGTTAAACAACTCACCTGTCACTACTGTCACAACGCACCTGCATGGATACATCCCTCCAGGTTAAACGCCTCACCCGTTACTACTGCCACAACGCACCTGCATAGATACATCACAGCAGGTTAAACACCTCACCTGTTACTACTGCCACAACGCACCTGCATGGATACATCACAGCAGGTTAAACACCTCACCTGTTACTACTGCCACAACGCACCTGCATGGATACATCACAGCGAGTTAAACAACTCACCCATTACTACTGTCGTAACGCACCTGCATGGATGCATCACTCCAGGTTAAACACCTCACCCGTTACTACTGCCACAACGCAGCTGCATGGATATATCACAGCAGGTTAAACACCTCACCCGTTACTACTGCCACAACGCACCTGCATAGACACATCACAGCAGGTTAAACACCTCACCGTTACTACAGCCACAATGCACCTGAATGGATACATCACAGCGGGTTAAACACCTCAACCATTACTACTGCCAAAACGCACCTGCATGGATACATCACAGCAGGTTAAACACCCCACCCGTTACTACTGCCACAACTTACCTGCATGGATACATCACGGTGGGTTAAACACCTCACCTGTTACTATTGCCACAATGGTCTCCTATTGCCACAATTGGTCTCCTACGGCGTATCTTCCCTTTCCTACCGAACATCCATAGGAAAACGCTGGTACAGGCTCTAATCCTTGGGCGGGTAGACTATTGTAATAGTCTACTTAGCTCCGCCAATCAGGAACAACTACGCAGACTGCAGGTGGTGCAGAACACCGCGGCAAGACTCATCCTGAATGCTCCTCCCCGTACCCCTTCCCGCCCTCTCCTTTCCCACCTTCACTGGCTTCCAGTGCAACAGAGGGTGAGTTTTAAACTCTGCTGCATTATGCATAAGTGCATTTATGGATCTGGTCCTAAATATCTAAAAGATATTTTTTTCCTCTACTCTCCCGGACGTGCTCTGCGATCTAGCAACACTATGTTGCTACATATACCGAAAGTAACCAGAGCAAGACAGGGAGGCCGAGCACCCTCCCTAAAAGGCCCCTTGTTGTGGAACTCCCTACCACCGCAGCTGAGACAAATCTCCAATCTTTTTTCCTTTAGGAAGAAACTAAAAACTTTCCTGTTTACATCTGGTTAACCTGACCTCTCTCTCTGTTATTCCCTCTATATAATTTGTCCCTCTCACTCAGGAGCCACGCGCGGAGATATCCCTTCGGGGCTGATTCAGGCGCGTTATAAGAATTTAAATAAATAAATAAATAAATGCACCTGCATGGATACATTACAGCGGGTTAAACACCTCACCGGTTACTACTGCCACAACGCACCTGCATGGATACATCACAGCGGGTTAAACACCTCACCCGTTACTACTGCCACAACGCAGCTGCATGGATACATTACAGCGGGCTAAATACCTCACCTGTTACTATTGCCACTATGCACCTGTATGGATACATCACAGCGGGTTAAACAACCCGCCCATTACCATGGCCACTACACACCTGTATGGATACATCACGGCGGGTAAAACACCTCACCCGTTACTATTGCCACAGCTGCGTGGACATACAAACATGCTTCAGGGCCCTCTGAACCAGATGCACATGGCATCCATTTGCCAAATCTAGGGACGAATAACCCCCCCATGCCTATTCTTTCAACAATGTAGATTGTTTCTGTGTTTTAGCCAATATCCACCATGTTTTAGTTTAGGTGCTATATCTTTAGGTGTTCGCCTTGCACTCACAAAAAGAGTGCCTTGGCACTCACCTGCCCACAGCCTGCTAGGTAAACACGCGGGCAGAGCCGTCTGAGTACCGCGACATGGGGACAGTTCCTACACATCACCTTACTTACATTTCTATCATGATATACATGGAACAATTAGTTATAATGATCACTGGTGCCGAGACCGACCGTTGTGTCTTCTTCAGTCAATTCTGGTTACACAGCTCACCAGCTGTAGAACGACAGCATGCTATATCACAGGAAATGATGAGTTCGATTAAGTGTGTCTGAATGGCATATTCTGGTGCCTAAAACTGCCAGCAGAACACCGGATGCATCCATCCCATGTGCAATAACTGAAATAGCTGGTTGCTTTAAAAATTTTTACTGCAGCAGCCACTTTAAAAGAAACTCGGCCAGCACCCTGGTGGCAAGGCCTGGGATCAAAGGCCTGCATAATTTTCTGTTAGAGGCCAGGCAAACCCCATTACCACAGCTTCCAAGAACACAGCCAGGATTTAAGAACTCCATGACACCACAAACGGTTCAAAAACAACTCATCTGGCAAGCCCAGACCCTCCCAACCCATCCTCAAGACTCCATCCCACACAACTAGCCTGCCCTCACATTCATACAACCTGGGCAGCACACACTGTGTGCTGTAGAAGCCACAGGGAACACAAGACAATTTGGTTCATACACTTGCTCACTCACTTTGGGTCCTTAGGGAAGGGTAGAACATCAACCATTAAAAGTTAACTGTTTTCTGTTTTTACTGCATTTAAAAACAAGCGCGCACGCCTCGCAGTAAAAGTAAAAAATCAAGTAGACAGGAGGAGGCAGTAGGGGCAGGGGAGAGAGGAAGGGGCCTGCACCTGTTTCCCTTGCGGGACCGAGCACAAACAACCTGTTAATTACAAACATATGGTTTCAAAGCTCGCTCCCACAAGGAAATCACCAAACGTGCACGCGTTGCCATTGAAAGCAATGCGAAGCGTACACATTTTTGGCAGAAAAAGGAAATTGATAACTAAAGGTCTCCTCCTATGCGTGCTGCGTACGCGAGACCCAAAAAGCTACTTCGGTGTAATGCGTGATAATATCTATGTAGAACTTGGTTGCCCTTACATGTTCTGGAAGTGTATTTATTTAATTTAAAGCACCATGTGATTGTGAGTTAAATATGAATTTTCCCAGCAGGTGTCGATACAGAGGAATAATGTACACGCTAAGACTCCTGCTGCTGCTCTATCTTTAGGACTCTCTGCCGTGCTTTCATTTAACATTAGTGGTGAACATTTGCCCCGGTCAGCAGTCATGAGTAAAAGGTCGCTACTCACCACATTGATAAGTTTCCTGCAAACATTTTTATACGAATGTGAACACACACAAGCATGGAAGAGACCACTGCGGCCTTGCACAAAGGGCCCCTCAACTTTAAATATTCCCCAAGCTTTGCAGAGAAGGCAGAGAGAGAACGGAGTACCCTGCCGGATGGACTGCACCTCTAAATGAAGACAAGAATAAACCTACAAGCAGCTGATATCACCGGAGAGCCGGCGCAGACGACGCATCCTTTGTGCAGGTGTCACATTTGGATCAGGCCAGGGCAAGGAAGGGCGGCTTGTAGGGGATGCGGACATGCCGCTGCAGTGCGACCACAGTGTCTGCTCCTCACCTCCTGGCTGCCAGTGAAACACAGGCACCGGAGCTGCAAATGAATGATGGCACCCTGCTCCGACGTGCTCCAGTCATCATTAGACACGCGGGAAGCCTACGCCTCAAGTCTGCACAGTGTGTCTTCAAAGTCTGGAACACAAAGTGCGCAGACTTAAGCTCCCAGCTTTCTGTTTGCCTGCAGCCTCTACCCCACCCTTTCACAACTCGTCACAGGGATTAATCCACCCCCTATGATGAGTTGGGAAAGGGAGGGGCGACCATCCTCTCCACTCCCTGACTGACGTGGAGCCCCTGCGCTGGGACTAATATTGCCAATTATTGAGTTCCAGAGAACGATCGCGCATCTGCACTGCAATTCCCAAAAGCAGCGATTGCTGACCATGCTGGGTGGCCATGCTGGGTGGCCATGATGGGTCACGATACTGGGTGACCATGCTGTGTGGCCGTGCTGGGTGACCATGCTGGGTGACCATGCTGGGTGGCCATGCTAGATGGCCATGCTGGGTTGCCATGCTGGGTGGCCATGCTGGGTGGCCATGCTGGGTGGCCATGCTGGGGGGCCATGCTGGGTGACCATGCTGGGTGGCCATGCTAGATGGCCATGCTGGGTTGCCATGCTGGGTGGCCATGCTGGGTGGCCATGCTGAGTGACCATGCTGGGTGACCATGCTGGGTGGGGTTTGAGTATAAAAGGGTGCCTGTTCAGAACCGTCTGATTACTATTCCAGGAAATGATCGAAGTAACCCCTTCTTTCCTGAGCTCCCGCGATAAACTGGATCACTCAGTTTTGTTGACGAAGTTTGTTGGCCAACGTTTCTTCAGCTGAGCGCTTTGGTGGTGAGTACGCCCGCCCTGCCAGAGATCCGGCCTCCACTTGGGAGAGAGTGAAATCCCTGGTAAGGGCTGAGTCGGCCGAACTTTTTAGCGTTGCCAGCCTCATCATAGTTTAGTTCTAACTCGACGGAATAGACTAAATGTAATCTGATTTCTTGCGCTACCACTAAAGACCATTATTAGTTGAAACAATTCCAGGGAAGGCAGCTCCGTAGAGACATAACAGTTTGGCTGAAGAATAAAGAACATGATTCATGAATATTATTGTTCAGTTCATGTAACTTTCTTTCGCAGCCAGATGACTTAACCTGGGGCATTGAACTATTGAAGTAGAGGGAGAGAAATGTTTAATGAAACTCTTTACGGAAAGTATCCTTGTAGCAGTGTCTAGAATCGGGTGTAGCTAAGGTGTTAAAAGGTTAGCGTTGAACAAGTGACTTCACCTGATCCCCTTCATCTTGCGCCCTAATTTTAAGAGAGCCGGTATACAAACAGAAACCCTCAAAAAACAGAATATAGAGAGAGAGAGTTCTAAGTTCACCAAACAGGGTATAAAAAACCTAATCCTTCAAAAGCGGGGGATGTTTTATGCGGAATTCAAAACTTCCATCTGAATATTATGTATGCTCTCTTTTTGAAATCTCGCTCCTCGCAGTTCATATCCCCTAAACCCCTTTCCCTTGCCTGGCCACTCCAATACTCTGCGCTAATACAGCATTCAGAGTTGGTGGAGCCTGAAGGTGGATCTCTTGATCTTCGTACAGACCTGGAAAAAGTTCAGACTTGAGAGAAACACACCACTGTCCTCCCACTGCTGAGGAAACCCCCTCAAACCCTTAAATGCTCACCAACCACAGGCCGATCTCCCTGCGACCATTCCCGGTTTACGTCTTGGAGAAAATGGTCAACAGACACTTTGTTGAATACTTCAAGAACCACCAGCTCCTCAAAACCACTGAGTCTGGTTGAGCCCCAAGCACAGCTTTGAACTGTCCACATCCCCGCCATGGATGACATCCGCATGACTCTGGACAGAAGAGACATGGTGATCTCATTCTCCTGGTCCTCTCTGTAGAGTTTGAGACAGTCTTATCCAACGCCCCCATCCTTATCCAACGCCTCCAGGAGATCAGAATCCAACGAGACACACTCCGATGGATCTGCTTCTTCCTGATTGGAAGAACCAAGTCAGTCATCCTGTCACCGTACACATTTCATGCCGGTGACTTTGTCTGCTGAGTTCCACACAGATCTTCCCAGAGCCCGACCCTCTTCAATGCATACAAGATCCCTTTAGCTAGAATCATCCACTCTCATAACATCAACGTTCTCTCCTACACTGACACACAACTGTCTCTCATGGTCGAGATGCCCAGTACCCGGATGAAGTTTTATTCCTGTGTGACTGGAATTGCCCACTAGATGAAGATCATCTGTCCAAAACACTGACGGACTTAAACCGTGATCTTCAGGAAAAGCACATCAGCGTGGGACTCCACTTGGTGGCTACTAAAGAAAGGACGAACATCTACCCTCCCCACCCATGCCAAGAATCTCAGGATCGTCATAGACAGCAAGCCTTGACCCGCCAGATCAACACCCTCGCCTCCACCTGCTTCAACTCCCTCCACATCCTCTGCAAGACCTTAAAGTGGATCCTCACCGAATGCAGAAAGACCATCACCCATGCACTAACAACGAGCAGGCTGGACTAAGGCAATACCCTCTACGCCGGATTCAACAAAACCCTGCTATACAAATTCCAGACCACCATCCATAACACCTCAGCCAGACTCGTCCTCTGAATGATATTCCAGTATGGGCACCCTCAAGTTTGACGATGTACAAATAACAGTTTTGTAAATTGGCCATTGTGACAGAAATTCACAGATGAAAACGTTGTCACAAACAACATTTTTGTCCTACTCATTTTCATTATTTCAACAGTCAGCGTCTTTGAGAAAATCTTGAGGGATCTACACATATGACCCCTTGTTGAATTCTGAGTTGTGTCTACTTTCATAAATCTGCAGCTTTCCTGGATCCACCCCGGGTTTCACAGTGGATTACACCAAAAACTGGAAGAAAGTTGAGAGCACAAAAAATAGGCAAAATGGGCTAAAACTGTTGTAAAAAACTGTTTTTGTCCGTACAAGCTGGGAAGATGGTGACCTTAGCACAGAAAATGTACAACGATGTAATGTATAGGAAAAAAACAGTTCTCTCTGGAGCACTTTTTCCCTATTTTTTCAAAAAATTTAAACATTTTGCTATATTTTGCCTATTTTCTGGGTCCCCTCCAGGGGAATCCAAAACCCCTGGGTACCTTTATAATCCCCTGGATGTTAGACATAAGAGGGTGCCAACTTTGCCATGGGTACCTTTTGTGAAAAAAAGTTATGTACCCAAGCACAAACTACCCAAAATACGTTAAAAGAAAGTGCTCAGCACGTGGGGGAGGGGAGAGAGAAGGGCCAGCATTTAAGGGGTCAATGTGAGCAGTTAACAAACATTTCAGGTAGATTTTTTTCCAGACCGAACTATTAGGGGAATTTTTCAGCAGAAAACTACTAATCCAAACAAATCTGTGGAATTTGCACATTGGATCTTTCGTTAGTTGAAATGGTTCTTTAAACATGAAGCTCCTGGTTTGATCGGCGTCAATTACAGGGCAGAAGTTACACAACATTGTGAAAACAGATGCAACATTGAGCACAGGGGGGCAGTAACATTTATTGTACATGCACATGCAGTGTATGCCTTTGAAATGTTTTATTCATGGTTGAACTTTGGTACTATAGATGCCGGTACTACGCTTTCCACTCCTACAAAGATGCAGCCGTTCCTACTCAGCCCCAAGCATATCATGGCCCGGAGGACCCTTTCACCCTTCCAGTTCACAAGATTGGTTTGCTGGTCACTTAGCCCCCACATACCTCAGAATGTCAGACAGGGTTCCCTAAAGTGGGATCACCTGATACCGTACTGGCTCGGTACACACCGTGTTCTAAATAGGTGACTCAGACAGTATGTATTGCAGAACAAAGCAGGCAGAGCGGGTCGAGTGGGACCTGTACCACAGACACAGGGTTCCATACAAGCAATCTGTCCACGGACTATAAGCGCCACTACGTGCAAAGTGCCTGTAAAAAGCAACAAAACTGCCTTCTGGATTGCTTGCAACACCAACCAGAGGAGCAGCATTGTGGCAATGAGACGTCCCCTTGGAATGGTGCCTTCTTCAGAGGCGTACAACACCTGGGAAAGTATCTACACTGCTCCGTATGGCACACCCTCATTGGTGGTACTACCTGATGTACTAAGGAAAGTACAAATGAGTACAAGGCTGCACCCTCCCTAGATCTAGGAATGAGATGAGGTATCAACCGTACTACCCATGGCACGCCGTCATTGGTGGTACACCCGATATACTAACGCAAGAACAAATGAGTACAAGGCTGCCCCCTCCCGAGATCTAGGAATGAGATGAAGTATCAACCGTACTACCCATGGCACGCCGTCATGGACGGTTCTACATGATGTACTAAGGCAAGAACAGCCCGGATAGAAGAGCCCAGCTTAGACCCGGGGTCCCCGGATAGAAGAGCCCAGCTCAACCCCAGGGGCCCCGGATAAAAGAGCCCAGCTCAGCCCCAGGACCCCCGGATAGAAGAGCCCAGCTCAGCCCCAGGGGCCCCCGGATAGAAGAGCCCAGCTCAGCCCTCCAGGGCCCCCGGATAGAGGAGCCCCAGCACAGCCCCAGAGGCCCCCAGATAGATAAGCCCAGCTCAACCCCAGGGGCCCCGGATAGAAGAGCCCAGCTCAGCCCGAGGTCCCCAGATATAAGAGCCGAGCTCAGCCACAGGGCCCCCAGATAGAAGATCTCAGCTCAGCCCCAGGGGCCCCGCATAGAAGAGCCCAGCTCAGCCCCAGGTACCCCCGGATTAGAGAGCCCAGCTCAGCACCAGGACCCCCGGATAGAAGAGCCGAGCTCAGCCCCAGGGCCCCGGATAGAAGAGCCCAGCTCAGCCCCAGGGGCCCCCGGGTAGAAAAGCCCAGCTCAGCCCCAGGCCCCCCCGGATAGAAGAGCCCAGCTCAGCCCCAGGGCCCCCATATAGAAGAGTCCAGCTCAGCACCAGGGGCCTCTGGATAGAAGGGCCCAGATCAGCCCCAGGGGCCCCCGGATAGAAGAGCCCAGCTCATCCCCAGAGGCCCCAGATAGAAGAGCCCAGCTCAGCCCCAATGCCCCCGGATAGAAGAGCCCAGCTCAGCCCCAGGGGCCCCCAAATAGCGGAGCCCAGCTCAGCCCTTCAGGGCCCCCGGATAGAAGAGCCCAGCTCAGCCCCAGGGGCCCCGGATAGAAGAGCCCAGCTCAGCCCCAGGGCCCCCTGGATAGAAGAACCCAGCTCAGCCCTAGGGCTACGGATAGAAGAGGCCAGCTCAGCCCCAGGACCCCCGGATAGAAGAGCCCAGCTCAGCCCCAGGGGCCCTGGATAGAAGAGCCTAGCTCAGCCCCCCAGGGGTCCCCGGGATAGAAGAGCCCAGCTCAGCTCAAGGGCCCCCGGATAGAAGAGCCCAGCTCAGCCACAGGGGCCCCCGGATAAAAGAGCCCAGCTCAGCCCCAGGTGCCCCGGATAGAAGAGCCCAGCTCAGCCCCAGGGGCCCCCGGATAGAAGAGCCCAGCTGAGCCCCAGGGGCCCCCGGATAAAGAGCCCAGCTCATCCCCAGGGCCCCGGATAGAAAAGCCCAGCTCAGCCCCAGGGGCCCCGAATAGAAGAGCCCAGCTCAGCCCCAAGGCCCCTGGATAGAAGAACCCAACTCAGCCCCAGGAGCCCCCAGATAGCAGAGCCCATCTCAGCCCCAGGGGCCCCGGGATAGAAGAGCCCAGCTCAGCCCCAGGGGCCCCTGGATAGAAGAGCCCAGCTCAGCCCCAGGGGCTCCAGATAGAAGAGCCCATCTCAGCCCCAAGGTCCCCTGGATAGAAGAACCCAGCCCTCCCCAGGGGCCCCGGATAGAAGAGCCCAGCTCAACCACAGGGGCCCCCGTATAGAAGAGCCCAACTCAGCCCGGATCCTGCAGAGATTCCCTCCAGGTTTATTCAGTTTATTTCCACAAACACAGCAGAAAGTGCTGACAATCTCCTACCTGAGCAGAGACCTGTGCAGACGTGTCCAGGCTCTCTACTCCCCCTGGGGGGGCTGTGGGGGGGGCAGATCTGGGGTCCCAGTGGGGGCAGGGGCAGATCTGGGGTACGAGGGGGGTCTGTAGATGAAGGTCGCTGCACAGACAGACAGGGCTCCTTCCTCCTCTGCAGCAGGCTGAACACACAAAGAGTGGCAGGAAGTGATGTCAGCATTTGCTGCTGGTGCTGTCTCTGCCGCCGCTGACCCGGAAGAGGAATCCCTTCTCCCTTCCATCCCATGTGCAGCTCAGTGGATTCATCAGCAGGCGAGGAGCGCCCTCTGGTGGCCGCTGACGGAACCGCCGCCTCCAGCAGGGAAACAAGCATTGGCGCCTGTAAACACACAGGCATGGGAGTTATGGGAAACAAGCAGTGGCTCCTGCAAAGACACAGACATGGGTGGAAACAAGCATTGGCTCCTGCAAAGACTCAGACATGGGTGTTATGGGAAACAAGCATTGGCCCCTGCAAAGACACAGACATGGGTGTTATGGGAAACAAGCATTGGCTCCTGTAAAGACACAGACATGGGTGTTATGGGCAACAAGCATTGCCGCCTGTAAAGACACAGACATGGGTGTTATGGGAAACAAGCATTGGCTCCTGTAAAGACACAGACATGGGTGTTATGGGAAACAAGCATTGGCTCCTATAAAGACACAGAGATAGGTGTTATGGGAAACAAGCATTGGCTCCTGTAAACACACAGACATGGATGTTATGGGAAACAAGCATTGCTGCCCGTAAACACACAGACATGGGTGTTATGGGAAACAAGCATTGGCTCCTGTAAAGACACAGATATGGTTGTTATGGGAAAAAAGCATTGGTGCCTGCAAAGACACAGACATGGGTGTTTGAGTCCATGACAGGGTCTCGTATGAGAAACAAGCATTGGCGCTGGCAAAGACACAGACGTGGGTGTTAAGACACTCACAGTCGGAACACTTCTACTTCCTGGTTTCTTAAGCAAACACCAAACAGGGTCCATCTTCGACTACTTTTGAGAAATGTCACTGGAGGGGATTTAATTCAGTGTAATCTCACGCATCCTTAGCTCTTTCAAATTTTTGTTTTTGTTTCTGTTTTGTTTCTTGTGCAGCGAGGTCTGTGCTTTAGACTGACTTCTCTGAGCCAAAACAGGGACCAGAGCTGCACACCTGTGTGTGTGTGCGTGTCTCTGTGTGTGTGTCTGTGTGTGTCTGTGTGTGTCTGTGTGTGTGTGCGTGTGTGCGTGTGTGTGTGTGTGTCTGTGTGTGTGTGTCTGTGTGTGTGTTTCTGTGTGTGTGTGTGTGTGTCTGGGTGTGTGTGTGTGTCTGTCTGTGTGTGCGTGTGTGTCTGTGTGTGCGTGTGTGTCTGTGTGTGCGTGTCTGTGTGTCTGTGTTTGCGTGTGTCTCTGTTTGTGTGTGTGTGTGTCTGTGTGCGTGTGTGTGTCTGTTTGTGCGTGTGTGTCTGTGTGTGTGTGTCTGTGTGTGCGTGTCTGTCTGCGTATGTATGTGTCTATCTGTCTATGTGCATTTGTGTGTGTGTGTGTGTCTGTCTGTCTGTGTGTGTGTGTGTCTGTGTGTGTGTGTCTGTGTGTGCGTGTGTGTGTGCGTGTCTGTGTGTGTGTCTGTGTGCGTCTGTATGTCTGTCTGTGTGTGCGCGTCTGTGTGTGTGTGTGTGCGTGTGTGTGTGTCTGTGTGCGTGTGTTTGTCTGTCTGTGTGTGCGTGGGTGTGTCTGTGTGTGTGTGTGTGTGCGCGTGTCTGGGTGTGTGTGTCTGTGTGTGCGTGTGTGTGTGTCTGTCTGTGTGTGTGTCTGTGTGTGTGTTTGTCTGTGAGATGTGTGTGGTGCTCTTCTAAGTGTGACCGCCCAGCCCTATGAATCATGATTTGAGGGGGCTGAGAAAAGATTTGTTTTTACCAACTATGTTTGTGTATGTGTCCGAACTGTCAGGGCCTCTTGTCCCGGAACAGCTATCCCCGATAGAAGATTAATTCACACATATGAAAATGTATACAATACACAATTATTTTAAAGATGTAAAGCCAGGTTTTGTGAGCAGTAAAAATGACGTTTATGCTGGTAAAGAAATACTATTGGTGCTTTTATGTTGAAAGAACATAGAAATCGCTTTGTGACTTGGCAAGTTTTCCAGTTTGATCAAAAGAGGGAAACTCTAACTACGTAAATGCAGGCTCGCACTATATTGGAGAGAGAATCTGGGTCCTGGAGCAGAAATAGGGTTGCCACCTTTCCCAGAGAAAAATACCGGCCTCGTGATTTACATTCCATTATAACATAACGGGGTAACCCAATAAATATCCGTGGACCTGGGTATCAAGTGGTACAAAAACAGTTAGTCCTGGAGCAATAAAGTCTACAAATATTCAGATATAAAAGACATAGGCACCTGTTGACTTTGTAAAGGTAAATTCAGTTTATTATTCATAGATATACTTCTAGAACTGGTAGAAGGCATTACCTTATTTAATGATAGTCGGGAGGTTGATCCCAGATAAGGGCGTGTATGCTAGTGGTATGGAGCCTGCCAAGTTTTTGAGAACATCACAACGTTAATTGCGTATAGGGGCAGGTTGCATGAGAAGAGTCCTACCTGATATTGGACATCCCACGCCAAGCTCACATTACCGGCCACCTGAAAGACCTCCACTGGCTTCCCGTCAACAAGAGAATAACGTTCCGTCTCCTCACCCACGCTCACAAGGCCCTCTACAATCTAGGACCCGAATGCCTCAACACACGACTGTCCTTCTACTCACCGACCCGCCAACTAAGATCCTCCAATCAAGCCCTCGCTGCAGTCCCACGCATTCAAAGGTCCACCGTGGGTGGAAGATCTTTCTCCTATTTAGCGGCCAAAACCTGGAATTCTCTCCCCACACACCTCCGCCTCACCCAGAACCACATTTACTTCAGGAAGGAACTTAAAACCTGGCTATTCGATAAATAACTCACCCCCTTCCCCAAGCGCCTTGAGACCCTCTGGGTGAGTAGTGCGCTATACAAATTCCTGAACTTGAACATGAACTTGAACTTGGTATCTCAGTTTCCCATGCGAGAGGTTCATCTAATATATCACCCTGAAATACCAGAGTTAACGGAACAGCCCAGTACTTTTACTAGAGCGGGTGTAGCGGCCCATTTCCAAGAACAGTGGGCCTGATTAACAGAACTAACTTAAGACAAAATCCTAAACTTACGACCATTTTGGTATTCACAGTAGGCACTTACTCATTTCGTATACACAGAAGTCATTTAGGAGTCCTAAAGTTAGGAGTCCTAACTTTAGGACTCCTAAACTGAGAAAAACCCTAACTTTAAGACTTTCAGTATTCACAGAAGGCATTTAGGAGTCCTAAAGTTAGGACTCCTAACTTTTGGACTCCAAAATGCCACCATTGGTCCCATAGTGTCAGTGTACGATCCAGATCAGGCGAGAAATGGAAATTCATCACAGTCAGTAATAGGAGAGAGAACTAGCTCTGAAGGGAATGGCACAGTGAGCGTGATAGCTCATTTGCCGTGACCCAGGGAATTGAGTACACCATTGCCAGTCACTGAAAACTCATCAAGGGGACAGATGGAGATAAGGACGGCGAGGCCGAGATCACTTGCCGATTCGAGATCAGACCTAAGAATGTGGGAGCCACCCGTGAGGAATCGGAATGACAGGAGGACAGTAAGTTGGGATCATGGAAGCGAAGTGAACAAACCAGTCCTTATGGATGCAGCCGAAGGGAATATGTGTAGAGAACAGAGCAGTTCAAGTGAAGAATTGAATGGTGCATCTAGTCGAGGACATAAGGGCAAAGATGCTGGATGTAGTGAGACTGAAAGCAGAGGTAGATGAGATAATCGAAGGAAACTTACCTCTGGAGAGAGTGGGGCATTATGAACCAGATGAACCGGCTCACTGGGTATCTTTAGCCCCAGGTCCGATTTTCAGGAATACACATCTCCCTTACCAGGTGCCCTGTCCCCTCCTGCCCCGTTTGGCCCTCGTGATTCTCTACACCCCAGCCAAAAAAGTAACCAGCTCTATCTTGACAGTCAGCTATTTAAACACCCGCTTGCTGGTTAAACACCAGTTAGAGATCTTCCAACTATTGGATTCAGAGAAACCTGACATACTCCTAGTGACGGAAACCTGGCTCAATGAGGAGTCAACCCCTGACATTCTGGCGGCAGTGCCCCCGGGCTACTATATCCTCCAGACTAATAGATCTTCTGGTAAGCCTGGTGGCGGGGTCGCAGCCATTGTTAGACACTCAATTAGGTTCTCATCCCTAGAGGTTGCTAGCATACCATCAGTCGACTGCCTCATCCTAAGACTTGAATCTTCCCTGTCCCCTCTTATCTGTGTTCTTGTTTATCGCCCCCCCCCCCAACACATGCCTGGCTTCCCGTCGCTGTTCGGCGATATGCTCTCCCAACTGGTGATCAATAACTCAAAAGTACTGATCATCGGTGATTTTAATTACTGGCCCTCAGATGCTAGGGAGAGCACTTGCTCCTCTGCCTTTACGGATCTCCTAGCGGGCATGAATTGTATTCAACATATCCAGTCGGCAACGCATATTAAAGGCCACGTCCTAGACCAGGTCTGGACATCCAATCTGGATATTTCCAAACCCCTTATTTCTCCTTGTCCGTGGTCTGACCACTTTATCATTACGTTTTCCCTGGCCTCTATCCCACACACTAGCCAAACACTTACTGGGAACCTCCTGGCCAGGAATTGGAACAGGGCTGATCTCAATGAATTTTGTTCCTTACTCAGCGCCTCCTCCCCCGCCGAACATGACTCCCTAAACACTCAGGCTACTAGCATGAGACACTGGCTTGAATCAGCCAGCAACATTGTGGCACCATTTAGACGTCTCATAATAAAGCTCCCCCACGATGCCCAGAGATGGATTTAGGATGAGTTAAAAATTAAAAAACTTACCCTCAGGCAGGCCGAACGTAGCTGGAGGCACAATTATGCCCCAGAGAAAAAATTCTTGTTCATGGCCCAGCTTAAAGATTATAAGCAATCCATTCTCCAGGCAAAAACCTTGTACTTCTCTAAGAGGATTACTGACTCTGCCACTAAGGCAAAAGATATTTTTTCTATAGTGGAAGAGCTTTCACACCCCGATAGAGTGACTATTAAACTCCCCCCCCTCTCAAGCCCTTTGCGATTCTCTTAATTCCTTTTTTGTGGAAAAAAATTGCTAAAATTAAAAATAGTATTCTTCTTCGTACACCATTCTCCACACTCACATCTGCCACTACATCTGCCACCAGAAACCCTCACACAGTGGACCAGATACCCCCGATATCCAAAGAGGAATTCTCTGCCCTGTTAAAAAAGGTGGCTTCTGGCTCTCCCATAGACTGCTGCCCCCCCATATTTTACGGGAGGCTGTTACTGCCTGTCCCAAACCCCTCCTGGCACTCCTTAATAATTCCCTCCGGCTTGGCCTGATCCCTGACTCCTTCAAGACAGCCGAAGTGATACCAATCTTGAAAAAGCCTAATGCGGACCCATCCTTAATGAGCAACGTTCGCCCTATTTCCCTGCTCCCCTACCTTAGTAAAGTGCTGGAGGCCCATGTCACTAACTTTTTGAGCTCGTTTATCGAACGCACCCAGTTCTTCGACCCGCAACAGGCTGGCTTTAGGCCGGCCCATTCGACCGAGTCAGTCATCCTTTCAGTAATGGAGGAGCTGAGGAGAGGAGCGGACCTTGGGATCAGCCAGGCCTTGGTGCTCCTGGATTTGTCGGCTGCCTTTGACACGGTCGACCATGATATTTTGATCGGCCGTGTCGGAGACGCCGGCATCCGGGGGCCGGCCCTTGGGTGGATCCGCTCAATCTTTAGCAACCGTCATCAGGCTGTTCGCCTTTCCAACTTCTCGGCGGAAAAAGTTAAGTTGACATGTGGTGTCCCCCAGGGTTCCTCCCTCTCTCCCCTTCTTTTTAACCTATATCTGACTCTCCTCACCCGGTCTTTACGGAGTAGCAATGTCATTGCTGGTTTAGCGGGATTTGAACCCCTCCAGGCTCCCGAGTGATTACCGGCGCCATATTGGGTGTGGGGCTGAACTGCACTCTAGTAGCACCATTTCCCTTCACGCTCCAGTGGCTGGCTGGCTGCTTTGCGACCGCCTATTTAGGACTGGGCTATGCAAGCGCACAGCGCACGCACGCAGTGGGAGCACCGATGGCGCGCCAGAGGCGCGCCTGAGGCAAGCCCGTCTGCGCCCGTCCGTGCCACGAACGCGGCCAGCGCCAGCCATGCTGCTCGATCCTCTTCAGAACTAGGATGGATAAAATATTCCAGGGAACAGCTACTGGAAATAGGCAACAAAGTAAGTGGAGGGCACATCCAGCTTCCCTCAGGAACAGGTCAGGCCAAAAACCATCTGAATTGTGGGATGATCAACTGTAGATCCCTAGTCAAGCACCATCTTGAAGTTTGCTGCTTGATAGAAGATATGAATCTGGACGCTCTCTTTTTAACGGAGACCTGGACTAGCCCTGACTCCTCTGTAGAAATGGGATTTGCATGTCCGGAGGGAAATAAAGTCTTTCATAAACCCAGGCCGGTGGGGAGGGGAGGAGGGGTAGCGGTCAATTTTTAAAGAGGATTGGAACTTTGCGCCACTAGAGATAGATGAAGTTAAAGGAATAGAAATCCTGGGTTTTTCTGTGCAAGAGGCCAAAAGTAGTCTGCTCTCTGGAATGATCTGCTACAGACCCCCGGGACAGGACACACACTTCCCTGCACTCTTAGATATAATTACCAATCTGAGTCTAACCCATTCTAGAATGGTCATAAAGGGCGATTTTAATCTATGGGATAATGGCAGTCTGGGCAGCCATATACGAGATTTGGTAAGCTCCTGTCGGAACCTTAACCTACATCAACTGGTTCAGCAACCCACTCATCTAGTTGGGGCATATGCTGGATCTTCTGTTTGCTCTGGAGACAGAGGTGACAGAGGTATTGCCACAAACCTGGACTGATCATCATCTGATCCACTTTAGGATCAAGTTTCCCAGCCCTAGGAGTAACAATACCTGATCTATTACATACAGAAGGGTTAGAGAGTGGGCCAAACTCGATAGGGATAATTTACAGCTTTTCACTAATGCAAATCTTTTCTCCCCTTCCATCACGGTAGAGGAGAATTATGAAGCTTTTTGTAGCCACATAACTAATAGTTTAGACCCCATAATTCCTTTAAAGAGTTTAAAAAATAGGAATAAAATCTCAGCCCCCTGGTACAGCGAGGAATTAAGATTACTACGCTCGACCTGTAAGAAAGCGGAGAGGAAATGGAGGAAGACCTACTCTGTATCAGATAAGATAGCTTTGAAGCTGGTATTAGCCACCTATAAAAAGGCTATTGCCCTGTCTAAATCTAACTTCTATGCTAATTCCATTCTACAAGCCTCCAACAGTACAAAAGCTCTGTTTCAAATAGTCAAGGAACTCTCATGCCCAATAGGCACAAGCAAGAAGGTAGCTGCCTCGCAATAACTTTGCGAGGAGATTGCTGCTCACTTTAAAGATAAAATTGCAAAAATTGTCGGAGACCTTGACCTTAATAACAGCAGTGACTTGAATAATTCCGCTCGGGGACCAGTTGAAGTGGTCCGGGCAAATATCTCCCTGGACATATTTCCCGCTTTTACTGCTGACTCTTTTGAAATCTTGGCTAACAGTGTGTCCTCTGGCTCCCCACTTGATCCTCTTCCACATAAAATCTGGAAAACTGTAGGCCATGGAACGTTCCCCTGGTTACAACAGATTTGCAGTCAATCTCTGGAAGTGGGAGTTGTTCCAGAGGCATGGAAGTTAGCAGTAGTAACACCTCTTCTAAAAAAACATCATTAGACCCCAATACACCAGCAACTTTTAGACCTATTTCTCTCTTGCCCTATCCAATTAAAATCCTGGAGAAAGTAGTCAGCAAAAGCCTCTCTTGTTATCTGGAGGACAACCATCTGCTGGACAAGGACTAATTTCGATTCCGTCCAGGTCATGGCACAGAGACCGCCTTAGCGACCGTACTGGACAATCTGCGGATGCGAGCCGACAGTGGGAGTGACACCATTTTGGTGTTACTCGATATGTCGGCCGCATTCGATACGGTGAGCAATGTAATACTGTTGGAAAGACTGGAGAGTATAGGGGTGTCAGGTCAGGCTTTGAAATGGCTGAGATCCTACCTATCAGGAAGACAGCAGATGGTGAATTTGGCACCTTTCACCTCTAGTAAGTCTTCAGTGCAATATGGGGTACCGCAGGGCTCTGTGATCTGCCCTGTCCTGTTTAACATCTACCTTCAGCCTCTGTTCCCTATAATTAAATCCTTCGGCATTGACTTGGTCAATTATGCCGACGACACTCAACTGGTGTTCTCCCTTGAGGGGAGACAAGCAGTGTCGATGGACCTCTTCCAGGAGTGTATGCGGCAGACGGCTGGATGGCTCAGGAGTAATTCCCTACAATTTAATGGTGGGAAGACAGAGGTGGTTTACTGCCCCACGGCCAGATTGTCCCAACAGTTACCTCTGGTGTTCACCTGAAGAGGAACCTCTTACCCCAGCTAAAACGGTGCGAAACTTGGGAGTCTGGGTGGACAGCAACCTTCAAATGGAATCACAGGCTAACAAGACTGTGGGGGTATGCCTATCCTTGATGCGTATGCTACTGTCGTGTATTTCTATAGGTTCTGATTCGATCCCCCTATTCCTGACCCTATTCTGGTTAAACTTACTAGCTAGTTAACTAACAGTCAGCCCATGAGGCAAGAAATTCCCCATGATGCAGATACCGTTATCTGACGCAGTCACACTACAGCACAGGAACGTGTTATCTGATTAGGTCATAACGCTTGAGATCTAATTAGACAAGCGATATTCCTCCAGCCCCTGATAAGGCATACGACGTTCTCATAACAAATCAAACCTATGACAACCTGGATAATCCGTGCGGCCATTGTTTTGATTTCACAGAGAACTTTAGTAAAGAATGTGCTAACGAGCAAGTCGTATGACATCTTTATTGACGTACCTATGTCCATCCTTACGTCAATCCCGGCACCTTTAAGGTATAAATATTGCCGACCTTGCCCTATGCAAACACACGCGTGGTGACAAGACGGAGCAGCCATACTTGCCGAAGCCGAGAGCAGAAGCAGACCCCGCAGCCAGCAGCCCCGCCTTCCTGACGCGCTGAGAGACGCGCTGCTATCTCAAGCCGAGAGACCCAGCACCGGCGCTTCTGGGCAGCCCTCGCAGGCAGCCTGGAATATCGAGAGCAGAGAAAGAGATACCATTCCTCATTCATCCTAAATTCCAGGTACAGAACTGAATAACCCCTCCTAGAGAATTCTTTAGTTATTCACTTGGCAAAAACAAACTTAAACTAAACTGTAACTTTCTATTCCCGCCCACGCATTAGACTTAGGTCAGGTACACGGGGTAGGCGTATTTAGAAACACCAATTGAGTACGTTTAGTCAAATGTATATG
Organism: Lissotriton helveticus; assembly: GCF_964261635.1. NCBI lineage: Eukaryota > Metazoa > Chordata > Amphibia > Caudata > Salamandridae > Lissotriton > Lissotriton helveticus. The sequence continues at coordinate 119,087,885 of NC_136057.1, read as the reverse complement.
TGTATGTAAATATATTTTATTCATTTTAAAACATCATATGGCTCAGAAACCATATCAATGTTTTTACAGTATTATTTTATACTATTGCTTCTAATGTATGCACTTTACTTAACTATAAGTATTGCAATAATATCGATCCATTTCTCTTGTACGAGAAAAGAGACTGATCAATAAATAACATCTTTTATTGAACACGCCCGTCTCTTCCTTTTCTCTACATTCTGATGAGACTAAGAATGCACGTACTGACTGAGTAAAATAATTGCCTTGTGCTCACACGACTCTCGAGATTGACTCTTGATTAGGGGAGAGCAAAGTTGTCATGTTCTATGGTTGTCAGAAACTAAATCCCTTCTTGTCTAATCAGGGAAGTTAACCCTTCCTTGAACATTCGAGAAAGTTTCTAGCGAACTCTGAGCTTAGCTGGCAAACCGAAAAATTAAGTCTAGTATCGACAGTAGTAGACCTAGTTAACGTCTGGCCTAGGCCTTTACTGCTGTAGGCACTATTCCAATGCGCAGAGCCTATTGGGAAAATAGGAGCTACACTACATGGCGCCCAACGCGTTTGGAAAGGGCGATAAAACTAACGTAAGACATTTAGAGTAACTCAGTCGTGCTTTCTCACTCAGACCCCTTTTCCTAAATACTCCAAAGACGTCTGGAGTGGGTGAAAGGTTATAATATCCTCCAAAACCTCGCAGGAGGGAACTCCTATGTATGGTTCTTGGTCTAGTCAACGTTGAAGGATAAAACAGTTCCAAAATATTGTGCACCTAATCTTTGTTCCATAAAGAAACCTGATCTGCAAACAAAAATAATACCATCCTGTCAGTAAAATGGGAGACAGCGATGGAGAAAGAGAGGCAATTAGATTAGCTACTGAAATAGCAGCAGCTGATACTACAGCACTCGATGCAGACCCGGATATAATACTCATCCAGGTCGCCAAAAGAAGAGCTATAACTCTAAAACTTATAGAAAATGGACTGACACCTAGAGGTGGCACAGTCATATTCGTAATCGAGGCACACGAATATCGGCAGACAGAGGTATACTATACATGGATAAATTTTCCAGCAGCAAATGCTGTAACAAAGTACTTCCACTATTACAAAGTAGAGGAACCTCCTAATGAGTACACTCCTTTCGAGGAGGTGGAAGTACCACTCAAATTCCAAGAGCATTTGCTCTTATTTGATGGCGCCCTAATACATAACAATCACATTACAAGGCTCGGTCCTTTAGGAAGACCAGGAGCAACGTGGCCGGTCCTAGCCGGATACACACCACATCCAGACATCGAAAGAATGCCTGCAGCAGAGCTGTTAATACAGCTAAAACAACTACTAAAAATTCACAGACAATTAGTTCAGTATGTAATGCGGACTTCAACAATTCAGCCAGCGATTAAACTTCCACAGCTGACCCCTCACCAGGGGAACACAAATAAAATTACACCACAGACCATCCAATCCTGCCTAGGTAAAGTTCCAGCTAAACGGGAACAGATACCATTCTGGTTGGCACAGAAAATTACCCAAATAGAGGCGGTGTTTCCTGACACCACCCCATTAGAAAAACACAGGATTCTGACTATATGTCTCCCAATGGGAATCGCACCACACATTGAGGACTGTGACACTTGGGGTACAGTCTTTGCTTCCATCTATACAAAAACGCACGGTGTCCCATCCATTTCGGTGATACCAGATGTGCTAAAACAAATTCAAGATGAATACGGTCCAGAACCAGCTTTAACTCTTGGTATGAAATTACTAAAAGACTTCAAGCAGGTCTCGGCTATATTACTAGCCAACATAAAGGGTGAAGCAGCAAACGTGGCGATCCGCCAGAGGTTAAAAGAGACAGATATAGCAGACCAACCAGCTGAAATTGCCAGAATCATAGAAAAATCCTATGAAGAACTAGGCAGAGATAGTCTAGGTGGAATACCAGTAAAACCGCAACTGACTACAAGTCCAGAAAAAATATTTTTTAATAGTAATTCACCAAAAAAGAACTGGGATGGAAATAAACAATCCAATCCTAAAGAAAAGAAATTCCAGTCCAGAGGAAGGTCTCCTAGGCGAAGAGAGAAATCTCCAAACCCGAGACAAAGGTCACCTCAGAGTGAACCCTCTGGGAATAGATATAACCTTAGAAATAGGGATAATATTAAAAAACCTGATAGATATCAAGACATTGATACACGTCCCTCTCAATCTTTTCAGAATTCCTCGCAGAAATCGGAAAGAAGAGGACGATCAGAAGAGCACGCCAAGTCCAAAGACAAGGAACCTGCTCAACTGAAAAAGAAATCACAATTTCCAAAAAAGAAGGTAGCCAGTATCAAGGTAGTTAACAATGCCGAGAATACTGAGGACACAACTGAAAAACGGAGAGTGGGCTCAGACAATGCTAGACAGCGCAGCAGAGGTGAGCATAGCTCGCAAAGTCCTTATGAATCATCTGGAGACAGTGGACACGAATGAATACCTTCAAGTGGAAACTGCAGATACCAGAGTTAGCAAGCCCCACAAAATATACGAGATAACATTACGTATAGAGGGAGATAAGACTAGGAAAATAAGGGGACTATTTTGGGATAACCTATCCAAGGGCTATGACATCCTTCTAGCTGAAGAAGACTGGCCACCAGAGTTTGTCAGGGAGTGCCCTCATGGCGAAGAAGTAATTATGCCTGCCTTCTCGAATCAAATACCGATTCATAAAAAATATACACTTGCTAGAAAGTGGGCAGTGGCCTTAGCACCTGCTTTATATAAAAATCATGTAGGATGGGATGAGGATTCTCCTCCTCACAAAGTCCAGTTAAAATCACAACCTACTGCACAAAGGCAGTACCCAATTAAGCAAGAAGCTAAAAAACAAGTAAATGAAATACTAGATCAGCTAGAATACCAAGGGGTGATTGAAACTTGCACCTCACAAATGAACAATCCTTTGTTTCCGGTCTCCAAACCAGACAATTCATACCGTCTAGTTTTGGATTACCGACACCTTAACACATGTTGCAAAACTTTTGCAGTGCAAAACTCACACAGTGCTGCACTAATGAATAACATAGTGCGCAAAAAATACAAAACAACCTTGGACATCTCCAACGGTTTCTTTTGTCAAAACATAGCACCAGAGAGCAGATATTTAACTGCATTCTCAGTAAATGGCACTCAAAAACAATTCTGTCGGTTAGCCCAGGGGTACAAGAACAGCCCGGGGGTATTCTCAGCGAGAGTAACAGAATTACTACAACTATATTATGATGAAGCATTATCTTATGTCGATGACATTTACTTAACAGATGATGACTTGGAAACTCACTTGAAAAGAGTGAACACCATAATACTTGGTTTCGCTGCAGAGGGTTACAAATTCAACTTCAAAAAGTCCAGAATTGCCCATCTGAAAATCCAGTACGGAGGATATGAATTATCAAGTATTGCCTGGTTAACAGTCTTTTAAGAACTAGAAGAATTAAAAAATCTAAAATATGAAAAAACGTATCCTCTGCCAATCGACATTCTGCCTCTAAGACATTACGCCTGTGTAATCTATACAGACGGACATGCTCAACCCTCCGTTTGGGGAGAACATGCATACAATCCCACATGTGAGATTACAAAAGAAGTGTGGCACGGAGGTAAACTAAGACCTCTATTAACAAAAACACACTCAGTAGAAACTAATTCAGAACTACAAACTGAAATAATCGCATTGAAAATGGCGCTAGATAATGCGGATCGCGAATTCCCGACACTTATAGTGTCAGATTCATATTTCTGCGTCAAAGCATATAACAAGGATTTGCAGACCTGGATTCAGAACGATTACAAAGATGACACAGATGCACCAATAAAGCAGAGACTGCTCTGGGAACAGGTAGCTCTTTTAAAAAAAGAACTACCAAAGACTCACGTGACACACTCACTGAGTCACCAGCGTGATGGCGTTCACGTTGTAGGGAATTCATTGGCTGAAACAGCCGCAGCGGCAGCCAGTAAACCGGCTCCCGTAGATCGGAAAAAGCGTACATTAAAATACATTGACGGCGAAACATTGCTGGCAGTAAAAACGTCATCAAAAGGCGACTGCTCGGCGTTACCGATCAACTATCCACTCAATTACACATACATCATAGATGCAAACTCCATTCCTTTTGCTCGAATCCCTGGAGTGGGGGATAGAGTGATTCCAAACATGGACAGGAGAAACTTGTTAATCGCAGACGCACACATGGGCGAGGGTCTCAGACACCTTAAATTAAAAGATTCTCTGGAAGAATTACAATCACGGTACTGGTGGCCAGGCATGAGCCTGCACTACACCATGTTTGTAAAAAACTGCCCAAACTGCAACAGAGATCGCAGTGGGGAGAGAAGCAGTTTAATACCTCGTCGTATCAAGGCAGATAACATCACCACTAAAAAGAATGGCTTGCGATTAACATATACAGGCTAGTTCCCACTTATAATGTAGATCCACAGCACTCGGCTGACGTCCGGACTGTTATACAAGATTTGCGAGTCTAAATGGCATATACGCTAAGAGCATGCTACGTTCGACCATTGTTTTCACTCAGGCAATCCAGCCTGGGGGGGGAAAGAATGGCCAAATGAGCACAGCCCAGCGGGAATCTTCTCACTTCCTTCCTGAGGGTATGGGATGGTGTAAAGAAAAAACCAAGACAGAAAGCAATCTATAATAGAAAGGATATTAGGTTCGGGAGCTGGGTGGGTCAAACATCTAATAAGTGTCCAACGTAGTCTTAATAACTTGCCAAGAAATTCTCTGAAGGGATTCAGTCCGTACGAATTATTATTCGGAACTAGGATGTTGATCTCTGACCTTGATAGTCAGACTTCAGTGGTAACAGAAAAAAGCTTTGATGTCAAAGACCGTTTGGCTATTTTGCAGGACTTAAACAAAACAAGAAAAGACCTGAGCAACATACAGTTGAAACAACAGCCAACGACCACTGAAGAATCACCACCTGTCCCAGCAAGACCTGTCTGGATTCCAAAAGTCGGGGATCTAGTCAGGGAGAAGATCGCGGTAAAGAAGGAATTTGGGCCTTCTTACAGAAAAGCAGTTCCTGTATTGTCTGTCAACGGGACAAGATCAGTTGTACTACCGCCACTTGCTGGAAAAAAGGAGAACCGAGTTGTATCCATCGACCTGGTAAAACCACAACATGTGGCCGATAACAAACAGTAGGCCAAGTGGACTCCCAATAAGTAGCAGAACACCAAGGTTTGCTACCAGTACAGAGGTCCTATCAAAGAGGCTCATCACATTCGAAACGCCTACGGAAGAACAACAAGGACTATGCAACAATGCAATAGAACTTAGACCTCTGAAAACCCAAATAAAGACATTTAGCAGAGACACACCAATCTATACAGAAGTACCAAGTGAAAATGCAAGAAATAAAAATCCTGAACCAATTGGAACAATTGACAGAACTGCATCCGGTTACTTCATCAACTTCGATGATTCCTCTGAAGGCTTCAGCGAACAAAAGACACAGCCATCATCAAAATCCTTTAAAGACAAAGCGAAGGAACTTTTAAAACAACTGAAAGAAACATATCTAGTTTCTCCATGGATTGAATTTTGGGTGGGTTTTGGTGCATTTATCCTCATACTTTGGCTCATCATGGTATTTACTTTGGGACGCTTCATTGAGGGAAAATATGCTAAAATGGACACAGCAAGTCAGAACATCAACTTGGTCCTCAAACCACACACATCTTCACACGTCAAGAAACGAGAACTTTCTTCAGAACTTTCTTCAGCCAACTTCACAGCAATTCCAATACCTGGTGGGGTAGCCTGGGACAACACTGACTATGAAATTTATGGTCCGGTCGAGATCCTGAAATATCCACACCAAATCAAGATCTCCTTGAGTGATTTTGCAAAACCAAACTCTTTTGCTGATGATTGGGACTTTGAAAGTATAAACAATATGATGTCTGACTTAGTAATGTCTGCTAAATTTACAAAACATGATTATTTGCAGGGTTCTACAAATTATGACAGCATGTACTGCTATAACCATTATGGTAACCATTTCTTGCATAAATCTGCACAACCTAGAAATGTTTTAAATTTTAATCAATGGGAACATTGTGCTACACCTCCAAAAGGGAGCTCTAGAACCGTATATGGCAAATATTCATATTTTTCAGGTTTTAACATAACTAATGCTGAAACATTTTATTACAAATTGTCAAACAAGACAGGGATGAAAACCATGATAACCAACACAAAATTGATATATTCAGATTCTTTCTTTGAAAAAATGAATACTTTTGGATTCGATTATTGGGACAAAAATGTTGATTTGAAAAGTGTTTGGGGTACAAAAGAATGGCAAGTACAGGGTATAGAAGCTTTGTTTAGAGCCTGCATGATCCCAGAACAAATGATATTTTTAAATGACACCGTTCAACAAACCACCTGTCTTGGCTTAGCCAAAATCAAAGATTTAAATAACCTGTCTATTCCAAAGCCAACAATGTTTAGCAATAACTCTGAAACAGATGAAGAAATAGACATAAACCATATACTTAACCAAAACAGAACACATCCTGATTGGAAACAATGGTTGATCTGGCCCACAGATACAAATAACTGTCAAGATAGATTCCTGAATAAAACACAGGGTTTCAAAATGACCAGGCCAGACCCTAGATATCCCCAAAGACATCACCCAGGGATAATAACAACCTACAGTGTGGGCAAATTATGCCTTCAATGGCTACAAACTTCCACACTGCCTGAAATTAAGCAACACCTAACTTTACTTACTGATGGTGCTGACTTGCGTGATTTCATACTGGGACCACGCAAACAGCGTCATAAGCGTTTCATAGCAGCCTCTGTATATGCAGCATACAATGAGGCCTGGAAGGTTACTCAAATTGAGACAGCAGAGAGAATACGGGAAATTGACCGTATTAATTTGGAAAAATCACTTTCTGTAGTGGACAATGGGTTAATGACTCTGTCCTCCAGAATTTTTTCATTGGACAGCATTGTGTCTTCAGCAATCGATATATTATCGCAAGACTTACTGTTATTACAACATGGTCAGTCACAATTGCGTTCTATTGTACAGCTTGGCTGGACGTTACAAAATCTGCGTTCAGGCTATGTGCCTTGGCGTTTAATCAACACAACGTCACTATTCCAAATCTTTAACCTTACTGATAGACAGATCGGTATAGCGCAGAAGGGTGCTGATTATACAATCTTGAGCATTGAAAAACTAGAAAGATTACCGTTGACAATGTCAGAACGACCTGTCAGTGAATGGATAATCCACGGAATCATAAATATTCCAATCTCAACCTTCAGGTTTCAATACTGCCAAAAATATATACAGGCTGGCATGTACGAGAAATTGGGAAAGGGGTACCTTAAAACAACTTGGAACCTGCCCTATTCACATGCATGTGTCAGTAACAAAGGACAGAAAGTGTTTCTTAGTGGCAACAATTGTGCTATGTCACTAAGCGGCACGCTTCTGTGTAACGGTATTAGTTTGCACGGAGCCTGTGAAGGGAATTCATACAACCTTTCATGTCACCAGCAAGGCGCACCTGCAACTGAAATAGAACCATTCTTTCAAAGACTCTATAATGGGAGTTACATTCTTATTGTAGACCGCAGATGCTGTAGTCTTATGCCCGGTACTCCTTATCTCGTCACTACGACGGCGAAGGTCAAGTGCTGTGGACGTTCTTTGTTTCCCAGCTCCTTTCCAGACAAGGAGGCAAGGGTATGGCCCGGATTGAAGATTACTTCTATTCGAATAGACACTTTAAGCAGAATGAAAACAGTGCTTCTTCAGACGCCTACAAGGCTCACGTCATCTAAAGAAACGTATGATCTACAAGTCGCAAGGACGACTGCAGAGATACATACATTATTATCAACTAATTCCCCCGTACATTTCGCGGAAATCCTGAGCGAAATCTTAAATATTTCTGATACCACAGGGGTCTCAAAGGTATTTAAGACAGTATTTTCGATGGCATTAACACCATTCAAAGCCATACTGGGTATTTTTCCAGACTTCGTCCATTCGATTTTTGGCGGACTTCCCCTGATCCTAGGACTAATTGCAGGAATCCTATTCCTAGTCCTTATTTTTCGTTATGGCAACCCATGTCACAGAACAAAATCTCACGACAATGGAAGATACGATCCTAGCCATTGGATACCGGGACCGGATATCAAAAATCCTGGGACTATCCCGGCTTAGAGACCTAAACATGACTTGGTTTCTATCATTTCGACCAATGTGGCAAAGGTGTGTTTTACCTGTACTAAGGTGTCTGCTATGCGGAGAAGAATGCGTGTTAGACACCTGTCTGACGCTACAATCGGATGCGCCAGTGGATGCAGATACACTGTTGGTTCCTACCAAGGTTCACGCACTGTGCTGCCCTCAAAGGCTGCCAATTCTGATGACGGCATTCCTGGAATCTTCACCACTGCGATTGAAGAGTAGTGAAGTTCAAGATGAAAGCAGCATCGAACAGGTACGACCTTCTGTCAGCAATGCAAATCAGAATGTCAATGGAGACAATCATGCGCATGAATGCATGGTTACCCCTATTTCCGACTTAGAGGAACTTTCCCATGAAGCTGTTGACAGTTTTTTCGAAAGCCTGAATGATATGATGTTCTCTCCGGAACAGAAATAGAGACTTTTGAGTTAACTCGCACACGGCGTTCCCTGAATTCGGCCTTCAACTTTAAAAATAAAGTCACATGAACAATTACAATCCAGTTCACGGACAGCAACTTTTTTCAGCAAGCCCCTAAAATATTTTTCTATATATTTTTTCCCGGGACACTGATTTTCTGCTTAAAGTAAAAGACTATTCCTAGAGAACTAAGATTTCTATTTTAGATACTTTATAGACTTTATAGACTTTAGCTGCACGCTGGTATGTTCGCAATAGATTTTATGTGATGAAATGGTTTCGACTTTTTTCTGTATAGCCATATTAAGAGCCATTTCATGTGTATTTCTCATATACCAACAAGCAATAATGCATAACAATGCGTGTTTACTTTTGCATTTAATTCATAGCTTAAGTGCATACAATATATATGACTGCAATTTTTCAGTATATTGGAAAATTTCGAAATGCATTTTGTGTATTTTGGGGTGGTAAGGTATACACTATACTCTATAGTATGTTGTACTATGTTATACTATGCATAGATTAGTAGATATGACCATAGTTAGCGTGGAGTGGGTGTCGTGTATTTCTATAGGTTCTGATTCGATCCCCCTATTCCTGACCCTATTCTGGTTAAACTTACTAGCTAGTTAACTAACAGTCAGCCCATGAGGCAAGAAATTCCCCATGATGCAGATACCGTTATCTGACGCAGTCACACTACGGCACAGGAACGTGTTATCTGATTAGGTCATAACGCTTGAGATCTAATTAGACAAGCGATATTCCTCCAGCCCCTGATAAGGCATACGACGTTCTCATAACAAATCAAACCTATGACAACCTGGATAATCCGTGCGGCCATTGTTTTGATTTCACAGAGAACTTTAGTAAAGAATGTGCTAACGAGCAAGTCGTATGACATCTTTATTGACGTACCTATGTCCATCCTTACGTCAATCCCGGCACCTTTAAGGTATAAATATTGCCGACCTTGCCCTATGCAAACACACGCGTGGTGACAAGACGGAGCAGCCATACTTGCCGAAGCCGAGAGCAGAAGCAGACCCCGCAGCCAGCAGCCCCGCCTTCCTGACGCGCTGAGAGACGCGCTGCTATCTCAAGCCGAGAGACCCAGCACCGGCGCTTCTGGGCAGCCCTCGCAGGCAGCCTGGAATATCGAGAGCAGAGAAAGAGATACCATTCCTCATTCATCCTAAATTCCAGGTACAGAACTGAATAACCCCTCCTAGAGAATTCTTTAGTTATTCACTTGGCAAAAACAAACTTAAACTAAACTGTAACTTTCTATTCCCGCCCACGCATTAGACTTAGGTCAGGTACACGGGGTAGGCGTATTTAGAAACACCAGTTGAGTACGTTTAGTCAAATGTATATGTGTATGTAAATATATTTTATTCATTTTAAAACATCATATGGCTCAGAAACCATATCAATGTTTTTACAGTATTATTTTATACTATTGCTTCTAATGTATGCACTTTACTTAACTATAAGTATTGCAATAATATCGATCCATTTCTCTTGTACGAGAAAAGAGACTGATCAATAAATAACATCTTTTATTGAACACGCCCGTCTCTTCCTTTTCTCTACATTCTGATGAGACTAAGAATGCACGTACTGACTGAGTAAAATAATTGCCTTGTGCTCACACGACTCTCGAGATTGACTCTTGATTAGGGGAGAGCAAAGTTGTCATGTTCTATGGTTGTCAGAAACTAAATCCCTTCTTGTCTAATCAGGGAAGTTAACCCTTCCTTGAACATTCGAGAAAGTTTCTAGCGAACTCTGAGCTTAGCTGGCAAACCCAAAAATTAAGTCTAGTATCGACAGTAGTAGACCTAGTTAACGTCTGGCCTAGGCCTTTACTGCTGTAGGCACTATTCCAATGCGCAGAGCCTATTGGGAAAATAGGAGCTACACTACACTACGCCTGATCCTTCCACTACTCCCTAACGATACACGCGCCTTGGTAGTGAGGAACATAGTGCTGAGTAGGCTGGACTACTGCAACTCCCTGTATTTGGGAGCGCCGCAATACATCTTTCAGGGGTTGCAGAGAGTCCAGTCCATGGTGGCAAAGATGGTGCTGAATAAACAACGTAGGTCCTCAACAGTGCTGGCCTTGAGAGAACTTCACTGGTTGCCCATCAGGGAAAGGGTGTATTTTAAATCACTTTGCATTGTATTTAGAGCTGCTCACAACTTGGGTCCTGTCCCGTTTCGAGAGAAATTTATGTGGTATAATCCAAAAAGGCAGCTACGATCTTCTAGTACAGGCCTGTTGGCGACTACTAGATTTAGGCGCTCCAGGATGGGGGGGAGGGCCTTTAGCGTGGTGGCTGCCCAACTATGGAATGGACTGCCACAGAACATTAGACAGGCCAACTCGTTGACGGAATTCAGAAAGAGCCTGAAAACCTGGCTCTTCCCTAGGACTGACCTTTAACACTGCCCCTACGGTTGCTTTGGTTGCGTGTAGGCTGATTGTTCTAAATCTGAGCTCCAGGATACGCATAGGGTGACAGTTGCGCTATATAAAAGCTCAATTCAATTCAATTCAATTCAAACCACCCAAGGTGAGTAGGTAGGGACCCCATGGAGAGTGTATGCAGTATGGGAACATAACAGCGTGCTCTATACAACTCTATGTGTAAGTCACGGTTGGATTTTTAAAGATTAAGGGCCCTTCCCAGTGGACCCTGAAGAAACCCTGTGGAAGACAGAAGGTTGGAGAGCCACCCCACCCGTGGATACCCTAGTACCCAGGTTACCTACACCAGGTAAAGCCGGGTGCAAACGTGTAAAGTGGTGTCAGAAAACACCATCAAACCCAATGGAGGAGTTTAGGAAAGGGCCGCTGTTGCAGAAGGAGAAAGTGTCCGGTGGAATCCGAAGATGAATTCTAGATGAGAGGTACCTGCAAGCAGAGGGGACAGAGTATATGTCTCTCAGCAACGTCGGGACCAGCCAGGTCCAGTGGACTCACCAAAAGCAGGGGAGTCAGGTCAGGCCCGAGCAATCAGGGGAGCCCAAAAGAAACAAGTGAGACCCTCAAATGGACCCACAGGCCAGAGACACTGGAGTTGCGAGAGGACCTCAAGCAGCCAATCAAAAGATGCAGGCCACGATGCACACAATGTGGTGTGGCCCAAGATTCTGGCCACAGGAGATGCTCAAGATTAGAGCTACTAGGAGCCCAAAGATCTTCTTGCAAAGAAGTCAACAAGCCTTTGTAACTGCAGGTTGATGCAGGGCACAGGGGTTCGGTTATTGCAGCCCCCACGAGAGATACTGCCCTCAAACTTGGTAAGAGGGCAGGGCAGGCCTCGGGAGCTTTGGAAAACCACCACCTGTGTTGCAGATCATTTTGGAGTCTGGAGGAGCTCAGGGTCAGCAGACCGGTTGACTCAATTGCGGTGACTGAGAATGCAGGGGAGTGACTCCTCCACTCCAAGGGAGATTTCCATCAAGTGTCCTTGATGCTTCACAAGCCTTGGGAGGTTCCTGGATGATGCACAGGCACAGACGATGCAGCAGACTGAATGGGGGTCAAGGTTGAGCACAAACGAAGACCAGCGAAGTCCGGAGTGCCCAGATGGTAGAAGTAGAAGTGGTGTCTGATCTGAATCTTATCCCATGACGAATCTAGGGACCTACACCCAGGTAAGCCCTTAAGTACCCTAGGGAAAGGGTTGGGAAGATTCACGGGACCCTCCCAGGGGAGGGTCTGGACAGGGGGGAGGTTATTCCCATGTCCATTGTCCAGTTTCACACCAGAGGAGGAGCCAACGGCTCTCAGGACTGGTTTGAAGTGGACCATGCACAGGGACACCAAATGTGCCCCTCATGCAGACTGTGTTGGCGGAAGGTACCACCTTAAAATCATGGGAATGTTTTGAATTTTCTGTTTAAAAAAGTCAGCTATTTGGTTACAGAGATTCTGTGACGGTGGGATATCCCGTGCCAGTGATTTAGGATGCGTGAAAGATTTCACAATCATGTAAAAATGTTTTTGGTCAGAGTCAACCGACACAAGTAAGTTGGTGTACAATGAATTTGTAAATAAGGCAGGCAGGATATCTGCCATGTTTTGTGACATAGGGCCATATGTATCAAGCACAAATGCGTTCGCTAACGCCAACATTCGCAGAATTTCGGTGTTTGCAAACGCATTTGTGCTAAATGGTATGTATCAAACAAATCTGTGTGCAAAATAAGGAATCACAAAATTTGCGATTCCTATTTTGCGATTGCATTTAAGGAATCGCAAATTTTGCGATTCCTTGAATGCAATGTAAGAAGCACCAAAAAAGTGCAAATTGGCCTTAAGGAATCGCAAATTGCCACCAACTTCAAGTTGGTGGTAATTTACGATTTCCTTCAAAAATTTACTTTTTTGCATTTTTCAAAGTACAATGTGAAGCAAATTCATGCCCTTAGGGCATGTATGTGCGCCACATGTGCACCCATGCTTATTTCAGGGGTGCAACAGGGTGTCCATTGGACACCCCTGCACCCTTGAAATTGCATTCTCAATTTGCGATTCACTAATTGCTAATCGCAAATTGAGAATGTCTTCCCATTCATTCCTATGGGCCTCTATAGCAATTCGCAAAAAATCGCTATTTGAGAATCGCAAAATGACTTTTTGATACATATGGCCCTAGTGACCCACCTGCCAAACTCTAAATCAGCCCTTGGTACACATTGCGCCAGGTGTTTCGTCAGTGTCGAAAAGTCTTAATTTTATAAACAACACAGCATTATCTCATTCAATCTATGAGTTGCAGTCATAATGCCACCCTTGACATGTTTCTTGTTTCTTCTATTCCCAGCTCTTGTCACCGATGCTCATGAACTGTCCAGAGTCTGGTTTACTCTTGCTTCCCTCTGATGTATCCAGTGATGGACGCTCTTCACTTTGCTGAATGTGCATCGTCAGAGAAGAGGACAGGCTGCAAGCCTGGGAGGCGTAACTGTAATCAAGAGACCCAGGAGACAAGTCTTCTGCTTTCATGCATTCTAATGGGTTCTGGGAATTGTAGTCTTTTTGGGACTGCATTTAACATGGCTGCTGTATGGATGAGGCAAGGAAAGTAATGCATAATGCTCTCCTCTCCATTTAATAGAGTTGAGACTTTCCAACACTTTACACTTATGGAACTCTAAACTCTGAGGATGCATACAGCATATCACATAGTCAGAGGGCAGAAAAGAAAGGAAGTGAGAAGAGAAAATGCAGAAGGGAGGGAGGGGGGAAGAGAACCCAGTATAATGAAGGGGTCAGCCTTAGAACAAGATAAAACGAAGAACTTCATTTAGAGCCCTTTTTGAGCTTTAATTTCATCACTTTTAGGGAGGGAGAGGGACTGATATGAACTGCACAACTCATCTGCAGAGTACCTCAAGGTTCAACCCTCAGCCCGCATCTCTTCGACAGTTGCCTGACTTCACTGGCCAACATCATCTGTGTTCACTACATCAACATCCTCTCCTAAGCTGACAACACGCACCCCATACTTTCCATCTTGGACAAAACCCTGAACACGAGGAACAAGTTCACCACCTGGATGAAGGAGGAATCCACCTGGTTGAAGTCCAGCTATCTCAAACTCAACACTGACAAGACATTAATGGTGATCTCTGGAAACAACACCTGTCCTTGGGACTCCAAATGGAAGCCAGACGACCTATGACCTACTCCCACTCCCCAGCTTGAACACCAGGAAAATAGGAATCATCACTGACAAGCTGGGCATGTCTGCCCAGGTCAACACCATCACTGCCTCTGCACCCTGAAGATCATGAATAAAACCTTCAAATGGCTCCGGAACAACACCAGAAGTCCGTCACCCACACACTCGTCAACAGCAGACTGGAGTATAGGAACTCTCTCTAAGCAGAAATCACCAAAGGGCTCACTAGAAGGCGGCAACACTTCAAGGCACAACACAAGACCCGGCCTGCCTTAGCAACAGCTTCACCTTCCATCAATCCTCCAGGCACCTCTCCCAGACTGACTCAAACTCGCACAAATAACATGCATACACATAAACAGTACCAGAGACCAAACCTTCTCATACATCCCACCTAAGCATAGAGCGACCTCTCTCTACACATCTCTTCTTGAGTTACGCAAAAAGTTGAAGATCTGGCTTTTCAAATGACTCTCCTTTCAGGGCTAGACTTCCACATGTGCCCAGTGCCAGCATAACCTCCCGTGTTATAGTGTGCTCTACAGATTCACTTATCATAACATAACTTCATCCATGTGCTTTGTTTTGTTTCTCCGTCATGGGAGAAAGCAGAGCCAGGTGCACAGATTAAATCTTCAATAAATGTTTTCTCAGAGTGAATTAAAAGTAGTGCATTGTAGAGATTTCCTCTTCTGTTGACAGTGCCTACAGTGCGAGTAAAATGCATTGCAATGTGCCCAGTGTTTCTTGTAGTATCAGCAATAAGTGATACAGTGTGTGAACATTTGCACAAGAAATACCCTCTTAGTTAACCAATAACAGCTCAGAGTGCACAGATTTCTTATACTCTAAACACCCTCTTCCTGGGAGTGACAATCAGTGCACCTTACAGGCCTCTAAAAACCCCTTAAAGGGCCCTGGAATTCTATCAAAAATCTGCTTGTCTAAGGGCGTGGTTTGACGCCGGCCAAGACGGCTGCGTAATCTCTTAGCTCCAAGGCGGCTGAGGAGGCCTGTCTGCGGGGGCCTGGTGAGGGAGTGCGACTCGGAGGAGGGTGGACTCGGGAGAGCATCGGTCACAGCGAGGCGGCAGCCTGGCAACGCCGAGTCTGCCTGGATGCCTGACTGGGAGATCTTGATCACCTAAGCCCATTGCAGACGAAGTGAATGGTTGTGGCAGCCAGCTGACAGCACAACAGCGAGCCCGCGAGGTGTGGAAGAGGCTGGCTGGAGCGTAAGGGCTGAGGCAGGCCCAACTCTTAAAAAGGTCATGGGAAAAGCCTGAGAGAGAGATGCTGCGGCATAGACTGGGGAGGTGACCTCCTGCTGTGGCCCTTCCCTACAGGACCGTCTTGCAGCGACCTGATGGAAGACTCCCTGCCCTCTGCAGGAGCCTTGGAAGGAGACATGGGACCAGCAGTGAGTGAGGTCCGGCCCGTACACCGAGTGCTCAAAGTGGAGGCCGGGTCGGTGGTGGTGGCGGGCACCTCCTCGGCACCGAGGACTGGGGCTCGGAGCTAAATTTTGAAGAGGTCATGGGCCACCTACACCCAGGAGCAGCTAAGCAGATGTGGGTGTGGTGATGGAACAGGGGTGGGAAGGGAAAGTCCGGCCGAGCAGTAATCTTTTAGGAAACCCGGCAATTGGGCCAGAAGTAGCCTCTTCTCCTCCCCCTGGAATCCCTCCCGCCCAAAGCTACGGTTGGTCGTGTGGCGGGCGTGGCCACCTGCTGGGGCACCGCATACTTGTCCATCTTGTTTGATTGGGCCGGGGCGCCCCCCAGGTCTCATTGTTGTCTTACCAGTGTCACTGTGCAGCCAGGGTTTCTGCTTATGCCTGCGCTGACCTTGCTCACCAACTGTGCCCCGATCCAAGCATCAATGACAGTGTGAGTCACCGACGGGTCCACTCCGTTCTTTCTGATGGGGTAGGAATAGATGAGCCCCAACCCCCCTACCGGCTCACTGTGATTTACTTCATATCCTCCTCAGCGCTGCCCGCCGCCATAGTCAGTGGGCTTCTCCTCGTTCTACAGATTGCTCAGGACCAGTTCGTCCAGCCCAAGAAGTCTATAGGGTTCAGTCCCTTTGAGTTACTGTATGTGAACCCTGTGACAGAACCTCTCAGTCTAGTGAAAGAAGGCTGGGAAACAGCTCCCAGGAAACCTCCTCAGGATTTATTTAGCATCATGCTGTCCTTTAGAAAGCAGAATGTGCGCTTCAGAAAACTCGTTCAGGCAAAACCGAAAGCCACCAAGGAAGAGATAAAACAATGGTATGACCGGAATGCCGCTCTGGTAGGGTTTCAACCTGGCCATAAAGTGTGGGTCATGGCCCCAACAGAATCTTGTACTCGACAGGACAAGTGCACTGGGCCTTTTGAGCCATTGGAGCGCCAGAGAGACGTCACCTACCTGGTGAACGTGCAGCTTCCAAGGAACCTTTTGAGAGTCCTCCATGTGAACAACCTCAAACATCACTTTGAGAGGTCTGAAGCATGATCTTGACAATGGATGATGGAAGGGGAGAGTGAATATCTCCCGGACCTCCTGTCTGTCAAGAAGGAACATAGGTCTGTGGAAGGTATGAACCTCTCCCCTACCCTGACCCTTGAGCAGCAAAGTAACTGTAGCCAGCTGTTGGGGCTATTTGCCAGGCAGTTCTCCCTGACCCCAGTTGTCACCCACTGGTGTACCCATGATGTGGACACTGGGGATAGTTCTCCTTTAAAGCACATGATTTACAGATTGACTGACAGGGTCAGAGTCAGCATTAAACAGGAGGTCTCCAAGAAGTTGGCGTTAGGGGTGATCGAGCCTTCCAACAGTCCTTGGGCCAGCCCAGCGGTCTTGTTCTCAAAGGATGCTGCACCTGGTGCCACACCTCAACTTCGGTTTTGTGTGAACTAACTTTGGCTCAATGCAATCCCTAGGACTGATGTGCACCCCATCCCCACACCTGATCAGCTCATACATCTGCTGGGAGCTGCCAAGTTCCTCAGTACGTTTGATCTAACTTCTGGGTGCTGGCAGATTGCCTTGACCGATGGGGCCAAGGAGAGGTCTGCATTCTCAACACCAGAAGGGGCACTACCAATTCCTGGTTATACCCTTTGGGTTGAAGAATTTCCCTACTACTTTTCAGAGGTTGGTTAACTAGGTGTGGCTGTGCTGGAGGATTTCAGTGCCGCCTACCTGGATGACATTGAAATGTCTTGCACCACCTCTGGAAAGTGTTGAAAGCCCTGCAGACGGCTGGCCTCACGATCAAGGCCAGTGAGTGGCGGATAGGGCAGGGGTCTGTGGTGTACCTAGTGCACCAGTTAGGCAGCAGCTAGGTGGCGTCCCTACAACCTAAGATCAACACTATTCTGACTTGGAAGCCCTCAAAGACCTAGACAGAGGTGAGAGCCCTTTTAGGTCTCACTGCTTACTATAGGTGATTTGTCAAGGGCTATGGCACCCTTGTAGCCCCCTTGACTGAGCTGTCATCCAGGAATCAGCCCAGGAAGGTGATCTGGACTGAGAAGCCAGAAATCTTTTGATGCCCTAAAGGCAGCCAAGTGCCAGGCACCCATGCTCTAATGAATTCATTAGGCAAAAAAATGCTTCAGAGCATGGTGTGGAAGCAGTGTTATCACAACTGAATGAAGAGGGCCTAAACCAGCCTGAAGTCTTCTTTAGCAGAAGTCTACTCCCCAGGAACACAGGTGGAATGCAATTGAGCAAGAAGCCTTTGCTGTGGTCTGGACGCTGAATAATCTAAGACCCTACTTGTTTGGGAATAACTTCCGAGTTCACCCAGACCACAGGCCCCTCAGGTAGTTAATGCAAATGAGGGGTAGGAACCCAAAACTGTTGAGGTGGTGCATCTCCCTACAGGGAATGGACTTTACTATGGAACACTGACCTGGCACAGAACACACTAACGCTGATGGACTGTCCAGGTTCTTCGACCTTAACGAAGAGAACTCCATGTGGATGAGTAGTTCTCCCTACTTTCAGCAGGAGAGGACATATATTAGACCTGGCATCTTTTGGTATGTTTCCCAGTCGTTTTGCTTTCTGGCCTCCTGTTTTTGATGGTATGCTGGACGTCTTATTTGCTGGTTCGGTGTCTTTGTACACTTTCTCACTGCTCTTCAGTGTTAAAGTACAATTGCTCCTACTGTAAATTGTGTTATGATTGGTTTTCCATGATTGGCATATTTGATTGACTGGTAAGTCCCTAATAAAGGCTTCCTGGGAAATGTAAGATCACTCCCAAAGCATGCAACAGAGATATGGGCCCTACTTGACACCAACTCCCCTGACATTGGCTTTATTACAGAGACATGGCTGAAACCAGCCAACACCACAGCAATCGCCATTGCACTAACCGAAGGTTATAGGATCCTAAGACAAGACAGGCAGCCGAAAATCGGAGGAGGAATTGCCATCATTCATAATGAGAGGGTAAAATTCTCCATATTAGAACAACGATCGGACGAAGTGATCTAGATCATGATATTTAGACTGGACCTCTCGCCCCAACTAACCTGGAAAGCTGATTTCTCTCTCCTTCTTATGGAGATGCTGGCCCCTCAGGCGATCTCATCTAGCAGCTTTATGTTAATTTGAGATTTCAACATCCACAGTGAGAACCACGAAAAAGCAGAAACTGCATCCTTCCTAGCAGGCCTCGCCTCGCTCAATCTCAATAAAATCAACAAGGGCCCCACCCACACAGCAGGGCACACCCTAGATATTATCTTCTCAAACTCCCCCCTCCTTACTTGTGAGGCCCCAAAATCAGTCACCTGGACCGACCATGCAATCATCGACTTCCATCTAAAAGGCCCCAGGCAACCTCCCTGGCCCATTCCACCAAAACTAACCACCTACAGGCAATGGCATAAAGTCATTCCAACCACCTTTGCATCTGCTTTTACACCCCCCAAATACTTAACAGGAACTGACACCAAAGACAACCTTGCCGTCCTTAATAAATCCATCCTAGCTACCATTAACCTGATAGCCCCAGAAAAATTAGGCACCACTAAACCCAGAGCTACTAAGGTGACCTGGTTCTCTCTAGCACCCCACATTGAAAAAACCAGGTGCAAAAACCTTGAAAGGAAATGGCTCCGCACCAACCTTACAACCCACTACCACAAAAACATTAAGCGCACCTGTAAACTGCATATAGCCACTCAAATTAACCAAGCTGAAAACTCCCCAAAAGCCCTGTACCAAATCCAAAAATCCTTCACTAACCCTAAAGCTTGTGAATCAGAAGAAATTCTCTCCCAAGCGCTATGTGACAACATTAGCAATCACTTCATACAGAAAATTTAAGCCATATACAATAAAATCGCTGCCACCAATCCCCCCACCGTCACCCCCACTGTTCCCCTCTGCATCCCCACACAAAACAAACACTCCATGACACACTCCCCCCGCTAACCCAAGAGGAAACTGAAAGAATAATGTACACCATATAATCCGGATCCCCTCTGGATCTCATACCCGTCAAGATCACGTCATCTCTTGCAAAACAACTATCCGAGCCCATCTGCTCCCTTCTAAACCAATCCCTGGAGGACGGATATCTTCCCCCCTCATGGAAGGCAGCCCAAGTCATCCCCATACAGAAAAATAACAAACTACCCACAGAGAATCTAACTAATCTCCGCCCATCTCCCTCCTACCATACAGAAGCAAAGGCTTGGAAAAACATGCCAACCAACATCTCTCCGACCACATCGAAGCGGCAGGCTACTTGAACCCATCCCAATCGAGCTTCCGACCCAAATATAGCACTGAGACAGCTCTAGTGGCCGTTACCGACAACATCAGGCTAGCACTAGAGCAGAACCAGCCCACCCTCCCAGTGCTATTAGATCTCTGCCGCTTCCGATACGGTCGACCACCAGACTTTGCTCATGAGAATGAGGGAGGCAGGGATCGGGGGAGTGGCCCTGACATGGATGGTCAGCTTCCTTTCCAACCGGTCCCAGACCATCAACCTTGGCCCTTACCACTCCAAAGCACAAGAACTAACCAAGGGGGTGCCACAAGGATCTTGCCTAAGCCCTACTATGTTTAATATCTACATAGCCCCCTTGGCTGCTCTTTTAAGGAAGCATGGGTTTGTCCCTACATCCTATGCGGACGACACCCAACTCACCTTCTCATTCAACAAAACCTCTCAAACCGCTCAATCCACCTTCTCCGCCGGCATGCTAGCAATATCCCGATGGATGGAAAGTAACTACCTCCAGCTAAATGCCTGGAAGACAGAGGTTCTGCTTTTCGGTGATGCCCCACTTCTTTGGTCACCCCACTGGTGGCCCCCGGAACTTGGGAAGGCCCCTTCCCCAGCAACCACCGTAAAAAACCTAGGAGTGTACCTTGAACAGGCCCTCACTATGAAGAAGCATACTATCCACACCGTTGGCTCAGGCTTCCACATATTAGGCCTCCTAAGAAGGGCTTTCCCTTATCTACCAGACTCCACCAGAAAGACCTTGACTCAAACTCTAGTACTGAGTAAGTTGGATTACTGCAATGCCCTCCTGATCGCAGCCAACGAGTCCTCCTTAAATCGACTCCACGTGATACAAAACACGGCTGCCCGCCTTATACTAAGTGCCCCTCATAGATCTCCTTCCCTCCCCCTCCTTCGCCAACTACTCTGGCTACCCATACGACAACGCATGAAATTTAAGATTTGCTGCCTCACCCATAAAGCTATATGGCGGAACGGCCCGACTATCTGGCAGAGAGACTACAACCATACACCCCACTTCGGACTCTATGCTCAAGTTCCAAAGCCCTCCTCAATACACCCAGAATGAAAAAGTAAAGGACTGGAGGCAAGTCCTTCTCTCTTCAAGCTCCCCCTCAACTCTGAAAACGGTTCTGTTCTCTGTCTAGCCAATGCCACTGCTTTCATTGCACGTCCTGAGCGCTGAGATACCCACTCGGGGGTGATTCAAGAGCTATACAAATAATAAATCAAATCAAATCAAATCAAATGAGGTGACAGCAGCCTGGAACCGGTGCAATTCACCATCTGCCCCTTGTCCAGGCTGTGTAGCTCCAAATGAGTCTATCGCCCATTTCCTCTTCACGTGCCCAGCGTACAGGATGGCTAGAGCCAAATGGCTCAAACCTGTCTCTAAAAATCTTGGGTCCAAGAACTATCGGGTGGCACTACGTATCTTAAAAACTGACACCTCCTCCGTTACCTTGGTCTGTGGTGTGGCAAATACTTGGGCTGCGCATAGCTAATAAGATCAAAGCTCTTAGCGAGAAATAGTAGCCCGGCAGCCCCCACACATGTCACTTGATGTACCTGCCTTGATTATTGCTTTTTATGGAATTTTTTAACTTACATTTAATTGTAGATGTATGATGTATAATTGGTCTTATTTGTTACATTGTATTATATGTTTTTTTAAATATATAAATTCTGGATGTATATTCTTTTATGATAAATTTTATCGAATAAAGCTCATACTACTACTACTATATAAAACCTCTGTGGTGTCCATTTGTAGTGTTGTCACTGGGTTACTGTAGGTGGTCACAACTGCTTAACTTACAACGCCTCTAAAATAAGCCTTGACTGTTCGTGCCAAGCTACCGAGAGGGAGAGCAGGTGTTATTTTTAGGAGTGTAATCCCCTTACCCTGACTAGAGGAGAGGGTCCCTATTTGTCACAAGTACCTACCTGTGCCTACTAGAAACCCCCAAATCTAACATTGGTGAGCAGCAGAAGGGATTCTGGATTTGCATTTGTGACCCATGTACAGTGACTGGTGAACTCTACGCAACCACATACTTTTTGGTAGATTCCTTTTTGGATTTAGATTTTTTGTTCTATTTTTGAAAGATGCCTAATTCAGTGGAGAGAGCAGAATCTGTAGCCTCTGTTGATCTTGAATGGGAAGAAGAGAAATTGTAAAGCTACAAAGTTGCACACCTGAAGTACTTTTGCAAAAGGTTCAATGTTTCCACTTCTGGATTTTGAGTAAAGGACGAATTCTACAAGGTGCTGAGGGCCTGGGTAGAAGCAAGGAAAACCCCTGTAACTGAGGAAGGGGATGACCAGGCAGTTGTGCAACAGGAAGAGCCAATTGGCTTAGGAGGAAGGAGACCACCTTCCCCTGCCGGTAGCAATGGTTCTGGCAAAAGTCTGTCTCAGAGGAGTTGGAGGACAGAGAGAGAAATAGAAGGCATGAGATGGAGCTGACAAAACTGAAGTTAAGTGGGCAGTTAGAATCTGAATTGCAAACCAGGAGGTTAGCCCTGGAGGAGAAGAGAATGCAGTTTGACCATGAGAAGGGTTTGAGGGAGTTGGAATTAAAAGCCAAAAGTTTGGGAAGTACTCACTCTGGTGGCAGCATACCATCAGTTCATATAGAAAGTAGAGTGTATATTCCCAAGGATGTGGTGAAAGAGGTTTGGAAAGTGAATTGGGGCATTCTGTTACTTATCTGCCCACGCTGCTGGTTTTCCGGTTGTTCTCCCCCTGCCGCTGCTGCTTCAGTGATCCTTGCGCAGCCGCAGTGCGGGGGGACCACAAGTCCCAAGCACCCTAGCAGCAGGAAGCCGCTCCCGATAATTTCGCGCCAGAAGGCGCTTCAAATTGCGAACACTCCCTGCATCGCGGGGAGCGCGCGGGCAGCGCCGGGCAAAGCCCGGGACAAGGGCGGGACCGTCTGAGGCCAGACGAGGCTGGGCTGGGCTGCCCCTCTGACTTCGCATCTCCTGGACAGTAAGCACTTTATTCGGACTGCTGCATTTGGCTGCAGGGGGCTGACTACGGGTCTACAATTGTTATTGTCTGCTCTTAAGTGCTTCTAACCCGTATTAACTTGTATTATGGATAAAAAGAGAGTGGGAGATAGGGTGTTGGGAACGTTAAACGCTTTTCTTATAAGGGCAGAATCTGTATTAATTCATGAGATTGAGGCTACTGTCGCAGGCTTTCCCTCGATCCCTCTCTCTATAGGAGGAGTTCCCTTCCATGTGTCCAGTTACCCCCGACCCAGATAGTCCCTGATACTGTTCACACTAGTATTCACGTACCACATAAGTTACCCATTCTGCTCCCTACTAGTCTAGAACAGACCACTCCCCAGTCTGTGAGCTCCACACGTAGTCGTGTTATGGTTACCACTAGAGGGATGAAGGCTACGGGTGGTATAAGTAGGGATCCACCTAATAAAAAAAGGAAAGGGCGTGGTGTTAAGACCCCATTGCCTCCCCCAGCTCCTGAGGGCCCGAGCGGAGTCTTTGTTTTTGGCAACCAAAACCCCATTCCTCTAGCTAACCCTCTAAAAACGATATTTGCAATCTATTAAAATAGCAATTGGCAGCCCTACTCGAGCCACTTTTGAAAAGATTAGACTCGGTGGACTCTAGATTATCCAAAATTGAATCGGCATGGGCTCAACCACAACAAGTGACCCAGGCAACGCCTGGTATCCAGGTTCTGACTTGCACCCCAGCTGTTCAAGTAGGGGTAATACATAGGGACCAGGGAGGTTCTAAGACAAACGCCCAGATAATGGGGGAGGTGATGTCCAAGCTGGGAGGGTTGGGAGTATACTCGAGCCCGCTGCATGTGTGGATAAGCTCCTGACCACTAGAAGGAAACCTGAGATAGAGGAAACTCTGAGGTCGGATAACTTTAGAAATACTGTCCGCTAAAAGGAGTGTCCCTACCTCCACTTACCACCGGAAGCTACCTCCTTTAGAGTCATCCTTGCTAATGTTCCCCCACTTTCCCAGGGTACTTATGAGCACAGGTCAACCCTTAAAAATAAGGTCCTTGATTTTCTGAATAAAAAAACGGGAATAGGGGAAGCCTTATTTCATGAGTTCAAAATGGTTAGACGCATTGACTGGGTCGGGTATTCCACAAAGTCCACGCCGGGTGACTGTGTAGTCTTGTGCTTCAGGTCACCGGCCTGGTCCGTCATATACTTGAGATGGCTAGCCATGCCCCACATGATAGGGCCGCTATTGGCATTCTTCCCCTAGGCTTTTTTTTATAAGCAAAATAGTTTCTCCAGACAGAGGGGTGCAGGTGGCCCGCTGTACGATCATCTAAAGCCCGATCTTTCAGTCCAGCTTAATATTCGCTACGAGGCTCTTTACTCCCTTGAAGAAATCGATTGACTGGGGTTGTGCGCTGAGGGGGACTTAGCAGGGGGGTTTGTGATGAGGCAGTAGGTGTCAACTTGACGCCCGGCCACCCCACTCCATAAGTCACCAATGCACATCCCACTCTTCTAACCTCCGTGGCTCCGTTGCCCGTTGAACACCCTGTGGCTAATATAGCTAGCACCGAGCAAGCTGCTTCTGCTCCTCTGAAGTCTTCCTTGGTTCTTGCTTCATGGAATATAGCTGGACTGGAATCTAAGATAGCTTCGGATGATTGGTCTTTTTATATTAAGGATGTTGATATCTGGGCTTTCCAGGAAACATGGTCAATTAATCCCGTGTTCCATGTTGGCTATTTAAACTTTTCAAAACCAGCAATAAGAAGTCATAGAGGAAGACCTCTGGGTGGTCTAACTTGTTGGGTAAGGCAGCTCGAGGGGATCACACTAGAGGAGATTGCCTTGGATAGCCCGGATATTCAAGTCATTAGAGTCAAATCCGCTAAAGGCCTTGACTTACTCTTGCTTAATGTATACGCAAGGGGGCAACCGGGTGGAAGGTCCTCACAGGTTGTTATCGCCCTAGAGTCGTTTTTGGCTGTAGGACCTCCCAACGTTAACCTTGTAATTGTAGGTTACTTTAACACCTGCTTTGAGACCCTAGATATGGAAGACTGTAGACTCAGTGTTGAGGTGGACGAGATCTGGGGAGTACCTCAACTGAACCTCTTGCCTATTAAAAAATGGTCTGAAGCCGCCCTTCAACTTAAAGGGCTGTGCTTGGAATGTTGTCTTAGGGCGGTTAACGGAAGGACAGCGTCTGATGCTCTGGGACTGGCGACCTTCGACAATGGGCGTTCTAAAAGTCGGATCGACTATTTACTAGTGAATGTTGAGTTCTGGCACTTAGTCCTTGATATGGTAGTACAAAATCGCCCAGAAAGTGATCACAATCCGTTGGTCCTTTCCTTGAACGATGGGAGCTTTTGTAGCTCACTTACCACCGAACCTGATATAGGTTGTAACCAAGTAATCTTGGCTAACGACCTGAGAAGGGTACGCTGGGCCTAAGGTGACCATTGATGATAGGAAGGTGCAAGGGATTATGGCTCTTGTCTCTGGGTCATTAAAGGAACTGAACGAATGCGGTACTCATGAGGTCCTTAATGATAACCTAATTAGGATTCATTGTGAGAAGTTGGCCTGGTATATGATGTTCGCTATTCAAGTGAGCACCTTGCACCAGTCCAAACAACCCTTATGGTGATGGTTGTAAGTCAACCTTATAGACCAGCTATCCTAGTGGTAGCATGGACAGAACAGTCTTAGGCTAAAAGACTCTTGAAGGCGTGTAAAGCCAGCTGTTTTACCATATGTAACCCCTTGAATATCAAATGAAAGGACACCACACAGGATATATATAAAAACTATATTTATTTATTCACTAACACACTCCTCTGAACTCTTTATGAGGTCAGAGGCAAAAGCACATAACAAGTTACACTTAGAAATACTTTAAATAGCACAATTTATAGTTAGGCCCTAGGGGCGTGTAAAACCATATACTAAGTAAGTGGTATAAGAACCACGACTTGGAAAAGGAGAAGGCCTAGGTCCTAGAGAATCGCTGGGGCTACACTATCTGACCCTTAGGTTAGGAGTAGGAGGCCCACAGGCGGCACGTGCAGTGTCTTTACACACACGCGGGAGTCAATGTTAAGTCAATGGGAACTTAGAAGGTAAGTAAATGAAGATTTAGGATACTTCTAGTCTAGCTAGGAGGAAACAACTAGTAAATCTGGACACTAGGATATTCAATCCCTACTGGAGCACCGAAGTACTCGCGTGACCTCACCCACGGGCTGCGGGTGCATAGGTGTCAAAGTGTGTCGGGTTTCGTCATTGTTCTCTATGGAGCCGTGAAGAAAGATGCTGCAGGCGACCAGGATGAAGTTGTCCGGGTGGATCCAAGGGTGGATCTAGGATGAAGAGGACCTGAAAGCAGAGGGGACAGAGTCTAGGTCACTAGCCAGTGACCGGGTGGTACCAGGGAGGAACCAGACGTCGTCAAGGAGCAATCAGGTGCGGATGTGAAGCTTGTCGTTGCAGCCACGCGGACCAGGAGGCGTCGAGGACGACCAGGTGCTGGAGAGGAGCTGTCCCATGAAGGTTCTGGCAGATGGAGGGGTCGACTTCAAGACTGGAGTCAACAAGCCTAAGCAAAGGCAACCCACGCAGGATACACAAAAGGCATCTGGTGCAGACCAGGAGGGTCTGAGGTACTTCACCTTTTCAGGGAAGCGAGGGCCAGTCTGGAGCACCCAGACCAGCAATGGATTTTCACAAGAATCATCGTCAGAGGGCTACTAGCCAACAGGCCAGCAACCGGACAACGCGTCGAGCAGAACACAAGCAGAAGGGCCCCACGCAGATCTCGTGGAGTGTGGAGGGCTGGTCTTCGGTGCAGGTGGAGCTCGGTGTCTGGGTGTCTCAGTCCCTAGTGCACAGCTTCGAGGATGCCTCAGGAGCTGCGCTGTTAGCAATTTGAAGACTTTGCAAGTTGCCTGGTTCCACGGATTCTGATGCCTTCCACGGAGCTCAGCTGTGCTGTAGTCGTGCATTGGGGTCAGAGGAGTCCTGGAGTCGAGGTCTTGTCAGGCTCTGCGCTCGAGTTCCGACGGGAACAAGGACAAAGCAAGCTGTCGGGTTGCTGGATGGTGCCTGGTTTCCCAGGGTGGTCACTCTTTGGCCACCAGGGAGATTCTTCAGTCTTCAAGTCGGTTGAATGTCGAAGGGTCCAGAGTTTTGTTTCAAGTTTCAGTTCAGGATCAAATCTAAAGTCTCCTGGGTCAGCTCCTATTTTTATACTACTAAAGGGGGCTGGGTTACTCACTAGGACCCTCCTACGGGTGGGACCAGGAAGGGGGGTGGTTACACCCCCTTTCCTTTGTGCAGTTTCGCGGTAGAGCTCGGGCTGGAGTGCCCCAGCAACCGGTTGGAACTGGGGTATGCATGGAGCACCTAGTGTGCCCCAGGCATGTCTCATTCTATTCAGGCCTCCCTGTCCCAATACACAAAGTCCTGTCTGGGGTGGTGTTCGCACCTCTCCAGGCAGGAAACCTATTGTCCAGGCCTCCCTCGCTGGAAGGACTCTCAGCAGCAGGAGGTCAGACTTGTGTCTGTGGCAGCAGCATCCATTTTGTGACGCTGGGGCTCTGGTTAACTTTAACCGGGATAGTCAGCAACAACATGTCTTCTCGCTCTAGAAGGGTGGAATGCTACCCCCATCGCAAGCATTGGCAAGGGGGTAGTATTCCAAAGCGTATGACACCTTACACAACATGTTTAGATAAAGCCAAACCAAAGTTAGCATTTAACAGCGAGGTTCATGATGCACTTAAGAGTATATGGTATGGCAATATCACAGAACATGGTTCCGAAAGCTGCAGATGGGCTCAGCTCATGCTAGAGCACCATCTAACACATAACCAAGCACTCTGCCTCCAGGATTGTTAAGGCCTGCCATAGGAGTGACTTATAGGTTTATGTGTGTCTATATTTAAGGGTAGATATAGGAATACTATACCTAAGCAAGGGGTGATTAGCCAGTAGTGTCAGTTTGAGTGGCCAGCCAGGGATGGCATAATACATGCTGCAGCCCCTGGTAGGCCTTGGTTACACCTATGCCCTGAGTACCTAGGGTACACTTCTACAGGGGCTGATAAGGTGAGACAATTCCCAATTGTGGATGTACCTAGAGTACATGGTGTGAATTTAGAGAGAGTGCATCTGGGCTCTGGGTCTGATTAGCAGGCCCACAGCCACATCTAAGTCGAAAACCAGTAAAGCAAAAGCAAAAAGTGGGGGTGACCATAGGAAGCAGACCCTACTCTCCTACACAACCCCCCCCCCCAAACTTAGGGACATTAAACAAACCTTGACCAGTTGAGTCTTCATGTTCTAAGTGGAAATATCTAGAGAGTCCATCTGCATTGGCATGGTCAGTCCCTGGTCTGTGCTCCACTGTAAAGTCCATCCCCTGTAGGGAAATGGACCACCTAAGAAGTTTGGGATTTTCACCCTCCATCTGATTTGCCCATAGGAGGGGCTTATGGTCGGTCTGAATCTTGAAGTGAGTGCCAAACAAGTATGGCCTCAGCTTCTTCAGGGCCCAAACCACAGCAAAGGCCTCCCTCTCTGACCAACGTTTCTCGCTAGGGGTCAGCCTTCTGCTTATGAAAGCAATGGGCTGGTCTTGACCATCTATATTCAGTTGTGAAAGCACAGCTCCCACACCCAATTCAGAAGCATCTGTATGGACTATGTACTATTTTGAGTAATCTGGACTTTTCAGAATTGGTGCAGTACACATGGCCTGCTTCAGGTCATCAAATGCCTTGTGACAGTTAACTGTCCACTGAACTTTCTTTGGCATCTTTTTGGAAGTTAGGTCATTCAGTGGAGTCACAATGGACCCATAGTTTTTCACAAACTTCCAGTAGTACCCAGACAGGTCCAAGAAAGCTCTGACCTGTGTCTGGGTGATTGGAGGAGTCCAGTCTCTGATGATCTGGATCTTGCTCTCCAGTGGTTGAACCTGACCCCACCTACCAGGTGGCCCAGGTACACAACCTTGCTCTGCCCTATCTGGCACTTTATAGCCTTGATAGTGAGGCCTGCCTTTTGCAGAGCCTCTAAAACATTCCTCATGTGGACCAGGTGATCCTCCCAGGTGGAGCTAAAGACAGCAATATCATCAAGATAAGCTGCACAATAGTCATCCAGTCCTGTGAGAACTTGATTCACCAACCTTTGGAAAGTGGCAGGTGCATTTTTCAAACCAAAGGACATTACCACAAATTGATAATGTCCTCCTGGGGTCGAAAATGTTGTTTTGGCTTTTGCATCCTCAGCTAACCTGATTTGCCAGTAGCCTGCTGTCAGGTCAAATGTGCTCAAGAACTTGGCAGAAGCCAGTCTATCTATGAGCTCATCTGCCCTGGGGATGGGGTGGGCATCTGTCCTAGTGACAGCATTGAGACCTCTGTAGTCCACACAAAACCACATCTCTCTCTTACCATCTTGGGTGTGAGGTTTTGGTACCAGGACTACTGGACTGGCCCAAGGGCTCTCTGAGGGATCAATAACTCCCAGCTCCAACATCTTTTGGACCTCTGTCCTAATGCAGTCCCTGGCATGGTCAGGTTGCCTGTAGATTTTACTCTTGACAGGCAGACTGTCACCAGTGTCCACCTCATGGGTGCACCAGCTTGTCTGACTTCAGGTTCAGGGAAAACAGATGTCTGAAGGACTGAAGAGCTTGTCTGCAGTCCTGTTGCTGATGTTCAGAGAGGCTGTCAGCAAAGACAACACCATCTACTGACCCATCATCAGGGTTCTGAGTACGCAGGTCTGGGAGAGGGTCACTCTCTTTCTCCTGCCCCTCATCTGTAGCCATGAGCAAGCCCATGTCCGCCCTGTCGACAAATGCTTTTAATCTGTTGACATGAAGCACCCTGTGGGGGCTTCTGGGAGTCCCAAGGTCCACCAAGTAGGTGACATCTCCCTTCCGTTCAACTATTGTATGGGGTCCAGACCATTTGTCCTGGATTGCTGCCGGGGCCACTGGCTCCAACACCCATACTTTCTGTCCAGGCTGGTACACAGTCAGCACAGCCTTTTGGTCATGCCAAGCTTTTTGAAGTTCTTGGCTGGCCTCAAGGTTTTTGGAAGCCATCTCCATATACTCAGCCATCCTGGAGCGGAGACCAAGTACATAATCCACTATGTCAAGTTTAGGCTTTTTGAGAGGTAACTCCCATCCTTCCTTCACAAGACATAGGGGTCCTCTTACAGGATGCCCAAACAGAAGCTCAAAAGGGCTGTAGCCAACCCCCTTCTTTGGGACCTCTCTGTAAGCAAACAGGAGGCAGGGTAAAAGGATGTCCCATCTTCGCCTAAGCTTTTCAGGTAACCCTTTTATCATCCTTTTTAGGGTCTTGTTGAATCTCTCCACAAGCCCATTGCACTGTGGGTGATAGGGTGTGGTACATTTGTAATTTACACCACACTCCTTCCACATTGCAGTCAAGTATCCTGACATGAAATTTGCACCTCTGTCAGAGACAACCTCCTTAGGAAACCCCACTCTAGAGAAAACGCCAAGTAGGGCCCAGGCCACAACAGGAGCTGTAGTAGTCCTAAGGGGAATAGCTTCTGGATACCTGGTGGCATGATCCACTACCACCAGTATAAATCTGTGCCCAGATGCTGTTGGGGTGTCCACTGGTCCAACAATGTCTATCCCCACTCTCTCAAAGGGCACCCCCACCACAGGTAGTGGTATAAGGGGGGCCTTTGTTGTGCCACCTGATTTGCCACTCGCTTGACAGGTGACACATGAGCAACAAAACTCTTTGGTATCTTCAGACATGTGAGGCCAGTGAAAGTGAGGGGCAAGCCTGTCCCAAGTCTTGTTCTGGCCCAAGTGTCCTGCAAGGGGAATTTCATGGGCTAAGGTGAGAAGGAAACCTCTAAGAGACAAGGGGATGACCAGCCTCCTGGTAGCACCAGGCTTGGGGTCTCTTGCCTCAGAGTATAGGAGTCCTTCATCCCAGTATACCTTGTGGGCACCTGTAGCATTCCCTGCAGCCTCAGCAGAAGCCTGCTGTCTGAGGGGTTCAAGGGAGGAACAGTCTAACTGTGCCTGTCTCAAGTCTGCCCTGGAAGGTCCCCCTGTCCCAAGAAACTCAACCTGTTCAGGTTCAAGCTCTTCTAGGACAGTTCCTTCTGGGGTCTTTGGGTCAGCCTCCTGAGAGGGCTGATCCTCAGCCTGAGGCAGGGTGGAAGGCACTGCCTTAACCCTACTGCTCTTCCTCTTGGGTAGTGTCTGGTCCATTGTTCCAGGATCCAGCACTTGTTCAGCTGGGCATTTCTTGGCCTGTGACCTGGTCACAGCAAGGACATGTGAGGAGAGACCTAACATTTCTTCATGAGTCCTGTACTCCACATCTGACCACAGGGAGGATTCCAAATCATTGCCCAAGAGACAATCTACTGGGAGGTCTGAACTAACTACAACCCTTTTGAGGCCAGTTACACCTCCCCAGGAGAAGTTAACAACTGCCATACTGTGATTGGTAGTGACGTTGCTAGCATTGGTCACTAGGTAGTCTGAACCTAGCATGATCTGATCAGGGTCCACAAAGGCTGGTGTCACCATAGTGACACTGGCACATGTGTCCCTGTAGGCCTGAGCCATTTTTCTATTGATTAAAGGCGTTTGCCTGTATTTGCCCAGAGTACTGGGACTTACAGTAGGGGTCATATCCATGTCCCCAGTACAGACAGGAACAGCCTGAGTAGGTATTCTGACTAAGTCAGAACCCACCTCAGGTCCCAGGGTTAACCCAACTATAGCCTTGGGGTGTACACTACCACTACTAACTGTACTAGGGGGTGCAGGTGTCTTAGGGACAGTAGTGGTAGGAGCTTGGCCTTTCTTGGTGCACTCACTAAACCAGTGAGTTTTACTTTTACAGTATTGGCACCATGGTTTCTTTGGAACATCAGTCTTCTTCTTTTGGGAATTCTGGGACCCACCCTCCTTGGATTGCTGGGGCCCTGTTAAAGACTTCTGGTCATTTTGTTGATTCTGGTTACTACCCTTTTGGTCTGCTTTCTTTTGGCCACCACCCTGGTTCTGGTTCTGCTGCTTAACCCTGGTTCTGACCCATCTGTCTGCCTTCTTTCCCAATTCTTGGGGAGAGGTCAGATCTGAGTCAATCAGGTGCTGATGCAACAATTGGTTCTGACAATTATTTAGGATTTGTTCTCTCATAATAAGATTGTACAATCCTGTGTAATCAGTAACTTTACTTCCCAGTAATCAGCCTTCCAAGGCCTTAGTGGCACAATCAACAAATTCAGTCCAATCCTGAGCCTGAGTTTTCTGGGTGTCTCTGAACATCAACCTGTACTGTTCAGTTGTTAAGCCAAACCCATCAATCAGTGCATTTTTCAGGACTTGTTAGTCATTAGCATCCTCATCTCTAACAGTGAGGAGCTTATCTCTGCCTTTACCTTCAAAGGAGAGCCACAGTATAGCTGCCCACTGACTCTGGGGTACCTGCTGTACTTTGCAGGCTCTCTCCAGAGCAGTCATCCATTTGTGGATGTCATCTCCTGACTTATAGGAGGGCACTATTTTACTCAGGTGTCTATTAACAAAACTCCTGTCTTTATCTCTAGGGATAATGCTGCCACCAGTGGGTGTTAACCCACTCAATTGTTGCTCTCTAGCAAAAGCAAGTTTCTCTTTGGCAAGGGCAAGTTCTTCCCTTTGGAGCCTCAGAATAACTTCCTTCATCTTTGCCTGATGCTCTCTCCTCTGAGGGGAAGTCATCTTCCTCTGAGCAGATGCACGAGAGCCCTGGGAATGAATAGACCTATTGGAGTCTCTGGAGTGAGACCTATCTCTTCTAATCCCAGGGTTAGGCCTGCTTGAGGTTAGGTCTGGGGCTCCCCCAGACCCTTCCCTATGTAGGCCTAAGTTGGCCCTAGTAAGTCTACTGACTAAAGGTTGGCCATTGTCTACCTCACCCCCAGATAAGTCTTCTTCTTCCCTCTCATCTACATTCTCTGTTTCAGGGAGGTTAGAGTCTGGATCACCTGGATCACCTTCTAAGGGGGGCATGCTCCCATCTGGATTAGAGGGGCCTGGGTTAGCAGCCCTTCTAGCATCATATGTCTCTAAGAGACCTAACAGAAAAGGAGTGGTAGGGTTAGAACCCTGTTTCAGATTCCTGGAGGTACACAATTATCTCATCTCCTGGAAGCTGAGTGCTGCATATCTGGAAAGGACCTGTGGAGGGTCACTAACCACTAGGGGAGACACTGAGGTCTCTCCATGGGTAGACATGCTTTCTAGTGAGGTGTAAGTGATGCACTTACCTACACTATGGGTTTTCCTACTGATCCCTTGCTAAGAGTTGTAGTCAGGGTGTGCTAGGCCCTTTCTACTACAACAGCTGGTTCAGTAGAACTCAGAGTATTTCTAAGCTTGTTATATGTACCTATGGTACCTTATGTGATCTTTCAAATGATATTTCAAGAT